>NC_085951.1:2400000-3096250 GCF_963556715.1 Cydia fagiglandana | reverse complement strand
GGGGGAGTTTCTCGACTCTCCGGTTTTATATTTTTTTGTGCTAGCAGACAAAGTATACAAACGACTTCTCAAGATGATTGGGCCGATTTGTGATTTTTGTTAGTATATAAGGATATACTTTTCTTGGTTTCCTGGTCAGAATATACATAAATACTTATTTTATTAAATAATAAATCTTGTTCAAAGAGTAGGTACATTTAGCAACCACTATCGCGCTGAAAATCCTTTTAAACGTAAAAAGTGAATGGAAAAAGAGCTGCTCTCGCATTGCCTAGAATCAAAGGGATAGCAAAAAGAAGGGAAACTGAAGTGCACAGCTAGAATATGGAGTGGGCGAATACGGGGTGATTTTTTTTAGGTGATACAAGATTATATACGCGACTATACATTACTGTTAGCAATAAAATCTTCTAAAAGTATCAATATACCTATTTATCGAATCTGCTTGTACTCGAATCTGCATCAGCACAAACTTGTCAGGGTGTCTGGCGACTTTCGATCAGGCGAATATTTTGCTCAGCGGCTAAGGGCCCCATTCGGATTTTGAAATAGACATCTATTAGATATATTTTAGACATCATCAAGATACGATAACGATAATGTTTAAGATCTAACCTGTCAAATTTGACATTTGCGCGATTCTAGAGATACTCTTGAACGATTTCCTCAGGACTTAGAGATCCAATTCACATCTAATAGATATCTTACGCTATCTAATAAAAGTGAAATTGGTTGCCCGAATTGCGCTGCAAAAGAGAACTAGTTGAAATCTAAACTATAACGTATCTAGAATGGATCTAGTACGTGTCGCCTCTTGTGAATATTTGAAGTTCGAATACGGCAGTTAGTCTGGCAATCCAGCGGGGAAACTTTAGGTTTTTAATGTATAATATTTATCTTGTAAATTTACTTTCAATACAACAAACTTCTGTATTTAACTAGTCTAAATTTAATCCAGTAGGTAGCTTATCATGTTTCACGTCCATTACTGTTTAGGTACCAGGAAAACAGAAGCTAGGAGTATGCATTTCCTAGCATTGTCCCTGCTAATGCAGGCGCTGAATGCCGGAATTACCGCCGCTATATCTAACTGGCCCTACATTCTCGACACTTAGCTAGCTACTATAATCGCTCTGGGTCACTATAACGTATTTAACGTGGCCATTTGGTTTGGAACCATCCGAAAAGTATGGCATGGTGATGTCCATGAATGGCCGCTCGACGATGATCACCTGTGCAAAAATTAGCTTGGCACAAATGATTGAATTGTTTTTTTTTAAATTAATGTGTTCGCCTCAGTATGGCGGGCTGTAAGTCACACCGGAGAAGTATGGCATTACGCTACCGCCTACTTCTTTTTTATGGACTATCTGAAAATACGAGGATTTTTGTGGAACAAATCGTTCGACACTCGTATTTTATCCGACACGTTCGACTAACGCCCACGCGATTGGGCCGCCGGTACCAGCGCTATGACCATCATTTTTCTTTCCTTCATTACGTACTTAGACCCCTGACGAACCGCCATACTGGTACAAATGACCCAGTAAAATGTGTCACTATCTCCCGGTCTATTATACTCGATGCGAGAGGTATAAAGTTATCTTTATCCTCCCAATCGGACATCCTATTCATTCTGGTTTTTTGAAGCGAATACTCGCCTGTGTTCAGAACGATGGACAAAGCAGACCGTTCCTTACACGCCACAAACCTAGCTCTATTTTTCCCAAAATCCTATCTCGTTAAATAATCTATTATAAAACCAGCCTTAGTCAGTAGCGTTAAGGTTTAAATTCTATTAGGAGTTCAGGGGAGATAGTAGTTTGTAGTAGATAGAATAGGAGTCGTTAAATTGCAGTAGTCTTGCCGGAGATAAGCTGTTGTTTATGTGGGTTAATGTACATAGAAGTGGTAGTTCTATATTATTTATTTATTTATTTAGAAATTTAATTCAGGCAACAAGGCCCATATTACAAATACCTTACAGACTAACATACATAATGTATGTATGTATTATGTACGGGTCGCTACGTGTTTCGTGATTATCAAGCAAAATTGTGAAGTGCTAATGCTAGGATACCTAGATAGGTAGGCTACGTAGATACGTAGCATACCTAGGTACTATGGATAATATATAATTTGTAGCATATTGAATTATGCAAGTAGCAAAATTTAGTATATAAGTGACTTACATCAATGTATCATAATATATGTATGTAATCATATCGTATAAAAGTAATGTGGACAACCGCTTCGCCATCGAAAAAAGTCAAATAAAGGATGACTCACGCTAGACCGGACCGTGGCCGGGCCGGAGCTTCCAGAGCTTCGTTTTCTATGGAAAGCTGGTGATCACCGATCAGCCGTCATAGAAAATGACATGTCGAACGCCTCGGCCCGGGCACAGCCCGGTCTAGCGTCAGTCACCCTTAGGCGCCCACTGATTACCAGTCCGCCGGACGGTATCGGCCTGTCAGTTGTTCGGAACTATCAAAATTTTGTTCTAACTGACAGGCCGATACCGTCCGGCGGACTGTTAATCAGTGGGCCCCTTAAGGGACATAGGTTCTTATTACAGTTGAAGCAATAAGGTCTCTTCTCTGATAGAAAGCCACATACTATTCCTTGTATTCGGTCTAAATAAAATACTTAATTTTAGTAAAAAGCTAGACATTTGCGAGGCTTACCAAATACAATCGTTCCTCATTAGGTGTTAAAGCAAAAACACCATTACCTTTTCTCATTTAAAACACAAAGTTCTCTGAAAATGGCCGTTCTCCGTTCATTAACGAAGAAAACACCAGATTACCAGATACAATATTATTTCTGGCTTCAGCATTCTGTTAATTAATGGCGTGCCTTTTTCTTATTAATTATGAAAAACAAAGTTTTTGTTAGTAAGTTCATTTACACAAAAAATAATAGGCAGGTGCCTATTAAGTATACTACAATTTAGTAATAGCCTCAGGAAAACAACTATCAACATGACACTCCACTTCTCTTTTCGCAGCTTTTCGCGTTATAGGTAAGCATCAGGATTCAGGATGTAATTTATAAAACTACAAAAATATAAACGATTAATTTTAAAAATTATAAAATAAAATGAGAACGTGAATAATAAATTAAGTTTGACTTCTAAAATTACTATATTATTATTAGCGTAAGAGATTTATAGAACAGCAGCTTTAACGTTTGCATGTAATCGGCCTCCGTTCCGTTCCGTTTCGTTTTTAACCCCGGACGCAAAAAGGGGGGTATAGTCGCACCAATAAAAGTTTGCAGCGGATTTGATAGCCCACGCAGTGTAAATGTTTATTTATACGTGTTAATTTCATAGAAGTTTGTCGTTTAAAATGACACTTGCACTGCGTGGTCTATCAAAATCGCTGCAGACTTTTTACGGTCTAACTCTATTAGAAGTTTCACCACTACGAGTATGTGTGTGTCCAGTGTGTCTGTCTGTGGTAGCTTTTATGTGTGTAACTACTTGTACAGATAAAGTTTGACATATGTTTACAAAAGCTAAAAAACTACAAAACCCCCAGTGCGCGTAAAGGCCCCAGTACACAATGGGCCATTGCCGGCCACTCCAAGGGACGCAGCCATGCGGTAGAATGAGATAGCAATATCAGTTGCTCCCTCAAACGCATAAATGCGTCCCTTGGAATGGCCGGCGATGGCCCATTGTGTACTGGGGCCTTATGAGATACGACGCAGGCGTCAGCGTCTAAAGCCTTGCACCGACGCCCTCACGAGTATCCGATTTATCTATTAACAAATCAGAGATACGCCTTACCTGGCTCGCAGCCAACGAGGATATTCACATAGCAGTGCTGAATGCCAATTCAAGTGTGATTTCGAGATTTTGTACTCATAAAGGGACCCACAGCACAGATTATATAATAGTTCTGCCCACAGTTCGCCGGACGATATCAGCCTGTCAGTTGTTCGGAACTGTCACCTTTTGCGTTTAATTGACAAGCTGATATCGTCCGGCAAACTGGTAATCTGTGCCCCCCTTAACCCTTTACCGCATGGATTTTTTATTCTCCCCGAATTAAATATATGTAATAAAACACTGTAAATGTAACATAAAAAAAATTGTGAAAAAAATCTATATTCGACCCAACTAAAAATAATACCAAATAACAATTTATTCCAAATTTGGTACTTGATGTATTAGAGGCTAACCGGAGCCCGATTATAAAACTGGTCAAATTTGGAACTGTATGCAATATATGTATGGAAATGTAAGTTAAAAAAAAACCCTTACATCTTCAACAACTATTTATTATTTTTATACTTATTTTTGGTTAGGTTTAGGTCATGGTAGCCATTTACCACCATACGGAACGTATGCTTCTTTGTCATTGACGTAGTAAAATAATTTGATCGTTATTGGTTATCTGTAGCTACCAGCTGTCACCGGTTCTCTACAGATTTTTAACAATGCGGCTAACGTACCTAACTTTATACAAATAAAATAATGAAGTAGCAAGCTATTTCTTTATTTTGTTTTTATTGGCAAGCCTGAGTGCATAAGGTTCCATATTTGTCTAACTGACAAAAAAATCACTAACGCATAATGTTCCATATTAGTCCAATCCTTCTAGCTTGTAACGCATACTGTTCCATTTCAGGAACAAACTTTCACGACATCATACATAGTAATTTTAATATAAATGCTTACATGTTTTACCGTATAATCTCGCGGCATCTATTTTTCTAATACTCGACGCTGGAAATTTATTTATTGCACTTAAAATAACAACGAAAATCTAATTACAAAGTAGTCAATCACACTTGCATGTAAAATTGCCGGACGTCGGTGGAAATGATAATGTCATATGGACCACAAACTAGTTAGAAGCTGTATCGAGTACAGAAAACGTTTAGTAGTATTCATAGTTTCTACCTCTTACAAGTTCAGTAACATAGATGACGCTTATATAAATCCACGAGGATAATATCATTCCGTTCCAAATTTGGACCCATATGCGGTAAAGGGTTAAGGGTATTAAAATGATTTTAAACTGGTTACTCACGTATTATTAAGAATGATCGCTTGTCATGTTTCGATCCCATTAAAATCAATTAAAAAGGCTGAGTATCCCGAGAGTTTCTCGGGTAAGTCTCCTGCGTAACTTTTTTGTCGTATCCTGGATTTTGTCGTACAATATCCAAAGTTTCTGGTAGTTACATAGTCCATACTACCATGACTTCATGAGCCGCCTCGTAAGTATGTTAGTCGATTAAAGTAAGATCGTTCAGTGGCAGATCCAGGCGGTTATGTATTTGGTTGGTACTACTCGAAAATGTAAAAATTGTTTGTTTACTTTTATTTAAATACCTAAAGATACAGACTTATAGTCAAATACCCTATTGTTTTTGCCATTTAAATGATGCTGCATATGTATACACTGAACTGCCAAATTCGTTTCTTTCGCGATGCTCTCACACAACAGTTAGCTATGATTTATATTCGACTTACTGCCGTATTCGAACTTCAAGATATTCACAAGAGACGACACGTATTAGATCCATTCTAGATACGTTATAGTTTAGATATCAACTAGTTCTCTTTTGCAGCACAATTCGGGCAACCAATGTCACTTTTACGTTAGATAGAGTAAGATATCTATTAGATGTGAATTGGATCTCTAAGTCATATCCTGTGGAAATCGTTCAAGAGTATCTCCAGAAGCGCGCAAATGTCAAATTTGACAGGTTAGATCTTAAACATATCGTTATCGTATCTTGGTGATGTCTAAAAGATATCTAATAGATGTCTATTTCAAAATCCGAATCGGGCCCGTAGAAAATGACATGTCGGACGCTTCAACCCTCTAGCGGTCCAGCGTGAGTAGAGATGGGTAGGGGTGAGTAAATACTGAGTATTTACTCGGTATTTACTCAAAGCACCCGATAAATACCCGTATTTACTCATTTAGGTGGGTAAAAACGATTCCTTATAAAATATTCAAAAAAAGAGATTTTAGAACAAAATTGTCTTTTATTGAAGAGTGCTAACATGTAGTAACAATATCTATAAAATAAAAAGCATAGAGGACGCTTAATTTAGGAAAAAAAGGTAATTATTAGTGAGAGGCAAATTTTGTTAACAATTTTGTTTTAAATAAGAAGGTATTTACTTTAAAAATATGAGTACTTAAATTCTACCGATGTTCTAGATAAGTGCAAGTCGCGCAAAAGTCCGTGTTTACGCGGCACTTACGACCTTTTATTAAGGGTTTTTTAAAGAAAACTCAAAAATGGCTCAATCGATGATGTTCAAAATATTGTTTTTTGTACTCTATTACACGGCTAATCTCCCGATATGTTTTCATATTTTTTCTGAACTTTGGTTCGAAAGTTATAGGAAGATAAACATTATTTTGGCCTTTCGAAACGGTTTTATTTCAAAAATATCCATTTTATCCAAAAATGTTCTTAGAAACATTCCAGTTATTTTTAAAGACCCATTTAATGATGTGCAACACGTTGGTGGTTTCTGAGATTTATTTTTGTGACAATTAGTTACATGTATGGAGTGCTCCTCTTAAAAATACATGTCTTACAATTTTGAGTACTTAATCCAGTAGCGGCTTACAAAATACACCTATATTTCAAATTTATATGCCCCTTTCAGCACTCTAAATAGTTTATACCCACCAATTTGGGTATAAACGAGTAAATACGGGTATATTGAGTAAATACTGAGTATTTACTCGGTATTTACCCGTGAGTATTTACTCACTACCCATCTCTAAGCGTGAGTCATCCTTTACTCACGTGTTATTAAGAATACTAGCTTGACATGTTTCGTTCCCATTAAAATGAATTTAAAAGTTTTATTCTCTAGAGAGTTTCTCGTAAAGTACGTCTTCTAAGTATGTCACTTTTTGAAAGCCTGGTTTTTGTCGTACTCCAATACCTATCTAATTTTTGTGGTAGGTAGTAACATAGCCTATTCTACCATGAGCCGCGTCGTAGTCATGTTGGTCGAATCTTTTGTTGTGTGTTGTATTTGCCATTTAATGGATGCTGTACATACTTATATCAATGTGTAGACACTGACCATAGTCTAATAAAACATGGTCTTCTCTTCCCAGAGTGACGCAAGCCTACGTCACAATAACATGGCCGCTATATATAGCGCTATCGCATATTATCATATAGCGCTGTCGCATGATGACGTAGGCTTGTGTCAGTCAGGTGACCTAGAAAAGACGGGAAGAGAGTACCAGGCGGAGTATATTATTATTAGTACAGTCATATTATATCCAAAAAACCGACCCTACCCGTGAATAATTAGTTCTTGGATTTTTTTTTCGTAGGTCCCTCGGGGGGGTCACTGGGAGTGTAAATTCAAAAAGTAGGCTGAATCAGGCTCCTGCGTATATTCGAAAACTGGGTTTTAAAAAAAAAAACGGTTTTTCTTCAATAACTCGGCCATTTTTGATTTTACAGTAAAACCGTACGAACAAAAACTGTAGGAAATTTGATTCTCTACAAGTTAGTCCAGTCATTATATCCAAAAAACCGTCCCTTCTCGTGAATAATCAGTTCTTGGATTTTTTTTTCGTACGTCCCTCGGGGGAATCACTAGGAGTGTAAATTCAAAAAGTAGACTGAATCAGAGTCCTGTGTATATTCGAAAAACGGTTTTTCTTGAATAACTCGGTCATTTTTGATTTTACAGTAAAACAGTGAGGACAAAAATTTTAGAAAATTTGATTTTCTACAAGTTTGGTCCTCACAATTTTTCTTCTAGGATCGATAGTTTGGAAATAAAATTTGAAAAAAGCGACATATTCAAAATATTTTCAACATCTCGTTTATTTTCAACTTTACGACATAAATGAAGGACTAAACTTGTAGAGAATCAAATTCTGAACAATTTTGGTTCCCACTTTTTTCCCCCAAAATCGATATTTTAGAAATTAAACCTGAAAAACGCGACAAATTCAAAATATTATCATTATCTCCTATGTTCCACGCTTTACGGCATAAATGAAGGGAAACAAACTTGTAGAGAATCAAATTTTCTAAAATTTTTGTCCTCACGGTTTTACTGTAAAATCAAAAATTACAGAGTTATTCAAGAAAAACCGTTTTTTTTAATATACACAGGACTGTGATTCAGTCTACTTCTTGAATTTACACTCCCAGTGATTCCCCCGAGGGGCGTACGAAAAAAAAATCCAAGAACTGATTATTCACGGGAAGGGTCGGTTTTTTGGATATAATTACTGGACTAACTTGTAGAGAATCAAATTTCCTACAATTTTTGTCCTTACGGTTTTACTATAAAATCAAAAATGGCCGAGTTATTGAAGAAAAACCGTTTTTTTGGAAAAAAACCATTTTTCGAATATACGCAGGAGCTTGATTCAGCCTACTTTTTGAATTTACACTCCCAGTGACCCCCCCGAGGGACCTACGAAAAAAAAATCCAAGAACTAATTATTCACGGGTCAAAATCTATAATGACTGTACTATATACCATGACACTGACAATTGCCAAAACTAACAGCTAGATATATAATATGTATGACTTGATATATGTATAGACTTAAATGGCGCCCACTTCCTACGGAACTGTCACATTTTTGACGTAAAATGCTTATACATGACAACAATTTAGTATGGATTCTTTTTAGTTCCCTTTTATTTAATGTATACTATTTAATGTCGCATTGTTAACATTGAGCTCTCGAGGCAAATGTTCGCCTTCACTCGTGAATATCGCCGAACTTATGCATTCATAGGGCGGCTAACACGTACGCGGAAGCGGAATAACGTTATGAATTTTGCAATTGTTTCAGCTTTATTGGTACTGCGAGTAAATAGGCTTTTTGATCTCTGTTACTTAGTTATGATTTGTGAAAAGCTATTATTATTATTTTGTGTATTTTAAAAGTGCGAGCGAAATGTAAAGTGCGTGCATGTAAGTGCGAGGAAAGTAAGTTACGCAGACGTTGGCGAATATCTCAGTTTCACAGAACTTAAGGGGCCCACAGATTACCGTTCGCCGGACGATATAAGCCTATTAGTTGTTCGGAGCTGTCAAATTTTGCGTTTAACTGACAGGCTGATATCGTCCGGCGAACTGGTAATCAGTGGGCCCCTAAGGCAGTCGTGGTAAGGCTACTGAACTCACTGCACCCCAAAGCTATTATGCGAGGTGGGGCGAAATATTCACTGAATGGATGAATATG
The DNA here is from genome assembly GCF_963556715.1 of Cydia fagiglandana. Lineage (NCBI taxonomy): Eukaryota > Metazoa > Arthropoda > Insecta > Lepidoptera > Tortricidae > Cydia > Cydia fagiglandana. The sequence goes on along the minus strand of NC_085951.1, from coordinate 3,087,029 downwards.
AGATTGTCTCTAAAGCTTCTGTGAACCTGGTATACTCTTAGGTTTGTACATCGGGCTTACTATGTTTGCACTGCGCACTGTCAGTGAGCTAACAGAGCGTATCGGATGTACGGAGCTGCATATTATGAATATTGTAAGTCTCGAGGGAATGTCTAGAGAGTACTGAATTTAGTGTTAACAATAAATATGAGCTGGGAACGGTGGATAAACATCTCCTGAGGTTTAATATTACAGGTTTTGTTTGTATTGTGATTCAATTTTTACGGTTCCGTACCCAAAAAAACCGGGCAAGTGCGAGTCGGACTCGCGCACGAAGGGTTCCGTACCATAATGCAAAAAAAAACAAAAATAAATAAAAAAAAAAACGGTCACCCATCCAAGTACTGACCACTCCCGACGTTGCTTAACTTTGGTCAAAAATCACGTTTGTTGTATGGGAGCCCCATTTAAATCTTTATTTTATTCTGTTTTTAGTATTTGTTGTTATAGCGGCAACAGAAATACATCATCTGTGAAAATTTCAACTGTCTAGCTATCACGGTTCGTGAGATACAGCCTGGTGACAGACGGACGGACGGACGGACGGACAGCGAAGTCTTAGTAATAGGGTCCCGTTTTACCCTTTGGGTACGGAACCCTAAAAACGAGACCCTATTACTAAGACTCCACTGTCCGTCTGTCTGTCTGTCATCAGGCTTTGTTTGTTTACTTTTTTATTATAAAATACCTAAAGATACAGAGTAGGTAACAATTGTATAACGGTAGCGATAGTGATGTACCAGGCCAGGCAACACTACTAAACAACTCAAGTACCAGGCTCGCATAAACCATAACAGCTATCGATATAGCTCGCGGTAATTTGATGGCAGGTTATTAAGCGATCGTCGTTGGGGGACAGCTTTTAACCAAATTACCGGGTGAGTACTAGCCGTGGAGTAACTCATACAGACTCCATACATACATGTCCTATTTTTACCGGGTTTGGAAAAGAGGAGGTTCAAATGTCACAATTCGTCGGGATATCTTGTTTTTAACCTTTTGTGTATTTTCCCAATTATTTCATTGATGAGGATTTTTCTAAGGGAATAATTTATTATTTGGTCTAATTACAAGATAATCACGTCAGGATATTACTTTAGTAATGGGGGAAATCTAAAGACTTCGAGCGAACTTTTGAAATATTATGGTAATACGTATAGTGATTGATTACGATAATTTTTATAGTAGGTATGTTATTTGTTATTAGACTGTTTTGTCACATTTTTTTGAGATTTTAGGCACTTGTGCACCTTAACCTACATGATTCAGTTACACTCTATATAATTTTAACTCAAATTTAATTTACTAATAACTGTAACTTACAAGTAGAGATGCAACGGATAGCTGTTTGGCCGGAACCGGATACCGGATATTCGGCCTGTCCATCGGCCGAATATCCGGTATCCCGCCGCCTAATATTCGGCCAGCGGAACTACTTATACCTATTTCGGTTTTTCAGGTGCGCATTCTGCAGGTTTGACCTGTTTCCTAGTGAACTAACGTTCGCGCGGACACATTTCTAGGTTCGAAATGAGTGCGCGTGCAAGTCAGTGGAATGTTTGAATTGTTTTAAAATAATAAACAAGTACGATTATGATCAAGACTATTTCTTAAATCCAATTAGTTTACTCCGAAATCAAGCAATGTAATATACTATCCGATATCCGGCCGGATAATAGGCCACTATCTGGTATCCGGCCTGATATTAAAATCATGGCCGGATAACCCGGATACCGTATAGTAACCGAATATCCGGTGCATCTCTACTTACAAGTCTACTGTAGATAGTAAACATGGACGCAAAAATGAGCGAAGCGAGGGCCAATACGTGATGAGATGATTGTGTATCTTCTTACATGCTCCATCTAGCAGTAAAGCAATCTGTGGCACCAGGCTCGCAGGGTGATGCCGTATTAACCCTAATGGTCAGTCTTATGTAACGTAATTATAGGGCGAAGTAAATATTCCTGGCTATCCTGGCTAACATTGTTAGGTGTGTCGGTTTATACGCTCACAAAACGTGTGAGAGCCGGAATTTATTTACCTGTAGTACAGTACCTACACTGATGTAACAAAGCAATAAATATTCAATAATAACCACTCACATGATTGATTTATTGTGGTGTGAGCTACACCTTAAGCTCACACTTTTATATTTATATCCGGGCAGGGTCGCCATGTGAGACGTTGAAATGATAATACTTGCTCGGAGTATAGATCTAAGGGCCCCCCACATCTGGCGTCTTTCGAGCGTCAGCGTCTACAATTCTATGGCCGACGTCGACGCAACGTCGACGCAACGTCGACGCAGCGTCGACGCAACTGCGCAGCGACGTCATTTTCCATAGCGCTGGACCGACGCCGACAGACGCCGACGCTCGAAAGACGCGAGATGTGGGGGGGGGGGCCTAAATAGTCTAAAATAATACAAGTAGCAGCTTATATAGTGGAGCGGTATACCTACACGTGTGAGGGTGCGGAGTAGCTCACACCACACTATTAAATTTAACATGAGCCATCATCTCAATAACGGTTTACTATTTATTTTGTGTGCCCTTTCTCGTCTCAAATACCTGCATTTAATGATACGAGTAATTAAAAGTGACATTCCATTTCCAACTGCAGCTGCAATACTGTTCATTTTACTATGGAAACGCGTTACTGTCACTGTCAATTTCCATAGTAAAATGAACAGTATTGCAGCTGCAGTTGGAAATAGAATGTCACTCTACGTCACGTCGGTAAAAAACATTTTTTACCGACGTGACGATTTTGAAATAGAATTAATGCAGGGACACGCAACGCACACGCTGCACGATAACGTCATGTACGTCAATGTACCCTGGGTCAAACAGAAGAGAGAAAATGTCCAGTGCGCGAACACGCTAGTTTTCTCTCCTGTGGGCAATAGTTAACAGCTTGTGGGCATGTAAGTAATGATTTTATCATAGTTCCCTAAATAAAAGGAGGCCCTTTTCACGTGCATAAGGGTTAAATAAGAAAAGTAACCTTTATAGCCCTTAACTCTTGTGTATGTCTACAGGAAAGACGCGAACACAGTTTTCTGTTTGACCCCCCTACGTGGAACAGTTTTGTAGACAATAGTTTTTATCGCGAAATTAGGTTAAATGTAGGTACTTACATTAACCCACTTGTAAATCCTTCTGTTTAACTTTTATTTATTTTGTTGTTGTGTGAGAAAGAGTGTTGCAAGTGCGTTTCCGGCCTTTAAGATGGAAGTAAGCTCTTTTCTTAAAGGTATCGGTGCGAAGCAGGAAGTTTCTGGAGAAACGCACAGTGTAAAATATAATGCGTCGTATGAGGAAAACTGGCACAAGAAAGAAACGATTGGAAGAAATGATTGAAACGCACAGGACTGCCAACAGTGCCAACCATCTACAGTATTTTTCAAACAACTTGGGTACGATGATCGGTGTCATCTCCATACAATTTATAACCTAAAAGATGCAAAATCTCGCAAATTTGTATTGAGATCCTCTCTCAGATATCTGCCAATAGAAATACTATTAAGTGGTGAAGATAGAAATTTTGTCGCGTAGAGTATGCCACGAAGGTATGCCTCGTTTGCCCAATTTTTAGGGTTCCGTACCCAAAGGGTAAAACGGGACCCTATTACTAAGACTTCGCTGTCCGTCCGTCCGTCCGTCCGTCCGTCTGTCTGTCACCAGGCTGTATCTCACGAACCGTGATAGCTAGACAGTTGAAATTTTCACAGATGATGTATTTCTGTTGCCGCTATAACAACAAATACTAAAAACAGAATAAAATAAAGATTTAAGTGGGGCTCCCATACAGCAAACGTGATTTTTGACCAAAGTTAAGCAACGTTGGGCGTGGTCAGTACTTGGATGGGTGACCGTTTTCTTTTTGCATTTTTTCCGTTTTTTTTTTGCTTTATGGTACGGAACCCTTCGTGCGCGAGTCCGACTCGCACTTGCCCGGTTTTTACTGTGTACCATCGAGAAAGTATGTTATTGCGAGTCATAACTCATAATCAAAAGTATTACGCGCGACTCACCGCTCTATTAATATTCATTGTATCGAGTGACGCCATTACTTGCCAGTCGGCGAGCCGATATCATATATTCATATTTCACAAATAATATCGTACCTACTGTGAATTTTTTGGGGAATGCTAAAAATATATTTTTATCAGAAACTTCTTTTAAAATGGAGTAGTAAATTCAATTATCATATCAGAATTCTATACCTACATCCTAGGCCCGGGCCCGAACCGTTCTAGCGTAAGTTATCCTTTATTAGTTACGACTGTTATAAGTAAAACGTGTAAAGGCCTGTGTGTGTGTGCGTGACGTGCACGCGTGCGTGCGCTAAAATGTTGGGGCCGCACACGCACACGTCACGCAAGCGGTGTGCCGTCTCTCATAAGGATCTGTATATTCTGTATACTACAACGCGCACGTGCACGTCTACGCACACGCATCCGGTGTGCACAGGCCTTAAACAACTGCCCAAATTTATTTCACAAACGTAAAATTCCATTATTTAATAGTATTATAATATTATTACAAAGACTCTCAAAATACTCGGACGGATTCGGGCTGTTAATAATTTGAGCTAGTTCTCGCCAAGTCAATCCAACTTTTACAGAATTCGTGGAATTTGCTGGAAGCGTCTCCATTTAAACTTCGACGGCTCTGCATTTAATGACTCCTTTGTTAGTTGCTTTAATATTTGAAAGATAAAACTACTAAGTATACATTATATTATTACTTTATTACCTAATTTAATTTTATAAGTGCGACATAACAATACAATACAATACAAATACTCTTTATTGCACACCTCAATAAAAGAAGACAATACAAAAGAAAACAGAAATACTAGCAGAGGTAAACAACAAAAAAAAATAGTAGAAATTAAATTAAATGGCACTAAAAAATGGTTGCCATGTTTACCAGCATTTTACGCCAAAAGACAAAAATGTGACAGTTACGTATGAAGTGGCGCCCTCTATAATTTTCTAGATACATTTCATTTGTTTGCCGTATGTGTCACTTTAATTATCCTTACTACTTACAATGTTATTCGAAAAGTCAATTAATCCATTTAAAAAAAACTTGAAAGGGGTTAAAGGTAGATATTGTTTTGAACTATAATATAATATATGTCGGCGGCCGATCGTAAGATCAGATCGTAATGTGCCTGTGTAATATTTTGACGATAGTCACATTAAACCAATATATAGGTAGGATAGGTTCGTTAGGTTGCTTTAGATGCCCGGAGGGCGAACTGCCCAGAAATAGGAGCCCCGCGTAGCTCCGTTGACTCAGGGAGCGAGTCAAAGATTTTCACGTTTCACGATATGCCTAGGAATTTCACGATATGCCTGATCTTACGATCGGCCGCCGTCATATATAAGTACAAGCCTAAAATGCCTTTAGTATGCTTTTAGTGTAGGTCTATAATGCTTGTGGATTAATACAATTTAATCATTTTAAAATCAAGAAGTTTTCAAACACACAAAGCTAAAAATCAAACATAATAAATGGCGACAATATAATCAAGCAAGCCGCGTCGTGTGGAGTTTGAAATTCTTTATTTTATTAAATTATGTTACCCCATTATTATGTACTTATATAGTACCTAACTTCTCGTAAACTCTGTTTTATAGTTTTTAATCCAATATTGAATACTTTACAGTATAGTCTCTTGGGTTTTCAATTGTAAAATGAACGAATACCGAAATAACTGAGTTATATTTACATTAATTTGAAATCGGCTTACATAGCTTCAAGTTATTTCAATATTTAGGTACAAAAGCAATCGGAATAACTAAGTTGTGTTAAATTAAATTTGAATAATTAATTTTGCGTAGGTTACTTTATTCCCTATAGTCATTATTAACATTAAAAGTTTCACAAAACTTAGTTAAGTGTAGTTTAGCTAAATGTTAGAAAATTTATATGTTTTGTAGGTGACCGTTGAACGTCAATGATATTGTGCGAGAAATATAATTATGCGCGTGCGATAGAGATAGAAAGAGGCGGTTTTGAATGATTCACGGTTAGTTTCACAAGACTCATATCGACCGGGATATGAACCGTGATTACCTTTTGTATTGCTTTCGAGCTCCAGATATTTCGACGCAGTTACATGCATCTTGTTCACGGGTAACTAACGATAGCGGGTGGGTGTCAAACTTGTGTAGACCGCGATACACACAACACAACAACAACAACAACACACACACACACAACTTTGACACCCACCCGCTATCAGTTACCCGTGAACAAGTAACTGCGTCGAAATATCGGGAGCTCGGAAACAATACAAAAGGTAATCACGGTTCATATCCCGGTCGATATAAGTCTAAGAAGAGGCGGGTCAATATACGAAAGTCTTCGTGCTCACCGTCCTGTCTTTACCAACAACTCCAACAAGCTAATTGAATAACTTACCCAAAAGCGGACGCTGTACAAGAAACTGACAAACTTTATGTCCATGTCCAAGTTACACTTATTATTTCGGCGATATCAAAGGACATCTGTTACTACATCGTGAAATATATTTAACGTGTCTTGGCAACTTGCCTTTTCGTAATAGGCTAGTTTCGTAGAGGAAAATTATAACGCTTTATAAAATAAAATAAAATAAAAATATTTTTATTGACAAAAACAAGTTACGAGTACAGGTAGGTGTTGAAGTCCCTGACTTCTGAGCTAGGTAAAGAAAGCAGCCATAGAATTAAAAATACTAACGGTCTACCGTTTCAAAGTGAGGCGGTTGGTAAGAAGTAATTATTTATGCGATATTTTAGCAAGACCTTCGCTAAAATATCGCATAAATAAGGTAAACGTACTAGTGCCCGACGCGGTGCCAGTACATGTCATCTTGAAACTTAAGTCAGTGTCAATAGAGGTGACAGCAAGGTATCATCTATTGGGCATTAGCATGTCGAGCACTAGTACGTTTACCTTAATTACTCGGTATCAGCTACGGACTGGTTGAAGGCTTGGTTGTATGAAAATATTTTGTATTAAGTTAAGTAAGGTATAAGTGTTTTACAAAAAAATCATTTTGGATTCAAGCTTTTATCGCTGACTGTACTTTTCATTCCACAGGCTACTACTACTTATCGAGACAATTCCAAGAACCCCAAGCACAAATTAGTTTGCGTTGTTTTATCACAGAGTTCCCATGACCACCTCCTCCATACATCATCTCTTCATCATCAGATCAGCTCCATATCATCATAATATTGCATTGTCATCCGATATCCACATGCGAATTTCAGCTGAAATGGAAATCGGGAAGTGGGTCTTTATTATCTTCCAAAATTTGACCCACACCGCACTGGTTTTTATACATACTGCCGTATTCGAGCTTCAAGATATTCACAAGAGACGACTCATTCTAGATCCATTCTAGATACGTTATAGTTTAGATATCAACTAGTTCTCTTTTGCAGCGCAATTCGGGCAACCAATGTCACTTTCACGTTAGATAGAGTAAGATATCTATTAGATGTGAATTGGATCTCTAAGTCATATCCTGTGAAAATCGTTCAAGAGTATCTCCAGAATCGCGCAAATGTCAAATTAGACAGGTTAGATCTTAAACATATCGTGATCGTATCTTGATGATGCCTAAAAGATTTCTTATAGATGTCTATTTCAAAATCCGAATCGGGCCTGTAGACTTCAAAGCCCGTGCACCTTTATAATTTTTTTCTGTAACATATTCCGCAATTTTAGCCTATATATTACCTATTAAGCTCCGACGAACGAACAATTCGAGTCTACCTTTCGCCACGTAATACATCTTTATTGTTGCAGAACACGGAATTAAGCTGTCAAAAGGAATACTTCGGTAAGTACCTCTTATCTTATCTTAAGTTTTCACATAAATCTTATCTGCACCGTTCCACAAAAGATCAGAAAATACCTGCGATATTAATTTAAAAGAGAAATTTACGAGAAAGTAACGCGCCGTTTTCCATTTTAGAGAATATGAAAATGGCATATTCTGGCAATTTACGTACAGTCGCCATCAGATATATCGGAGCGGCCAAGGCGCTCACAAATATCTGATCACGCCTCTATTGTCAGGGCGTTAGAGCGCGTGTTCAGATATTGTGAACACCTTAGCCGCTCCGAATTATTATTATTATTATTTATTTATTCCATAATTTAACATTTACAGTCAAGCTACACATGTTAAAAGGAGTGACATTATATAAACATTGAGAGTAAGATTTTACTTAAGTACTAACTATACAATAATTGAGCTCGGCGTCGTTATTGACTCCATCTGATGACCGAATCTGATGGCGACTAGAATTTTACCTCAAAAGGTAATTTGTTTACGGCGTCCCATCGCTTAGTGTTATTAGCGTCATTATGATGGTTTATTTATTCACTTCTAAGCCTTTATAGGAAATTTTCAGTCTCGCAAATTACTTGTTAATTTGAACCGAATTTAAACTGTTGAGACATACTAACATTAAATCATTGAGACATACTAACATGTCGCGCGAGTGACTAAAAACAAGTGAGTCTAAACCGTAAAATTATTCAATGTTAATTTGAAATTTTCCGTGTTTAATGGTCATAGTCTTAATCTTAGTAAATTTAAGTATTAAAGTAAAAAACCTCTACTTTTAGAAATTCGATTTTGAGTTTATTGTGAAGGTGCAGTCATAATCATAACCCTAGAGGGTTATGACTGCATACTTCCACGACGTTAGTTCACTGCATAATAAGATTCATATCATAAGCTATAAATCTTACATTTTAAACAACATTAATGAGCAACCAATAAAACATGTGACGTTTTCAAACAAAAGGTACCTGAGCGATTTAAAAAAAATGTACATTTCTATCATGTCTTCAAAAAATGTGTCCCAAAATTTTGTATGAAAAAATATTTTTCCAGTGCGTCACTTTCATAGAAATAAAATAAAAATGAATACAAAAATGTGACGATCTGGAATGGAAATCTTGGGTCACATTTTTTATGTATGAGGCGTGAATGTACCCAAGTAAAATGAGCCCTAGAAGTCAATATTTTAAAGACATGAATGAAGTGTAATTTTTTTTTTTGGAAAACGCTCACCTCCCACGGTCGGTTGTCGATAAGGTTGCTTTCAAATTAAAGTAATATAGAAATATCGCCTTATAGACAACCGACAATAAGTAACCTTTTGGTTGAGAATGGCACAAATCGAGACTTCGCCATTTCAAATTTCAACCGGAAATTCAACCCAAATATACTGGCAACCAGTTGTCAGAAAAACGCGCCGTAATGATAATAAAGAACCCTAAGCACTGGTAGGTTCCGAACGTCATACATCTTCCTTGGTGTTGCCAGTGCGAACGATGATAGATGTTGCCAGGGAAATTACCTACGTGGAAAATGCACTTTCAAGATGGCGACTATGAAGATTTATGTACACACATGGAAATTATACGTAACGGGTTGCTGTTTATTTTGCTTTTACCTTTTGAAGTATATTATTTCTCCTCGTAACGTAAGTATATTTCTTGTAAGACTTAGGCCAATTTTTGCGCTTTTCTTAATTTGGAAATTTTATTTTTAAGTATAAGAGTTCAAACTGGAATACAATTTTATTAGTTCTTGTACAAGTACGCCGGGACTTACGAGGTTAAACATCGAGAATACATGTAATTGTAATTTTGTTGGTACCCATTTTGAATTTTTTACGTCTATTAAAATAAAAGTAGCAAATGTTTTTTTTTAACTTAAATAAAAGCTGAAAACTTTACCTACTGCACGGCTCCAGCTGGGTTGTTCTTTGGGGAGGCACAGATGCAAGATGGTTAGTACCAAAAATGTATTTGTATTTACTCGTATTTTTTTCTTGAAATCATCCTACACTAAAGGATGACTCACGTTAGACCGGGCCGTGTCCGGGCCGGAGCTTCCGGCGCTTACTTTTCTATGACATGACAAGCGATCACGTGATGCTTTCCAAAAAAAAACGATAAAGATAAGATAAAAGATAAAAAATAGTTTATTCAAGTAGGCATATTACAATTTACAATGCGCTTATGAACGTCAAAACGATACGCCGGTAGCTCCGGCCCGGACACGGCCCGGTCTAACGTGAGTCATCCTTAAATCGGGGGTAATATATATCAGTTTTCCGGGCACTAGGGTGAACCCTGAAAACTTCGTTTATTTGTGTTCTATCCATATGTTACAAATTAATAGCTATAGACGGTCAAGCAAATCTTGTCAGTAGAAAAAGGCGCGAGATTCAAATTTTCTATGAGACGATCTCCCTTCGCGCCTACATTTTTCAAATTTGCCGCCTTTTTCTACTGACAAGATCTGCTTGACCAAGTATATTTAAGATTTTTAGTGCGTTTATCAGTCTAAATACTGAGGAGTACTCTTTAAAAACTCGCGTGTAAGTAACTACACTAGTACGTAATAGCGACGTGCATATTAAATAGACCAGAAGTGCCTCGAGGCATGTGACGTCCATAATGCGCGCGTTTAATACTCCCCATGTGGAATGCATCGTGTTATGAGACTAGTTCTAGTGATGTGACGTTCCGTGGACCCTAGCGTGGGATGTTTCCAAAAGCCCCATTTAGACGTGTCAAGAACTTGCATGCGATTTTCGATACGTTGCGGTATTTGGTCGTTCGACTGAAATTCATTATACTCTGTAGTTAGCAATGTATTGAATATTGCTTGCAAGTTCTTGAATAGTCTAAATGGGGCCTAACGTTCTACCCTTATAACTCTTATAAGAAGGGCTACCACCAGTTTTCGGACATGTGACGCGACGTGGAGAGCAGGCCATGGAGAGACTTGTTGTCCAGGGACGTGTCAATGGCTCAATGGGTCAAGAGGACGTTCCCCAATGCGTTAGACGGACCAGATAAAAGCCCTTACCAACACCCCACTTAACACATGTGCCAGAGAAGCATCTGCCAGGGAGAACTGGCATAGAATCGTTCGTCGTTCAACGTGATCACGACTGCTCTGCCAAGAGTAAGTAATTCGACGGAGAAGAAGACCACCAGTTTTGACATTGACGTATTCGCTCACGTCTACGTAACTTACTTTCTATGCATCTCGCTCGTACAGGCATATTAGTGCAAGCGAGATGTACAGAAAGTAAATTACGTGGACGTGAGCGTTATGTCAACGTCAAAACTGGTGGTAGCCGGAAGATCAGGTAAACTTTAACTGTTACCAATTTTATTAATATTTGTAGTTTTTAGTTATACTCTTGTATGTGGGTAATTATAGTAATAAGGCAGGTACAATACTCGATAGCAATACTTGATAAGGCAGGCCCTAGCGTATGACGTCACAAACGCGCGTGTTTAATACTCGCCATGTCAAATGCATCCTGTAAGTCATACACCTTGCTCTCGCTTTTTGTAGTTGATTTTCTCTCCCTTTGCAACCAAGTTATGAATGTCTTCTAAAACAGTAGGTTTAAAAAAGTCCCCAGTTTTGGGATAAATTATTCCTTTAGGGTAATTTTCTCGGGGCCATCACTACTCCTTGCCTCGTAGCGTAAGAAGTTAGCTGTAATATGTCTTGCGTTTCATACTCTCCTAGTACCAATTTGGTCTGATATAATGCTTGTGGTTTCAAATGAGGTTTTAATGAAAGAATCCAATGTGCCATATGGAATGAAGACTTTTTTTTAAGTAGTTGTCTTTTTTTCTTATGATGGGTACAAAATATCACATTATTTGCAAAAAAATTACAGTAACATTAGTAGTTGGATTTATTATCCAGAAAATACAAAATGCTCCAATACATTTTACAAAAATTTGAATACAAAGCCAATTAACCATGTCGTAAACCGCAAATTGACTTTGTTCTTCGATGATAGTCCCAAACTCTCCATCATATGGGGCATTATCTATGAAAAGGGATCTTATTGTCGATGGCGCTTACGCCGCACAGCGTCGCGCGCCATTGTATTTATACCGGAGCATCTATAATAATGGCGTAAGCGCCGTAGACAATAAGGTCCCTTTTCATAGATAACGCCACATATAACAAACGTAGAATAATGTATTCAGCCACGGCCTGTCTGCCCGTCTAGCCGACTACAATTGAATTTTTCACTGGCCCATGGCGTATTTGCCCACCGTCTGCCCTATGTTCTACTAATAAAATGGCGTATGTAACAGAACATAATTTTTAAGAAAAAAAAACCGACTTCTATGGGGCCCGGTGAAAGATTATGGTAGATGGTGCACTATGTAGAAAAGGAGGTAAAACCAGTACCTACTTTCTAGTAGCATTTCGTTTCCGTAAGGGTCGTAGTTATCTAGCCTAACCTAACCCACTTCTCTGATAGCAGTTCGGTTCTGTGAGGATCGCAGTTCGAACCTAATCAAACCCACTTTTCTAGTAGCATTTCGTTTCTGTAAGACTCGCAGTTCTAACCAAACCTAACCCACTTTTGTTCGGTTCTGTGAGGATCGCAGTTCAAACCTAACCTAACCCACTTAACGGCGCATGCGGTGCGGTGTACGGGAGTTTGAGCGGGAGGGGTTTGGCATCATCATACCCACATTTTATGGTAGGTAATCATAGTGGTTTATTTAGTTTAGGTATCATAGTGGTTTTCCGGGTCAAGGTCCGGGTCTCTGAGTCAGAGTCCGGTTCCGAGTCCCGGTCCAAGTCCGGGTCCGGGTCCGAGTCCGGGTCCGAGTCCGGGTCCGAGTCCGGGTCCGAGTCCGAGTCTGAGTCCGAGTCCGGGTCCGAACCGGATCCGGGTATGAGTCCGGGTCCCAGTCCAAGTCAAAATCGAAATTCGAAATCACCAAACATGTACTATGCGTCGTTGGAGAGTTCTGTTCTGATCATCATCAGCAGTTCCACTTCATCAAATGCGACAGTTTTTAATGTAAATGCTTGATTTTATGATGAAAATACAAAAAAATCTATACGTATGCCTTTAAGATTTGAGGAGTTCCCTCGATTCCTTATGGATCCCATCATCAGAACTCGAGCTTGACAGAAATGTGGCTTAAAAACTAAACTTGCTTAACAAACATAACGAAGAGGACAAATCGCCAAACGTGAACTATGCGTCGTTGAAGAGTTCCGTTCTGATCATCATCAGCAGTTCCACTTCATCAAATGCGACAGTTTTTAATGAAAATGCTTGATTTTCTGATGAAAATACAAAAATCTCTATACGCATGCCTTTAAAATTTGAGGAGTTCCCTCGATTTCTCATGGATCCCATCATCAGAACTCAAGCTTGATAAAATTGTGGCTTAAAAACTCAACTTGCTTAACAAACATAACGAAGAGGACAAATCGCCAAAGGTGAACTATGCGTCGTTGAAGAGTTCCGTTCTGATCATCATCAGCAGTTCCACTTCATCAAATGTCACGTTTTTAAATGTATATGCTTGATTTGTTGATAAAAACACAAAAATCACCATATGTATGCCTTTAAGATTTGAAGAGTTCCGTCGATTCCTCATGGATCCCATCATCAGAACTGGATTTTGACAAAAACGGGACCAATCTGTATGCATATACATACAATCAAAAAAATAATTTTCAAAATCGGTCCAGTAATGACGGAGATATGGAGTAACAAACATAAAAAAAAAAAAAAAAAACACAACCGAATTGATAACCTCCTCCTTTGGGATTTGGAAGTCGGTTAAAAAGGGCATAGTAGTGTACAGGGCTATAACCGCGAAAATCGAAGTTCGCAAATTGCGGGGATTTTTCTCTGTCACTCTAATTACGCCTTCATTGGAGTAAAAGAGAAAGATCCCCGCAATTTGCGAATTTCGGTTGTCGCGGTAGCCGCTCTGGGCAGTTACGTCCAAAGCGTCTCTTTTGTAATGAGAGTAATGTTCACAAAGGCGTATGCGCCAGCTGCAGAATAGTCAATATTCCAGTTCCCAATTAGTGTTACTTACGTCGTTTTATAATTAGTTCTTTAGTGTTGCTTGCATTATCATTGCTACTTCGTATTTAGTGCAAGCGCAGTGGAGTCGAATTTTCAATTTCAATTCCATTATTTATATAACTCTTTATTGTACAAAAACGTACAAAGATAGAATAAATACGACACAGAATATGCAATACAAAGGCGAACTTATCCTTTTAAGGGATGTCTTCCAGTTAACCTTTGAGTACATGAAAATTGATGATGAGTACGGTAGGCAAGTAACCTTTAGTACTGAATGGAGTAAAGTCAATAAAAAAACAATACACTCTTTTTGTTTGGGCAGTCGTGTAATAATATTAAAATAGTAAAAAGTGGGTAAAAAACAGAAGTATAAAAAATATGAATGAATTAATGAATTAATGTTTAATCAGGCAATAGACAATATCGAATAGTAGAAATAACAATCCATTAAAAAAATATAATCGCTTTATTTGCTCTTAGTGATCGACTCAATGTAAGCAATTGTAATGACGATCACTATGTCGACATATTAAATGCCTAATGAAATTACTTTTGTGTCGAAATGGAACTCGCATTTGCTCAGTTAGGTAAATAAGAGAAATTAAACGCGGCACCCATTTGGTATGATAATTAGTGTGATGATTGGGTTCAACTGACATTTAGGGACTTGGAATATTTAATATGAATTTGTATTGCACATTTGGGGTAAAATCAATCGTTATGTAGATAGGTATTCTATTGTTTCGATGTGTATACCTACTGAAGTGGCTCTTAACAAAGTATGTTTTGAAGAATAGTTTAAAATTTTCCAAATAAAAAACTCGTCAATATATTTTTTTTAATAACTTTTAAGATATAAATATAACTTTTTGATACAAAGGCCCTTTATCCTACGGTATCCTAAGGGCTGCCTAATCCTTTCTTACCTACTACGAAAGTTACTGCAAAGCAAATCTTGTAAGTGCAAACGCAGCGATTTGAGCAAGAAACTAGAACTAGGTAGAAGCGTTTGCCGAGCAGGTTAATTTATTCTTTGTAGACAGTTTTCTCTAAACCTCATAGGAAGAAAATTATAACTTATTCTGAAGTCTTGCACTAATTGTGATTCCGTGGAAAAAGGGTATAGGGACTATAAGGCCTTATGGCTATTGGTGCTTATAATTTATTAAGTATAGCAAATATTGGATAGACCGATTGTAATTTTAAATTACATTTTTATTAAATTAACTTCAATGTTGTTTTGTTACTATTTAGTAACAATGCAAACGATTTGCGATTTAAATAAAGATTTTTACACAAAACTACACAATTGTATATATTCAAACACCACACAATAATCGCTATACTAGTTCTGCATTCTTAAATACCATTGATTTCCCCACTTTTGTTATAACTATACTTGTTTGTTACTAGGAGGGAACTTTAGACAATAACTTATGACGATAGTTCGCACTTAGACAGTTTATTGGGCTTGTGAACGCACAATGCATCTAAATAGGGACCGTGCGCGTTGGAGAGTCTGCGATCTTGTGGCCTGAGTAGGAAACATATGTGCACATGTACATTGCCAAAGCAAGTGCTACCATCTACCGTTCTCGTCGGCACGTTTCCTTGTGCGTAGTAGATTCTGCCATCTTGTGGGCTACATCGGAAGCTTAAACGACACATTTACGCCTCGCGCGCGTCGGATATTTTTGCACACCTACACAGTTACTTAGACAGTACATTTAGGGCTCATTTAGACTTTAGATGGCCCGCGAACTCGTACGCGTAGTTAAAGCCTGGCCAATAATATATGATTATTGTCAAGAGAACTGTGAGAGAGAGAGAGAGAAATTCGGTGTACTCGACTGCGATCGCCAACCCGCCTGCCAAGCGTGGCGATTATGGCATTCACCCTCCATAAAGGGGGAGGCCTATGTTCAACAGTGGACGTCTTATGGCTGAGATGATGATGATGATTGTCAAGAGGGTGCTGTTATTCTCATGTATTAAGTATAGTATGAAAATATTAGTTCCAGTGAAATTCCGCAAAATGGCGCGTGATCAGGCTTTACATTGCAAGCTATTTTAATTTGTAACATATATTGTATAATCTAGGGAACATCAAGGACCGCCGACCGCTCAAAAGGGTCAAAATTATTTTCGTTATCTTGTTTTTTGTCCCCAAATCTGTGACGAAGGTGAAATTAAGTTTTTAATTTTTCTCAAGAGAATTATCATCTACAGATAGAAAGACATGCAAAAGACAAAAATATAAGCGTGACAGTGTGATCAGCTAATTTCAACTGAAACGGTAAATTGAGGTTAATATTAACGTAATTAACGCTAATTAATCATTAAAATTATTTATACCAATTCCGTTAACACCACTCCGCTGCACCAAAAATGCTGGAAAATTTAAGATCACTGGTGATCAGAAACAGGACAACGAAAATAATTTTAACCCAAATACCGTAATATGTTCCGCTACCTAAAGGTTGTCTGGAAGAGATCGCTTTTTAGTGATAAGACCGCCTGTTGTTTAACCTCTTCTTCCTGTATTATTTGTATTGTTTTCTGTAATGAGATGAGGTGTGCAATAAAGAGTATTTGTGTTGTATTGTATGGGCCCGATTCGGATTTTGAAATAGACATCGATTAGACATCTTTTAGACATCACCAAGATACGATAACGATATGTTTAAGATCTAACCTATCAAATTTGACATTTGCGCGATTCTGGAGACATTATTGAACGATTTCCAAAGGATATGACTTAGAGATCTAATTCACATCTAATAGATATCTTACTCTATCTAACGTAAAAGTGACATTGGTTGCCCGAATTGCGCTGCAAAAGAGAACTAGTAGATATCTAAACTATAACGTATCTAGAATGGATCTATTACGTGTCGTCTCTTGTGAATATCTTGAAGTTCGAATACGGCAGTATTTGTGTTGTATTGTATGTTCTCGCACCGTTTAAATGAGCCGAACTGTTAAAATTGTATTCGCAAGGAACACGAGATGGCAGGTAACTGGCAGCAATCCGTATTGGCATCCCTGAGGGCCTGGCTTACTTTACGGTTCCGGCGCTATAACATGTTTGTTGTATATTCTCTAGGTCCCTAGGCTTCGGTTGAAAATTGAGTTCAATATAAATACGAGCCTTCAGTACGGTATTTTACTAGGGTCATTTAGGGTATTTTAGGGTTTTTTTAGGGTCGCTCTCAGTAATCAGTAGGTACAATACAGTCGCCGTGGTCGAAACCGGCCAGGCGGCGTAGCACGGTCGCGTTTTTATCCCTTGTCACCATGCCTGTCACGTTTTAACAAGTATGTGAGTGCGAAAGGGACGCGCATAGTGATAGTATATAAAAATGGAACCGTGCTGCGCCCGCAGGAAGATATGATGAGGGTCATTTTACGAGTATGCACAGTAAATAAGTAAATTACACGTTTTTCCCTTTGGAATTTTATTTCGACTCAGAATCACTCTTTCGAAAGTGTTTCATTTGAGTTTCAATACGGGCCGTGCGCGTGCGCGTTGAAGGATCTGCCATCTTGTGGCCTGAATCGGAAATATAAACATGCACATTGACACTTCACGCCAAAAATCTGACGGCTTCTGCGCTGCCACCCTCGCCCCAATTTCACCACGGTGACAGGTGCGACAATTGTAAAATATCACTGTTACTGACGTCACAGGCATCCATGGGCTACGGTTACCGCTTACCATCGGCCGGCCCGTATTCTTGTTTGTCACCATCATTGTATTAATTAAAAAAAACTTTATTATATCGGCAAAAAACAGGTATTTCTCTTGCGATGTTTATGATGACAATTGAGATTTCAAAGAACTTTAGTAATTCTTGACAGCAAATGAGTTATGTCTACTATTAGTTATTCTGTGGTTATGTCAGGGGGGTGTCACTACGCAGTTTAGGTACATTTGGCCGGCGCGCCGCGTCGCGCGGCGTATGGCAGTGGGCTGCCGCGTGCCGCTCGGCTCGCACCACGATAGTCGTGTTACGTGGCGCTCGCGCAAATTTGAAAATACACAATGGCTTCGAAACCTATATCTCGATCTAATCCCTATAAAAGATATTGTTCTGTTTACGGATGTCTAAAGAACAAGGTTGCAGAAATAACATTTTATTAAATTCCGGACGATATTGAAAGGTGAATTTAAACTTTAAAACATAACATAAATACTAAGTAATCAAATTCGACAACTAATTCGTTTTGTTTGCATAAAACTTAAGCGCTTTAGACCAATTTAAAATGATTATTGGTCGCCCAGAAACAATATTAGGAACTGACCGACATATTTTCTAAGGAATATATCAATAGCTGTGGCATACCTACTTCCGTAAGAATCAGACATAACTATCTCCGGATAAAAAAAATATGTTTACAGAATCAACGTTAGTAATTCCTACATATTAATCTTAAAAATAATAAATCGGTAGGTATAGGTACAAAAACTTGTCAAGTTTCAACCCTGTGCCGACGCTCACAGCTCGGTCATAAAACTGTGGCGCGCAAGGAAGATTCACGGTTCGTGCGCGGTTACGTAGGTATATAAGTTTAAATTTTGCGTGCAGGTGGCGAGTATAGGTATAATTTTATACCTAAATGTGACTTTTGTGAACGAGTGAATTTTCTGTACGGTAGTACTATTAGTTATTCTGTGGTTATGTGTCGGAATTTCGTGACAATTGTCGTATTTCTTGTGACAATTGTCATTAGCTTCGCAAAATAAGTACTTATTAACTGGCGATATAGTGGAGTTGTTTTTTAATTAACATGTTGGTGGCAAACAACCACACCGCCCGTCTGATGGTAAGCGGTTACCGTAGCCTATGGAGGCCTGTGACGTCAGTAACCGTGATGTCGACAATTGTCGGACCTGTCACGTTGGTGAAATAGGGGCCTGTTCATGCACGCTTCCTATACCTTGCCCCGGTCCTATGGAATTTGCTTCACCAACCGTTCCATTAAAAGCGAAGCGGAACAAAAACTCACATGCTTTTGCAGAAATTTTTACATGATCATGATCATGATGATTTTTTTTTAGCTTCCTTCACAATGGCGCCTTTTCCATTGTTTGTTATTTATTAAAGTGAGGGTAAATTGTGTCTCCCACTTTCCATGTGGCTTCAACTGCTGAACCTATTCGAAATATATTCAGACGCATTAGTATTAGTATTATAAACTCAATTATAACACTTGGATATTAAAAGAATGTTGAAAAAAAAACAAAGTACTGAAGCACATCATCATCATCATCTCAGCCATAAGACGTCCACTGCTGAACATAGGCCTCCCCCTTATATGGGGGGTGAATGCCATAATCGCCACGCTTGGCAGGCGGGATGGCGATCGCAGTCGAGTACACCGAATTGAGGGACGCTGCTGCCCGTCCACCGGTGGTCTTGGACATAGTTTAAGCACTACGTACTGAAGCACGATTAAATGTTAACAACTTGTTACGGTTTTGATACGGCCTTGAAGATCGCTCACTGTGATTGGTGCATGCAAAATGAATTTATAGTGCGTTAGATGCGCACCCGAGTCCCCCATCTTATAAACTAAAGTCCCGCCGCCGCGTCTGTCTGTTTCTATGTTCGCGATAAACTCAAAAACTACTGAACGGATTTTCACGCGGTTTTCAACTGTCAATAGAGTGATTTTTGAGGAAGGTTAAGGTGTATAATTCGTTAACCCATGCGAAGCCGGGCGGGTCGCTAGTAGTTGATAATACAAAAAGCACCTACATGGTCGTATGTTTGTTATATGTACCTATACATATAATCGTCCTTTAACATTATGTTACACAGGAGCATCACTTGAATTTAAAAGCAGATCATTTTTCCCTCGTCCTCATGAATTAACCATTGGGTTCGAGTAGCACCTGATTCCGGCGAGGAAATTAGCAGAAGCAGGTACTTCTGATACTTTATGGTTTAAATTTACATACATTTGTTGCCTTACTGACTATAAAGAATGACTCACGCTAGACCGGGCCGGGACCGGGCTGGCGCTTCTTTTTCTATGGAAAGCACCACGTGATCACCGATCAGCCGTCATAGAAAATTACATCTCTGACGCCTCGGGCCGGGACCTGGTCCGGTCTAACCTGAGTTATCCTTAATGGATGGAGGGTAAAAATAATTTTGGCATAGATTTATGTCTTAGGGTAAATACAATTAAATATATTTATTCCTTGTGCAAAGACTGTCCATGGTAATCCAATACGGAAATGCTGCGAGCATCATGGGCACCTTTGTACCGGGAACGGCAGAAAGTTGTTTGATTTTTATAAATTCATAGTTAATTTTTTTATTTGTAATAGCTTTAGTTGTATTGTACCGAATATAATTTGTAATTTTTATCCGGTAATACAATTAAAGAATTATAATTCGGCTACGATCTTTTCCTACGTATTATTTTGCATTTGTACGACGAAAACTAGTACCAAAAATACATATAATTATGTTACGTAAACGCTCATGTCAAGAATCATACAATTTAAACATGTCTAACTTTGTGGTAACTTTGATTGTATATATGAGCCGCTTTTTTAGCGGCGAGTTCGTACGACTCTCAAATATTTTGTTTTGTGACGTCAGTTTTTCTTTTTTGATAAAGGTTATTCACATGATATACGGCATCCCTTTATCCTACATCGCACGCACGCACGACATCCAATTTATTTCACAGGCAGTCAATATTTAGGACTGGCGTTATCATATTATGCAAATGTAGCATTTAGCTACAGCGGTATTGCTTATCGGAATACCTGACACGTAGATTCAGTAAACAACGAAGGCTATTCGAATTTTTGATATCTATACATAATATGATACTAAGCTGACGCATAGTGCGCGCGCACTAATAACCACGAGCATAATCCGCAATTTTAGAACAATGTCAATTTAAGTAGCGATTTTATAAATTTGAATAGGCATCGTGGCCTTTTAGTTAATTCGAATTACCAGTATGTAAAACGATGCCTCTGATTTAAATACCCAAATCCCAGTAGCAATATAACCTGAATTCGAAACGACTATTAAATTTTTCCATATTTAGAAGCAAGAATTCGATAGCAATAAAATTGTACACATACCTGTATCAGATAGTCGAGCCAAAACGTATCCGGCTGTAAGTACTTATTCTAGACTCTAGTTCTAGACCAAACTTGCGAATGTAACTACCTACTATCAGTAGCTCTATCAATGCAGCATGTAATTTACCAAAGCGATATTTATATAAAAACATATTAATTAAAAAAAAACAACGGGTTGCACTCCGGGAGTGCCGGCAGAAGTGAAAACTCAATGACATTGTAACAGTTTTTCGATCAAGTCACGTGTCCGTCTTACGTCTTACGAATCTTACGGTCACGTGACCTGTAGCGAGTTTAAAGTTAGACCGTAAAAAGTCTGCAGCGGTTTTGATAGCCCACGCAGTGCGAGTGTCATTTTAAACGTCAAACTTCTATGAAATTAAATAACATTTACACTGCTATCAAATCCGCTGCAGACTTTTATTGGTGCGACTATAACCTTTTTTCCCCATCACAATAAGTGCACAGCGCCGTTAAAGAAGTTTTCGCTTCAAAAATAGTTCAAAATAATAACAAGTCGTTGCATCTGAATAAGGTCCTGGTTCTCAGAAAAACTTTACAAGTTTTCAAATTTACACATTGCTATTATGCTTAGCAAGGCAACTTTAACACTAAGTATTTGTAAACTGCAGCGAGCTTAGCAGGTACTAAATAGTTGCTTTGACTCAATTCGGATAGTTACTTGCTATCGAAATACCTTCGCTCGGTAAGCTGAGTGGCTGAAAACTAATAGGAAAGTTTACTATTGCGTCGTAAGTTTAAACACCTGTCAGCCGCGCTTCGCAAAATAGCAGTAACTCATTTTGAAATATCTTTCAATTGTGGAACATATCGTACAAGTACAAAATATACAACTGAAACATTTCAAAATAAGTTAGGTACTTACTGCTCTTATGCTAAGCGCGGCAGTGCAGCGTATTGAATTCATCCTACATATTTCTGGTTTCTCAGTTATAGCAACCGTGAAAATCGAAGTTCGCAAATTGCGGGCATTTTTCTCTGTCACTCTTATTACGCCTTCATTGGAGTAAAAGAGAAAGATCCCCGCAATTTGCGAATTTCGGTTTTCGCGGTAGCCCCTTAGTTACCCTTGTGCAGCGGTCGGCAATCAGCGGCTCGAGCGAACCTCTTTCTTACGTCCCGCGAGCCTCCCTGGCTATTTTGTATGTAATATTGACAAATTACAATGTCTGATATAGTCATAAATATTAACAAAGTGCGGTCCGCGTCCACTTCGTTAACTGCTATGTGGCCCTTGGCTGCTATAAGGTTGCCGACCGCTGCCCTATTTCAATATAAAATTTTGCCATATTTCCTTTTGGTTAAAAAAAATGTAGCATCGCACGGATCTGCTTTGATAGTTTAGTATTGGTACATTATTCATCATCATATTCTTCATCTTTCTCGCGTTATCCCTTCCGCTTCCGCTTGACACAGGGCTGCCAGATCGTATAATAGGCTACGAAACTCGTATAATGAAATTATTTTCGTATAAGTACATGTCGTATAGTTGGTCAATCGGTATAATTGGATACGAAATAAACACCAATGTCAAACTACTATCAATACTTCAAAAAACAGTGTGCCAATCAGGCGTGACTCGCTCCGCGATTTTGTCGCTTTGTTATGCCGGCTACATATACGTTGTCGATTATCGTAACGATTTGTCATACACACACGGCAGATAAAACTGCGCAGTTCGGACTGCACAGTTTTATCGCTACGATTTATCGTTACGTGTGTAGCCGGGGTTACAGGTAGCTTAAAGTACATCCGTTCCACCCCAATTTTGGGGAAAGCAATAGGTAAGCCGCGCGTGGCGCTGTCGCCACCTAGCGGCCATATCTGTGCTGATCGTAACAGACGCGTTTTGTTAGAGAGTGAGTCTTCTGTACCTAGTACTATTATTTATTCTGTGGTGCCAATACTGTTATACGATTTAATGGAACGAACGGCAACTACTTAAATACAGGTCAACGTGGGCTATAACCGCTAAAATCCAAGTTCGCAAATTGCAGGCATCTTTCTCTGTCACTCTTATTACGCTGTCATTGGAGTAAAAGAGAAAGATCCCCGCAATTTGGGGGCGGGCTTACCGCGAAAACCGAAATTCACCAGTTATTAAATAATCGATGTAAAATAATAGTTTTTTTTTTGTACTCGTATAATGCAATCGAATTTCGTATAATTGCGGGCACATATCGTATAATCAAGATTTATGTACTGGCAGCCCTGGCTTGACACCCAATCCCAAGAATTGACATAGGCACTAGTTTTTACGAAAGCGACTGCCATCTGACCTTATTTATTTATTTATTTAGAAATGTAATTCAGGCAACAAGGCCTATATTACAAATACCTTACAGACTTACATACATAATGTATTTTATAAACTTAAAATTAAACACTATTTAGTCGACAAAACGGCGTGGCTCCGTTGCATCGGCTGCTCTTGTGTCGGATTCGGCAGTTTGCCCCGGAACCTCCGAAACACGACACCTTTCGGCCAGAAGTCGGCGCACTCGATGGTCCCCTGCAGCGGTCGCGGCACGCGCACCACAAAAGACTTGAAGTGCACGTAGTGGCGCGATCGAAGCTGGAACACCCTCAGCGTGTAGCCGGTCTTCTGGTGTACACACTCCACCACTTCAGCAGCCGTGGCGGTGTAATGCAAGCGCGATACGTACAGCGCCTTACTCGGTGTAGCAATCCGCAAGCCAGAATTAGCCGGTTCGGCGGTACCACACTGAGTCTTACGAGGCGCCGTGCGCGCCTTCTTCTTTCTTGATACCAGTGTGAAATCCTCCTCATCCATACTGGCAACAGGGAGCTTCTCTTTGGGAGCCGCTCGATCAGTACCCTTTACAGGTACACTAACCCGGTTCGATGCGACTTTCGGACCGGCGACGACATCCGCGTAAATACGATGACGATTACATATATATTATGGTACGATAGTTACTTACGTTATATCTGTTCTCTGTGAATATATACTTATTACTCTTAAATATAAAGAAGATGGGTAAAAGTAAAGCCATTTAAAAATGGATTTTATCGCTTTTAAAACATGTAAGGCGCGGGTTACACTTTTACGACGTCATTAATCATGTCACGAAGAAAAACAGTGACGGACGGCGTCGTCACTCGCGCTAAATCATCTTGTTTTTGCAACCATGTTTTACGAAAAATTTGCCTGAAAAACCTTCCAGCTTTTGAATAGATATTGCCTATAGCTAATAGTTAGAGCGTATTAAGGATGACTCACGCTAGACCGGGCCGGTGCCGGGCCGGAGCTTCCGAAGCTTCGTTTTCTATGGAAAGCACCACGGGATCACCGATCAGCCGTCATAGATAATGATATGTCGGATGCCTCGGCCCGGGCCCGGCCCGTTCTAGCGTGTCATCTTTTAACCCCTATAATTTTTACTAATTATAAAGCGAAAGTATGTAACATGTAACTCTGTTTGTCTGTTACCTCTTAAACTACAAACGCTTAAACCCTCTGAAACGATTAAGATAAAATTTCAGACATGGAGATATTTTGAGGCCCGGGGAAGGATATGGGGTAGTTTTTATCATTCATAATGGGGTATTTCCTCCTAGCTTAGTCGGTAGGGACCCTGTCTACGAAGAAGGAGGTCCCGGGTTCGAACCCAGGTAAGGCCATTTATATTTGTGTTTATCACAGATATTTGTTCCTGAGTTATGGATGTTTTCTGTTTGTTTATCATTCTATTATACGTATATATATCGTCGCCTAGTACCCACAACACAAGCTTTCTGATCTTAATGTGTGACTAGGTCGATTTTATTTTAATCGTATTTATTCCCCGCAGACGTCGCGGTCAGAAACTAGTGGGGAATATTTTACTATAAATATATTTGTAGTCAACCCGAGAAAAGTCTGCAGCGATTTTAATAGCCCACGCAGTGCAAGTGTCATTTTAAACTTCGAACTTCTATGAAATTATGACGTGTAAATAACACTTGCACTGCGTGGGCTATCAAAATCGCTGTAGACTGTTCTTGGTCTAACTCTTGTAAAATAAAATATTCAAAAAAGGTAAAAACAGCAATGAAATGAACGCTGCTATTAACAACGAACAGAATCAATATGGACGCTTCACGGCGATCCCAATTAACAAAAGGGATTGCATGTTGCAAAGAGATTGCCACCGAAGCCTGCTGTCATTCCGAACGCTTCACTCGGTTGAGCCATCAATCCCGTCACAGACGGAGCGATAATATATATTAACTAGCGACTCGCCCCGGCTGTGCACGGGTTAGCAAATTATACATATAAACCCTCCTCAAGAATCACTCTATAGATAGGTGAAAACCGCATGAAAATCCGATCAGTAGTTTTTGAGTTTAACATACACACAAATAGACAGACGCGGCGGAGGACTTTGTTTTATAAGGTGTGGTGATATACCGTAACACATAAAAACACCCACATATACCCACATATATCTTATACTATAGTATATCTTATACTATAGTATAAGATATATGTGGTATGTTACGGTATATCGCTATATAAGCTAAGGTATGTCGTCGCTATAGCTAAGCACCACACACGACAACGATAACAAAATATTTTTTTGCCGTCATAAACCTCGTCCGTCGCTGTCCGTCTAGCACCTAGCACCTACAATGTGAGATTCGTGAAAGACGAAATATATCAAAATATATCGTAAAATATGCCGAACTAAGTATTATATAGCAAGGTATCCTAAGATGCCTTGCTACCTATACGATATCGTAATATACCATTTATATTATATTTTAGCTTCGGGTGTGGACTCTGTCAAATACTCGTAGTACGTAAAATATATCGTAAGATGCCTTTTCGAATATTATCGCTCAATCTGTGACGGGCTTCATTCGCTCTGTGCATGACTGTGTCATCTATTATGTCGGCAGCCGATTGTAATATCCGCCAGATCATGAAATTCCTAGGCATGCCGTGAAACGTGAAAATCACTGTCTCATTCCCTGAGACGACGGAGCGGGGCTCTTATTTCTGGACAGTTTACCCTTCGGGCATCTGAAGCAACCTAAGGAACCTATCCAACCTATCTTTTGGTTTAATGTGACTACGTCACTCGGCAGGCACTGTTGCCATGACCATGCAAAGTGTGAATGAGAAGTATGAAGCCTAGGCCGTCAGTTTGGTTCGCCTATAGTGCAGTTCGCGTTAGACTGGTCGAACTGGCACGAAACAGACCCAGCCTGCCATGCTATCCGCACGCGGATCAATCCTGATTGCCAATAATATTCGCTGATTGATGAAATGTTTATATTTCTTTTTTCTTTCCTCGATTATCTTCAAGCGTAAGCATCATTTTAGACCCGTGGTTATTCTTTCGCTCTTGCCACGACCATGCAAAGAGGGAATGAGAAGTATGAAACTCAGGTCGTCAGTTTGGCTCGCCTATAGTGCAGTTCGCGTTAGACTGGTCGGTCCACCACGAAACAGAACTCGGCCTGCCATGCTATCCGCACGCGGATCAATCCTGATTGCCAATAATATTCGCTGATTGATGAAATGTATTATATTTCTTTTTTCTTTCCTCGATTATCTTCAAGCGTAAGCATCATTTTAGACCCGTGGTTATTCTTTCGCTCTTGCCACGACCATGCAAAGAGGGAATGAGAAGTATGAAACTCAGGTCGTCAGTTTGGCTCGCCTATAGTGCAGTTCGCGTTAGACTGGTCGGTCCACCACGAAACAGAACTCGGCCTGCCATGCTATCCGCACGCGGATCAATCCTGATTGCCAATAATATTCGCTGATTGATGAAATGTTTATATTTCTTTTTTCTTTCCTCGATTATCTTCAAGCGTAAGCATCATTTTAGACCCGTGGTTATTCTTTCGCTCTTGCCACGACCATGCAAAGAGGGAATGAGAAGTATGAAACTCAGGTCGTCAGTTTGGTTCGCCTATAGTGCAGTTCGCGTTAGACTGGTCGGTCCACCACGAAACAGAACTCGGCCTGCCATGCTATCCGCACGCGGATCAATCCTGATTGCCAATAATATTCGCTGATTGATGAAATGTTTATACTGGGTGTGGCCTGTAATATGAGCAAAAAATTAAACAGTAGGCTGTACTCCTCATACTGACCAACATTTGTTCAGCGACTTTTAAAAATAACTTGTGGTTTGATTTTTAATACACTTTAAAGTTTATTCCAAGACGCAATGTATTGCGAATTGTGTTATGTTTAAGGCGTGACAAGCAACGTCAATCACAATGATATGGCGGGGCGATGGCGTCCATTGAAGATAATATTTATTTTGTATGAAAAATAGGGAGTCTAAATACTTCATAATTTTTAAAAGTTGTAGAACAAAAGTGTCACCGTTTGAGGAGTACAATCTATGTTTTAATTATTTGCTCGTGTTACAGGCCACACCCGGTATTTCTTTTTTCTTTCCTCGATTATCTTCAAGCGTAAGCATCATTTTAGACCCGTGGTTATTCTTTCGCTCTTGCCACGACCATGCAAAGAGGGAATGAGAAGTATGAAACTCAGGTCGTCAGTTTGGCTCGCCTATAGTGCAGTTCGCGTTAGACTGGTCGGTCCACCACGAAACAGAACTCTGCCTGCCATGCTATCCGCACGCGGATCAATCCTGATTGCCAATAATGTTCGCTGATTGCTCCACGAGATCGCAGGCACATTGTTCCGTTGACGTTAACTGACCGTTTGTAAATCTTAGCGTAAGGAGATAAGGACTATGATTGGTTAGTTGCTGTTAGTTCGCACGGTAAAGAATACGCTATATGCTAGCTTTGATTCATGTTCGCCTTGTACTTTAAAGGCACTCTGTTTTATTATATACTGTCGGCGCGATTCGGGATATGAATTAGAAGATTTACGAGATATGAAATGGTATTAGATATGTGTCGTTCCACGGCAAAAGGTACCTTATGGCGGTTGGCGCTTACGCTATTATTAATGCCGCTCCAATATTATTGCAGCCGCCATAAGATATCATTTGCCGTGGAACGTCACATATCTTTACAATTACATATATCTAGTGAATCTCTAATTCATTTCCCGAGTGTTCTGTTGAAAACTTTTTTAATCATATAGGTGTCAACAAACGGCCCGTTTCGAACTTTAAGGCTCCTCTTCACGTTGGGCCAACGCCAACGCCAACGAGGGACGCATTTATGCGTTAGAGGGAGCAAGTGATATTGCTATCTCATTCTACCGCATGGCTGCGTCCCTCGTTGGCGTTGGCGTTGGCCCAACGTGAAGAGGAGCCTTTAAGATCTGTACCTACGCCAAATATTTGGTCTAGATACGATATAGATTAGACATGTCAGTGTCAAATTTATCACTAATTGTTATAAACCCTCACTTCCAAATCTGTCCAATCACATTTAAACTTAGAGCATTTAATAACAGGAGTCGCCTTTAAGAGCTTACCCCTCTGCCGATAAACTTGCACAATTGTTTTTGCCGATTATGCGTCACGTACAAATCATGTAGAAAAAAACCGGGCAAGTGCGAGTCGGACTCGCGCATGAAGGGTTCCGTACCATAATGCAAAAAAAGGCAAAAAAAAAACGGTCACCCATCCAAGTACTGACCCCGCCCGACGTTGCTTAACTTCAAAAATCACGTTTGTTGTATGGGAGCCCCACTTAAATCTTTATTTTATTCTGTTTTTAGTATTTGTTGTTATAGCGGCAACAGAAATACATCATCTGTGAAAATTTCAACTGTCTAGCTATCACGGTTCGTGAGATACAGCCTGGTGACAGACGGACGGACAGCAGAGTCTTAGTAACAGGGTCCCGTTTTACCCTTTGGGTACGGAACCATAAAAAGCAGTACATTTGACGTCCCCTCCCCCGCAAAAATCGGCAGACTGTTCTGTAAATAGAATGACAGCGATGACATCTCCAGTTACTATAGGTACTAAATGCTCTAAGCACTCAAAAGACCAATTCCAAACTTTTCAAATTTTCATTTGTAATAATTGAATGGGAGCAAATCAGAAGGATCTCATTAGTGCCATCCATCATCCGCCGACAGCCTTCACGGCAACACAAAGGCAATCAATGTAGGAGTTTGTGGATTGTACAGTCGCCATCAGATATATCGGAGCGGCCAAGGTGTTCACAATATCTGAACAAGCACTCTAACTCCTTGACAATAGAGGCGTGCTCAGATATTTGTGAGCACCTTGGCCGCTACGATATATCCGATGGCGACTGTACATAGGTACCTATATTTAGGATAAATAATAATATTATCGAAATACTAAACCTTAATTATTGTTATAATGAAATTAGGCTGTAAGTAAATTACCCAAGTAATTAACACAATGGCAACCTATACCTAATTACTTTAGGACAAATTTTGGTGTGAATAAAAAAACTATTTATACCTAAATGATTGAATTGAACAAATACATCTATTGTTTGTTAGTAATTTTATTTAATCACTACTTTAACGGCGCGATTCGGGAAATTAAATAAATCTCTACTAGACCTCAACAAGTTACGATATGGATAATTTAACGATATTTATAAGATAGATATATCAAATTTGACGTTTCCGCGATTCTGGAGGTCCTCTTGAACGATTTCGACAAGTTATGACTTAGATGTCCAAGTCACATCTAGTCGATATCTATTGTAAATCTAGTTGATCTCTATATCGTTTCTAGATCTTTTGATTATCTCGTTTCCCGAATACGCGTGTAAGTAACTTAATTTAATTAGAGAGCGGGTTATATCAAAGACAAGCGTCGTAGCAGCTACGCCGTAGCAAATTATGCAGCAGATTGTATGCTCACTAATACTATCGGCCCGATTCGAACTAGATACGTCAAATATTACGGCTAGATACGATATGGATTAGATATATCAGTGTCGAATGTGATGTGACATATTTAATCCATATCGTATCTTAAATTTTAGATTTAGACTACGGATAGTATCAATGTCATTAGTTACTAAGCTTATTTTCTGTATTCTACTACCTAATTTCAACAACCTTGATTTATATTTAGTACCTATACCTATTAGTTTAGTACTTAGGATAAAAAAACATATGTAAGCAATATCTGTTACAAGCATGCCGTGTTTGCCTGTAATTGGGTGAATACTCTAGCAATATTATTTTACAACTTGTTATTTATAAGTATTTTTTATATTGCACCTGTTGGCGAACCTAATAAATAAAAAAATAAATCTTAAAGTTCTATTCGAGCAGTACGACGACGTTAACACATTCAAGTGTGTCTGCGCGAGCTACGCGCGCTGCCCCCTGCACCCGATACAAGGAAAAACCGGGCAAGTGCGAGTCGGACTCGCGCACGAAGGGTTCCGTACCATAATGCAAAAAAAAAAAAAACGAAAAAAAAGCGAAAAAACGGTCACCCATCCAAGTACTGACCACTCCCGACGTTGCTTAACTTTGGTCAAAAATCACGTTTGTTGTATGGGAGCCCCATTTAAATCTTTATTTTATTCTGTTTTTAGTATTTGTTGTTATAGCGGTTCGTGAGATACAGCCTGGTGACAGACGGACGGACGGACGGACGGACGGACAGCGAAGTCTTAGTAATAGGGTCCCGTTTTACCCTTTGGGTACGGAACCCTAAAAATCAGTAGGTATGTAGCGAAAAGCTCCTACCTAAATAAGCCTCCTAAGCTAGCTATAATTTCATAACAATTTAACGTTTAAAATGACACTTGAACTGCGTGGACTATCAAAATCGCTGCAAACTTTTTACGGTCTGAATGTAATACGACTCTTAGGCCAATTCGAGTTATAGTTACCTCTGCTTCCGATATGATACTGATCCGTCAGTGTCAAAAGTGACGTTTTTGGTTGAAAAAATGTTACATCGAATAACTAAAACTCGATTGCATTTAGCGCATACCAAACAGCCATATTCGAACTTTAAGATACGTCAAATAATAGATATGGAAACGATATAGATTAGATATGTCAGTGTCAAACAAGTGTCAAAAGTGACGTTTTTGTTTGAAGAAACGTCGCTTTTGACACTTGTTTGACACTGACATATCTAATCCATATCTTTTCTAGATCTATTAACTGACGTATCTTAAAGTTCGAATTGGGCCGATATTTTCCATAAAGATTGCGTCAACACGAGATCAAAACCTTTTTAAGAAACTGTTAAATAAGAATCTGTCTCGGTTTAATAGCGCGTAAAAATAGGTACCTACTCTAAAAACCGACCAAATGCGAGTCAGACTCGCGCGCGAAGGGTTTCGTACCATCTACGCAAAGAACGGCAGATCACGTTTGATGTATGTGAGCCCCAGTTAAATATTATTATACCTATTCTGTTTTTAGTACTTATTTATTGTTACGGCGGCAACAGAAATACATCATCTGTGAAAATTTCAACTGCCTAGCTATCACGGTTCATGAGATACAGCCTGGTGACAGACAGACGGATAGACGGACAGACAGACAGACAGACAGACGGACAGACGGTCAGCGGAGTCTTAGTGATAGGGTCCCATTTTTACCCTTTTTACGGAATCTTAAAAACTATGTCCAAAGTAATTCATCAAATTACTTAGCACGTTTATAAAAACCGCCAGAGTAATCAATGTTCATAAAATATTTATATGAGAGCTACACAAAACAAATATTTGTGTTTGTTCAAAAGGCGTACTGTAAATAACTCCCGTTTTATCAATATTTTCGACAGAATAATTTAACACTTTTGACGTTCGTAACTCGAGCACGCAGACGGATTAAATTTATCTTTTATCTCGGGGAATGTAAGCTGAAATATTTAAAACCGAATACATTATAATAGTTATTTGTTTTACAAGAGGGCAAAGTTATTGTTTAACCGCTCGTGTTAATATTGATTTTAAAACGCAAGGGTTAAACAAAATTTGCCCCCCGAGTGAAACACAAAAATTTTCACCACACCAACCCGAAGCAACCATAAGAAAACAACTCAAAATTTGCATATGATTATTTTGCCTCACATGTGAATAAAATGCAACTTTGCTATCAGTTTTTAAAGTGCAAAGGCAGCCTTTCCAAGTTGGTGTGGTGAAAAATAAATAAAAGACAAATGGCGTCAACGTACTACTTTTTACCCGAATTTGATTGCGATTTCTTGGTTAGTCCCATAGTAAAAGTTTTTTTTTATTTTATTTTTTATTTATTGGGGACATCTTACACAGATCAACCTAGCCCCAAACTAAGCAAAGCTTGTACTATGGGTGCTAGGCGACGATATACATACTTATATAGATAAATACATACTTATATACATAGAATACACCCATGACTCAGGAACAAATATTAGTGTTCATCACACAAATAAATGCCCTTACTGGGATTCGAACCCAGGACCATCGGCTTCGCAGGCAGGGTCACTACCCACTAGGCCAGACCGGTCGTCATTAATAATTAGTAGTTGCTCATTAATAATCCCAAAACCTCTCTGGAAACGGGAATGCAGTTATTTTTTGGCCATCCTGTATATGCTATGCTTGCTTGTATAAGGCAAAATATCCAGTTTTCTAAATTCCGGCGGTAACATCTCAAAGGCTGCAGTCGCGGGGAATGTGCCGCTATTTCATGAATTTTCCACTTGTCTCACTTTGCTGCTCTGACGTTTTAAGACTTCCGTTCTATCACTGGATGTTAGAAGACATTCTTTTAAATTTAACTCAGTTAGGAGTGAATTGCAAAAAAAATCTACGTAACATAAATATTAAGCGCAGTTAAGAAGCTGTGGTTAGTCTTAACTTAATTGATTCATTTGTGTTACGAAAATTAACTATGTAAATTGTATTCATTGTAGGTACTTAATTCGTACTCATATAAGTATATAGCATATGCTAACACACATTGGTAACACAATGGCATCAATTAACTTTAGACTAATTACAGGTGCTTAACTATGTAAATTTTTTTTGCAATTCACTCATAGTAAAATAATTTGCTCCTGAATTTGCTCTAAAATTCTTTAAAGTTTTTTTTTATATTGTGGTAATGTTGATATATACATATTATGCCGATTTAAAGTAGATCATCCGTTCTTAAAATCAGATTTAAAGATTTTGATAACAAAGCAGAATAATCGATCGAGAAAATTCATTTTCCCGAGTTTTAGAGAATTAGTTTTTTCTGTGATCCATTTCGCTGTAATAATGTGCAGCATTTTATTGATGACTAAACTTAATTAATTTATTGATAATCCCCATACGGTTATAACTTAATATTAAAATACAGTGAAATTTCTCGGCAATGAGGGCAAATTAGTGTTACCAAAAACAAATCTGTATTACTGTAGAAGGAACGCCTACATTATGGCCATCAAAGTATATAATCAACTGCCTAGTAATCTAAGTAACTTGCACTTGAATAAATTCAAAGCACAGCCGGCCTAGCCAAGGTTACAATCGCTATCGCTTCGACAACGAAAAGCATTATGTCTCTCTATCACTCTTCTATATTAGTGCGACAGTGACAGTTGCGTTTCGATCGCTACGGAGCGTAAGCGATCGGCATCTTGGCTACGCGGCCACCGATGGCTTACTCATAGAGTATTTTACTCAATAAACGAGTTCTTTGCTTACAAAGAAGACTCTGTAATATATTAGTTAAGTTAGTTAGCATGATAGATTTAGTCCTTTAATTTTAAGTTTTTCAATTGATATTCGCACGCCAGAAAAGGCGTAATATGTAGAACAATTTTGTACCTACTTAAGACCACCATACTATGTAACCCTATTACTGCGAATAAACCATTTGTATTTGTATTTGTATGTGTAATATCTGATTCGTTCATGAAAGCGATTAATCATTTTAAATGGTTCTCTGAAACGTGATTCCTTAATGGTTATTTAATGAAATAAAATTTGTACAAACAAACACTGCCTTTCTAAATGAACTCACCAAGGCAACAGAAATACCTCCAAGTTATTTATTCCTAAAGACGCCAATCTCACACAAGACAAAACCCTAAAGACATTCCGTAGCCAACACCAAAGACAATTTAATTACTTTGATGACACGCAAAACCTTCGGGCTATTTTCGTACCCTTGTTTGTGGGTCCCTTTTTGGGTGAGCTGACCCTTCAGAAGGTGCAGGTGTGGCCGGATTACAGACCACTTAACTACTAGACGGAACATATGAGGTGAAATATAATATAGAACTATGTAGCCGTAAAATTGCCGTGTGTATAATTCAACCTAATGCCAATGGTACTATTGGAAAAGCTACTTCCAAACGGTTGAGAACTTCGGGAATAAAAAGATTTTTTAGGAAAACATTTCATTTGACAATCACCGCTAATTTTCGATGATGAAAATATCTTGAAGAAACCGGACTAATCTCAAAAGATTAGGGCTTCTTTAGAATGAAACCGCGGAAGCTCTAAGATAGAGATAAGATAAGAGGTTGTCAGGTGACAACCAAAACTCATTACTCATTAAAAATAATTAAACAAAAATCAACCTTATTTTCACAATGGCTACGAATGTGTGGTGATAATTAAGTATTTAGCTTTGGTTGAAAAGAGCAGCTATTATATGTTATTATGCGGTGTCTTTTAAGGGCAGTCCTTTGCTTGCCTTTGGCCAATATATTGACGTGTTTCAAACGTGAACACCTGTGTTCCCGTGTAATGCTGATAGTCACGGGTTTATTTATGATGGAAAGTTTGCGTAAATCAAACCGATTTAGACTTAAGCTGATAGTAACTAATATGACGAGGATATATCGTGGAAGG
The DNA here is from genome assembly GCF_963556715.1 of Cydia fagiglandana. Lineage (NCBI taxonomy): Eukaryota > Metazoa > Arthropoda > Insecta > Lepidoptera > Tortricidae > Cydia > Cydia fagiglandana. Next base: position 3,052,179 of record NC_085951.1, on the reverse strand, counting down.
CATTATTTAGAAACAAAGTTATTTATAAGTTGTTACACCAGATATAACCCTACAACTTATCTGCTTTGCCTAAAGGTTGACTGGTAGAGAATGCCTTATGGCATTAAGTTCGCCTTTTGTACAGTGAATTTCCTTATGTGCAATAAAGATTAAATAAATAAATAAAATATAATTTTTAGATATTAAAAAATTGTTCAAAGTAATGTCATTTTTAATATAGGTAACCATAATTACGTTTATATCGTGTTTATACGACAACGGTTTCACTCACTTGAATTTTTAGTCGCTATTGGCGACATGTTTCGGGCCCGTCGGGAGTCCTTCCTCAGGTTCTAGTGCTCGCGGCGACTGCAACACGAGCATTGATCGCGCCGCCCGTCTCGTCTCTCGTTGCGCGCGCGCGTTTTAAAATATGTCTCACGAAAGTTTAATATCGACTATGTTTATATCCTTCAATGTATTGGGCCAGCTCTGTTCCATGATAAGTCGTCAGATCAGAAATCTATTTCTTCTTTTTAATCTTTAAGTATACCTTTTTCTATTGCCGGCAGCAATGTAAAATGATAAACATTGTACACATTTTAAGGGGTATCCTAACTGAAGCGGGGCCCGATTCGGATTTTGAAATAGATATCTATTAGATATCTTTTAGACATCACCAAGATAGGATAACGATATGTTTAAGATCTAACCTATCAAATTTGACATTTGCGCGATTCTGGAGATACTCTTGAACGATTTCCACAGGATATGACTTAGAGATCCAATTCACATCTAATAGATATCTTACTCTATCTAACGTAAAAGTGACATTGGTTGCCCGAATTGCGCTGCAAAAGAGAACTAGTTGATATCTAAACTATGAGGTATTTAGAATGGACCTAGTACGTGTCGTCTCTTGTGAATATCTTGAAGTTCGAATACGGCAGATAGTTTCTGTTGCCAGCGACCGTGAGTCATCTGAGGGCCTACCGCGAACCACGTTCGACGAGTTGCCTCCCTGTCACACTTACGTACGAATTCACAAGTACGATAGAGAGACAACACGTCGAACGTGGTTCGCGGTAGGCCCTCTGATATCCATTATTATGTCGACCGTGGATGTCAATCGACTGTCGCTGCTAGTGGCGATACCGGCTCATAAATTAATATTGATAATAGTCTGTTCAAATATAGGTAGCTGTGTATAGGTTATCGCGTTTAGTAGAGATCAAACAAAGGCCTATGATATAGGTCTTTAAAACGTACCTATTTGATCCCAATTTTTGGTCAGAGAAAATTAATGGTTTGGGAAAAATCATTAAAAATCTGAGAAATTTTCAATAAAAACTTATTCTTTTTCGAAGAATTTTTCAAGCCCATTAATTTAACTGAACATAATATGTACAAGTGTAAAAATATGGGTGTAGACTGTAGACAGCATACTCAAAAATATGTCCCATAGTTCTTAATTCGCTGACATAATAGCTATGGCCGTTATGGGACATATTTTTGAGATGATTTGTGCACACATATTTTTGCAGTTGACTGTAGATGGGATTCAAACCAGTAATACTTGTGTTCCGCCATAATTGGTATTCGTTTGATTCGCACTGAAAGCAAACTGAGGAGTCATGAAGTATACTTAATAGACATTATATTTAACGCCCACTTCATCGATTGTTCGAGTTGCAACCCACGCTAAGCTTATCGATAGTCTATCAATACGAAATCAAAATAGAAGCTAACAATAGTTTCGATTGTCTCAACAAAGTATCTATTATTAAAGTCTATTGTGCAAGTCGGCGAGAGGTAGTAAATCAGGGCGGCGGTAACTAACGCCTATCTGATAATAGCTTCCGTAAATTGTCTATTTCGCTCTACTGCACCCTTTCTGGATCATATTCTTTGATAAAATATAAGATTTTCTGGGTCACAATATGGTCGGCGTATGAAACTAAATTGCTTTTAAAATATGTCTGATTGAGTCATTGTCTAGCAGTAGTAGTAGTAGTAGTAAACACTTTATTGCACAAAACAAGTACATAACACAGAGAGAATACAATAATGTGTACAAAGGCGAACTTATTATCTTGTCTAAATGTATTAATGAGTATTTTATATCGATTTATCTATCTACAGCCCGTGGCATAAAATCTACAACTATTTGATCGGTACCCAAGTTGGCTTGTACCGATAAGCTGAATTTGTAACGTCAGATATCCCCCGTGTATTAATTGAATTGGTTGAGTTACGAAATTTAATTCAATTTCGCGCTTATCTGCGCCGTTTGAATGCATTCGTGGATGCTAGTGTGCGTGAGATACAAATTACACCTGAGATTAGAGCGGGAGCCTGATTCCCTGGATACATCGCTTTTTCTTATCTGATTTCGGCAAGAAACTTATACATAAATACTAAGTGGAATTTGCGTAAAGTTTGAGGAGATATTATTTATTTTATTGCACGAAATATACAAGCGGCTATGGGTGCGGGTGCTGTAAACCGCGTGCATCCATGTCTCTACCATTTTGAAAAAAAAAAGATGAAGTGACGAAAAAAATATACTTAACTATATATACCGGGTGTGGCCTGTAACACGAGCAAATAATTAAAACATACATTGTACTCCTCAAACGGTGAAACTTTTGTTCTACAACTTTTAAAAATTATGAAGTATTTAGACTCCCTATTTTTCATACAAAATAAATATTATCTTCAATGGTCGCCATCGCCACGCCATATCATTGTGATTGACGTTGCTTGTTACGCCTTAAACAACAAAATTCGCAATACATTGCGTCTCAGAATAAACTTTAAGGTGTACTAAAAATCAAACCACAAGTTATTTTTAAAAGTTGCTGAACAAATGTTGGTCAGTATGAGGAGTACAGCCTACAGTTTAATTTTTTACTCATATTACAGGCCACACCCGGTATATACTTAATTGATATTGAACGGAACCAACCCGAGAATCGCATCAAAAATGCGACTGGCAAAGAAGAACATCTGGAGAGCCAAACAGACATACGGAAGCATTTTTGCCCAACCTAAAACGACAGAAAACACGGTCGTGTGTTCAAACCTCCTCGGCGCTCAATAGTAAAAATGACTGGATAAGCAAAAAATACAAAAAGCGGGTCAAAGAGGTTATGTACAGTATTTTGGAAGTTAAGCCAAATCAAAGATATATATAACATCCTCCCTGGCCAAATTAAGGGTTAGCAATGGGGCCAAACAGAGTACAAAGATCAATGTTATGAACGATTCAACCATGAAATATTTTGTCTTATTGCCAAGTGCCAACTTCTCTTTAAGTTAGCTCTTAATATAGATTTCCTTGAAAATGGCTATCCAGCAAATTTCAAGGTGTACGTGACGACTTTTAAAGTCGTATTTCCGCTGTTCAAGCTTTTGCCAGTTTTGCTTTGTGCGCAAATTCGAGGTTAATATTATAAGTTTCTCAATATTCGGTATATAATATATATTTAGGTACCTAGAGTATATGAACTTACTTTTAGTACTTTACGCGAAAGTGGGTTAAGTATGCTTGTCGTTTTCATGCGATTATCCTTTTTTAATTGTTATCAAACAATTCTTTGTGAAACAGTCACAGTCAAAATTCATTTTATTGTTAGAAAGCACAATCTGAAAAAAACCAAAAAGATCTTGAAACGCATTTGTTATCCCTTTAACTTGTTTTCAGTGTTTATTTTTCAACAGAACATTTTCTTGCGACTACAACTCAGTAATTAAAACTGCTGAACCGTTTACTATCAATCTGCTATTCTGTTAGCCACAGTAGTAATAAAATATCACCGAATAATTGTGTAATATGAAATTACTGAACAAAATGCGGCATATTGCGACGCATTACCGCGGCTCGGCGAGGTTCGCACGCTCCGCCGGCGGCGCGTTTGATCCGCGCCCATGCGTGCGACCACAAGCACGTTTATTTTTATACACGGCTAGGACACTGATTAAAACTTACACGATTTCCACACATTATTATTTACTTTACCGTTAAAGTTTATCGCGTAATACTTAAACTATAAAATAACCTCCGACGACGGACGCGATCACGTGATCACCCTTCACCTTTTATATAGTTCGTTTTTTTAGCATTAGAAAGAACTTGCAAGAAGGTAAGCGATCTTGACATGTCTTTTAATTGAAAAACGCTTTTTAAAAATCAAAAAATATTACTTATGAAAGCAGAAGAATAGTTATAAAAGATCGTATTAGATTCATAATTGTTACATATATGCCGTAACTTATTTTTAAAATGTGTTTTTCAATTAAAAGACACATCAAGATTGTTTACCTTTTTTCTAATGCTAAAAAAACGAGGTATAGAAAACGAAGTGTCGGAAGCCTATAGTCAGTATTTTTAGGTATTTAAATAAAAGTAAACAAACAATGTAAATTTTCGGGTAGTTATAACATCTATTGGTTAACTTACCAAATACAAAACCGCCTGGATCAGTCACTGAACGACCTGACTTTAACCTACATTATTTGATCATGTAATGTTTTCATCTACCCTCAACTGGCTTAAGGAGCCATTTGAGGGTAGATTTTGTTTACCTTTATTTAAATACCTAAAGATACAGAGTAAAGACCGGACCCAGACCTTTCTAGTATAGTATGAGTCATCCTTAAGTTACTCCTTCGTTCTTATTTAAAAAGGCTAGATGAACCTAAACGTCATATAGCTAAAATAAATTATATAAGAAAACAATAAACCGAAAATTTTCGATTTACCAATTTATTTATCGTGTCACTTTAGCGAAACAAGTACGTATCTAGATTAGGCATACTTAAATGAGAAATTATGTCCCAGCCATAAACGAGAATGGTAAGACATTATGTAATCTGATAATCTTACTTTACTGCCAGTTAAAATAATAATTACTGCACGTGTAATCCCTGTAATTCCCGCGATTTAGAGGGTTTTTTATTGTATTTGCCTGTGCGTTTGTCAGACATTTTAAATGTTTCATATAACGAAATCGGTTAAGAGGAGGCTATAGTATGAATTATCTCAGGTGATTTTTTCGGGCTCGGACCCTAATCTGTTAAACAAAAGGTATTGTTTCCTTTATGCAGTGGTTATAATGCTTACTGCCAATAGCCCCGACGTAAGTAACGGGAACAAGCCCGTTTAAAAAGCAAATTTACCGTTCTAATTATATGGTTCAGATTCATGAAATTCTCCATTCTCCATTCGGAGATAACACGTTTTTGTTATCTCCAAAAACAAGACCACCCTGATTGTTCTCTGAACAAGCTATCATATGAATTTGAACCTTAATAGTATCACGATAAGTTGCTTTTTAATCGACATGGTTGCTTTGGCACGTGCTGTAGACCGCTCTTAAAAGAAACAAGGCTTTTGTTTAACGGATTAGCACCCGAACTCGAAAAAATCCCCTGAGATAATTCATACTATAACGCAAAATTGTTTTTTTTTATTGAATATTTAATTGTTTTATTGTACACGTTTTAAGCGCGGGCAAATGCCGTATTTTTTTACATCAAAACCAGATTTTATATGCAAGGGCATACTTTACCCAGACAACCATTTTCAGTAACATTCCATAACTGTGTACACACTTTGCGTCGAAACGCGTACCATTTTTAGTCTCAATTCGGTTTTGGTTATAACCAATAGCTCAAAAGATTAAAGTTAGTTCCGTAGAAAAAAATCACAAATACATCGAATTTAAACTGTCATGTGTGTGTGTAATAGCAGATTGGTAGTAAACGGTTACGGCAGTTTGAATTACTGAGCTGTACTTACAGCTCACTAAGTAGCAAGAAATTGTTTTTTTTTAGGATAAAATAAAACCGTTTTTCTCTCTATCAAAAACATAATCTGATTTTCTAATTCTGCATACCAAAGCAGTATATTTTAGGTATAATATAGCTAGTTATATAGCCGAACAATCTGACGAGTAACATTTTAAACAGAAGTTTATTTTAAGAGTAATTGAGATAAAAGGTTAAAACCCCCGCGACGGCCATATCTTCCTTCGCAAAATTCACGCGGTGTGCCATATATCTTTTATTTCCTTCTAATTTCCTGGCTTTAAGCCCTGCCCTGTATAGTAACAGCACCAGTCATGGGACATTTAAGAGGAAATTTGGATTATTTATGATATTTCCCTTATACACCCATATAACCATTCCAGTCGCAGAATCATCAAAGTGGTAACTAAATGTCAGATGTGTCGTAACAGAGTCCACACAATGTGTCTAGAATTGTTTCGAAACAAAGTGTCGTCGCCGTGTCTACACTTTTCCGTAACAAGGTGTCGACACATTTGTGTGCACTTTGCGTGCGGTTTGCGACTAAATCTGACAGCAAATTTGTGACAGCAAATGTCAATATAAAATACCTCTTGAAAACCAAGGTTTGTCAAACTACTATTAGTGTCTCGTGTGCTCGTAATTCTAGTAAGTCATCATGGGCGATGCGAATGATAAAAATCGACCAAAACCATATAAACACCCAACACCCGTCAACCTTTTACAGAAAAGTTTTTAAAGAAATGCAATACGCTACTAGGTCAGGCAACGAATGCTCAATAAAGTTGTAGAGGGAAATGCTCAGAACACAATTTTTGGCTCCTTAACTTGGTTTGGACAAGTTAGGAGGTGAACATATCAAAAGTCCTCGGCCGTAGCCTTTGAGCGGGGGGGAGAGAGGGGGCTTTGAAGGTCCCATTTTCCGGTTTTTCGATTATATCTCGGAAACTATGCATCGTAGCGACATGGCCACTTATAGAAAATGAAAGTTAATTTAATTTGTTACAAGTTTATTTAGTCAATTTTTTCCATATATTGAATAGTTTTTGAGATATCCGCTCTTGAAACTTTATTTAGGGCTCTCAATTTTATCTTGATCTCTACATCAGTGAAGGTGCTAGGCCGTGTTCCACAAAATTTAAAAACAATTTTTTTAGGGTTCCGTACCTCAAAAGGAAAAAATTGAACCCTTATAGGATCACTCGTGCGTCTGTATGTCTGTCCGTCTGTCACAGCCTATTTTCTCGGAAACTACTGGACCAATTAAGTTGAAATTTGGTACATATATGTAAATTAGAGACCCAAAGACGGACATATGACGTAAACAAATTGATTTTATACCCAAAAAATGACCATTGCCCCCCCCCCCCTTTATCTCCGAAACTACTAGGTCATAAATTTTGAAAAAAATACACAAAATAGTCCTTTACCTATCACGATTATTAAGATGACAGGAAAACCTATTAGAAATGTGCAGCCAAGCGCGAGGCGGACTTAATGTACGGAACCCTTAATACGGGAGTCCGGTTCGCACTTGGCCGGTATTTTTTAAACTCCTTGACGCTTAACCGCTGAACCGATTTCGTTGAAATTTGGTATAGAAATAGTTTGCGTCCCGGAACAGGACATAGGATAGATCTTATAACCAAAATCATCTTTTGAAGGTGTGAAAAGTGGCGTGAAAATTTGTACGGACAATCAATAACCGCTGAACCGATTTATATGAAATTTGGGATGGTCTACAATTCTACATCTTTGATTTAGTTGAAAATGATAAAAAACATGACTTCAAACCTAAACTTAAACAGTAAGTATTAACTTCAAGAATTCAATTCTGAATTCCGCCCTGCACCACATTTCACACCTTTAAAGGATGATTTTTGACATAACTTATCATGTCCTGTCTCGGGACTCAAAATATATGTGTACCTTTAAATTAAAACTGTTCAGCAGTTTAAGCGTGAAGAGGAGTTTAAAAGAAAGTATTTTAATAAGTTTATATGTTTTTACTTCGGAATGGTGTCAATGTGATACCATAACTAAATTTGGTACTGTGAATTTATACGAAAACGATACCAAACATGGCCTCGTAGCTTTACTGGTGTAGAAGTCAAGATAAAATTGAGAGCCCTAAATTCTTATTACTTGGCCTAACTTGTGTAGAAGGAAAAGGAAAAATAAAAGTCTTCGGCAGGAATATAAGACACAAATATAATTTTTAGAGTTACTATTTCAACCATCAAACATAAACATACCTTGATTATATTATTCTAGTGAGATACGCATATATAAACAAAAACATTTAAAAAATTACAAGGTCGAAATGTCACGGAGCTTGTGTGAGTTATATGTGAAAAATAAAAACTTTTATGACAAGAAAATCTGGACACAATTTAAGAATCATCCAATTGCGTCGAGGAATCATCAGTATTTTTGCTTGTTTCATTACCTCCTTGCTTCTTTTTTTGTCCTTTGTATTCTGTAGCAATTGGTTAGATCTGAAAATAAAGATAACTTGCGTCGTCACGGATGTCGATTTATAGGTTTTAGGGAGTGCAGAATTCGAAAATGATGACCATTTTATAATCCAAGATGGCGGCTACGCATGTTGTCATAAAAGTCGTCATAAATATTGTTTTATAGGTTTTAGGACGTGACAGGTCCAACAATAGGGTATATTACTGCAATGTTCTGCCGCCAGAGTGCAGCACTACCGACTCAGTAAATTCATAGACTAACTTATACATACTGTGCCTTAAACAGTTTTTTGACAAGTTTTCAAAGACAATAAAATATGACATTGATGCATCAAGGCGGTTTGTTAACAAGTGCCTACCGGTAAACGCGAAAATCGAAATTTAGTTATCCGCCTCTTTATCGCTCGAATATGCGAGAGTGATAGAGAGGCAGAAACCGAACCCTCGATTGTCGTGTTTCACGATAGGCGATATGTGAGTGACGTAGTGACGCATGTTTGTTTACTGTATGTGTACTACTAGTGCCACCTACGCAGAGCTTTGCCTAATATTCCCTATTGTCTACATCACTGTAATTGAAGTCACAGGCCTCCATGGGCTACGGTAAACGCTTACCATCAGACGGGCGGTGTGGTTGTTTGCCACCAACATGTTAATTAAAAAAAAAACTCCACCATATCGCCAGTTAATAAGTTATTTTGCGAAGCTAATGACATTTGTCACAAGAAATACGACAATTGTCACGAAATTCCGACACAGAACTCAAGAATTACCGAAAGTTCTTTGAAATCTTGTGACAATTTCCATCATTATCATCATAAACATCGCAAAAGAAATACATGTTTTTGCCGATATAATAAAGTTTTTAAAAATAATACAATGATGGTGACAAACAGGAATACGGCCCGCCCGATGGTAAGCGATAACCGTAGCCCATGGATGCCTGTGACGTCAGCAACAATGAGACTTGTCGAAATGTCGCACCTGTCACGTTACGTCACATTGTCACGCCAGGGAGTACATCTGAAAATTGTGTGTTCCCATTTGTCCCCATACCGATAAGGTGGGAAAAAATGGGAAATATTTACATGCAAATCCTATTCCATCTGTTCCCTACGGAGATAAATGGGAATACATCCGAAAATTGTGTGTTCCCATTTGTCCCCACCCCGATAAGGTGGGAAAAAATGGGAAATATTTACATGCAAATACTATTCCATCTGTTCCCTGCGGGGATAAATGGGATTACATCTGAAAATTGTGTGTTCCCATTTGTCCCCACCCCGAAAAGGTGGGAAAATTGGGAAATATTTACATGCAAATCTTATTCCATCTGTTCCCTGCGAGGATAAATGATAAATGGGATTACATCCGAAAATTGTGTGTTCCCATTTGTCCCCACCCCGATAAGGGGGGGAAAAATGGGAAATATTTACATGCAAATACTATTCCATCTGTTCCCTGCGGGGATAAATGGGATTACATCTGAAAATTGTGTGTTCCCATTTGTCCCCACCCCGATAAGGTGGGAAAAAATGGGAAATATTTACATGCAAATACTATTCCATCTGTTCCCTGCAGGGATAAATGGGATTACATCTGAAAATTGTGTGTTCCCATTTGTCCCCACCCCGATAAGGTGGGAAAAAATGGGAAATATTTACATGCAAATACTATTCCATCTGTTCCCTGCGGGGATAAATGGGATTACATCTGAAAATTGTGTGTTCCCATTTGTCCCCACCCCGAAAAGGTGGGAAAATTGGGAAATATTTACATGCAAATCCTATTCCATCTGTTCCCTACGGAGATAAATGGGAATACATCCGAAAATTGTGTGTTCCCATTTGTCCCCACCCCGATAAGGTGGGAAAAAATGGGAAATATTTACATGCAAATACTATTCCATCTGTTCCCTGCGGGGATAAATGGGATTACATCTGAAAATTGTGTGTTCCCATTTGTCCCCACCCCGAAAAGGTGGGAAAATTGGGAAATATTTACATGCAAATCTTATTCCATCTGTTCCCTGCGAGGATAAATGATAAATGGGATTACATCCGAAAATTGTGTGTTCCCATTTGTCCCCACCCCGATAAGGGGGGGAAAAATGGGAAATATTTACATGCAAATACTATTCCATCTGTTCCCTGCGGGGATAAATGGGATTACATCTGAAAATTGTGTGTTCCCATTTGTCCCCACCCCGATAAGGTGGGAAAAAATGGGAAATATTTACATGCAAATACTATTCCATCTGTTCCCTGCAGGGATAAATGGGATTACATCTGAAAATTGTGTGTTCCCATTTGTCCCCACCCCGATAAGGTGGGAAAAAATGGGAAATATTTACATGCAAATACTATTCCATCTGTTCCCTGCGGGGATAAATGGGATTACATCTGAAAATTGTGTGTTCCCATTTGTCCCCACCCCGAAAAGGTGGGAAAATTGGGAAATATTTACATGCAAATCCTATTCCATCTGTTCCCTACGGAGATAAATGGGAATACATCCGAAAATTGTGTGTTCCCATTTGTCCCCACCCCGATAAGGTGGGAAAAAATGGGAAATATTTACATGCAAATACTATTCCATCTGTTCCCTGCGGGGATAAATGGGATTACATCTGAAAATTGTGTGTTCCCATTTGTCCCCACCCCGAAAAGGTGGGAAAATTGGGAAATATTTACATGCAAATCTTATTCCATCTGTTCCCTGCGAGGATAAATGATAAATGGGATTACATCCGAAAATTGTGTGTTCCCATTTGTCCCCACCCCGATAAGGGGGGGAAAAATGGGAAATATTTACATGCAAATACTATTCCATCTGTTCCCTGCGGGGATAAATGGGATTACATCTGAAAATTGTGTGTTCCCATTTGTCCCCACCCCGATAAGGTGGGAAAAAATGGGAAATATTTACATGCAAATACTATTCCATCTGTTCCCTGCAGGGATAAATGGGATTACATCTGAAAATTGTGTGTTCCCATTTGTCCCCACCCCGATAAGGTGGGAAAAAATGGGAAATATTTACATGCAAATACTATTCCATCTGTTCCCTGCGGGGATAAATGGGATTACATCTGAAAATTGTGTGTTCCCATTTGTCCCCACCCCGAAAAGGTGGGAAAATTGGGAAATATTTACATGCAAATCCTATTCCATCTGTTCCCTACGGAGATAAATGGGAATACATCCGAAAATTGTGTGTTCCCATTTGTCCCCACCCCGATAAGGTGGGAAAAAATGGGAAATATTTACATGCAAATACTATTCCATCTGTTCCCTGCGGGGATAAATGGGATTACATCTGAAAATTGTGTGTTCCCATTTGTCCCCACCCCGAAAAGGTGGGAAAATTGGGAAATATTTACATGCAAATCTTATTCCATCTGTTCCCTGCGAGGATAAATGATAAATGGGATTACATCCGAAAATTGTGTGTTCCCATTTGTCCCCACCCCGATAAGGGGGGGGAAAATGGGAAATATTTACATGCAAATACTATTCCATCTGTTCCCTGCGGGGATAAATGGGATTACATCTGAAAATTGTGTGTTCCCATTTGTCCCCACCCCGATAAGGTGGGAAAAAATGGGAAATATTTACATGCAAATACTATTCCATCTGTTCCCTGCAGGGATAAATGGGATTACATCTGAAAATTGTGTGTTCCCATTTGTCCCCACCCCGATAAGGTGGGAAAAAATGGGAAATATTTACATGCAAATACTATTCCATCTGTTCCCTGCGGGGATAAATGGGATTACATCTGAAAATTGTGTGTTCCCATTTGTCCCCACCCCGAAAAGGTGGGAAAATTGGGAAATATTTACATGCAAATCCTATTCCATCTGTTCCCTACGGGGATAAATGGGAATACATCCGAAAATTGTGTGTTCCCATTTGTCCCCACCCCGATAAGGTGGAAAAAATGGGAAATATTTACATGCAAATCCTATTCCATCTATTCCCTACGGAGATAAATGGGAATACATCCGAAAATTGTGTGTTCCCATTTGTCCCCACCCTGATAAGGTGGAAAAAATGGGAAATATTTACATGCAAATCCTATTCCATCTGTTCCCTGCGAGGATAAATGGGATTACGTCCGAAAATTGTGTGTTCCCATTTGTCCCCACCCCGATAAGGTGGGAAAAAATGGGAAATATTTACATGCAAATACTATTCCATTTGTTCCCTGTGTGGATAAATGGGATTACATCTGAAAATTGTATCTTCCCATTTGTCCCCACCCCGAAAAGGTGGGAAAATTGGGAAATATTTACATGCAAATCCTATTCCATCTGTTCCCTACGGGGATAAATGGGAATACATCTGAAAATTGTGTGTTCCCATTTGTCCCCACCCCGATAAGGTGGAATAAATGGGAAATATTTACATGCAAATCTTATTCCATCTGTTTCCTGCGAGGATAAATGATAAATGGGATTACATCCGAAAATTGTGTGTTCCCATTTGTCCCCAGCCCGATAAGGGGGGGAAAAATGGGAAATATTTACTTTCAAATCCTATTCCATCTGTTCCCTGCGGGAATAAATGGGAATACATCCAAAAATTGTGTGTTCCCATTTGTCCCCGCCCCGAAAAGGTGGGAAATATTTACATGCAAGTCCTATTCCATTTACGTACAAAAATGTCCCCCTGTCAACTTTCAATCGAGATTTAATCGATAATTTATTCGATTAATATTCAGATTAATGCAATTTCAATCTATGTTAGGTCGACTAAATTAATCGCGATTAAAATATGAGGATTAACTTTTTTTTATTCCACGGCATGGCTCTTACACTTTGAGAATATCTGAAAACGAATGAACACAAGGAGCCATTTTGCAAATCCAGTAACTTTGTTATTACTTTTGACAGCGCGTGTCATGTGTCAACACAGAGTCGACACAAAGTCGAAACATTTGCGACTACTTTGTGACTGCAATATTTCTCAGTCTTAAACCATATTTATACATCATAATTAACAAGTTTCGTAGTATGTAAAGCGTTATTTCTGTTATTTAAGTATAGTATACGCATCGAAGTACTAAAAATGCATCAAATAATATAGTTATGAACACAGGCACTGAGAAGTAAACAATTTCATTTCCGGCTAAACTAAAACAATGTGGTGGCGCGTTGATTATATTACACTTAGTTTATCAAATCACTCGAGCAGTTTAATTCCCCATAATAATTTAAGTCCTATTGTAATATAAATGCAAACAATATATAATTACGTCTTGTAATCCGTTTTAGAGATGGCGTATTAATGTCACTTATTATTATTTAAGCATTTTTCAATCTGACAGTTTCCATTTGACAGGAACGAAATGAACGAATGAACGAATGATTTTGGCATAAAGTAGTCGCAAACCCGAAACAATGTGTGCACACGGCGACCACACTTTATGTCACTTTGTGTCATGTGTCGACCCTTCCCCATTTCTGGTAACTGTGTCGACACGGCGACGACTCTGCGACTGGAATTGTGACCGAAACAGACGGTGTCGACACAAGATGTGTCAACACCGCGTCGTAACGGCGACTAGAAATGGTTGTATGGGCATGTAAATGGTCTACCGCTTAGCGTGTTAAAAGATGAAAGTCCTATCCGTCGTTCATGTTTTAGGCGTGTTGTATCAAAGATACTGCAATTAGTTTCCACATATTTAACAAATTAAAACTATGCTTTTTTTCTCCAGTCATGGACACCAAAGCTCCAGTAATGGGCCCCCGGTAATGGACGTGGATCCAGTAATGGGCCCCCTATAATGGACATTGCTCTATCAGTATAAAATATTGAAATGGGGAATAAGTTACGGCAAAAAAATCTATTTTTGGTATAAGCTTTTATCGCTGAATGTATTTTTCTTTCCACAGCCAATTATTATTGTATTAGATCCATCGAGACAATTCTAATATACCCAAACACAATTAGTTAGGGTTTATTGCGATAAAGTTCCCATGGCCACCTCCTTCATCTCTCTCCATCATCAGATCAGGTCCATGTTATCATAATATTGCATTATCATCCGATTTGCATACTTAATTACGTACAATTACACAAAATTCAACTGAATCGGAAATCGAAAAGTGGCTCAAATTCGGCAAGTTAAATAAAAGTTTGGAAAAACGATATTAATTTATCAGAAGTCCGAGAATACCTCCTGATTGACATATTTCGTAACTACATTTTACTTCTGTATTGTTTAAACATGAAATTATGGCATGGCAAGCATCATTCTGTCAATTGTCCCATCATAGGGGACACGCAGTTTTACAGCTCCTATAATGGGATTGGGCCAAATACCACTATTTTTTTTACATCTGTGGAGTCACAACATAGTGTGTTGTATACCTTATCTCATGGTAAATGCAATTAACAAAACACATTCTAGTTTTCATCAAGTATTAATTAATTAAAATTTAATAAATTAACTCACCCCTCTTAGCGAAGTTGTTAAGAATTCGTAGTGGTATTTTTTTCAGTGACACGACTACTTTTGGGATGGCGCCAATTTCTTAAAAAACAACCAATTTTAATGAAAGTTCAAACTGAAACAGCTCTAGGACTCTTATTTATGATAATATACAGCCAGTGTTTATAAACTACTTTTAGATACTTATTTTAGAGGAATTATGTTTTTTTGTCCCATTACTGGTTCCATGTCCATTATAGGGTATACTAGTATATGCCACAATTTTTATTATTAAGTCCTAGATAAAGGGAAATAATAGCCCCACGGTAAGCTCAAGACGGCTTGTGTTGTGGGTACTCAGACAACGATATTATATAATATATAAATACTTGGAAAAAACTGGTCCATGAAGGAGCTGATGAAGGGCGACCTTCCTATGTCACTGAAGCGCAAACTCGTTGACATGTGTATTCTGCCTGTTCTAACCTACGGCGCTCAAACTTGGTCACTCACAGAGATTCAGAAGTCCAAACTGAAGGTTTGCCAACGCGCCATGGAGCGCAGTATTCTAGGTGTCAAACTAACTGATCGCATAAGAAACACCACGCTGCGCTTCAAAACCCGCATTGCTGACGTAGGCGAGAAAACCGCCAGGCTCAAATGGGACTGGGCCGGTCACATCTACCGCATGCATCCGGAGAGGTGGGCTAGCTTAGCCACCAAATGAATGCCGGTAGAGGGACGTGGCCGCGGTAGGCCCAAACGGAGATGGCGAGATGACCTGGACAGTTTCCTGAACAACTGGCTGGAGGAAGCACCAAATCGGGAGTCGTGGAGATTAAGGGGAGAGGCCTTTGCCCAGCAGTGGGACACTCAAATAGGCTATTAAAAAAAATATATAAATACTTAAAACATAGAAAACAACCATGACTCAGGAACAAATATCTGTATCATCATACAAATAAATGCCCTTACCAGGATTCGAACCCGGGACCATCGGCTTCATAGGCAGGGTCACTACCCACTAGGCCAGACCGGCCGTCGAATATATAGTCGAGTAGGTATATTGTTCATGAAACGGCTTCACACAGATTTTAACGTAAAGGTGTCGTTTCTCTCAGTAGGTGTGCAAGTAGGTAGGTATCAAACGATATTTTACGCTTGAATGACTATTTCACGCTAAGGGACAAAAGAGGGTTGTTTCGAACTTTAAACAAGGTATCAAGCTGACTGGTGCTATTTTTGGGACCAAATTTTATCGGCCTAACTTTATAATCGTGTAACCGTTTTATTGGCTTAGCTAATTCAATATTTTGTCACAAGAGAGCATAATAGGTAGGTACATATTTACGGCGAGGGCGTACAATAATTCCTGAACGAAGCGTAGGATTCTAAAATAGAACTTTAAGCGTCGCGAAGGATTTATAAATGTTAACGCCCAAGATATTTTTTCTACCATAATGTGACACATACTGCTTTTCACATCACGTATGACGAAATTATTATGTACCGAGTTAAATTTTAAAAGTCGCTGTATAAATTTTAGTCAGTTTGAGGACCCTACAGTCTACAGTCTAGTTTACTGTTCCTATTACAGGCCACTCCCGATAGGAGCCTTCTCCATTTTGTATTAAACTTGTGAGACCTTAAAGACAAAAACAATAATGATTCATTTCAATGCTATTTTACTTTGGACAGAAACATTTTTATGTATAGTGCGACATAAAATAGTAGAAATAAAATAAAAAGAACTAACCATACTAAAGTGTTGCTATATTTAAGCATTTTACGTCAAAAATGTGACAGTTGCGTAAGAAGTGGCGCCCTCGATAATTTTCTACAATCTTGTCGGACTATAAGCAGCGTCCAGTTATGATTTACGATGGTAATGAATACAGGAATTGAAGCTCCAACTCCACACTAAATCATACCGCACTCATTTCCTGCTCTTAAGTACATCGTGTCAGGGCGCACTCAATGGCAAATCCCGTGAAAGGAATGGCGTTCTTAGTTTTAGTTTCATTAATCACAGAGTGCCCGGAGCAGAGAAAATGCGCCGGACAAATGTACGGCATTTCCCGTGTAGCTATTGTTACTAGAAAAGTTCGCAATGTCTGATATGGAGGCCAATTTTGTTTACGAAATTTGAGGAGGTTTTGATATTATTTTGATAATAATTATACAGTGAGTGTGAGCGAGATCTATACTAAATAAAATAAAAATTGTTTATTTCCGAAAAACATAATCCTTTACCTTATGACCTTACTCCTTAATTTCGGGTAGAGAAAGTAGGTACCCAAAAAATACGTACAAGCTCTACCATACCATAAGATAATTTATTATTTTATTTTTATTTATTTATTTAATTTCCCATGTAGGTAGCTATTATTAGGTACCTAGTACCTACTAGAGAAGTTTCCAACATGCAAGATTTCGGAAGTGCAATCGTGCTACGAAATATCTAGTGGAAAAATAGTAATCTGTTTGGCCCTATATGGCCCTATGGTTGACTGGTAGAGAACTAGAGAATGCTATTTGACATGAAGTCCGCCATTTGTACATTGTTGTATATATATTATTTTGTGCGATAAAATTTAAATAAATAAATCCTCTTCTAGTGGTTTGCATAACTTTAGCGGCTTTAGCCGATTCCCGATAAATTCTCCGAATCGTGGTTAATTTTCGACAAATTAATTAACGATCCCCTAAAAACTTTGTTCAAGTTTTCAATACCACGATTACAATCGCAAGATCGCACCTAAATTATCTTGTCATTTGAAAAACAACCTTATTCATAGACCCGTAAATTTTAAATTCGAATGTACAGAAACCTAGTTTTATCTATAGAAGATTGTGGATGTGGAACCGGTAATAGTAATCGCTTATCGCGGTGGTCAGTGGGCTGGAATTGCAGCAGCCTGGAAACCACTGGGGGCGTAGCCAACATGCCAAAAAAAAAAATTGCTCTTTACGCTCTTTACATTGATAAAATTTAAGTAGCTACTTATTTAAAAATCATTTTTAGGGTTCCGTACCTCAAAAGGAAAAACCGGAACCCTTATAGGATCACTCGTGCGTCTGTCCGTCTGTCCCCCTTTATCTCTGAAACTACTGGGCCAAAAATTTTGAAAAAAAATACATAAAATAGTACTTTACCTATAGATGACAGGAAAACCTATTAAATATGTGCAATCAAGCATGAGTCGGGCTTATGTACGGAAGCCTTGGAACGCGAGTCCGACTCGCACTTGACCTATTTTTTTTCTTAGCCCGTTATAGTGTCCCATTGCTGGGCAAAGGTCTCTCCCCTTGGTCTCTACAACTAGTAGCCAAGATGCCAATCGCTTACGCTCCGTAGCGATCGAAACGCAACTGTCACTGTCGCACTAATATGGAAGAGTGATAGAGAGACATAAAACTTTTCGTTGTTGAAGCGATAGCGATTGTAAACTTGGCTAGGCCGACAGTTACTGATGAAGGCGTCTTATCGTCCCGCCATCTCCGTCTGGGCCTGCCACTACCGCGCTTCTTTTGCGGCATCCACTTGGTGGCTATACTAGCCCTCCTATCCGGCTACTATCCTATCTCAAAATGAAATATGTATTTTTATTTATTTATTTATTTAATCTTTATTGCACAAAAGAAAAATCTTATAGTACAAAAGGCGGACTTAATGCCATAAGGCATTCTCTACCAGTCAACCTTAAGACTGCATCGAGCAAAATCAGCGAAAAAGGCAGTCACCGTTTAGTCGCTAGCGTTCACATCTCTTGATAAAAAAAATTATAATAAATGTCATTATTATCCCAAAGAGTGTGTGTACAACGAATCACCCTTGAAAATCTGAAATATTTTACAATATAATAAATAAACTTATGCAAAGTTGTACCTAAAACGAGATGAACGAGTGTCAGCGTTTAGTAAAATTTATATAAAAAAATCGATGCTCATGCTATAAAATCGAGTGATTTCGAAAGCCAGATAACTGGACTACAACGAATCAGGCTTTTCCTATTTTTCCTCTTAAAGGCTACAGAGAAATTCAATCGTAAACGTAAACTTTCGTAAAATTTCCATACATCCGCCATATCTGTCAAATTCTCCTTTCAATCAGATGCCCGCTGGGCTTGGTTCAAAGCGGACGCGTACCAGGATCTCCCAGTTTGACAGTTTGAAATTCATATCCGTATACGAATGATGATACCAGTGAAAAACTGTGTTCAAAATAAATAGGGTAAATAAATAACGTCACACGGAGATCTAGAGTCATTAAAATTTCGACATCTTTTTATTCACAAGTCATAATACTTAAAAAATATAACAAATTATTTAATAAAATATATGAATACAACCAAATCAGTGTAATTAGCTTCTTCCTAATTCACTTAAAATGAAAAAAGTTTGAAGATTTGTTATTTCTTATTGGAATAAATTTTCATTGTGCTGGTATTCATGTTACGTCATTTTAAAAACATATATGTATGACATAATGTCAATATACTAGATAAACAATTTATCAACAAAATTCTTCACATTTTAGCCTAAGCAATATAAATTATTAAAATTTTATTTATGAAGACGGAGCAATGTTGTTCACATAATTTCAGCAATAAAATTCTTAGTTTCAACTAGTTCTGTTGCTATTCTAAGAGCTATCACGAGCTCTGAAAGTTAATTCAATGATATATCATCAAGAAATTGAAATCAAGACTCGACCTGCAGTCTCAGCGAGTTTTTGTGGCTATATTATCAGTTGAAAGAACAATATTTAAAGCCAATACCAGCAGTGGTCTGTTTTACGAGTACCTATATTGGTTTCATGTGACGATGTTTATATAAATGTATCTATCAAACAACAACGTGCTTTTATTTCATTGATATTCGGTGCAAAACGATAACTCAGTAACGAAATAAAATTATGAGAAATGCCTTTGGTTTTTTTCAGTGAACGTTTATATTTATGAGGTCGTTTATAGGTAAGGTCTTATGTCTTATCAGCGTGGCTTTGGCCTTTGGACATTTTTGTAATGCTTTGTAATTAGATAGGTGAGGTATCTACTTATATCCCTAATTGTAATAACCTTTTTTGAAATGAATTACAATTTAATTATTTAAATAAAAAAGTGGTCCACAATAATATACATCCGTTCGGTCCGCTAAAATAATATAAGTGCCCTTCATAATATTAAGTAGGTATATTTAAGATTAACAATCAGTAAACATCATTAATTACAAATTGGGTGAGATATTTCCGACATAAAACCTAAAGGTAAAAGTACAATTTGCCAAGTAAACTGTCAATCTACATTAATTATTATAATAGATAGACTCTTAGAGGTCAGCTTACTGAAGATTATGAACAACATATAGGTACTTTCTAAATAAAATACAATTTGTTTTTCCATGACTCATGTAGGCCTTATTTTACTAGACCATTTAAATTAAAGATGAAATTAATTCATGATAAAAGGTAATAAGGCCCGGTAATATTCTCTGTTATTCTTGAATTTGTACTATGACTCAGACACTGACACTGACAGTGCAAGTAACAAGGCCCGGCTCCGAACCAACATGGTATGGTTTTTTTATAAAACGTGTATTTTTCAAAAGCGCCGGAATATTATTATAACTATTTTGGTATATGAAGAAACATGAACAAATGAGAAATCTATATTGAATTGAATTGGTAATAATATCCTGATTATTTATAAAACTATTTCAGTTAAAATAAAGGTGGGCCTTATATGCCTCACCTAACCCTATTCGTTCACATTTAGATCCTATAGCTATATTTGGTCACTTTGGCCGTCACTATCTATTTGATACCGATTGTACTAACAATTAAAAGTACAGCTCATATGTACTTTTTCCTGTACTGAAACTTATAAGGTATGCCCACCAAATACGCTCATAAGAACGATATATTCGATAGATATAGGCTATGAACTATCTAATGATATACAGGGTGTAATCGTTAAGTGTAGCCAGGCTATAATTCCGTAAATATAACAGATATCAGACCGATTGTACTAACAATTAAAAGTACAGCTCATATGTACTTTTTCCTGTACTGAAACTTATAAGGTATGCCCACCAAATACGCTCATAAGAACGATATATTCGATAGATATAGGCTATGAACTATCTAATGATATACAGGGTGTAATCGTTAAGTGTAGCCAGGCTATAATTCCGTAAATATAACAGATATCAGAAAACTTCAAATTGATATCGAAAGTGCGTTACCCAATGAGTAAAATTACATTAATAACTTTTTTTAAATAAAAACAGAAATATCCCAGACATTAACTCTACTCTAAGACATTAACTCACAAACCCTCCCATACATTTAGTACGACGACTCACCCTTCAAAGAACGTTGGTGTCGTAAGAGATAAAACTGCTTGAGATTCATTATTTGCGATGATAAACTGTAATAAAATAATAAAACTACCGTTTATGAAATAATAGATTTATTATTTAAAATAATAAAACTACCGTTTATGAAATAATAGATTTATTATTTCATAAACGGTAGTTTTATTATTTTATTACAGTGAGGGGTGAGTCGTCGTACTAAATGTATGGGAGGGTTTGACGTTAATGTTTGGGATATTTCTGCTTTTATTTAAAAAAGTTATTAGGAATCGTCCATTAATTACGTCACATTAATTTCTAGGTTTTTTGACCCCTCCCCCCCCTCCTTGTCACACTTGGTCACATTTTACAACTCCCTCCCCACCTGGTGTGACGTCACATTTTAGGTAATTTTGTTTTCAACGAAATGGGCAGTACTAACTCGGCATTATTTAAAAAAAAAATATTTTTGGTAAAATAAATATATATAATTTTATAACACAAAACCAATTAGGAACGAAAATTACCTACATACTTCCAAAACCTCATTATTTAAATGTACTGCGAATAAAAAAATATAAATTAATTTTCGGTTACTGATGAATAGTGATGAAGTTAAAGTGACGTCACAGTGTTTGTGACTCCCCCTCCCCATGTCACAACATGTCACATTTTCTTGACCCCCTCCCCCCCAAAACATGTGACGTAATTAATGGATGACCCCTTAATGTAATTTTACTCATTGGGTAACGCACTTTCGATAACAATTTGAAGTTTTCTGATATCTGTTATATTTACGAAATTATAGCCTGGCTACACTTAACGATTACGCCCTGTATAAGTTACTTCGGGACGCGTCATGGTCATGGCCCAGAACCCATACTATCCGGGACACAGTTCTTTAATATTATGTGGGGCTAAAAAGGCCCTCTGTCAGTGCAGGTGACAAGGCCCGGTCCCGGGCCTTATTGAACGTATGAGATGGAATAGTAAATTTAAATATTTTAATATAGGTAATTATGAGTTTTTTGATTTCCCGATGAGTTTTAAGTAAGCATCACTTACTGACTTATAAAAGTATAAGCATAGTACCTGCATTCTATTAGATGTTTTTAAAGCCTTATTATCAATAGAGCTTTAAAAATTAAGTTATAAGTAAAATATAATAAGCGTGTTTAGTTGTAAAAATATGTTACAAGACCTATATATAACTAATGAAGGGATAATTTTAGATATAAGTAGTTCACTTCGAGTAGGTAAAATAGACGATTTCTTATATCTTTAATAATAAAACTCCTAGTTTTAATTTGGTCTATGTCTACAAACCGCATACCTACCATCGCACACCACCACACTGTTAACTGACAGTTCGTAAACCTTATTACAAAAGGCATAAGGTCTACCGATGGACAGTTAAGAGCGTCGCCGTTTGTACCTATCTTAATACAAAAGTCAACAACGAAAATAAATAATTACCTAATACGTCACATACCTATGACATGACATGAACAAACAAGGAAAGCTATATATAAAAAGTGTTTTTTCTCTGTCTTCTCACAAAGGAAAGTTTGACAGTTTTAATTCCTCAAAGGAGGTCAGTAGTTAACACTAAACTCGAAACAGCACCTTTAAAAAAACATTAGGGGTCACTGACCTGTCCCAGTAAATTGAGGTAGTGTGCGTGAGCTGCGTTTGTGCGTGAAATGGGGTAATTTGACAGAATCTGAAAATTTACCCTCCTCGACGCCCTCTTAAGGCTAAGCAGAGAGATTGTGAGCGGTGCTATAATTACAACAGCAAAAACGAACAATAAATTACGCATAACATATTAATTACCTATACAAATATACTGTACACATATACTATAATATATATATACATATATATATATATATATATAAATATATAAATAAATAACGACGAAACATATTATGAAACTAATAATACACTAAGATTTTTTCATTCTGCTAGCAAAGAAAGCACGCACGGATTTTTTGAAAGCGAACTTATTAGGCGCATTTTTTATGTTAAAAGGAAGTCCGTTCCAAAGACGCGCCACCTGCACAGTGAACGAATTCGACATGAACCCGGTTCGGTGAGGAGGGATGGACAGAGACATATTGCCAGAAGAGCGAAGTTGGCGGACGCGAGAAACGCCGTAGTATTGAAAGAAGGATTTGAGGTATTCCGGAGAGAGTGGATCATTAAGCACAGAAAAAAGAGTGGAAAGCAAGCGAATGTTGCGCCGTTGTCGGATGGGAAGCCAGCCAAGCTGAGAGCGAAAAGAAGAAACGTGATCATATTTGCGGAGGCAGAAAATGAAGCGAATGCAGTTATTAAGCAGGCGATCCAATTTATCAAGAAGCTCTTCGTTTAAGTCCGGATAACAGACATCACCATAGTCAATAATGGGTAGTAAAAGGGCGTTAACTAATGCAACTTTAGTTTTGACCGGTAAGAAGTGTTTCAGTCTGTTCAGATAATGAAGGGAGCCCATGACCTTACGACTGATTTCAGTAACCTGTGCTCTCCAACTCAAGGTGTTATCGAAAAGAACGCCCAAGTCTTTAACGCTCTGACTAAATGTTATTGGGGAGCCGTTAAAGCTTACAGGTGCAAGTGCATCCAAGTCTAGTTTTTCAAGCTGCTTGGAACTACCTATAACAATAGCCTGGCACTTTGACGGATTTACAAACAGGCCGAACCTCTCAGACCACTTCTGGATATGAAAAAGGTCCAGGTTAAGTTTATCAATGCAAGTTGGGAGGTCAGTCACGGAGCACTGGTCGTAGAGTTGCAAGTCGTCAGCATACAGATGGTAGGAACAGCGAAGGTCAGGTGTAATAAAATTAATAAAGGTGGAAAAAAGAAGTGGGGATAAAATACCTCCTTGGGGCACGCCAGTCGCCAGATCATACCAGTCAGACAAAGACCGGTCAACTCGGACTGCCTGCTGGCGCCCCCGCAAGTAGGCAGCCAACCAGTGAAGGGCTATATCAGAGACTCTCATATGTTTGAGCAAGGCAAGGAGAATGTCATGGTCAACGGTATTAAATGCGTTAGAGAAGTCAATAAGAATAAGGACCGTGACCATTTGATTCTCCATGCCCCGCCTGATGTCTTCAGTTACCTTAATAAGCGCAGTACTGGTGCTATGACTTGGCCGGAAACCAGACTGCAAAGGGCTTAAAAGGTTGTGCGAGTAAACGAAGGCCGAAAGTTGCTTATGCACAACCGCTTCAGCGATTTTCGAAAGGAAAGGGAGAATTGAAATGGGCCTAAAATTACTGAGAATGGTGGGATTACTAATTTTAGGCAGCGGAATCACAAAAGCTTTACGCCAAAGAGAAGGGAATTCACCAGAGGCCAGTGAAGAGTTGATGATGTCAGCTATCACAGGAAGCACACAGTCGAGGACTGACACAATCATGTAACGACTGACATCATCACAACCCACGGCTTTTGACTTGATAGCCTTAATAATGACTTTTATGTCACTTTCAGAGACAGGACAGAATGAGAAAGAAGCTGTGACAGGAGAAGTCAAAGAAGAGATGTCAGAGAGGGTAGAGGCCTTAATAGCGGTGTCAATAGAAGGAGCGGAGGAAAAATGCCTGTTAAGGTCATTTAGAGAAAATGAGCTGCCATTAAAACTATTGGGGGGTTTTCCCAGGCCAAGAGATCTGAGGAATTTCCAAACATCGGCCATAGACGAAGAGGAAACATTACGGTGAATAAAATGACGCTTCGCTGTACGTACCATCTGGTTGCAACGATTACGAGCTGCCTTAAAGAGTTTCCAATTGTCATCCGTGCGGTCACGTTTAAAGAGCCCGAAAGCTCTATTCCTCCTCCTCATTGCCATTCGGACGCCCTCAGTGATCCAAGGAGCCGGCGGTCGCCGAACTCTAACTGTATGAACAGGTATGTATTGTAAAATCTGTATTGATATATTTCCCAATACAATGATGTGCGTTTGTAAGAGGGATACTGATCGTACCCATTCGGCTGTAAACCGATACAGCGTGTAGTTTCGCGTGGAAACACGATTGGGTACTGGGTACCATCGCCCACACTGTTAACTGTACATTGGTGGACCTTTTGTAATTTAATTATGTCCACCGATGTACAGATAGGAGTGTTGCTGTTTGTACAGCCTATGGAGCTCGGACTGATAAAACTGTACGGATATGATGGTCGTTCTTGTCTATTACGTGACAGCGTGATAAAACGGTGTCCGTCACTTTTTATCCCACGGTGTTAAAAAGTGACAGTTATTTTATCACGTGGATAAAGATGGATAAAGCTATCCATAATACGCCGGCTGGTTATTTGGTTAATTCATTATTTTACTTAATAGGGAATTCTGTGTTTTGTCATATTAATGTTGGTTGGAAAGGTAAATTAGGTACAGTCGCCATCAGATATATCAGAGCGGCCGAGACGCTCAAAAATATCTGCGTTTTTTGATATGTTATAATATTTAAATTACCACCTAAGATGAATCTAATCTGAATTATGTTGAACAGTTTCACAACCTGTCGCTCAGTCACCTGTCTATTCAACCGTAATCTTGGCAGATATACTCGTATTAACAATCTGACGTCAACAGAAGTTTGAAGCGTCATTAGAAAAAAATAGACGGGGATCAGTAGAAGCCAGGAGCGTGCCGATCGCCTAACGATGCTAATGAAACGCGTCTAGCGTTCGATAAATAGGCAGGTAGGCAGGCACCGCAGGCACGTTACTCACTGTACCTATACATATGCCTACAACTTGTACAAGACCCGCAGCCAAAATAGTAGTGAAATCTAATGTAAATACTTACAATGGAGAGTATACTTCATTTCACATAACATTAGACTCTAGGAGATCACAGTATCAGAGATTCTAAAGCTTTTCTGCGAAGTTAAACAGCGATTTTGATAAAACGTGAACGAATACCTAAACAAAGTGTAAACTATATAATACATTGACACCTGACATCGTGCCTTGTTGACCTCTGTTACTTAGGTGTTTTATACAGAAATTATGTGAAAGTCGGTATGATGTTTGGTGGATAAATTTGGCAGAAGTTTTCACATCTTCGATAATTTATTTAGAACTTCCTATCATTGCAATATCCTTGTGACAAGATGCCAGATATTTGTGCAGACTTTGTTACGATAATTATCATCAACCATACGTACCAGGATAGCATAACCCGTTCAGAAGTCTAGGCAAAATACAAGGAAGCCGGGCCGTTCCTATCGAGGTTAACTGGCCCGTCGAGTTTGAGGCCGGAAATAGAATCTGCGGGACGGCTAGCCTGTTCACGAAAGATTTCTCCTATGCGCTCATGTTTTACCAGTCAAAAGGGACTGAGCCAACAGTGGTCATTTCTCCATACAAACGTACTCGACTCTGTCCTCCGTGGATTTTGAAGCTAGTGCACTAATTTTTTCAACACAGATTAATATTGTCAATATCCTTGTCGGACCGTTTTGCTTTTTTTGATATTTTTGTTTTTTAAGGCGCTAGAGCCCTTCAAAAATGGCCAAAATGGCCTCATTGATTATGCCGCAATAAGAGGCGTAGTATTCAAAACTGATATCAATTAGCCAAAAAAAGCAAAACGGTCCGACACAGATAATTTTATAATCGTTTAGATTTCCAAATTTGGTTACGATTGGTTAAGTTTTGGAGGAGGAAACAAAACACTCGAGTACGAAACCTCGATTTTAGAGATTTTTACGCGGGATTTTTCCCCTTGTCCTTATCGCACTAGTTTTAGGACTTTTAGGAGCCGCTTCCGTTAGCGAGACGGGTATATTTACCTAAAATATTTAAAACTCAGCTCCTGTTTCGTCTTAACAGTTTTGAATGATTCACAGTTAGTTTCACTAGACTCATATCGACCGGGATATGAACCGTGATTAGCTTTCGTGTTTCGTGTGTTCGAGCTCCCGATATTTCGACGTAGTTACATGCATCTTGTTCACGGGTAACTGATGATAGCGGGTGGATGGGAATCACGGTCCATATCCCGGTTGAAATAAATCTAGTTAGTTCTTACTTTGTTCTCTTCAATCGGGTGCAAAGTTAGGTAAGACCAGAAGATAGAGTCCCTATGTGTTTATAATACTATTTGGTTGTTTCAGGTAAGTGTTATATGTCATCATGTTACTAAGATAGAGCTATGGAGAGATTTAGTAAGTACCTACTCGTATTTGACATAGTCTGAATTATTGGCGTACAGGAGTGAACAATTATTTTCCATCGTATTTTCACAGAAACGTACGAACGCGTCTTGCTACTTTAAGGGGCCCACTGATTATCAGTCCGCCGGACGATATTGGCTGTCAGTTAAGGTGGATGTGTAGGGATGTCCTGCCGACTAACCGCCAAAAGATGGCGTGACTGTGCACAATTTTCGAATTATCACTATCGTTTCCAAAACTCAAACATTTTTAAGACATGTTGATATCTTGCGACGACAACAAAAAATATGACGTCTAAATCGAAATATTTTAACTCAACAGTCTGTAAATTTCATCAAAAATCTGTATAAACTGCAAAATATTGCAATTTCTTACATTCACGCACACTACCATACGTACTGTCATTCACCAGGTGTCAGTCGTATTACTATTACGCCAAAATAGACTAGAGGTCGCTAGTACAGAAAGTGGCTTTTCTCTTATTACTTTCATTAGCTAACTAGGGACAATACTGTAAACTAGATGGCGCAGTGTAGGAGACGAATTTTTAGCAAGATTAATTTATGGTAAAGGCGCAACCAGACGAGCTGAATTTAGCATCAAAATGGGCGGATTGTCTATGGTCACGGACGGTGTATTCCATATAAGTACATACTACATAGGTACCTTGCAATAAATCGTAGAATGTAACGCAAATCACATGCAATTATCTGTGAGATTTGTAGGGGCCCATACGATAAATTCGTAACTGTATGCAGATCTTAGACAGACCTTTACTTATTTCTTTTTGCTAGACGTTGTCATCGAGTGCCATACATTACCTACGCAATACTTACATATGCACGCACGTAGCGTGCGTTTCGTGGCTCGTGGCTCAGGCGTTAGCTTGGTCCGATTCTAACTACCTACTTACATTCAAAATTAAAAATTTCAAGGGTCACTGAAACATACTTTCTACAATGCGTTTTTTCATGCCGCACAGGAGCATGCGTCATAATGGTCCAAAAGAGCTTTTTTCGAAAAAAAATTGAAGACCTGAGCCTCACAGATCCTAATCTTTTTAATCTGGTTCTTCCAACTCAAAATCACTAGTAGGTACCTATATTCAATCCTGATGCTAAAAAAGTGTTCCAAATATTTGTGGCTTTCCATCACATAATCCTTAGGCTTCAAGTGCAATATGGTCCTTTTCAACAGAACTCCTGATAAAAAATGACCATTGTCTGATGGAAAGCCACATTTGTATAGAAATTGTAGATTCCACTAAGTAGGTACATCATGCACGTTTGTAAGCTTGAAGTACTAAAATACGTGACGTAGTGGAACTTATGGACCACACTGACGGTTTTAACTAGAATAAAAGAATGTCCATGGATCCAAAGTTGAATTTCAATGCAGAACTGAAATATTCATGCTTTAGTAGGTAGTTTAGGAGAGAGTACCTACATAATGCAAGCTTTAAAGCAATTGCTTCATTCCATCCGCTTAGCGAGTGCGGCAAATGGGATGTCCGCTCGGGATAACCACTATGGTCGTATTTTCCGAATATACACAGTTCTTAGATCTCCAAAGGGCCTAGCTAAGGTGCCAATCATTTGCGCCGTAGCGAACGAAACGGTTATCTCTCTCTATCACTCATCTAATTAGTGCGACAGAGAGACTTAGAGTTTCGTTCGCTACGGTGCAAAACTGAGTGCCTAGCCAAAGATACCCATTCTTATCTATTTCCAGTACATATACAGGGTGGCTTAAAAATATCTGCATTCCCGTTGCCAGAGAGGTTTTGGGATTATACTGAACTACTTTTACTATGGAACCAACCACGAAATCGTGAAAAAAAAAATTTGCTGTTTCAAACATTTTGGCTGGTCCATTTTCTATGGAAGGGTAAATTTTTACTTCGCAAAAGTTGCTCAGTGTAAATCCAAAACCTCCCTGGCAACGGGAATGCAGTTATTTTTTAGCCACCGTGTACACGCAGAGTGTAGTTTCGTCGTCAAGTTTAAAATGGTGAAAATTAGAGATACTTACTAATCCTAAAAATACGTGTGACATAAGGTACCTCATTGGATTCGGAATGATGTATGGAAAAATAGCAACAAAAAAAAACCGGCCAAGTGCGAGTCGGACTCGCGTTCCTGGTTTCGTATATAACACAATTTTTGGTATCGTCTTGGGTGGTCCCATTCGTTTTTCGTCAAGTTCTTAAATTAGTCCTATTCTGCTTTCGTCACTCATTCTACATTGAAAGCCACCGACGATTGTGATCAATGAAGAATGAGTGACGAAAGCAGAATAGGACTAATTTAAGAACTTGACGAAAAACGAATGGGACGACCCAAGACGATACCCAATTTTTAACACATCATTTATTTTATGTAGTTTTTCCAAAATTTTAGAATCAGTAGTAATTTCAAATTAATTGGTTCAGTAGTTCCGGAGAAAATCGGCTGTGACAGACGGACAGCCAGACAGACAGACAGATAGACAGACAGACAGACGCACGAGTGATCCTATAAGGGTTCTTTTTTTTCCTTTTGAGGTACGGAACCCTAAAAATAAGCTTACAGTAAATAAAATACGGACAGATTGGTTGTCCGCACATAGGGTTTGCAATCCGGATCCGAAATGTATGAAATTATCCGGATCTGGATCCGAATCCGCGGTTCTTCGCATACATTTTAGATCCGTGCATCAGTCAGCTAATCAAATTGATAAAATATAATTTTAATTTAGTTTTATATTACCAATAAAACTAAATTAAAATTATATTCCTCAAATAAATCAATCATTCATTATAATCATTATACATATCACATGCTAGTTAGCATGTATTTCAGAGTTTTCAGGGCGAAACATTGGATAAATAATGGAAATAAACGTATTTTCTTTTTGTAGGCACTATCAATTAAACAACATGATTTTACTATGTACATGAGTATATATTTACAAATACTATACTATTTTTTTTTTCATCTTTACAGGGATGACGTGACGTGAACTGTCCGTTGTCCGACGTTTATTGTTTTTGATGATCAGCTAAAAACGATCATAATTGATTATAGGAAAGGATAAAAAAGTTTAAAAAATCTAGTCGAAATTACAATAGTTAAAAGTACTTGAAATTAAATGTTTTATGAATACCTATATTTATGAATAACGCCATAAGTATGTATGTTAGTGTAGGTCAAATTTTGGAAGCTAAATAAGGCTTACTAGCCGATTTCCGATTGAGTTGATATTTTGCACTCATAATACAATGACAATATGCAATATTATTATGACATAGAGCTGATTTGATGATGAACACAGAAGGTGTCTATGGGAACTCTGTGATAAAACAACGCAAGCTAATTGTGTTTGGGATTATTAGATTTGTCTGAATGTTGTTGTTTGTTGCCTATGGAAAGAAAACTGCAGTCATTGATAATAACATATACCAAACCAAAAATGTTTTTTTTTACCAAAAACTAATTATTGACTATAAATTAACACAAATTATACTTTAACCACAGCTCATCCCGTGTTGAGTTCATTTAAATAATGATAACTATACATAGGAATGAATATTATATTAATTCTGTAAAACAACAAAAGACGCCCAATTTCTCTCTTTCTTTATAGTTCCATCGTTGACTATGCTAAAGATAATGTGAAGGACTTTTTGAACAAATTGAACTCTAGTAGATTGAGTTAGCAAATCAACCTCCTGGCTCCAACATCAGATGAACTAAAAGTAAGAAGTATATATCTAGGACTGAATCAGGCAAACGGATATACAATTTGTGTACAAAAACAACAATTCAACTACACTTTGAATAAATATACCACCTCTGTTCCATCCTGGGTAAATCTTAAATAAATCTGTAACGTACCAGGCAAGTCTGAAATTTCGACGCATTTTTGGTTTTTTGGAACTCTTCGCAGAATGAGCTCGGGGACGATGCAGTTCTTGTAAAAAGATACGAGTTTTGGTATCATATTGTGTATAAAGTCCTCGTCTCGGTCTACTTCGATTATAGTCATATTTATCCCAGGGTCAATAAAACAGACAAAATAACATTTTGCCATGTCAGCAATACGCAGTTGTCCTTGCACCTAGTAATACAATATAATAGTCATTAAGTTATAACTTTTATTTGATAAATGTAATCCACGAAGAAAAATTATATAAACTAAAACACTACAAGAACAAGTCGTTTAAGTTGGGATTATGTTTACACGCATATTTAGATTTGTTAGTATTGTATTTATAATTAATATTATCTGAATAAAGTTATTATACACAATAAAATACTCACCTGGTAATAATAATTATGGTTTGTGTTCATAACCAATTTACCTTCCTTATTATATTTCAAGCAAAACTTATTTCCGCGGCTTTCAGCCGCGGTTTCAATGCTTTCTTGGCTTCTTTTCAGTGATGGAAAGCATTTTATTTCAAGTAGAGCATTCTCATCAATAATGATACCTAAAATAAAAATTTATTGAGTGGTTTTAGGAAACTACGATGCAAGTAAAATTTTTTTTCGGATTGTAGGCATTAAACTGAAAAATTTCGACAAATGGATCTCATCAATCTCATGGTCACGTTACACTGGAGTTTTCGAGATGTCTACATGCTTGCGAGTTGCGAGTAACCAGCAATCGATGGGAATTGGATGATGATGCTTATTTCAGAGAGACATGAACTCTTGTTTTGACTATTTTGGTGTTATAGGTCCTCGCTTTCAGACTATGAACTCTAGGTACTAGAAATGAAGTAGAGTTTTACTAATGCTGTAACTAATGTAATGCGACATGCTAGTAGACAGTCTAAAACATTTGGGCGATAGAATAATAGTTTCACTTTAATAATATTAGCATTAATAAGACTGCGCTTGACTGTGCTTGTCATAGTTTCAAACAAAGATTCTTTGCAGATACATATTTACCATCTGGACTTGCGCCTAGGAATCCGTATTGTTTATCAATAAATAAACCCGCACGTTCCACTTTTTTATTCGTTGTGGTTTCAAAAAGAGTCCTTGCAACAGCTTCGTTATGCTGCCCGTATTTCATATCAGATGTTAAAATATTGTTTTTATACAAAATTTGTTTCACGTGATTGTGGCAAGGAGTTTTATTTCGTCGTTTGCATACCTGGTTAGAAAAAATTATAGTCTACAGAAAACAGTTTTGAATGATTCACGGTTAGTTTCACTAGACTTATATCGACCGGGATATGGACCGTGATAACCTTTTGTAGTGATATCCGAATCAAACACGCGTAGTGACACTGTGAGTTTAGTGTGCGTGGACATACCAACAAGTGTGAATACGACTAGTGGTATTATCATGCCGCGATCAGAAAGGGATTAGAAATAACAGATTTCCATACACTTACGTCAAAATCAATATGGATTGACAGCTATCTCAATCCCTTTCTAATCGCGATTCAGTAATAACGTTGAAAGCGAACGCAACCGACGCACACGAATACCTAAGGGTAGAGCGAGCGCGGTCTACTACACCTATACTGAGACACCCGCCCGCTATCATCAGTTACTAGGGTTTGCAATCCGGATCCGATATGTATGAAATTATCCGGATCTGGATCCGGATCCGCGGATCTTCCCATACATTTCGGATCCGTCGTGCAAACCCTATCAGTTACCCATAAACAAGATGCATGTAACTGCGTGAAAATATCGTGAGCTCGAAATCAATACAAAAGGTTCTGTTCATATTCCGGTCCAATATGTCCAGTCTACAGATAGTTGCATATACATTTCAGACAAGTTCATAGGAAAAAAAATGTAGAGTAAATATGTTGCTAGAGTGAGACCATCAAGAAAAGTCTGCAACTATTTTGATAGCATACGCAGTGCAAGTGTTATTTATAAGTCAAAATTTCATGAAAGTTTGACGTTTAAAATAACACTTGCACTGAGTTTGCTAACAAAATCTTTGCAGACTTATCTTGGTCTCAGGAAGAGTAATTAATTACCATCCCGAATTGGCTTGCAGTCAATCTATCACTCCTGATCACGTTGTAGAGTTCGTTATCATGCTGATCTTTAGTTTGTTGCTCTATTTCAGCGATTTGGTCGGGTGTCACTTGCAGTTCCATAAGCTTTTCTTGCCCTATTCTTTTTATATCTTCTCGGCTCAAGTCAACAGGATCGCATGCTTTGGGACCATAGTCTTTGTCGGGTTTAATGACAGTAGGTTTAAAATTGCGCGTCCTTGGACATCTTTGGCGTCGCATCCGGATAAGTTCTTTCCTTTTTATGTCAAGTTGGAAATGTTGGCCAATATTATGGCTGGAGGTTTTAAGCCATGCTTGTTTGTGCCAACTATATCCAGTCGTTTGTGACAAACCTAAAAAATAAATATAATCTTTAGCAAAAAAGAGCCGACTAACTACATATATTAAAAATCTCCATCAGTAAGCCTTCATCAGTATGACAAATGATGTTTTCATCACACTCGCTCAGTAAATGTGTAAATGCACGCAGGTTTAGCGGGAGTTATAGAAAAAGCGTTCTCCCTAGGGAGTTATGAAGTTTCTAATGCGATAATTGACAGTTTTTTGTCTTTATACTTAATTTTTGTATCGCAAGTGTAATGAAAAACATTAAGTATTAGTGAACCTGAAACCTTTAAAGAGTAACCTCGATTTCATCAGATGTTTTCATATTAGATCCTGACCTGACGAAAATGATCCCAATCAAATCAGTACAAGATCGTCTCAGTCAAATCTATCCAGTAGTCTGTTAAAAATGAAGACATTGGGTTGAAATGAAGACCATATACTTTTATACTTTAAATACTTAACTTCATAAAAGAACCTGTAGCACTTTCCTCAGAGGTATCACTGAATCCTGAGTCACAGGCTTTGTCCTAGTTCAGGAAACAGGCTCAATTACAATGAAACTGTTATACAAACCTAATATAAGTTTTTTTCTACTCGTCGACTGTAATTCTTGCATTAGGATTTCGATTACCAAACTGCAATTGGGTATTTTTAATGTATGGGCTCCTAACTCAACTATAATAATCATTGAGTCTAGAAACGCGCATGTGACCCCCTTAATATAGTAACATCCATAGACTACGAAAACCACTTAGCGTTGCTTGCTAGTCTCCATAGGCTAAGGTGGCCAAAATTATTTATTATCATTTATTAGGATTTGCAAGACGGATCTGAAATGTATGCGAAGATCTGCGTATCCGGATCCAGACCAGGATAATTTAATACATTTCGGATCCAGATTGCAAACTCTTGCTCAGATCAAAATGTATAGGGTACTTCCCGTCTTACACTACAAGTACATGGAAAAAAATGAAAAGTATACATTTGTAAAAAAAATGCAAAAAATAAGTAAGATTTGTACGGAACCCTCGGTGGGCGAGTCAGACTCGCAATTCTTCGGTTTTTATCTAATTGTTCGCCAATGGTTTTGATCTCCATTAATTCCAGCATTGTGCAATAATATCTTACATAACGAAGGCCCCAAAAATATCTGACAGATCTTATATGTAAAGCTATAAGAGCGTATCACATATTTTTGCGGCCTTCGAAGAGAGATAAGATATTATTGAAAGCGACTTCCCTGTTAGGCCATCAAACCAAGGATAAATGGGGGAAATAATTCGTGTATAAGCGTATTTTGGCATAGTTGTTGGGATGGTGTATTAAATAACCGACTAAAAGTGAAGTGGGGGTGAAGCTAACGGGTAGGGCGAGTTTAAAGGTCCCTTTTGACAGTTTTTCGTAAATAATTCGTAAACGGTAGCCCTTAACAAAAAATAGTCTCATACGTAAATAATCTGTTTGAAATTTCCTACAAAGTTGATATTTAGGATGTCCCAAGTAGGGTTTGTCATCCGGATCCGGATCCGCGGATCTTCCCATTCATTTCGGATCCATCGTGCAAACCCTAGTCCCAAGAATAGCACGCCAAACTGACCCCGGAGGTAGGACACCCTAGTACTTTTATTATGTTGTTTAATACGCCATTCCTTACAACTATGCTAAAATACGTTTTACACACGAATTATTTCCCCCGATTAGCAATTTTTGGTTTTCGTTGGGAGAGCTATGTGGACGAGTTAGTACAGTGGACCACATAGGTATGTGGAAAAGGTAGGAAAGTGACGATGTAGGAATGATGAAGAATAAGGACTGTTATAATAATATCAAGTAAATAAAATAAAATAATGACAAGTTGAGAAGGTGACGAAATAGAATTGTGGACAAATCGGTCCAGAGCCCCTTTTTGAAGCCCATTATACAATGACAGTTTGTGAAATTAGCTTAAGATATGACGGTATTTTTTTTTTGTTCACTTACCTGCAAGAAGGACTCTTCTTTGATACGAACCACCTTTTCCAAGGCTGAGTCGCTTGCCGCAAGTGAATTTATTCACCAAGCTCATAAAGTTTTCTGCTACGTTCGTGGTCTCATTACTCACTCTGTGGGACTTAGATAAAATATGTTCATTAGCGGCACAGATGTTTGCCCAAACTCCAGGTGCCTTGGTTGTCATTATTGTCACGAGATCTTTGTCTTCATTTACTTTTGGGTGTTCGTCATTGGCCTCTGTGTAATTACAATAATATGGTTGACACTCCATGTGACGGCCGTAAACGTGATAGGCCACGTTCTTCAAATCTTTTCGAAGGCGATTCGGATCTTTGTGACAGTGGATGATTACTTTTCTTGTCACAATGGTCAAATTCTCAATTCTTGGCTTTAGCATATTTCTACCTAGCAGGGGTAGCTTTGTATTAGTCAAAATCTAAAAACAAAAACCACAAATATTTACTATGATATTATAACTTGTTAATAAAATCCCTTCATTTTTAGGGTTCCGTATCCGTACTTTATTTATTTATTTCTTATAATTAGGTAAACAACAAACAATAATTTAAAAATATGATCTCAATATGAAAAACAGCAGAAACGTTATCTTTATAGTTTCGTTAAGTCTGTCTGTTCGTCTGAAATTTGAAGTAATATTTTCTTTTGAACAAATAAACAAACAGATAATGAGTCCTAAACTATGTGCCCTTCTATTAGATTCACAACATGTCCACATAACCCAGAGACGGGCAAATTTTATTCGAATGACGAATAACGAATGAAAATAACAAAAATTATCGCGAATGACGAATAAAAATGTCACATGATTATTGAATAATTCATCCGCGAATGATTTATTCGTCGAATGAATTGCCACTAATAATTTTATTGGAATATCTTATAAAGTTTTCACGGTTTCGAAAGATTTGGCAACTGTTGGCTCGATTCGGGAAATGAATTAGAGATTCACTAGATATGAAATAACAAAGAATGTGACGTTCCAAGGTAAAAGGTACCTTATGGCGGTTGGCATTTAGGTCACATAGCGCCGCAATAATATTGGAGCGGCGTTAATAATAGCGTAAGCGCCAACCGCCGTAAGGTACCTAAATCATTCGCAAATAAATCATCCGCGAATAAAAATATCGCGAATTATTCTTTATTAGAATGATCATTCAGATAGAAGTTTATTCGAATGATGCCCATCTCTCACATAACCGCACGCACTTAATAATTACCTTATACAAGCCCGCGGTATAATTTTTGACGAGGTGATTTTTGCATTCGATTTTAGTGACTTTATGTCCATACGGTATATTTTTTTTTATATGGGCATAAACGGATGAATCGCCGTCACCAATGAAGGATTTATATTGCAGTCCATGCATTTCTTCACTTTTT
Organism: Cydia fagiglandana; assembly: GCF_963556715.1. NCBI lineage: Eukaryota > Metazoa > Arthropoda > Insecta > Lepidoptera > Tortricidae > Cydia > Cydia fagiglandana. The sequence goes on along the minus strand of NC_085951.1, from coordinate 3,015,163 downwards.
TTAAAGCCTTCAATGACTATGTCTGCCTCCATAGCTGTCAGGAGAAAAATAGTAACTTAAACCTTAATACTGTAGTCATGGATTTGTAATAGCCATAAAATTACAAATAGAGATCTGAGTTAAAACGAGAACAAACTTTAGTTCAAAGTATTTGACGGATTTCTCCGTCATATATTTGATTTTCTAAAATTGTCATATATTGTATGGATAAATACCTGTATCATATGACCGTCTTAGCATGATTTATTTAGCACAAATTATGAAATTAGTAAAAACAGTGTGCATGAATACAATGACACCCCAAAAACTACTTTAATCGTTTAAATATTTTTATTTGTAAATATTTTAAATTTTATAAAAAACACATATTACACTTAGGGTTTGCACAAAGGATCTGAAATGTATGCGAAGCTCCGCGGATCCGGATCCAGATCCGGATAATTTCATACATTTCGGATCCCGGATTGCAAACCCACACTGATACTGACACAAACACACACACCCTCTAAACTGACAGAAACTTTCCCGATTTTATTACGAATTAAGTTTTACGACTCACGGCCGACTCCGCGTTCTCGGAGAAGACTGGCTTAAGTTGACATCAACAATTCAACATCTTCTTGTGCGCATCGGCTAAAGATGTTTAGGTGTACTTATGTCAACATTAGCCAGTATTTTTTGAGACCACGGGGACAACACCGTCCTCCAAACGTCGGAGGTGAATTTAAAAATTAATTAAATACGCGATAAGTCCCGTTCAGTAAATGAAAAAAAAAAACACGAAGGTACCGATTTGTAAAAATGCTATCCAACTACTTTAGTTTCTTTATATTCAGACCTGTAAATTAATCCATTCTGTATGATGAACACAGAATGGAATAACTTATACGTGGACTGAATTCCGTACCAACGAGTCTATACGTGGAGAACTCGGCATCAAGCGGCTGAAGCGGCGTTTATAATGTTTGGTGCAGTCTCGTATCCTCACCTTTTTTGGTCACGTATGCCGAGGTGGCTATTGAGCGACTTGTGGTCCTGGGAAAGGTTGAGGGTACCAGGCCACCAGCAAGATCGCCTATGAGGTGGACTGACCAGATAAAAGCGGCAGTAAATGGCTTATCATCACTCCATGGTTGTACGAGGAAGGCGGCCATCAGAGAAGAGTGGCGACGTGTTGTGAAGCTTGTCACCAGCACCTGAAGTGATGATCACGACTACTCTGTCAAGAGTGATACCGACGAAGAAGATGATGATGAATAAGTAATGAAACGCACCTGTTGAAGGTCCATTGAAATTTTTAAAACAGACATGTTCTGTTGGCTTCATATTTTTTTTCTCGTAATATTGGCAGTGGTAACAATACTTATTACGTATCCCTAGGAATAAGCACTTCTTTGTTTCCTTTCCAATAATACAAGCCTAAAACAGTGTAATTAGCATTAATAAAGTATAATAAAGTCCGCCTTTTTTGCGTTATCTGTCGTGCTGTAGTAGGTAATAACTATTTATTAAATGAATAAATAAATACAGAAATACACATACCTAGGTATGTCTCACGTTTTACTTTCATCCGAATCATCCTATATCGGATCGGGCAATGTGAAAACTCTCTAAAAACTATAACACTAGACACAAAATCCTAGACTTTGTGATATATTACACCTACATATTATGAATTTGTAAAATCATTTGTGGCTTTCTATCAGAGGAGGGTCCTTATGCTTCAAGTGCAAAAAGGTCCTATCCGAAATTCTGACAGAAAGGTCGTTATTACACATGATGCATAAGGATCCTTCTCTGATGGAAAGCCACATTTATTCTAATTGTCGCGTGGTCGTCAAGCTAGGATCTAGGTTGTATAACTGGGAACAAGAACGGGAATGGGAAATCAGAAATCAGAAATTATTTATTTGCATTGATACAGTATGGGGATGTTACAATATGGTGTTACAGCACACTAACCGTTCTCGTTAATTTGTCCCTTTTGAATGGCAATGTCTCGTTCTTCTTGTCCAGCTTTCATAATTACTTCAGTTAAATGGTTTTCCCAAACCTCCCCCAATTCTTTTTCAATGGAGCGAAATTTATTGCTCGACATTGTTGGGATATCCATACAGCTGGTAAGGTGTGCTGTAGCAGCGTAGTAGCTGCCGGCCGATACTGTGCCCCATACGAAGGCTTTATTAATGTCTTCATTTTTTTCAGTCGAATTTTTGAAGACCTTTCCGCAAATCTGACATTGAAATGTTAGAACACTATTAAACCCGTTTCTAGTCTCTTTGACAAATTTTATGGTCGAACCTGGGCAGCTGTTTTTGTGCCTTTCAACGATAAAAGCCCATTGGAGGACATGGTTAATGTCCACAATCCGATAGCCAGATAGATCGCCTAAAGTTTCGTGGGGAACCGTCTCTACCAACAGTTGGTGACTTTCCACGTCCGGGTCAGGATTTGGCCAGTTTACTTCGACCTGTTTTGCAGGTGCTTCATCGCCAACTGCTCGAGGTGTGCTTGAGGTCGACGTGATCGGGGCTTCAAAACGAACAGTTGGTGGATTCTTATTTGCGTACGTTTTTAGTGGGATTCTGTAAATGATGATTTGATGATATTTCAATTTCAAGATTTTCAACAACCGGCCAAGTGCATGTCGGACAATAGTGACGGAAATAGTGTGGACATGAAGAAGAGACCTTTAATTAACATACATACATAGGGTAAACCCTCCAGTGAATAAATAATTACGTTCTTATTTATTAAATGAGGATTCATTAAATTGCCGATAATTATTGAAATTAATAATGAATGCTGAGAAATGATTTTTCAAACTTGGATAATTCCTTAAGTGTTCATTCACTGGAGGTCTTACCCTACCAAATTTCAGCACTGTTCTAGAGATTTCGAGGTTAGTCCTACTGCGATTGTGCTATTACTTTATACCTACTGTACGATTCCTACCGCGGGCGGCTGAGTCGGGCCGCGCCGGGAGCGCATTTTCAATGTGCTTATACATTGTGTAGGTATAGCAGAAGCGATGGAATCCGTCGGGAGTCCGGAGCCGTTCGCGTCCTCCAGAAGCCGAACGGCTTGCGAGAAAATGGCTCGGTTCGGCCGTGCCTCTTTAGCTCCTACATTGTAGTACGCCTTGCAGGACTACGGAGCAAGAAATAGCTCACACACGGTACTGTTTTGCCGTCCATCATCAGTACTGCTTCGTTTCTCACAAGTGTCGGTCTACTTACTCTTGAAAATGTTACGCATAATAAAAAAAAAAGAAAATAGCTCTTCTGCTATGTATTTTCTGCAGAAAAATAAAAAAGAATGTGGGAAAAAAAACTGCTAAAAATTCGCCAGAGAGCGTCATATTTCTTCAGTATTGGTAATAATTGTTGCAATGCCTATTCCTCCATTATTTGTTGGAATGATTGGGTGATTTCTGGTCCCAAAAACAGCGGGTTTCTTTATAAATTTCAAAAAATGGCGCGCACTGTTATCATACGTCAAACACGGTAGTCCGCAACGTAGGACGACAAAGCTGCTATAGAAATTTTGTTGCTAAAACCTCGTACTTATACTGTACATGAGAAATATTTCGTAGTGTGAACCTAGCCATGTTTTGTCTGTGACCTAGCCTTACTTGGTTTTAAGACCTATCGAACATTGTGCCACACGCAATTGATTTTACTGAACAAAAAACATTCTTCTTTACATGTATGATGGAGTGCCACTCCTAAAAATATTGTTTTCATCTCAGCAGCTCGAACGGTACTTTGCTACTTGAAACATACATACAATCACGCCTATTTCCCGGAGGGGTAGGCAGAGACCACGGATTTCCACTTGCCACGATCCTGACATACCTCTTTCGCTTCCTTCACTTTCATAAAATTCCTCATACACGCTCGCCTGTTTAGGGGGCTCTTGATCTGGCCTTTTTTCAGGATTTCCCCAATATGATCAGAGAAAGTCTGCCGAGGTCTACCCCTTCCAATTCCAACTTCCACTTCACCCTTATACACTCTCTTTGTTAATAGCCTTTTTTCACTCATTCTTTCCACGTGTCCAAACCATCTCAATTCTCAACATACCTTTCTCAGTTGTAATGTCAATTCTATACATTGTTGTTTTTAGGGTTCCGTACCTCAAAAGGAAAAAAATGGAACCCTTATAGGATCACTGGTGCGTCTGTCTGTCTGTCTGTCTGTCACAGCCTCTTTTCTCGGAAACTACCAGACCAATTAAATAAGTTGAAATTTGGTACACATATGTAAATTAGTAACCCAAAGGTGGACATGTTTTTTTTAATAATTTTAATATACATAGATTCGAAGTTATGTAAGACTAGGCGGGCCCGCGGCTCCGCTCGCGTAAATGAAATAAAGAGTTTGTCTTATGTTTAGTTAAATATCGACATTAAATATTATGTATTCAACTCTGCCAGGGTTCATAACTCTGTGATAGGGACTTCTTATTTGTAACCGTTATTTGGATAACTTAATTCGCATATTTCTCAATAAATAATGTCTAACAAAACTTCCGTGAGACACAGACATATCGAGCACATCGAATCTTAAAATGTCGAGCGTTTTTCGACTTAAAATACGTGAGTGACCCGTTCTTAATATATTTAATATAAATAATGTCATTTGAAAAAAGGCAAGATTGTATTTTTTTGAGTGACCCGTTCTTAATATATTTAATATAAATAATGTCATTTGAAAAAAGGCAAGATTGTATTTTTTTAAATTATTATTTATTTTTATAAGCTCAGTCCAGTCAGCAAAAACGTTCATTAGATTAATTTCCGCCTTAAGATGAATGTGGACGACCACCGCCCATAAATCGCCTTTTCATACAAACGTAGGTAGTCCCCATTTTCCTTTCTGGATATTAATAATACTTACTATAGTGACGCAACGACCCAAAAAGAGTCCTGGCCTCCAACACCAGATCACGCCATATTTCTCGGTCTTGCAATAGCTCTCGCCAGTCGCTATGGCCGTGGTTGAGCAGGTCTTGAGCAACGACGTCGTTTCTGCTGTACCTTGGACGTCCAATCGGGTGTCTCTCATTTCGTTGTCCCAAGTACGCTCTCTTCACGGCACAATCCTCTCCCATTCTCTCCTCTAACCTAACCTAACCTAACCCACTTTTGTTCGGTTCTGTGAGGATCGCAGTTCAAACTTAACCTAACCCACTTAAAGGCGCATGCGGTGCGGTGTACGGGGGTTTGAGCGGGAGGGGTTTGGCATCATCATATTTTGTACCTACATTTTATGGTTAGTAACCATAGTAGTTTATTTAGTTTAGGTATCATAGTGGTTTTCCGGGTCAAGGTCCGAGTCCGGGTCCGATCCCGGGTCCGAGTCCGGGTCCGGGTCCGAATCCGGGTCCGAGTCTAGGTCCGGGTACGGGTCCAAACCGGTCCGATGAGTCCGGTTCTGGTCGGAATCCGGGCCGCAGTCCAAATCATAATCGAAATTCGAAATCACCAAACGTGTACTATGCGTCGTTGAAAAGTTCTGTTCTGGTCATCATCAGCAGTTTCACTTCATGAAATGCGACAGTTTTTAATGAAAATGCTTGATTTTCTGATGTAAATACAAAAATTTCTATACGCATGCCTTTAAGATTTGAGGAGTTCCCTCGATTCCTCATGGATTCTATCATCAGAACTCGAGCTTGACAAAAATGTGGCTTAAAACTTAACTTGCTTAACAAACATAACAAAGAGGAAAAATAGCCAAACGTGAACTATGCGTCGTTGAAGAGTTCTGTTCTGGTCATCATCAGCAGTTCCACTTCATCAAATGCGACAGTTTTTAATGTAAATGCTTGATTTTCTGATGAAAATACAAAAATTCCTATACGCATGCCTTTAAGATTTGAGGAGTTCCCTCGATTCCTCATGGATCTCATCATCAGAACTCGAGCTCGACAAAAATGTGGCTTAAAAACTTAACTTGCTTGACAAACATAACCAAGAGGAAAAATCGCTTTAAAACTTAACTTGCTTGACAAACATAACCAAGAGGAAAAATCGCCAAAAGTGAACTATGCGTCGTTGAAGAGTTCGGTTCTGGTCATTATCAGCAGTTCCACTTCATCAAATGCGACAGTTTTTAATAAAAATGCTTAATTTTCTAATGTAAATACATAAATTACTATACGCATGCCTTTAAGATTTGAGGAGTTCCCTCGATTCCTCATGGATCCCAGCATCAGAACTCGAGCTTGACAAAAATGTGGCTTAAAAACTTAACTTGCTTAACAAACATAACACAGGCGAAAAATAGCCAAACGTGAACTATGCGTCGTTGAAGAGTTCTGTTCTGGTCATCATCAGCAAGTCCACTTCATGAAATGCGACAGTTTTTAATGAAAATGCTTGATTTTCTGATGTAAATACAAAAATTTCTATGCGCATGCCTTTAAGATTTGAGGAGTTCCCTCGATTCCTCATGGATCCCATCATCAGAACTCGAGCTTGACAAAAAGGTGGCTTAAAAACTTAACTTCCTTAACAAACATAACGAAGAGGAAAAATCGCCAAACGCGAACTATGCGTCGTTGAAGAGTTCCGTTCTGATCATCATCAGCAGTTCCACTTCATCAAATGTCACTTTTTTGGATGTATATGCTTAATTTGTTGATAAAAACCTAAAAATCATTACATATATGCCTTTAAGATTTGAGGAGTTCCCTCAATTCCTCATGGATCTCATCAGAACTGGGTTTTGACAAAAACGGGACCAATCTATATGCATATACATACAATATAAAAAATAATTATCAAAATCGGTCCAGTGATGACGGATATATGGAGTAACAAACATAAAAAATAAAAACATACAACCGAATTGATAATGATAACCTCCTTCTTTGAGATTTGGAAGTCGGTTAATTAGATGTTATAATGACATAACATCCATCGTAAATTTGACCAAGTCCTAGATTTTTCTCAACTTTCGGGTCAAATATCTCAGCCATTATTAATTTTAGAGAAAAGTTTATTAAGAAATAAAAATAAGTTTTTGTCAAAAATTTCATTTTTGGTACAAGCTTTTATCGCTGACTATACTTTTCTTACGACAGACAACTAATACTCATCGAGACAGTTCTAAAAACGCCAAACACAATTAGGTTGGGTTGTTTCATCACAGAGTTCCTATGGCCACCTCCTGTCTCTATCATCAGACTGGCTCGATGGTACCATAATATTGCATTGTCATCCGATTTATACATGCATGCAAAAATTTCAGCTCAATCGGAAACTGGGAAGTGGATCAAATTTAACTTGCAAGATTTGATTACACACAGACAGACAGACAGACAGACAGACAGACAGACAACGGTCAGGTGAAACTAAATAAAAACTTGTAAAAAAGTGATTATTTCATCAAAATATTGTAAATTAGAGTGTGTTGCAAGTGTTTGTGAGTGAATATATATATTTGTACATAAGAAGTAGGGTTTGCACGACGTACCGAAATGTATGGGAAGATCCGCGGCTCTGGATCCAGATCCGGATAATTTCATACATTTCGGATCCGGATTGCAAACCCTAATGAATGTAGTAAATGTTAAAAGAAGTAAATGTTATTGGTAAACTTGTCAGTTAAAATGGATTTTTGCTTTTTTTTTCGTAAAACTTAGTTTTTGCAAAGTGTTACTTGTCACTTTTTGACATCTATCAATACGGATATTTAGACTACGTTCCATAGTAGCAACGTCGCCATCAAAAAGGCGTTTTGCACTATGTAACATTAAAATTTTGTTTTTTTTTTAAATTGGTATTAACTCTGAAACTAGGCGAATTTAAAAAAAAGTTTATAGGATATTTTTGTCTCTAAATATGATCGCGAATACGCTGTAAAAATTATTCGGTTTCCTCATGTTATACACCGTGACCGTGTATAATAAATGAGTTTCAAACCCTAAGTAAAAGCTAATACATGAATATGGTGCATCACATAAAAAAATGAATATAATGTTTTTTATTAAGAATTTATTAAGGACTATTCCGTTCATTGACACTTTTTTCCTAAAATTTAAACTTTCCTCAAAAAATGTAAAAAACTGTGAACCGGGACATATTTCATGCAAAAGGGGGGGAGGGGGGTTGCGTCAGGGGGGGGGGGGACGCTAGTGTACGTAAAACACCATACCCTAAGGTGTCATATTACATTCATAAAAGGCTGGCTATAATTAGTTTTTTTAAAAACACAATTTGACCGAAATACACTCTACGACATGAAAGTTGGCATTTTGAAAATTGACATTATAAAACACAGACCAAACCTTTAGTTGGTAACTGTGCGGTTGGCAAATAAAAAAAAAACATTTGGTTGGGAAATGAAAATTCGGCGAAATAAAATTCCGCCAAACGTGAGTTGGGAAGTGATAATCGGCCATACCATTTTCGACGAAAAATATGAGAACCGTTTCCCTCCCTTTATTTCAGAAACGAATGGGACTCAGTTTTGAAAAAAAAATATACAAAATAGTTCTTTACCTATATATAGATGACAGGAAAACCTATAAGAAATGTGCAGTCAAGCGTGAGTTGGACTTATGTACGGAACCCTAGAAACGCGAGACCGACTCGCACTTGGCCAGTTTTTGTATAAACTACGAGCATCTTGCAATCTCACACCACACACACTTCTCAACGCTCTCATTTCCACTGCATTCACTTGGCTCTGATGTCTCTTCTGCCATACCCAACTTTCGCTACCATACATAAGTGTAGGCACCAACACCATGATGAACAGCCAACCGTGCTTTTTGCGACACCTTCTGGCAGCTCATAAAAGCGTTAAGCGCTCGATTCACACGATTTCCAGCATTCACTCTCCTTTCAATATCTTTATCATGCTTACCGTAGGTACCGTCCCGTCCCTAGTGAACAAGGTTGCCAGTTACACAAACTCTTTCACTAGACCGCCTGATGCAAAACACATTGTGACAAGCCATTATCTTTTAAGAACGCTAACAGGTATCAATTTACTTACTCAGCATTAGTTGAACCATTATTTATCACCGTTTGGGCATTTGACGGATCGTCACACATCGTGACGTCAGGTGGGTTATTCATTTGAACATTACGCCAAGCCACGTTTCTTCTGGAATTATGATACCATTTATTATGTTAATTTCAACTCGGTCCGCAAATTTCTGTGAGTAATACTCATAGCCGCGAGGACAAGAAATATTATAAATGGTTGAAAAAGGCAGAATTACAAAATTAACAACATGGCAGAAAACCGTCGAATACGGGCAGCGCACGAGTAGTAGTCGTTGTGCAGCAGTGCACATTTTTTAAAGTTTAAATTCATAATTACTTAACTATAGTGATGATGATGATGATGTGTCATGTACAGTCACCATCAGATATATTGGAGCGGCCAAGGTGCTCACAAATATCTGAACACGCCTCTATTGTCAAGGCGTTAGAGCGCGTGTTCAGATATTGTGAATACCTTGGCCGCTGCGATATATCTGATGGCGACTGTACCTAGAAGAGCCTAGTATGATTTGATATTGACAGTGAAATACTTACGAATTGGTGCCATAATGGTGTTGTAAGGCAGCTTGGACTTGACGCCGTTTCCTTTTTCCACCTGACCACTGATGTTTCTTGTATGCAGTTTTGTTAGTTCTTGTCATGTTAACTATGTAAGGGAAACTAAGTTTCATAATCATAATATTTACATAAATTTATAAAACGATTTAAAAATAACGTACGATTTTTCTTCTTAGGCAGAAGGTATTGTGTGTTGTATTGTGAGTCGTTGCTAAGCGACGGACGTGGCGCATCGCGCAGGCGCGCGGACTTAGGCGCGTAGAGAGTGGCGAGCCGGTGGTCGCCACAGCGTCATTCCGGGTATGAACTAATGCTTAGTAGAAGTTGACCTCCGAAGGAATCGTGATTCTCATCATTTCCCTGCGAAAACGAATCGCCTGATATGAAGGCAACAATATCTAGGCTTTTGTTGTACGGACTGACATTTTTAATGACTTGACATTTATTACTTACCTATATACAATGAGTTTTGGTGTCTTCCGTATAAATAAATCGACCCATGAAATCCCAACTGATCACAACTAAAACCATGCGATATTCCGTATAGCATAGTCTAATTTAAAGTGAACGGGAAATAAATCACGCGGTAGGTAGGTAGTTTGAAAAAATGGATGTAGAAAAACGCTCAGGTTATCTATGGAATAAAAGTACCCTTCACACTTTCGCGGGCTCAATGATAATGTTTTAGAAATGTTATAAATAATGAAATAATTTTGATAATTCAATGAAAATGCATTTATAATATTAAAAAAAGAATATTATAATTTAAAATCATTATAAATTATTACCTACTGCCAATCCAAGATTGGAACTGGTAAATGATTGTCGAAGATTCCTGGAAACCCTTTAGAAACCAAATCAGGCTTGACCTGCGATTAGTAGTTACCTACATAACTAATCAAGGGATTAAATTTTACTGGTAATGGTTTGTCAGCTAAACCAGTACAATATATTTTGTGAATCATATACCTTTACGCTAATACCACCTATCGAGCAAATTAGGCACTACTTAGTCAGGTAGCCTGTGGTAAAGTGACATCTTTGTTGGTTATGATTAAACTTAACCTCGCCATCTTGTTTCACATGGATAGCGTAAAGATCACTCACACAAACAAGCGTTAGAGCAAAATCTTCTAAATTTTTAAATGAATTTGTAAATAATATCATTGAATAACTGGTCATAATTTTTCATTTTGCAAAAACAAACGATCCATATTAAGATATGGATCAAGGTTTAAAGTGCGGGAAATCAACTTATTATGAGAAAATCTGTAAATACAATTGTATGAAATTCAGATAAGGAGAACCACCTTAAAAGCAAAATTTGACAGCTCCGAACAACTGACAGGCCGATATCGTCCGGCGAACTGGTAATCTGTGGGCCCCTTTAGTCAGTCTCGGTACAAAAAGTACTGAGGTTGACTGAAGTAGCATGACAAATACGAACGTTTCCGAGAAAATACGATGGAAACAATTATGTACTTCATCTGTATTGGCATTTTCAGTGTAAAAATTATACTGGTCCACTTTAAGTTATGCGATCAACTAGCAATTTGATTATGAATAGCCCGGCTTCCGTCCCTCTCCGTCGTTACTCAAACGGACACGGATCGATGTGCCGTCTTTTTTTAATTATGCGACGGCGGCATTTGAATTCGGACTTTTTTCGTTTTATTTGAAAAGTTTGTACGGACGGGAGGATTTTTTTTTTATTTCAAAGTTAGTAAAGGAAATATTACACAGATTTGATATCGACTTATATTGCTTACACAGAGTGTTTAATCTAAATTGTACTTAAATGGAATCGTAAATATCAGAAAGTAGTTTTTAGAAAATACAACATTGATTTTTAACGAAAAAAATTACAATACTGGATTTTTACAACATAATCTTTTAACCGCTAATCGTAAAATCCAAAAACGTCACACGCACGCCAACGCAACGCTATCGTTAACGTAATTTACTTTCTACGCATCTCGCCCGTACTGACATATTAGTGCGAAAGAGTTATTATAGAAAGTAAATTACGTTCACGATAGCGTTTATGTCAATGCCAAACTGATGGTAGACGTACTGTAACCGTATTAAACTTCGAGAAACAATTTGGTACCTAATAGTTAGGATTCGGAACCACAGCTTCTCGGTTTAAAAATCGACTGCAAATTCAATATCTGTTATACTGTACTATTATTATCTGCACAAAAGCTTCCAATACTTTTAACGCTGGGATTATACCGGGTGTGGCCTGTAATATGAGCAAAAAATTAAACTGTAGGCTATACTCTTCATACTGACCAACATTTGTTCAGCGACTTTTAAAAATAACTTGTGGTTTGATTTTTAATACACTTTAAAGTTTATTCTAAGACGCAATGTATTGCGAATTTTGTTATGTTTAAGACGTGACAAGCAACGTCAATCACAATGATATGGCGTGGCAATGGCGTCCATTGAAGATAATATTTATTTTGTATGAAAAATAGGGAGTCTAAAAACTTCATAATTTTTAAAAGTTGTTGAACAAAAGTGTCACCGTTTGAGGAGTACAATCTATGTTTTGATTATTTGCTCGTGTTACAGGCCACACCCGGTATAGGGTTTGAATGGAAAATCCACAATAAGCAACCCTTGAATACATAATAATACTGTTGAAAACCAGTAATCCTTCTCGTATTTTAACGTATTAATTCAATACGGAGGTATTTTACGTATAGCTACGTTAAAATACTAGATACACGTGAAGTTACTGTATAATTTTGTTTGCCCTCATTTCCGATCCGATGTTTCGGGGCAGGCTACACTATACGGCTACCATCAGTTTGGCATTGACATAAACGTTATCGTGAACGTAATTTACTTTCTATATATCTCTTTCGCACTAATATGTCAGTACGAGCGAGATGCATAGAAAGTAAACTACGTTCACGATAGCGTTTATGTCAATGTCAAACTGATGGTAGCCGTACTGGACTTGTTCATGGGTGACTGAGGATAGGACACCGTAAGATTGTGAACCCGTTAGTTTACAATCTTACTAACGTAGGTTAGTTTAGTTTGTAATCTCCCTGCCGTCAGTTTATCATTTAACTAGCGATATTATAAACTGACGAGTGTTTACAATTTTACGGTGACATGACATATACAATCAAAATATCAAACAGAGATTTGTGTAACTATCCAAAGACGTCCCGTCACGGCCCGGATCTTCTCCGAGACCACTAGGAAAATTGCATAGGTATTAAGAATCGTCGGAGATAACTTTCAAGTTAAATTAGGTAGGTATACGTGACATCATTTTAGAAGCATTCGACGGGCTGTCCAGTACAAAGGCATTTTATTACGTAGGTAGGTATATAAGAATTTTATTCGGCATTTAAAACCGGTGATTACTTTGCTAGGCATATTTTCCCTCAACTGGCTTAACGAGCCATTTGAGGGTAGATTTTGTTTACTTTTATTTAAATACCTTAAGATACAGAGTTTAATACCGGCGATACTTTAGAAAAAGTCTCGTTTGTACGGGACAGCTGTGTAGTCAACTTCATGGAATCCACATACAGTGAATATCAATGAGAGCAAACTTCGCGTCAGCACCGAAAGAATACACGTATCGTAAATCAAATGTTTTGCTACCGTAAAATGGGGTGAGTAGGGATTACGAGGGCAGTTGGGTTATAAGTGGGGTGAGGAGGGATGGTAGGGGGGTGAGATGGTATTTTTAGACCAGAGATATCACATTGTTACTAAATACTTTATCTTTATTCTCTTGAAATATTGTAATATTGTGTCAATTCTAGCACTTATCCCATCTGACTCAATCCCTATCACCCCTGGGAGCTGGGATTTGCTTATATTTTGTGTTTATCATTGAATCTATGAAATGAAACGACAGATTATCATTGAAAAACTAAAGATCATACTAACCGGAACACTTTTCAAGTATATAAATCAACGTGTCACATATGAAAAATAAACTTTTATTTATTTGTCTTTTGTTTTACGGATTTGTCCAAACTCACCCCATTTTACGGTACGTCGTGCCGTTAAATAGACATACGAATATATTTCTGTACTCAATATCTCTTTATCCCAAGCAAGATCCCGTAAGCTGTAATTTCACACCTGCATGTATCTGTTCAATCTCTAAAATCTCTCCAAATCTCTAGAATCTCGGTCTCCGTCTCGGTTCTCTGCGAGATTTATGAACGTTGTACTGGCGACAGAATGTAAAACAGTTTAGGGCTCCATAAACGGGTTCACTTTTGATGTTTGTAGAGGGATTTCAGGAGCGTAGGATACGTGGTAGTATACTGTACTTTTATTTTTATGGTTTATTGTATTAACCTTTGCTAACTATATGTACATATAATATCAAAGACATATGTAACTTCGTATAAGATGAATAAAGTCTAAGTAAAAAACGTGCCTCGGAAATCAAGAAAAAGTCATTCTCGGACAGATGCCGCACACACCTTTAGCCTATCCTCGGCTAGATGGCGTGACGACACCGTTTCACATTTAACAATTTTAACACAGAGATATCAGTGAATGAACAGGGATCAAAATGATATAAAAATAATAAAATCATTTATTCATATATAGTATAATTTTTTTTGATAATTTTATACGTTTAATTTTGAGTTTTAGTCGTGTGTCGATAGATGGCAGTAAATGTACTTGTGACTACAAAATTTACAATGAAAAATATAGCATAATATTATCAAAAAGAGTAGATAGTATAGAGGGGTCCTCTCTATACTATCTACTCTTTTTGATAATATTATGCTATATTTTATTAGGTTGGTTTGAGGAACTGTGGATGGGCACACTGAAAGAAATGTTTGCATAACAATAACAATAGTTATTTGTTTTAGAAGGGAGCAAAGCTGTTGTTTAGTTTAACCGCTCTTTCTATTTATCTAAAAAACCGGGCAAGTGCGAGTCGGACACGCGCACGAAGGGTTCCGTACCATAAAGCAAAAAGAAAAACGGAAACAAAAATGCAAAAAGAAAACGGTCACCCATCCAAGTACTGACCACGCCCGACGTTGCTTAACTTTGGTCAAAAATCACGTTTGCTGTATGGGAGCCCCACTTAAATCTTTATTTTATTCTGTTTTTAGTATTTGTTGTTATAGCGGCAACAGAAATACATCATCTGTGAAAATTTCAACTGTCTAGCTATCACGGTTCGTGGGATACAGCCTGGTGACAGACAGACGGACAGACGGACGGACGGACGGATGGACGGACGGACAGCGAAGTCTTAGTAATAGGGTCCCGTTTTACCCTTTGGGTACGGAACCCTAAAAAGCGATAAATAATACTAACATAAATAAACTTACATATATATTACCTTATATGTATTATATACCCAGTGCAAAAAATACAATGTCTACGATGGACAATTAACCAGTGAGCTTGTTGCTGTTGTTGAGTGAGATTATTTTGTATTTACATATATAGATACTTATTTTCCTCTTTGCATTCAACAACACCCTTAAAACTGTATTTATATCGCAGACCGCAGTCTCGACTGCCGAATAAAAACTGATTTAATTCCGCTCGCCACGTGGCGCATGCATAATGTAAACACGGTAGTTGCCGGCAATGTTTTCAGCAGGTACGAAAACCGGCAAGTTAAAATAAGTTTTTGTTGGAAATAAGATCATGTTTAGGGTTCCGTACCCAAAGGGTAAAACGGGACCCTATTACTAAGACTTCGCTGTCCGTCCGTCCGTCCGTCCGTCCGTCCGTCTGTCTGTCACCAGGCTGTATCTCACGATCCGTGATAGCTAGACAGTTGAAATTTTCACAGATGATGTATTTCTGTTGCCGCTATAACAACAAATACTAAAAACAATAAAATAAAGATTTAAGTGGGGCTCCCATACAGCAAACGTGATTTTTGACCAAAGTTAAGCAACGTCGGGCGTGGTCAGAACTTGGATGGGTGACCGTTTTCTTTTTGCATTTTTTTCCGTTTATTTTTTTGCTTTATGGTACGGAACCCTTCGTGCGCGAGTCCGACTCGCACTTGCCCAGTTTTTTGATACAAGCTTTTAGCGTCGACTGCTGCTTTTATGCTTCTCTCAACGCCCATCAACTGGTGAAACTTGGTTAATTTGAGAAACTTCCGTATTGCAACGCAACTGTCACTGTCGCACTAATATGAAAGAGTGATAGAGAGACACAAAGCGTTTCGTTGTCGTAGCGCACGCGATTGTCACCTTGGCTAGAGTTAGACCAAGAATAGTCTGCAGCGATTTTGAGTGCACACTCGTGCAAGTGTTATTTATACGTCATATTTTCATAGAAGTTAGACATATAAAATAACACTTGCACTGCGCGTGCTATTTATCAAAATAGTCGCAGATTTTTCTTGGTCTAACTCTATCGTCTGTATCTTTAGGAATTTAAATAAAAGTAAACAAACAATTTGTACATTTTCGGGTAGTCACGGAATGACCTGACTAACCTACATTATTTGATCGTGTAATGTTTTCTTCTACCCTCAACTGGCTTAAGGAGCCATTTGAGGGTAGATTTTGTTTACTTTTATTTAAATACAGAGTATAATGCACCCTGATCCGTTACTTTCGATGCTGACTGTACCTTAATGGTGTACTTGTGCAATATGCTTGCGGCCCCGAACGCGGAACAAAGCTGAGCACACTTGACACAGTTGCGGCCGCGGTGCGAGCGCACAATGCAATACAAAATACAACTCGCAGGCATCAGGCATGTTTCGCACTTTAATATCAGGTTATGAATTAGATCCGGATTATATATAGTTCTGATCTAATTTGTAACATGTTATTAAAATCAGAATACGGTCTACCGTGAGTCATCCTTCACCAAAAGCAAGTAGTACTTAATCGAAACTCGCCAGCGCCGTGTAACAAAGATGGGCTTACTTCGAGCGTCGTCAAAGTTACTTAGTGGAAGTTACAAACTTTGAATAGTATCAGCTCAATATCTTAAGACTTGTTCAGACTAAACTTGACACTAACACTCCATAAGCAAAAATGTTTGTTTGTACCTACACAAAATGTGGTTTTTTTTACGATTACTAGTAATTAAAATTTAGTTTTTTAATGGATATATATGTTCTACAATATCCATTTTGATAATTAACTTTTCCCCTTTCCATAAATAACGATATTTTTACCTAAATTGAAATTACCCTAAAAAAATACTACCTAGTAAAATTTACTAATACTTAGCCGTGTTTTTTAAATGCACATGTATTTGACTTTCCTCATATTCGAAATGAAAAGTATAGAGTGTTTTTTAAGTCGGGTGAAAGGTACCATCAGTCTTGGACTATTGGCGAAAATACTGAACCAATTTCGCACCGCCTAGTCACAAAAGGGTCTAAAACTCTAACCCCCTTATTCATAAACACGCTACAAACTTCAATTAGCCAGGTACTAATCGTTTGTCTTCATCTGTCATTTTGACTTATGTATTTGCAAAGAGAATAGCGTTAGAAGCGGATTGTCAAAGTAAATTATGTAGCCACTGTAAATTTACTGCCATCTTTCAACAGAATGTTAAAACTGTTAGAACGCCATTTGACTTTGATCCTTATTTTTTCACTAATATGTGTTAACTTATTAAAGATTAATATTAACGCCATCTACTCGACACTAGGCCAAAGGTATGGACTATGGTGTAATCTTATATAATTATGTACCTTGTATTATGTATGTCCTCTATCGATATTTTGTCCTCTGAAGCCGCGGTACAAGTTGATAGAAAACATGGGGAGCTCCGTCGAATCGTGTTATCCTGGTAGCTTGTTACCGCAACTGTGTCAAGTAGGCTTGCCGATGCAAGCTTTGTCGTTGCAACTCTATTGACTTTTGTATACATTTTTGTTATTCGACAGAAGAGAAATTTTTTTGGACTTGTTTCAAAGTATAGGCCCTGTGCATGAACTGTAGGGTAGGGGGCAGCATAGGAGCCGTCAGATTTTTGGCGCTAGGCGTAAATGTGTCGTGTGGGTATTCTTCCAAAGTAGTCCACAAGTAGCACTTGCTTTCCCAGCAAACATTTTTGGTCGATATTCCGAAAAAGGCACCTATTTTAGGTCGCACAATTTAGGAGACCAAAATGAGGCACGTCGAATCGACGTCGTGGGCACGTGCCGGCGACATAAATGGGGAAAAAACGCACGTGCCGGCGACGTATTTATTGACGGTAAATTAGTGATTACAACCATTAGGTCAACACTAGGTCATGTTTCCGACGTGGATTCGACGTCGCCACGACGTGCCGCGTAGTGAAAATGTACTAATTTGGTATTCTTTACCACCTTTAGACGTGATGGCGACATATTTTTATCCATATAATTACTCTGCGAGGCAATATTTAGATGAGACGCGATGAAGAGAAAAAGAGACACAAACATTTTACGCTTATATATTCTTTTCACTCAGAAACAAAATGTCTAACAAGAAAACAACTTTAAGTTGTGCAATGATAATGGCGGCCACTAAGTCATGTAAAATAATTTAGGCCGATTACGCTGATGAAGAACGATGAAATCTAGTGCACAGAAAATTTTTTCGTGCAGTATGTTAGGTTTACATACAAAACTATCGATGGGCTTTTGAAATATTTAAGTTTTCAACATTTTATAAAATCAAAATGCATATATTTGCTTGTAATTGAGTGTTGTAATTGAATATTTGTGTGTGTGAGTGTATTGACTTGATCAAAAATATTGTTTTATTTTGAATATTAGCACAATGAAGTACCGTGCGATGGCACCATTCAAGATATAACAACTTAAGTTATGCAATTTCATATTTAGCATCTCGTTATAATGAAAGAAAATGGCGGCACAACCTTATGGTATTGATAGTACTTTACAAGTGATTTTAACTATATGGTCGCAATTTGGTATCTATTTTAAGTAACATTTACCTAAAATTAGTAGCTAAATCGACATAAAATCGACGACCTAAAGGTCTCCGTATAAGAAATAATTACGTCGCAAATACACCTAAAATGTCTTATTAGTACATTTGACCTATTGGTCAGACTTTGCAGTTAATTTTACCTAATATTTCGACTTATTTTCAACCATTGAGTCCCTGACTTCATGGTCCCCGTATAAGAAATAATTACGTCGCATATACACCTAAAATGCCTTATTAGTACATTTGACCTATTGGTCAGGGTTCGAAGTTAATATTACCTAATATTTCGACAGATTTTCAACCATAAAGTCCCTGACTTCATGGTCTCCGTATAAGAAATAATTACGTCGCATATACACCTAAAAGGCCTTATTAGTATATTTGACCTATTGGTCAGGGTACGAAGTTAATTTTACCTAGTAATACGACTTATTTTCAACCATTAAGTCCGTGACTTCATAGTCCCCGTATAAGTAATAATTACGTCGCAAATACACCTAAAATACCTTATTAGTAGATTTGACCTATTGGTCAGGGTTTAAGGTTAATTTTACCTAATATTTTGCCTTATTTTCAACCCCTAAGTCCCTGACTTCATGGTGTATTTATGAAGTGAAATTTACGTTTTATTGTCCCTATATTTTGACTTGGAAGTAAAAGTGTACAATACGTAAAATAATTGGTGACTTAGGACGTCATTTTCACTTAAATTGGAAAAATCTTCTTCGAGCCTAGGAAAAAATACTTAAAATGTTTGCTGGGTTGGCATTGTACATGTGCACATATGTTTCCGATTCAGGCCACAAGATGGCAGACCCTCTAACGCGCACGGTTCCTATATAGCTGCATATACCCATACATTAGCTAGGGTTACACCTACATAGGTTTTGATCTGTCTGGCGGTTAAATCTTTCAATGTATAGTCGAAATTACGTACAAATGTATCTGCCGAAGATTTGGGCCCGTAGACAACATGCCAATCTCTAACACTACATAGCGAACGAAACACAACTGTCACTGTCACACTAATATGGGAGAGAGATAGAGAGACACAAAGCGATTCGATGGCGAAGCGCAAGCGATCGTCACCATGGCTAGGCAGCTTGGACTATAACCGCGAAATCGAAGTTCGAATGTTGGGGGCATTTTTCCCTGTCACTCTAATTACGCCTTTATTGGAGTAAAAGAGAAAGATCCCCGCAATTTGCGAATTTCGGTTTTAGCCGTAGGCCCTCCTCTATCTACAGACTACAATGTTTGCCTCATTCTCGCCATACATTTGTACGTATGTATATCCCTAGCTATACTCGTACGTATCGTCTGAAATTGTGGTTTGAAAACTGCCACTCCGGTTAGCTGATATAAAAATAACTCAATCAATACTTGATAATCAGTGAATCCGTGCCGTGGGGTCATTCGCTCAGATGCATTTACTCTTTTTTATTGCGGTGATTTGTGTGGGGGGCTATATGTTGTCAGACTTACTTTATACCTATGGCACAGAATAAATAATAGTACTAGGTACAGAAGACTTAGTCTCTAACAAAACGCGTCTGTCACAATCAGCACAGATATGGCCGCTAGGTCGCGACAGCCCACGCGCGGCTTATGGCAGACCCCAAAATTGGGGTCGAACGGATGTACTTTTAGCTACCTGTAGCAAAGCGACGAAATCGCGGAGTGAGCCATGCCTGCCTATGGAACAAAATTTAAACTTCATTAATCGAGTAGGTATGTACGTAGTTTCAGAGCAGGTTGTGACAGACGGACAGACAGACACATAAGTGATCTTATAAGGGTTCCATTGTTTCCTTTCGAGGTACGGAACTCTAAAAATAAACACCAGTTTATTAAAGAACATCATAAGAAAACTTAACTTTAAATAAACTTACGTAAACCGAGAAAGCCAACTACGAGTATGCCTAAAGACAAACTGAACAAAACCCTAACGGAAAAAGGAAAATTGCTGTCGGGTCGCAAACAAAACATGGTGTTTTAATAAAACGTGTTTGTATCGGGGTGATTGATGGGGTGGGGGTTGGGGGGAGGGGGGTGCGATCGGTCATTCGCGATCGCTTCAAGATTTATTACTTGGGACAAAGTGGACCTGGTAAACAAGATGTTGAATAGCGTAATTGAGCGGTATAAGTTTTTACCCGAAAACTTTTTTATTAGAACCGCTTATCTCGTACCTTACTACTTACATCTTGAGTATGAAAAAAACTGGCCTACTTGAGTTTCGGAGCGATTATTTCCTAAAGCATTAACTGAATAAAAAAATCTTTTAAGGGGCCCACAGATTACCAGTTCGCCGGACGATATCAGCCTGTCAGTTGTTCGGAGCTGTAAAATTTTGCGTTTAACTGACAGGCTGATATCGTCCGGCGGACTGGTAATCAGTGGGCCCCTTTAGCAACATTAATGATATTTTTCAAGATAAGACCTGCTGAGTGGTGTGCCACATGTTGATTTTAGTTATATTTTTTTCACTGTTAATTATTTATGTGGACTGACTGACCAAGGCAGTAGAGTGAAGGGAAGGGAACAGCGTTTTATTTCGTCTCTTAACGTCTCAACTTATCGAGTTAAAGAGATATCACTACTACTAAAAATACTAACAAAAATACTAATAAAAATAAATGTGAGACGAAATAGTTTAAAAATTCTGTCACCACAAAATATAACAATAGGTAATTAAAATTTTATGTAAAGTTCATGTACCTACTCGTAAAAGTCCACTGCGTAACAAAACGAAGATTAATAGCCAAAGTTATTAACTTTTAAACAAACATACCATTCTCAGAATACCAAGCATCGTTAACAAAACTCATGCATTTTAATTTTGAAATTAGCTCAAAGTAAACTTAGCCCTTCTCAGTATAACTAAAAAATCCTTATCTCAAACTCCTTAAAGTGAACATTGTTAAAAATTCATGGATGATCCCAGCATTTAACTTCTACTTGCCTTCCAGCAAAGAGAATAGAGTGTATAGAGGCGGATTGTCAAAGTAAATTATGTAGCCACTGTAAGTTTACTGCCATCTTTCGACAGAAGATTAAAACTGTTAGAACGCCATTTGACTTTGATCCTTATTATTTAACAAGTTAAGATGATATAAAATAAAATTAATTTCAGTGAAAAATATCCAAAAATTAAAACAAACATAATACGCTTATCGGGCTGTCAAGAAGGCGTTCTTGGGACGACCGACTGGTAGCCGTCCAGTGGGTCGGCCCAGGTATCGCTGGGAAGACAGTGTGGCGGCGGATCTGCTTCAGCTTCGCGTCAGTAACTGGCAGGAAGTTGCACAGGATCGGGACAGGTGGCACGCTCTCGTTTCGGAGGCCAAGATTCTCTTTGGATCGCTGAGCCAAAATAGTTAGTTAGTTAGTTAGTAATACGCTTAAATCGTTACTTAAATATTATAAATGTTTAATAATGTTAAATATTATAGTTAAAACATATCAGTGTAAGAATAATGATCAAAGTCATACGGCGTTCTAACAGTTTTAATCTTCTGTCGAAAGATGGCAGTAAATGTACTGTCGCTTCATAATTTACCATGACAGTAACTCTCAATTTCAAATTCTCTTTGCTTCCAGTAACTCGAGCGAGTAGCTAAACTTTTAAACTGGCCAAGTTACTATAAGGCAAGTTGGGTATTATTTTTTAATTTTACTTAGAACCACAGGATCAAAGAAAGTCGGGTAAATACGTTTTCAGGAATAATTCATGAAGGCACTCGTTAGGCTTTCTGGTCCTTTGAAGGGAGTATTTATAAGAAAATCTCGCAGATATTGAATAATGTATAGGAAAAGTGAGCATTCGTTATGGATTTATTATTAAGAAAATAAGGTTTCTCGTTTATTTGATTTAGTTTATTTTGTTGATATAATATTTCCCAAAAAAATGTAACTAACGGAAATTTGAATCGTGACCGACCGGAAAAGACAATTTAGGATGGGAGACACAAACCCTTTTAAGGATGACTCACGTTAGACCGGGCTGTGTCCGGCCCGGAGCTTCCGGCGCATCGTTTTCTATGGAAAGCATCACGTGATGGCCTGTCATGTCATTGAAAGTTAAGCGCCAGAGGATCCGGTCCGGACACGGCCCGGACTAACGTGAGTCATCCTTATTCATAAAACTTTACGGGTCGGATTTAATTAAATTACGTTTCATCCCTTTAACATAAGTCAAAATGACAGATAAAGTCAAACGATTCATAGCTAATTCAGGCCAGTAACGCGTCTATGAATAACGCCAAAAGTAGTTATAGAATAGATGGTCAAGCAAATCTTGTCAGTAGAAAAAGGCGCGAAATTCAAATTTTCTATGGGACGATATCCCTTCGCGCCTACATTTTTCTGCCGCCTTTTCTACTCACAAGGACTGCTTGGCCAACTATAGTAATTATTAATTTCCGCTACATAAAGGCTTCTACAGACGATACAACATATGGAATCAATATGGAATACAAGATGCAAGTTAATTGCTGGCTAATTACATAATTAGGAGTAACGAATTCAATCGATTGATCAAAATAAAAGGCGCAATGTATTGCAAATTGCATGTGATTATCGATGACTTTTGGAGAAATCATAAAAGATTGTTACTCAATGAGCGCGATTCGGGAAATGAATTAGAGATACACTAGATATGAAATATACTCTGTATCTTTAGGTATTTAAATAAAAGTAAACAAAATCTGCCCTAAATGACTCCTTAAGCCAGTTGACGGTAAATGAAAACATTACATGATCAAATTATGTACGTTAAAGTCAAGTCGTTCAGTGACTGATCCAGCCGGTTTTGTATTTGGTTGGTTAACCAGAAAATGTCAACCACTCACATGATTGATATTTTTCAGTGACCTCTATTATTATGTGAAAATAAGGGTGACAGCTTGCAACTACAATTGCGTGAATCAATAAGGGTGACAGCTTGCAACTACAATTGCGTGAATCAATAAGGGTGACAGCTTGCAACTACAATTGCGTGAATCAATAAGGGTGACAGCTTGCAACTACAATCATGAATCATGTGAGTGGACAACTACCCGAAAATTTACAAATTGTTTGTTTACTTTTATTAAACAATAGAAACAATAAAAATTGTAAACAATAGAAACATTGATCGCAATGTTGTTATTAACCATTCCTCTTCCTATACCTATACAGGGTGTGATGGATAGCCCGTATCGGACACCTGGATGCTGACCGATGGACACGCATCCATCTCGTCCCGAATTTGGCACAAATTCCGTTCTCGACAGTTACGAACCATTCGTGAGCTTTATTACAATGGAATAAGGTCTAAGAATGGAGTGTGTTGCTGTTCGTAGCAGGGTTAACAGAAATAAAGGATTAAATCGTATGAGTTTCTCATCGGGTTTCAGTATACTTGTATGGAACACAAACAAAGAAAAAATTCAATCAATTTTCATATGTTTTCGTAGTCGTATTTTCATATGTGGCATGTTTTACTTAGATTTTACCTTATGTGTGATTGTTTCACCTGGGGTCCTGGGGAAAAAAAAATAGTGTCTTCCAAATACCTTTTATATTATCAGTCAAGTATCTATTCTACTTAATACCTTTAAACGAGCAATTCTTGTATATTTATTTATTTACCTATACAGGGTGTCCCAGAAATCGACGTCAAGCCGTAAACGGATGATAGACCAAGTCATAACAGTTATCATAAAAATACAAAAAAAAATCCAACTCATGTTTTTTAAAAATTATGGTCACTTTAAAAATTCACTAAAAAATCCACACCGACTCTTACGGCTTGACGTCGAATTCTGGGACAACCTGTATATATATTTCGGGGATCTCGGAAACGGCTCTAACGATTTCGATGTAATTTGGTACCTATATAGGGGTTTTCGGGGCCGAAAATCTATCTAGTTAGGTATTATCTCTGGGAAAACGCGCATTTTTGAGTTTTTATATGTTTTCCGAGCAAAACTCGGTCTCCCAGGAATTATAGCTAAACAGAGACAGCAAATATGGTGTAAAGAGAAAAATAAATAAAATGTTCATACATAAGGTAAGTACATGAGTTCCGAAAGTTATTGGTACGAGCTTAGATTCGAATCCACAACCAGATTGGAAGTAGCTACCTATGCTGAATCCCAAGTACGTGGAAGATGTGACTACCGCCACTTTTAAAGAGACCTTACACTAGCGTCTTTTGAGCGTCGACGTCTATACATTTCTATAGAAAATGGTGTCGCTGCGCAGTCACCAGGCAACAGCCACAGAGTTGAGTAGACGCCGACGGTCGAGAGACTAGTGTGGGGTCTCTTAGGGTTCATACTGAGTGGACGCTTGAGCGCCACCCACCAGTGGGTCGTCAATGATAAAAAAATGCAAACGTATGGGACACTCGACGCAACGCTGCACGCCCCGCTGGTCGCTCGCCTCTAAGGCCATACCTAAGAGTTGCCCAAGAGACTAAAGTTTCCGTCACACAGGCGCGTTACGCGGGCGGGGTGTGAGCGTTTTATATGTAAAAGCGGCGCGCCCCGCTCACACCCCGCCCGGAAAACGCGCCTGTGTGACGAAGCCTTAAATCTGCCTGTCGCGAGGTGCCATTAGCACGGTTGCTAAGTCGCGGTAATCCGGTCTTACTGTCCACGGTGCAATTAATGGTTATAACCGATTTGCTGATTGATTTATGCTTCATTGTTATTCAAAACCCGATTGTTATTAAGGCTATTATATATGTTAGGACGTCCACCCACGAGATGGATGGACGACCTTGTTAAGGCCGCCGGAAGACGCTGGATGCGGGTGGCTTCCAACCGGTACGAATGGAGGTCCAAGGGGGAGGCCTATGTTCAGCAATGGACGTCTTATGGCTAAGATGATGATGATGATGATATGTTATTAATGTTCTGAAAAAATGTAGTTACATATAACTAACACGCATAGGTACAGTCACCACACGGGATCGTTATGCCATTTAGGGTTCTAGCTCAATTGGAAAATCTATAGCGTAAGTATTGAATAACCAATTTAGCTAGGACCCTAAATGGCGCAACAATAGCGGAGCGTGATGGTACTTTTAGCAACTTATTCTGAATGCTATTTACTTAAGGTGACAGTCCATTTCCAACGACAGCTGCAAAACTGTTCATTTTACTATGGAAATTGACAATAACAGCGACGCGTTCAGTACCAGTCGTGAAGCTGCCGTCAGAAATGGAATGTTACCATTACTGTACCTACTCGTAAATAAAACAAACCCACCTCACAAAGTTTGGAATAGATTTGTTACAATGAATAATAAATAACAATACTGTCGGCAATAATGGCTTAAATAAAACAGAATGGGGAAGGTAACTGTTAATTAACACTTTTAATGCCAAGTACCTCATTTCCAACACAATTTAAACAAACCGGTGTGTGCAGTGAATGTGTTAATTTCTCCTTCCGTACTGACGTCGGCGATCACCTTTGCCATCTCTCCCCTGCTCCTAACCATTCTAGCCAGCGTCGCTGCGTTATCCAAATTCGTCCATTTTTTCAAGATGTTAAGTTCATTATTTATTAATCCATATAAAAAGAACCATCGTTGAGAGCTATCTATCTACAATTGGAATGGTTCACTGGACTTATTCAAAACTGTAACTGGAATGGTTGTCGAACTCCATACAAAAAGGTACGATTTTTATATACCTGCCTTTTTTACCTACCAATATCTGACTCTATGAAGTCAAAAATCAATGTTACATTGAACTATTGCAAGCGTAACGTACAGGTTTTACTTTATTTTCTTTCCATTTCTTCTCAATCCTCGCCTTTATCGCGGTTTTGTCTCTCGCCTTTTATCTCGGTTCCATAACGTTTCTTTAACATTTCCGTGCGGAAATTTTTCATGGTTTTTTTAAATTGTTCTTGTATAGCAGTTTTATCTCAGGATTACCGTAAACTCTCTTTTATGGCGCACTTGTTTTTAGGTAATCTTATAGTTAAGTTAAGGCTCGTTCTTAGGGCCGACGACATTTAACTTTTTAAGTAGGTAGCAGTAGGCAAGCGCAACGTCGGACGCCCATTACTCCGCTTTAAGGACTGCGCAAAGCGCGACATGGTTGCGTTTAACATCAACTGCGACTCATGGGAAGACCTAGCTCTAAACCGCGTGGAGTGGAGAAACAGCCTTCTAAGAGGTCGCGAAACCCATGATAGGTCCTGGTTTCAAGACTTGGCCCGAAAACGGGCAATGAAACACATGCACGATGAGGGTCGCCTCGATGCGGATCCTCAATGCACTTTTATTTGTCACAAATGTGGGCGACTGTGCCGTTCAAGGATCGGGTTATATAGCCACGAGCGACGCTGTCGCTAGTTAATAAGTCATAGATGCTGCTTAAATCATCTGTAAAGATGCACAAGGCCTAATGATGATGACTAGTATGTAAATAAGAGACAATTACTTATTATTAGTGATGTACCGACTATTTATTTGGCCGACTAGCCGACTAATCGGCGCTCGGATAGCCGGATCATTAGTTTCATCTAAGTTCGGTTGACATACACTTAAAAAATAACCGTTTTACTCCTTTCGTCGCGCTAATCGTTCTATTATAACACTTCGTTATATTGTAACGCTGAAAAATAAAATAAATGAAAAAATCCTAAGGCTATCTATTTCATGCAACAACCGGACAATCGGACAAGAAAGCGATCAAGCGGTCAATAATTCGAACAAAAGTTTTCGTAAGCGCCCTAATTAGGAATTTGGGTAAAATAGGTGAAAAACTTATGCGTAAATATTTGCTGTTTATTTCTTTTTGCCCTATTTTGCTGTCACTTATAATGTGCCGACTAATCAGCCATTTCTGCCGACTAGTCGCCGACTAATCGCCGACTACAAATGAGGCCGGATAGTCGGCTTTCCCGACTAGTCGCCGACTACATACATACATCCCTACTTATTATATTTTATTATGTTTTTTGTTAATCAATTGACTGAGATGATGACGTCTCATGATGGTATAATTATTAGTTAAAAGGTCTGTGGAGCTAAAAGCGAAGGAAAATGCAGTTTAAATTTTTGAGGTATAAAGTTCCTTTGAGATATACATCTATTTTAAAATCAATTATTCACAATAGTTATCATAGGCATAACCTCAGAGGATCCTACAATGTAGTTTTGTTGTGTAATTTTCACTACATTAAGTAATATTGGCTTTTCCATCAAATCCAATCTAAAAAGTATGAAAACCCGACATTTTTATGGCACAACCTTCAATTCGTTTCAACACCAGCCAAACCATAATGTTTATTATAGCTCTGGAGCCCTGGAGCCCTAAAGCGTGCAACGTAGCGCCAATTGGGGTCAACGGTCGTGTGCAGCCATAGACTGTCTCACAGAGACTCCGCAACAATTCACTACTAAGTAGCAAAGAGAATCGATTGTTATAGAGAGGTAAAGTCTAAGAAAACAACGTGCCCCTTAGTATGACATCCAAAACAGATGGCGCTGTACTGCGCCATATGTTTCGCGGTCACTGAATTGTCAAACTTCAACTTTTGACACTCAGAGTTACCGCAAAATGTATGGAGTTGAACAGCGCCATCTCGTTTACCTATCAAATTCGAAGCATGAATTTTCTTAGATTAAACGCATCTTACTCAATCAATCTATCTTTGCTACTAGCGTTCATAATGTCTTCTGGATTCCTAGATGTAGATGTAGTGTAGGGACGCCCGGTCGCGTTCATTCAACCCAATTCCCTGGAGTTTAGGGATGACTCACGCTAGACCGGGCCGTGCCCGGGCCGAGGCGTCCGACATGTCATTTTCTATGACGGCTGATCGGTGATCACGTGGTGCTTTCCATAGTAAACAAAGCTCCGGAAGCTCCGGTTCGGACACGGCCCGGTCTAACGCGAGTCATCCTTTAAGCTGCTGTTACTGTCCCGGCGGCATTCCCATACTGTTCTCAAATCTCCCCTGGATTCCTATATCGGGGCCAACCAGCATGTGTAGTATAGAACACCTTACACAGATTAGAATTCTTAACACTTGGGTCACCTACTGACCACATACAAGTGCTCTTTTACTAGTGAAATTCTACCCCGGTATACAATTGACGGCATTAAGTTTAACCTGTGATTACTCTTAACTATTGTTGGAGTAACATACAAATTGATTGAATTGATAATGAATTGACCCTGAGGGCCACTTGCGCCAGCCAGGGTTAGCCACTAACCCGAGGTTAACCATTAACCCAGTGTTAAATTGTACTGGTAACCATGGTAACTCCAGGTTTAACCGGTTAACCGGTTAGTGCCTTAACCCTGGCTGGCGCAAGTAGCGCTTATAGTTAGTAATCTGTGTCATTTGTGTGACATTTCCCGAGGGCGGACACATTGTCCGTAATATCGCGCTGACCGCGCCGCGTCGCATGGGTATGTAATGGAAAAATAAAGTCATCAGTATGGGGTATTTAGACTTTTAATCACGAGTACTATTGAATGAGACAAAGAAAAAAACTGTCCCCAGTTTTTCTTAGAAATTCTGGGTGTCAGTTTTGTAACGGCCCATATGCAATGTATGTGAAAATGCGTTACAAAAGTGTCATTTTTTTGTCATTTTTTTATATAATTAATCCTCGTGATTCTGAGTAGAAATAACCCAAAAGTTGATGGATTTTCGAAAAAAAGTAAATGAATGAGTGAATTTTGAGTGAAAATGCCCAGTAACATAATGAGATTTGGCATAGGTACCTACTAAGATTCTGACTTAAGATAAGCAATTAAAAAACATTATCGGGTAATTCCGAATGTCGAAGGAAAGGGACTCTTATAAAGACGGCATTTCGGGTGATTTTCATGTGATCTTTGGAATTATCCGCCATACGAAACTACCCCAATACATCCTCTACGTTCCAATGCGGAGAAAATGTATTATAGTTTTCCATTCGCCAAGACTTTATCGGCGCGATTCGGAAAGTGAATCAGAGATTAACTAGATACGATATAGTAAAGATATGTGACGTCCCACGGATAAAGGTACCTTATGGCGGTTGGCGCTTACGATTATTAACTTCGCGCCAATATTATTGCGGCGCTAGGCGACGTAAGCGCCAGCCGCCATAAGGTACCTTTTGTCGTGGAACGTCACATAACTTTATTACTTCATACCTAGTGAATCTCTTATTAATTTCCTGACTCGCGGCGCCAGCCGCCATATGGTACCTTTTGCCGTGGAACGTCACATACCTATCTTTACTATTTCATATCTAGTGCATCTCTTATTCATTTCCAGAATCGAGCCGTACGTCCAATGAATCGGTATAATATGTTGTTTCTGAATAAGACCCGCTGTCCATTAGCGTAAATGTTAAGTAACATAAGTATTCCTCAAAGGTCTGAAGAGTACCCATTGAAGTCTGAAAGCGTATGTGTGGCCCTTTATGAGGAAATTGCGTGGTACAAGAGCAAAAACAAAAAAAAAGCAAAAAAAAACGGTCACCCATCCAAGTACTGACCACTCCCGACGTTGCTTAACTTTGGTCAAAAATCACGTTTGCTGTATGGGAGCCCCATTTAAATCTTTATTTTATTCTGTTTTTACTATTTGTTGTTATAGCGGCAACAGAAATACATCATCTGTGAAAATTTCAACTGTCTAGCTATCACGGTTCGTGAGATACAGCCTGGTGACAGACGGACGGACGGACGGACGGACGGACAGCGAAGTCTCCCGTCCGTTTTACCCTTTGGGTACGGAACCCTAATAATAGGGTCCCGTTTTACCCTTTGGGTACGGAACCCTAAAAAGAAAACTGGATTCGTCTTTCAGTTTATGTTATTTAAGTCCTCGTGGGTTCAGGTTAATTCTTTCACTTGCGCTACGATTTTTCAATAACTCGTCAGCCCTAGCATAGTGGTGATAGTTTATACGAAACAGTGTTGTCAACTTTCATAAATGACGCCAGATCTGGCATATTTTCACTCGCTTTGGCACCAAAATGTTGCATTTAGCATCTGACATAATTTTTAGCATAATTTAGTCTAAGCAATAAATTTTTAGCATAGTTTAGCCTGCCGTCCTATATTCCGGATCATGTGGATGTTAGCTGCTTGTTGAAGGAAATCGTGGCCCTAAAAACAAGTCTAGCAGATGTCATTTCGAAGTTTGATGCGGCCCAGATCACTATAACCGAGTTACGCAACGAAGTCATCAGTTTGCGAAACAGTGCCCTTACTCGGTCGGCGGCGTCGAATTTCAAGTGCGATGACCGGCAAGCCACGAGCGCTGCGTCGGTCAGTTTGCGAGTTGCTGACACTGTAAAATGTGTCGCATCAGCTGTGTTGCCGCCCGCGAGCCTCCCGCGCGCGCGCCCTCCCCCCGTCTCCTCCAAGTCACGTCATCGTGTTTACGCGGATGTCGTCGCCGGTCCGAAAGTCGCATCGAACCGGGCTAGTGTACCTGTAAAGGGTACTGAAGATCGAGCGGCTCCCAAGGAGAAGCTCCCTGTTGCCAGTGTGGATGAGGAGGATTTCACACTGGTATCAAGAAAGAAGAAGGCGCGCACGGCGCCTCGTAAGACTCAGTGTGGTACCGCCGAACCGGCTAATTCTGGCTTGCGGATTGCTACACCGAGCAAGACGCTGTACGTATCGCGCCTGCATTATACCGCCACGGCTGCTGAAGTGGTGGAGTATGTACACCAGAAGACCGGCTACACGCTGAGGGTGTTCCAACTTCGATCGCGCCACTACGTGCACTTCAACTCTTTTGTGGTGCGCGTGCCGCGACCGCTGCAGGGGACCATCGAGTGCGCCGACTTCTGGCCGAAAGGTGTCGTGTTTCGGAGGTTCCGGGGCAAACTGCCGAATCCGACACAAGAGCAGCCGACACAACGGAGCCACGCCGTTTTGTCGTCTAAATAGTGTTTAGTTTTAAGTTTATAAAATACATATGTATGTTAGTCTGTAAGGTATTTGTAATATGGGCCTTGTTGCCTGAATTAAATATCTAAATAAATATCTAAATAAATAAGCCAAGTTTGCACCAACTTGGCAGCAACAATATGCGCCATCGCCTTATGTGGTTCATATTTTCATATGAATTTTGACTTTTGTGGGCGGATGGACGTCGACGGACTATAAATTCAGTTAAATTGACCTCTGATTTTTTCATGGATTGACATATAGGATTATCATCAAATTTGAATTTCGCGCCTTTTTCGACTGACAAAGTACGGTGTTTTTTTTCTGAATAGTCTATTTTCAAGTGACATTTGCATTTTAGCATATTTCATAAAGCTTTGGCATAATTTTGGCATAATCTAGACATTAGCTAGCATTTTTTCAAAATCCGAGTTGGCAACACTGATACGAAATGTAAATATGAACTTAAATAAACGTACGAGTATTCATCAGGTGATTTCGCGACCTTTCTTGGCCTGGACCATTATGAAATCGTAAATTCAAGAGAGAAATTAATCATTATTTGGGTCAAACAGATCACTGTGTTACGTTCTTTCCTGTAGACATACACAAGAGTTAAGGGCTATAAAGGTTAATTTTATTATTTAACTCTTACCCACGTAAAATGGTCCTCGTTTTATTTACAGAACTATGATAAAATCATTACTTACATGCCCACAAGCTGTTAACTGTACAGTTCGCGCGAACACGCTAGTTTTCTCTCCTGTGGGCAATAGTTAACAGCTTGTGGGCATATAAGTAATGATTTTATCATAGTTCTGTAAATAAAAGGAGGACCTTTTTACGTGGATAAGGGTTAAATAAGAAAATTAATCTTTATAGCCCTTAACTCTTGTGTATGTCTACAGAAAAGAACGTAACACAGTGATCTGTTTGACCCATTTATTAATATCAATATCAAGCAACTAGGACCTAGATAGAAAGCTTACTTGTCTTAAAACTAGCATATACGTATAACAAAATAAAATTCGTAAAAATAACTCCAAAATTAAATTCAAATATCATGACTGCGATTTGCTGACGACGGGTCTGGGTGCATGGTGACCCTGCCTATGAAATGAAGCCGATGGTCCCGGGTTCGAATCCCGGTAAGTGCACTTATTTGTGTGACGAGCACAGATATTTGAATCCAGTTGTGTCAGAAAGCCGTCCAACTCCGTACAGTGTATTAATTTAATAAGTTAATTATTACAAATTGTAGCGATGCTACATATTTGCCTATGATAGATACATACTTTTCTATACAGGATAACCTGTACAACATGACTGTCGCATTTCCAACAAAATAACATACACCAGAGTATGACACTTATGTAAAACTATAATGTACCTTCTCAGCTGTAGGTTGATTAGCATATCCTGCCTCCTGGTTAACTGGTTTCGAAGAAACAAGTCTAAAGAGTATGCCACTTGAACGGAACTTGTCACCCAGATTGTGCAGAGATTATTGGACCAAACCTGGCTTCATGCATATCAAAATGATCCTCCTGGTCTGCCCTAACTGCTCAAATAGGTCACATCCTAATTTAATTTGTATTTTAGAATCATTTATGAAATTATATAAAAACATAAAAAAGACTTTCGTTGGGTAGTCGTAAGTTTGACAGCCCGGTGACAGCTAAGAATATAGGCGTTTTGTTCAGGCATAAGCAAGGATATATTCCAAAGGAAACAAAGTAGAAACGTACGATATAAATGTAATTATTAGAAATTATTATTAACCACTTAAAATATTACAAGTATTAATGAGCATTGATATTTTTCGAGAATCATTTGATTTAGAAAAGATTTAAGTTGGTTTGACGTTTGATGTGTTGATGTGAATCGAAACGCGATGTGACAGGTAGGATTTTATTTCGAACTGTCACGGGCACTACACTTGAACTTGGAATGGGAATACGCTAGGAGGTAGATGGTTTCTAATTAAAGATTAAGAGGGATTGCCTCGTCTCCTTCCGCCGCCTGGTCCGGCTGGTGGGAGACCGATTTGTAAAGTGCGTATATCGCTGTGCGTGAATTGTGCGCGTGATTTACTTAGTGCGTCCCGTGTCGCCGATAGACATGAGCACGGTTGGTGATCGTGTTCCCAGGCGCGCTGTTGCGCGTCCCCGATTTTGCTGAGCGTCATGCTGACGCTGCTTCTACGCCGTAGGACGCGGCCTCGACCTGCAGGCCGTGTGTCGGATGGCTATGCTGCCGTCCGACGACTCCAAGGTGTCTTCGTGCGGGTCCTTCCCGTGAAAGTCCGAGCGCCGCGGGCTGTTCTCGCCTTAGCTTGTCACAGCTGGGGCTCGATGAACGCCCGCCGCTGGTCTACGTCGATCTGTCTGCTACGCTAAGTTCCAGGATGAAAGCTACACCCGGTATCCGTGAGTGCACTAGACTTTCGTTTTAGGTTTTGGCCAAAACTCCGCGTTTCGTCCGTCTCGCGATCGTAGATTAAGGATTGCCATAGTGTCACCCCACAGCCGCCAACGGCTTATAGAAACAAATTGTATCTTGAGTAGCGCCCGCCCTAAAGCGGAGTGCCTTGTAATTATTTAGCGGGGTATATTAAATTGCATGTCATATATTTGGTTTTATCTTTTCAATATCCTACCAAGTTCCCATTAACCAGGTTAGAATAACAAGAGGACCCTTGTACTCCAATAGTCCAATGTTTTACTGCGGATCTTATCCGAGGCATTATTTCCATTAATTATTTAAACATTTAAAACATTATTATTTTTATACACTATAACGTCACCGCTATTTTAAATTTATATTTTTTATTCACGACAATGACACTATTTTAAATTATTAGTTTTTATACACTACAATGGCGCCCGAAGAAAGCTTAAATTCAATATATAGCCTGGTTACTGTGAGCTTGGGAGAGTGATAACATAAATGTATAAAATTTTTGTCATTTAAAAAAACTTAATATTTAAAAAATTGAGTGAAATTGTTTGTTTTAAAAATACAATATTAATTAATTTGTAAGTTTACTTGTGACAGGGTAGCAAATTCATCAATTATTACAATTATTATTAGGCTACACTATGACTAGTTAGCATAGCGCTCAGCCACATATTATTTTTTTTCACCATGCTCCATTTGAGAGGTAGGTAATTTATTTTAACACTTCCTGTATAAAGTGAAGTGTTACCAATTTATTATACTTTATTACATACCCTGACACAAGCAAACCATTTTTTTCTACCGACATGCCGGACGGGGAAGGAGAGGAATTTCATGAAGTAGGAGGGGGGGGATACCTTATCTACCCATCCCTACCCATGCCTAATGCCTCATTGTTTAATACGCGACCATGGGGTGCCGCGTTAGACAACCACCCGCCCGACCCACCCATTTCAAAAGTATTAAAATATTTATTCATTTTTATTTCTCAAACCAACTCAAACTTTTCATTCTGGTGACTTAGTATGATAGACGAGACACTCTAAATTTCTTTGTTTTTGACTTATTCAGTTCTAAATAGAACTATTTTATAGAACTTAAATGTTCATATTATTTGTTTTTATTTTTTTGAAATTTGAGGAAATTGGTCTTAGAATCAACCTCAATTTCGGCTATCTTAGCATAGCATTTTTTAAAGTTCTGCTGAAACATGCACCATTTGTATTCGCTAAAGGTAGGGACATGTTGTTGAACGGCATGCTGCATTCCATTTGGAGTAGTATTCCTGATTCGTCACATAACCTCCGAATTTCCGACTGCTAGAGCAAACCGCTTTGTAGTTAAGGTAATCTGGAAAAAATCAGTTACCATTTAATTTTAAAGCATTGGTTCAGTGACATTATGCTCAATATTATATTTTACAAGGTGTATTTTCAAGTTAGTAACTTATTTTTTTATTTGGGTGAACTTAGGTAACAACCCATTTTTTTTTGAGTACGCGTACCTCCTTGACTCATTTGGTCAAGATTTTTTTTCAAGCGTTTCCAGGGAAACCAAATTTTTTTGTGACTACACACCCTAAGGGTCCAGGGTGATGTAATTATATTGGATATAATTCACTGACTTAGACATGAAAAAGAAAACTAAGTTTTTTTTTTCACTTAGTGTAAGCCCGCTGGCTACACATTGGGATTTGACTTGAGTGTGAGCTACAAGTTAGCCTCCACTATTATTAATATAATTTGTAGATATAAATTAGCAACTAGTTACCACATTACATTAAGGTACTAGTAAGTTAATTTTGTAGTCTTAGGCATGCACATAGTAGGGCATGCCATATTAAAACTTAATATTAATTCTTAGTATTCCATTAGGTATATGACTACTTTTAATATACTAAATGGTAAGAATTTATAAATATAGTTGAAAATACTTAATATTTAAATTGGATTTAAATACTTTAGTAAACCTTAGAATAGGGAGTTAGCTTATTATTATTTATGTCAAATAGTGGCTAGACCAGTCAATTTAGGATTACTGGAATTAAAAAAAATATTTTTTAGTTAGGTTGCAGAAACCACAGTGTAGTGGCCATGCACTGTGATTTCTAATAGAGTTAATATTTAGAAATAAAATATACAGTCCCAGAGATGGACATAGGTAAATTAAGTTTTAATGACGGTTAGCATGCTCAGTAAATACGGTTCTAAGCTTAATGTTAAACGAATATGTATAATTAACGTCCTAATGGACTTGTTGATTAGGTATCCGGTTACTTTATTTTTCTCCGGTTACCCCGGCTGCCTCGGTTAACCGGTGCTTAACCTCTTTGCCGAGAGAGGGGATATTGTAGCGATGCTACATATTTGCCTATGATAGATACATACTTTTCTATACAGGATAACCTGTACAACATGACTGTCGCATTTCCAACAAAATAACATACACCAGAGTATGACACTTATGTAAAACTATAATGTACCTTCTCAGCTGTAGGTTGATTAGCATATCCTGCCTCCTGGTTAACTGGTTTCGAAGAAACAAGTCTAAAGAGTATGCCACTTGAACGGAACTTGTCACCCAGATTGTGCAGAGATTATTGGACCAAACCTGGCTTCATGCATATCAAAATGATCCTCCTGGTCTGCCCTAACTGCTCAAATAGGTCACATCCTAATTTAATTTGTATTTTAGAATCATTTATGAAATTATATAAAAACATAAAAAAGACTTTCGTTGGGTAGTCGTAAGTTTGACAGCCCGGTGACAGCTAAGAATATAGGCGTTTTGTTCAGGCATAAGCAAGGATATATTCCAAAGGAAACAAAGTAGAAACGTACGATATAAATGTAATTATTAGAAATTATTATTAACCACTTAAAATATTACAAGTATTAATGAGCATTGATATTTTTCGAGAATCATTTGATTTAGAAAAGATTTAAGTTGGTTTGACGTTTGATGTGTTGATGTGAATCGAAACGCGATGTGACAGGTAGGATTTTATTTCGAACTGTCACGGGCACTACACTTGAACTTGGAATGGGAATACGCTAGGAGGTAGATGGTTTCTAATTAAAGATTAAGAGGGATTGCCTCGTCTCCTTCCGCCGCCTGGTCCGGCTGGTGGGAGACCGATTTGTAAAGTGCGTATATCGCTGTGCGTGAATTGTGCGCGTGATTTACTTAGTGCGTCCCGTGTCGCCGATAGACATGAGCACGGTTGGTGATCGTGTTCCCAGGCGCGCTGTTGCGCGTCCCCGATTTTGCTGAGCGTCATGCTGACGCTGCTTCTACGCCGTAGGACGCGGCCTCGACCTGCAGGCCGTGTGTCGGATGGCTATGCTGCCGTCCGACGACTCCAAGGTGTCTTCGTGCGGGTCCTTCCCGTGAAAGTCCGAGCGCCGCGGGCTGTTCTCGCCTTAGCTTGTCACAGCTGGGGCTCGATGAACGCCCGCCGCTGGTCTACGTCGATCTGTCTGCTACGCTAAGTTCCAGGATGAAAGCTACACCCGGTATCCGTGAGTGCACTAGACTTTCGTTTTAGGTTTTGGCCAAAACTCCGCGTTTCGTCCGTCTCGCGATCGTAGATTAAGGATTGCCATAGTGTCACCCCACAGCCGCCAACGGCTTATAGAAACAAATTGTATCTTGAGTAGCGCCCGCCCTAAAGCGGAGTGCCTTGTAATTATTTAGCGGGGTATATTAAATTGCATGTCATATATTTGGTTTTATCTTTTCAATATCCTACCAAGTTCCCATTAACCAGGTTAGAATAACAAGAGGACCCTTGTACTCCAATAGTCCAATGTTTTACTGCGGATCTTATCCGAGGCATTATTTCCATTAATTATTTAAACATTTAAAACATTATTATTTTTTATACACTATAACGTCACCCCTACTTTAAATTAATATTTTTTATTCACGACAAAATCCAACAATTACAGCAGCGAAAAAAAGAAGTCACTACGTTTTCGATATAATTGTGATATACCTACCTAATATACCTATACTACACATTAGAAAGGCCCCTCTACATTAGGCCAAATGAAATGAGAAAAATTACAACGTTGAAAGTGCCTTTGGGCAAATGCATACCTTTTATTTGAAGTCATTAGCTATTATGTACTATATGTAGCCCTTTACAAGTAAATTGCCTGTTATATAAAGCAAGGGATGAGTTGTTTGATCGCTGGCGTTTAACCCAGATGTGGTGCAGAATGCAAATCTAAATGGAAATCCATTTTGGGTTGACGTTTGTTTATGACGGGCGGGTGTATAGTGTGTATATGTAAATACGTTGCTAACTATTTTACGACCACGACCCCAGAGGTCAATTCAAGGTTTATATATGCTGTACTTGGTTTTATAATGATTATACATAACTCGTAGTGTGTCTCATAACTTGCTCATAACTCATAAGCATCTGTAAGCAAGACCAAAATTAGAATAAGTACATAGGTACCTATTTAGGCCACGACAGAGTGGATAAAATGAGGTATTATTGGTACTAGCTAGCACACTAAAATATGTATGCTACTTAAAAGGAGGCGTTATCGACTTGGCACCGAAAAAGTATATTCGAGGATTTTTTGACGTGACAACGTCTTATAAATCGATGAACACCGGTAGCATGCACGCAAAAGTGTCACTTTGTGGTATCTCCATGGTAACGTTGTGGACATGTCGGCGGCCGATCGTAAGATCAAGCATATCGTGAAATTCCTAGGCATATCGTGAAACGTGAAAATCTTTGACCTGTTCCCTGAGTCGACGGAGCCCCGCGTAGCGGGGCTCCTATTTCTGGGCAGTTTGCCCTTCGGGCATCTGAAGCAACCTAACGAACCTAGCCTACCTATATATTGGTTTAATGTGACTATAGTCAAAACATTACACGGGAATATTACGATCTGCCATATTACGATCGGCCGCCGACAGACATATCTCCATGGTAACGTTACGGTCACGTTTTCTTATGACGTTACCACGCAAAATTATCGTCCGTAAACCGACATGACAGACACTCTTTTTTTATTCGATTACGGCAGTATAAAGTACTTAGTAGTAAAACATTTTATTGTGGGTACGAATATTTACATTCTGTATCTAAGTAATATCCAAGTTATTGATTCATCGAAGCTTAAGGTAAAATGCGAGATCATTTTTCACACGCGCTCTTCAGTAAATAAATAAAACACATCTCTAAATATGTATGAACGCTCACGTTTCGCTCGCTACACATAGATATACTCTCTGTCCACTGCCTATTCGTAACCTTTATTTCAAAGGCAATACGGTTCACTTAAGCTCATCAGTTTTGTTCGAACAAACTGTATGTAAAGGCATAGATAAATCCTCTGACGCGCGCTGATCCGTGTTTGATTTGTGCTTGATTAATGATTCTCTTGTTGTGTTATGTTGCCCTAGTACTTTGACTTCAGCTGGTATGTAGCTAATGGTGCATGTCGGAATGGAATTTCATACAACTCATTTAGGTGAATGCTTTGTATCAAAACGAGCGAATTGGGATTTGGTCTGGATATGTTATGGATATTTGTCAGTGTCAAAAGTGACATAATTCTCAATCTAGACACGTTATTTTTGATAGTGACAGATCATATCCATATCATGTCCATCATTACCTGTTTAACACATTAATTGCCACTAAGTGCTACGGGTTACGCTCATAACGCGTAGCCACGTCTTTGCCGTAGTCGCTACGAACAGTGAACCTGACAGTCGGGTTCTTGGCGCTGGATCACAATCACAATCAATGCCAGTGCGTGCTACGCGCTACGAGCGTAGCCGATAAGAAGCGTTTTTCGCTTTATAATATACTCGTAATTACATATGTTAAAATGTGTCAATGTTAGTGGCTATGTCTCACAACACTTTAAAGTCGATTATATGATAAAGACCGCCATTCTGAAGAAATTGTCCTCTTCTAAAACCCTATTCAGAGCTCATAAGCACACGTAGCCTCAGGTAAGTAATAAGATGTACTTACTATTATGTACCTATGTACATAGTACATCTTATTACTTACCTATCTAGAATCGATTTACAAGATGAAAGATGAAATACCTACATAATCCGGGAGAAAAATTCATAAACATAAACATAAACAATTCATGATTGAGACCTAAATCATACACACACATATATGTACATACATTTCAATAAATATTTGTATTATGACGGATGTGTGAAAACGCATTGAAATCATTTTCAAATATCAAGGTGGCCCGTAACAAAATACCATAAAAAATAAAACAACAATCATTTAATACACAAACTCAAAAGTTTGTTAAAGTTATCTACAGTAGGTATATAAAATCTTTGCCATGTATTTTTGTGCCACATCCTCCAAAGAAAATATATCAAAATATTCGATAGATTAGATTCTCCAACGTAACCGATATCGTGCAGCAAGCCTATTATGGATCGCTTTATCCACATTTATCCACGTGATAAAACAACTGTCACTTTTTAACTCTGCGGGATAGAAAGAGACGGACACCGTTTTATCACGCTGTCACGTAGACAAATACGACCATCATATCCGTACAGGGCATCATCGTGAGGTAACGTAACGAAGTAAAGCGGCGTTTACACGGGTGGCTGCGCGGGCGCCTCGCAATTAGCGCACTAGACGGAAAATTAACTCCTCGCCCGAAATGCTCCCCTAGTACTTTCAGCTGATGCTTGAAGCCTTCAACGCTAAATTTTAGTTATTTTATAAGGTACGCGAAGAGGGTGGAATTTAAGTATTTTTTTTGCATTTTTACGTTTAGAAGCAATGTGTAGATGGAAAATTTACTCCACGCCCGACATGCTCCCCTGGTACTTGGCTGATGCTTCAAGCTAATTTCTTGTTAATTTTTTAGCGTGATCCGTGCTTCAAGCAACACCGGCTTCCGACACGTCGGAAGGTAGGGGCCCAAGCGATATCTCACCGTACAAATCTTTCTGCCATTTTTCGCGGGGGGAAGGTGCACACAGTGGCACTTCTCACACACTTACATACAAAATCCAATCAGAGGCCCTACCGCGAACCACGTTCGACGTGTTGCCTCTCTATGGCACTTGTAAATTCATACGTAAGTGTGACAGGGAGGCAACACGTCGAACGTGGTTCGCGGTAGGCCCTCTGTAATGACGACACAAATACATACAAAATGACACACGTCAAAGATAAATCTTGCAAACCTCGATCTCTTTTTGTGTACGGACGAGTGACTAGTGTCACAACACGCACACTAACACATTTTCGTTGAAGTATGTCATTGTATTCTGAGAGATGAGAAGTCGGATTTGTCGCTCGACCGATCCGCAATTTGTACTGAGCGAGCAAAATCGATAAATCCAACAATTACTTGAGACTAAAATATAATAATTGTATTTAAATGTAATTAAACGTATGATATGTAAAAAAAAAATTACATGTGAAATGTAACACTTTCTTTTTGTAAATTTGACGTCCCCAACCTCTTTTTATAACAAAAAACCGAGCAAACAGGCATTTTTGTGCAGCAGTGTTCACGCGCGCGTCTGGACTCGATCTAGTGAAAAATCCAAGTGCAATTAGTTTTATTACCCGCGCTAGATTAAATTGACGCGCTAATCTTGTACCTCGGCAGAGGGGAAATAGTGCGAATGCCGCCTCCCTCCCGTGTTGCTCGAAGGATCCGTGTAATATACGAAGATCGAAGGGGGTTTAAGTTTTTTTTTCCATTTGAACGTTTACGGCGCGATTCGGGAAATGAATTAGAGATTAACTAGATACGATATAGTAAAGATATGTGACGTCCCACTGGTAAAGGTACCTTATGGCGGTTGGCGCTTACGCTATTATCAACGCCGCTCTAATATTATTGCGGCGCTATGCGACGTAAGCGCCGGTCGCCATTAGGTACCTTTTCCGTGGAACGTCACATATCTTCACTATTTCATATTTAATTAATCTCTAATTCATTTCTCGAATCGCGGCACCAACCGCCATAAGGTACCTTTTGCTGTGGAACGTCACATATCTTTACTATATCATATCTAGTGAGTGTCTAATTCATTTCCCGATGGTGTGTACTGTGTAGATGGAAAATTAATTTCTCGTACTTCAAATCTGTAATCTTTTAATTTTTGTGCGCGAAAAGGGTGGAATTTAAGTATTATAAGTTTAAAATCTCGTACTAAGATTACAGAGCACTGTGATTACCTATCTTGCTTCAGCGTTGCTATTTTTAAATACAATGAGTAAAATAAAATAATCACAAAAAGGTGCTCGTTTCAGGCGCTATTCTCACAACTTTATATCTTAATAAATATTAAGCGATTTCAACTTCAAGTCAACGATCACCCCAGAGTAATAGCCAGATTTGTAATCGTCGGGCAGAGCGAATAAAACGCCAAGTTTAAATGGAAGGGATATTCTATTCTAACCATCCATCACTGATCTCACGAAGGGCTTTTATTACCTTTGGTTACATGAGCTGGAATCTCAGATAAACCAGGACAACGTGACCCGGGGTCCATATTGGGTCGCATAAAAATTGATTGTCCTAATGGAATGTTACGCATAAAACTCATTTCGCATAATTGTTATTGTGCTGGAAATATTAACATTTCTGAGAAATTATAACACAAACCTAACCTAACCTACCCTATTCTACTCAACCTATGCAAAATATTTTCGAAAATACTTTCTGTTTCAGCTGGAGAAAAAATATGCGAAAAGAGTTTTATGCGTAACATTACATTATGACAATCAATTATTATTCGACGAGATAGGATCCCCGTGACCCGGGATCGGTCGCAACTATACCTATAATTAATTACGTGCGTACGTACAGCACATTACGATACAAGTGCGATAAGTAGGAAATTCGCAACGATTGGCGATAAATTGAAACAAGAAGGGAGGGAAGA
Organism: Cydia fagiglandana; assembly: GCF_963556715.1. NCBI lineage: Eukaryota > Metazoa > Arthropoda > Insecta > Lepidoptera > Tortricidae > Cydia > Cydia fagiglandana. The sequence continues at coordinate 2,972,345 of NC_085951.1, read as the reverse complement.
GTAACATATTATTGCAGGTGACGGTACCTACTTGAGCTTTAATTTCTCGGAGCTCGCGCATTATTCTTCTAACCATTTCTAACCGCAGCTGTTAATTTCCATAGTAAAATGAACAGTAGCGCAGCTGTCGTTGGAAATGGACTGTCACCTTAATTTAAAATATTTCAATAATACCATCGTCCACTACCGCCTCCTTAATAACATTTACTGATGGTCAATTACACTATGTTTCTGATATTTCTACTCATACCCATCATCATCACTGCTGGGCATCATCTTGTGCCCAGCAGTGGGAGTGGGACGTACGTGTACAGGGTTATTTTTGGATCGTTAGCCATATTATGCGAGGTGATTATGTAGGCCACCCTGAACAACTTTTTCTATGGGACCAACTCTGAAATCACAAATATTTTTTTGGCCGTTTCATAGATTTTGATCGAGTGGATGTTGACGTTTTCTATGGGAAGGCCAAATTTTTTTGGGATTTCGGGGTTGGTCCCATAGAAAAAGTTGTTCAGTATGACCTACCTAATCACCTCGCACAATATGGCTAACGGTCCAAAAATGACCCTGTATAGGCTGAAATATTCATTTATTTTATTTTAATTCAGACCAGGTGATTCATTATTTTTGTTACCTTGTGTTTTTCTAGGCACCTGAAAACCTGTTTTGTGTGTTTCTTGTGTTGTGTTATACTGGGTTCCTTGGAGCGACACACTCGTCTTCGAGTGGAATAACTCTGCTCGTCACGAAAGACGAATTACTTTGTGTTGCGATCTCAAAGCTGTGGTTTCGAGGATTAACTAACAAATAACCTTTCTGTTATCTGGACACATGGAGAGAATAAATAAATAAATAAATATTTACGGACTATTTCACAAACGGGCCGAATTTTCAGTTACCATTCAACTCGTCCGATAACTTTACCAACGAATTAAGTTACTTATGATATTTTGACACACGTCTGTTTAACCAGGACCCCTATTCGACAAGCGACGTTTGACGTATCGTGTTGATCTCCCGTTGATGTGGGAAAAATCATAAGTTCTCGAATACGTACAATGTCAAAATTTAACATTAACAATCCACAGTTAGGGTGACAAGCAAACCAAACCGAACCACCCTTAGTTTAGAATTGAGTTTTGGTTGTACCAAATGATATTATCCACCGTTGATGGTATCAACACTCAGTATGCAATAAAATCAACTGTTGATTTGACGTGGATGCGAAATCTGACAGTTGTACATGTCGAATTTGGCCCCAGGGACTGAATAATAGGGTCTTAATTTAATAAAAATAAATAATTTAAGGTTTCTAAAAGGTAGGTATAAGTACCTATTTCTTAAACAAGAGAATGGAAATGGATATAAAAAAGAAGCACTAAACAATAAAATTACTCACGCGCGAGTTACGCGCTATCAACGCATATAAAAATGTAAATTGGCCGTATTGCGAAGCCGCGCCGTGATGTCTAATACGCTCACTTTGCATACGCGATACTGCGCCGATGAGCAATCCGCTTTCATTACAGGATTGCGATTCCGACAGCTTTCCAGGTATCCTTGCATGGGCGAATCGAAGGATCTATAAGTCTACCTAAGTAAGTTCGGTCACATAGCTCGTAGAGACCCTGACAGCTTGGAGAGACTTGTGGTGATGGCAAAGGTGAACGAGAACGACAGATGGCCTAGAGCAACGGTCGGCAACAGGCGGCCCGCGGGCCGCATGCCGCCCGTGAACCTCTCACTTGCGGCCCGCGAGCCTCCCTGGCTATTTTGTATGTAATATTGACAAACGACAATGTCTGATAAAGTCATCAATATTAACTGAGAGAGAGCTGCCATAGGAAAAATTAGCAAGCGGAGTCACGATCCTCAGCAGTGAGAGGGACCAACTTAGAAGAAGAAGATAAGTCTACCGTCCTATAAGGGTTGCTCTTGGTCGTCTCGCTGCTAATAACGAGTACGAGCGAGATGCATAGAAAATAAGTTACGCAATCGTTAGTGAATAAGTCAGTGTCAAACTGGCGGTATCCGTATAGAGGTCACGCTACAGTGGCTCTCGGAAAATCCATACTCGCTCGGCTTCTTACAACCATTAGAACATTCGCCGGGAAACACCTCATCGCCCATTATCGCCTGGTACCTTTCATATGGCTCTCAATAAGATTTCCCTGGTGCCACGCTGGCTTTAAGAGTATTTTTGAAGGTTTATGTAAAAAGGCGATACGGGAATTAAAGTACCTAATATACATTTACATACCTACATATTTTCTCGTAAGCCAAATGAACAAATATGTGCTCAAATGCATAGGGATACCGACTACCGGCAAATGTATAATAAAATCTCGTTAATCCAAATGCGGTTTAGTAATGTTACCACTACGGTCACACACAAAATAAACAACAAAACATAGATTACGAGTACATAGGTATGCGAGTAAATGTACCTAATTGGCGGACGCAATACAAGAGCCAGTGGCGTAGCTAGGGAGGGGCGGCGGGGGCGGTCCGCCCCGGGTGTCACCCATTTAGGGGTGACACTCGACCGTGAACATTAGTGCCACCAATAAAAATTCGTAAAATCATGTAAAATGAAAGCGATGGAGTAAATCCTGAGCTATTTAACATAAATTACAATTACTCTTTTTAAATATATTTTACAATTTTGATTGAATTTTGGGGTGACACCCACAATTTCGGCACCGGGTGCCACCCATGCTAGCTACTCCACTGACAAGAGCTAAATAATAATAGAATTGGCCCGGTTGAATCGGGATCTAAAATAAATAATTAAGCCTTTATACGTCCCACTGCTGGGCACAGGCCTCCTCTCATGAGCGAGAGGGCTTGGGCTATAGTCCCCACGCTAGCCCAATGCGGAACATCTTCGCAGATGTATGCAGGTTTACTCACGATGTTTTCCTTCACCGAAAAGCTAGTGGTAAATATCGAATGATATTTCGTACATAAGATCTGAAAAACTTATTGGTACAAGCCAGGATTTGAACCCACGACTTCTGGATTGAAAGTCGGACGTCTTATCCACTCGGCCACCACCGCTTTTCGGGATCTAGTCGTAATAAAACTACAGAAAACACATAAACATGATAAGCATTTAAATACTTAATTTTAATAATAGTTTATAAGTTTTGTTATTGAATAAATCTTTTCACCTACTCGTAGAACTTAATATTAAAAATAAATTGAAAACTAAAATTTTAGACGAGGTATTCTGAAGCTTCTCCTACCAGGCACGGCACCCATAAACGTAGCAGTAAATAAACCGAGCCTTTCAAGCGATGACTAAACATAAGGCGCTACAAAATACAATTTATTATCCCATTATTATAAGATATTCTTCGAAATGTAAGCGTATTTTGTTTGGCGAAGGCAAATATTGTACGTGAATAAAGCGCGCCGTCTCGAGTGGGTACGGATAATGTTCAACACACTTTATATTTCGAGAGTACTAAAATTGTTTAGCTATCGATCTAGTCTAGAATTTCAATATCCACTTAGCCTAGCAATGTACAAATTGCAGAACATTCCCAAAAAGCGGAAACGTTCTCGAGAATGTTCTCAGAACATTCCTGCAACATGGAAATTATTGTTTAAACAAGAGAATATACTTGAAATAAAGTTTAAATAGGCATAACTTAAAACTAAATGTTATTATGCATATATTATTGTCTATTACAGTTAGCTATTTTGTTGATGTGATAAATTTACCATTGAAGTTGCTTAAATTCTCACTGTATATCAGAGAACATTTCGACTTTCGACAATTTTTTCCAAAATTTTTTTTTTTGTTTCATTAGAATCTAGAGGCCTCTGTCTCCCGCCATGCCAAATCTCAGCGCGCTCAGACCAACTTGAAAAAATTAAAAAAAAAGTCGGCCATTTTGATTTTTTTTAATGCAATTTATTTTGTCTCGGGGCCCTCTATGACATTTGGTCGAGCACCCCCCACCTATCACACACCGTTTAAAAGTTGCCATACAAAATAAAAGTGGCCAGTTTTCCCGCAATTGTAGCATTTTTTCAAAAAAAATTTTTTCATAGGCATCTAGGGGACCCCGAGATTCCGTGACCAGAATTTCAGCGCGCTAGGACAAAATTAAAAAAGTAAAAAAAAAAGTCGGCCATATTGAAAAATAATGGCGGCGTCAAAAACTGCCAGGGTCCGTCTATGACATTTGGTCGAGCACCCCCCACCTAAGTCTGACCGTTTGGCCGGGCCGTCATACATTTTTCTGACCGGAAGCGGACAACCAAAAGTCGGAATTTTCTGGGGGTAAGGACTACACCTAAACTATCGTGAATATTCATGGTATAAACTACGATAAATAAATAAATTCTCGTTCTCGAGAACATTCTCAGAAGTTACCGAGAATTTCTCATGTGGAAAGTTTCGCAACTTTGGAAAGTTCTCGTGCGTGCATTGCTAACTTAGCCTATGTTTTTAGGACTTAATCTAAAAATAAAACGCTTTATTGATGCGAATAACGTTTTAAAAACCTTTAGGTTAGGATATGGCGTCATTTATGAATTCATGAAGGGACTGCGACATTGCCATAAATAAAGTATGTAGGTACAATTTTGTAATGGTCCTTTTTTAATTTTTTTATTTATGGTATATGTTTTAAGGCTTACATAACGGGTACTTACGATATGCGACTGTAACACTTGATTTAACCGACTTACATTGACACCTTGACTGGTTCATGGTATTAGCAGCAGCATTAGTTACTTTTGCCGCAAGGGTAACTTTCCATTTCTGACCGCAGCTGCCCTACTAGTTCGAACGCATCGGTGTTATTGTAAATTTCCATAGTACATAAATTGCATGGTAATGCTGCTGTCGTTGGAAATGGACACTTAATAAAATGGGTGATGTTCGCACCGGCTTACTGACGCGATTATGACATTCAATCCGTTCCGTTACTTATTTTATGAAGGATAGCAGTAATGTTGCACGCAGCAGATACAGTTGAGTCGCTAGCGACATAATTCACGTAGGGTTCATTTTAATCTAGTTCGGCCATTCTCAAAGCTCCGCTGAGCCCTAGGGCTCCGAAAAGCCTCTAGGGCTCCGCGAGAACACTTGTAAAAACAGCTGTTCTATGGGTATGTATTATAAATTTATTTGTATTTATGTTGTTACAGATGACCAGCATGGCCCGTCACCTGTTCAGTCTGTGCGCGCTCCTGGCGCTGTCGGCCGCCCGAGGTCAGACTGGTGAGTCGCGCATCGCATGCGCCAAATTTACCTAAGGGGCCCACTGATTAACAGTCCACTGGACGGTATAGGCCTGTCAATTAGAACAAAATTTTTAACAGTTCCGAACAACTAAATAAAATAAATTTTGTTCTGTCAGTTGACAAGCCGATACCGTCCGGTGGGCTGTTAATCAGTGGGCCCCTATACGGGCCACTCCACACTAGCGTCTCCCGAGCGTCGGCGTCTAGTCAACTCTATGGTTGCTGTTTGACGCAACGTTGGCGCAACTGCGCAGCGACGCCATTTTCTATAACGCACTAGAAGCCGACGGTCAAAAGACGCTAGTGTGGGACCGTAACGGCGGCTCTAGATACACACTCGTCGAGAGCCAGGCCGTGAACGTGTGTACCTACGTACTGAGGGCCTACCGCGGACCACGTTCGACGTGTTGCCTCTCTGTCGCACTTGTAAATTCGCACGTAAGTGTCACAGGAAGGCAACACGTCGAACGTGGTTCGCGGTAGGCCCTCTGCTCCCTTCTCGTCACGGTCTTACTCGTCTCGTCTCGCCCTTCTCATATTGGGTCGGGTTTTTACCGGTACTATCGGCGAGAGGCTCTTGACGAGTGTGTGCAGCCGGCATTAAACTCACTGTCCAGGGGCTCTATAAGACTTATAATATAAGTGTATGAGGCCAACATGACTCACATTTTCATATCAAATATTATTATAAGCACCTGTTTACACCGATATGAATTCGTCACATAACCCCAGGGACTGACGCTGGAACTTTCCAGAGTAAATTGGCTCTAAGTGATTTTTTATGCGTAATAGAAGATGTACCTGGTTTATAGTTAGACTTAGAGCGTTTTTACATCGTCCGATCCGATATCGGATGTCAGATACGACCACAAAGAAGAAAATTCTTAAAAAGTGCCATTTCATATTGGTTAACTAATTCATTTGTGAAATGATTAATGTTAAAAAAAACTTTAAACCAAGAACTTGGTGCCATAGGGCACTCTTTAACAGCTGCTTTTCTCCAAGGATCATCCAAAATCGGATCGGACGGATAAAAGTGTCAGTCTACTGAAATTTCACTTCTTTTTCAGAAACTGAACCGCCCACCACTATCACCACCAAACCGCCACCCACCACCACCACAGCGGCGACTACCACTGTCGCCTGGGAGACCAAGACCCTGAACGAGGGCCAGGCCATTCAGAAGGCCTTGCAGTATCTGCTGCAACACCGGCAGCCGGATTGGGGCTGGGGGAATGATACGCATGATGTCATGCTCACTCTTCAGGTGCGTTTTGTGACCTCTTGCAAAGTTCTTTTACCCTGGTACAGTTTTTCTCACCGTCTGTGCAAAACCGTATTAAAGCCTTTTGGCAACTGGCTGTGCCCATTGCTCTGTCTGCATAGGGCCAGTGTCATTTCCGAGGGAATGGATTTGTAAGGGTAAGTTAGCTATAGCAGCGAAATCTCCCGTACTCCTGGGAGATAAAACCCTGAGGCCCCTGAGGGTCAGGCTATCCAGAAGCCTTTTCAATATCTGCTGCAGCATCGGCAGCCGGATTGGGGCTGGGGGAATGATACGCATGATGTCATGCTTACTCTTTAGGTGCGTTTGTGAGGATCTCTTACAAAGTATGCTACCCTGGTACCCATGGATCATTATTAAATGCAATTAAATCACTAACTTCTGTATTTCGTTCCAGCTTGCAAACAACACTGGAAAGGAGATAGAGCAGCAGGGATTGGAGATGCAGCTCTCTGCCAAACAAATGGAGATCGAGATTCTACTCATGATGTCAAAGTAAGACGATATAATTTCTCTATTATTTACATCCTGAACACTAGCGCCGGTTAACTCGCTTCCTAATTCCGAACAAAATGCACAAAGTCGGACTGTTAAGGAGTGCTCCTGGTACTGGTTTTCTATACAAATACAGTACCGGAACCGGGAATTCCCGGTTCTCGCCATACAAACTCAGTACCGGGAGCATTCTCATATGTAGTAGGATTTTCATCATCATCAGAAATGTATGAGCTGCGCTCTTGTTGCTGAAGCAATCACAGGTAGATATTTCTTTCCTTGGCCTTTTCCTTCACAGCCTAATACGACACGACATTCACTTTAAGTAGAATACTCAATAGAAGAATGATTTAATAATGTGTAAGAATCGTGAAAGTTTAAATCAGTGTTTATAATAGAAGAATCAAATATGTATGACTAAACGTATGTTGTCATCTCATCCCTCTCAACAGGCACCACGAGTCTCCCCCGCCGCTGGCGCGCCTTGCCGCCTACACCCTCGCCCTCGGCGCTCTCTGCAAGGACCCTCGCTCCTTCCACGGACGAGACCTGGTAGCAGCCCTTCTCCACCGCGAGCCACCACATGACTTCGACTTCGCCTATGCTACTCTGGCTGCCTGTTCGTCTGCAGCTCATGTCAGACGTCGCCATATCAGGCGGCTGCTGGATATCGCTAACGCTGCCGCTGATCATAGCCTTGGTAAGATTGTTACTACGTTTGTAACTGATAGCCTCTTTGCAAAGACCCTCGCTCCTTCCACGGACGAGACCTGGTAGCAGCCCTTCTCCACCGCGAGCCACCACATGACTTCGACTTCGCCTATGCTACTCTGGCTGCCTGTTCGTCTGCAGCTCATGTCAGACGTCGCCATATCAGGCGGCTGCTGGATATCGCTAACGCTGCCGCTGATCATAGCCTTGGTAAGATTGTTACTACGTTTGTAACTGATAGCCTCTTTGCAAAGACCCTCGCTCCTTCCACGGACGAGACCTGGTAGCAGCCCTTCTCCACCGCGAGCCACCACATGACTTCGAATTCGCCTATGCTACTCTGGCTGCCTGTTCGTCTGCAGCTCATGTCAGACGTCGCCATATCAGGCGACTGCTGGATATCGCTAACGCTGCCGCTGATCATAGCCTTGGTAAGATTGTTACTACGTTTGTAACTGATAGCCTCTTTGCAAAGACCCTCGCTCCTTCCACGGACGAGACCTGGTAGCAGCCCTTCTCCACCGCGAGCCACCACATGACTTCGACTTCGCCTATGCTACTCTGGCTGCCTGTTCGTCTGCAGCTCATGTCAGACGTCGCCATATCAGGCGGCTGCTGGATATCGCTAACGCTCCGCTGATCATAGCCTTGGTAAGATTGTTAACACTTTTGTAACTGATAGCTTTAAGCACTCTCTGCAAAGAACTGCGTTCCTTTCACAGACGTGACTTAAATATATATATGAAGAGATCCCTCAAAGGGATAAATTCGCCTTTGTACTTCTAATAATTGTATGTTTACTATATGTCTTTTTGTACAATAAAGCGTTACTACTACTAAAACCATGATCCATAGCTATCTAATTTTATCATAAAACGTAACCTCAAAAACTACCAGGGTAAACATGGCAATTGTCTAGGTTCTCTTGATATTGATATTTATTGAAATTTTACATTTCCCGGTCAATTGTGTTGTTCGTGATGAAGGTTTGACAGCTGTGATAAAGTTCAGTTAAAACTATAGGTACTTAACACTCGTACCTACTTATCTTACTTAACCCTTAATAGGGCACCGGTCATATATTTACCACTTCGTTCTGTCAGGCACAGATTAAACAACTGTACCGCTATTCGGAACCTAATAATAATATTGAGAATGGCAACCCTGTTGTCGGTCGTATTGTCCTTTTCTAGCATATACGTCCCTCTCTCTCCCACACTCCCACCACACAGCAGTTTGCTTTTTGGCGGTTGTCGCAAAAACAAATTTCCAACTCATTGGCTTGCTGTTTTTCCATCTGGAAGGTCGTGAAGCTAAACTGCTGGTGAGTTTTTGAATTGTACCCCAGTTTAGCTGACTATATTGAAAAACAGTTTCTAACGGCTTTTGCCGTTCGAAATAAATAATTAAATTTAGTGTCCGTTAAACTATCTAGCAAATAAAAACGATCCGGAATAGTAATGTGTAAGTTTTCAAAGGCTGCCTGCGCGCACCGTGGCTATGCTAATGAAAATACTAAAACACATAATGGTAGAAAACACATCGAGCTGGTAAAGCGTGCACTTGTCACCATTAGAACTTAATTAATATTATACCTACATTAAGTCTCTTCAGAGTCTTATTACTTATTACTTTAAATCTTTGTGTGTCTATAATAACGGTTGAAATTAGGTATAACACTTAAATGGTGATGTGTGGAGGCATACCCTTCAGTTTTCAAATGATTTGTGTTTTCGAATACGAAAGGATCGGATAGTTAATACGTGTTACGTAGAACCTACGTATTAAGGTAGAAGCTTATAGACGTGTAGGGTTTATCTGTCCAAGTATCTATCAGCAACTTGTCGGTTTATCCCGTTCCGGGTTAAATATAATATTGCATTTTTGGTAATAAACTTGCTGATAAATAACGTGTACCCGCTTAGGAGTCGACGAAGCCCCGCTTCGCGGGGCTTCTATTTCCGCTCTGAGGGACACAAGGTAACGAACAAACCTACATCGCAAGAATTGCATTTATTTTTGTGGAAAGTGAGTACTTCGGCAGTACGTAAACTTAAGTCTGACTAGATAAAGAGATATATTAGCATGGCTCTGCGCAAGAATGACATGGAAATCCTTAAGTATTTCACTCCTTATCAATTTACATCTCTCCAACTAGATCTTAGATTTTGAAAAAAAAAAAAAAAAAAATGGTTAAAATGTAGGTAGATAGGTATCTCTTTAAATAAATAACAGGTACTAACAGCTTAAAAGAACTCTTGCATGTAGTTGCTATATGTGCTTGTATTATTTTGGATTTGAATAACTTGATTATTCATTCTATATGTAACTATAGGTACATACAAGACGGTTCTTTAAGCCTACCTACCTACCTACATAAATAGTACCTACACTTGTAAACGTTTTAAATAAAATCGGAAGCCTGTGACCTGAAAGGGCATTAACAATATGGGAATGTTTAGATTGATTCATTGACGAAGACGCATGGTTTGCTTCATAATTTCAAATTATATTCGCTAACTGTAGAGTTAAAGTTTAGTCATGGCAAATCTCGTCACCGTGAATGACACTTTCTAAAAGTGCCTATTAAAGTAAATCCTTTCCCCTTGTCGAGCGAAGAACTCGCAACTAAGGGAATATTACCCATAAACATAAACTTCATTTGAATGATATTCTTAAGCTATGTCTGTTATGGACTATGGTTCCACCTGCGTAAGGTGTGCCTAAGAGAATCTTTTATTCAGTCACAAACTAACGTCAAGTTATTTGTGATGATACCAATATGTTGTGTACCTATTTAAGCCTGCGCAAGGCTGCCATGTTTCCACCTGCGTAAGGTGTGCCAAAGAATCTTTGATTCACTCACAAACTGATGTCAAGTTACTGATGATGATATTACAACCTATATAAGCCTGCGCAAGGCATGTCAGAAATTAAATGATATGGTCATAACACAGGCGAGCGAGTAGGCCACAATCATAAAAATATAACAAAGATGAATATGTAAATACCTCCTTTTGGACAAAGGACAAGTGAAAAGGGTTCTAACAAAATAATGTTCTGGGTAAAAATCAGTCGAAATAGGCTTCGTTATTCGAGGTTTCATTTTTGTTTACCAATCTATTTTAAGGGTCCCGGACACCCTATTGGCTAAACTCAAAATTGGAATAATTAACATTTCTAAAATTATAATATAATAGATATGAAATAACCTAAGATTCCAGGCCTATCTCGACTCATTTTTATTTTAAAGATGAAAAAATCTTTGCACCCTAATATAAAATTGTGGTCTAGAGACGCTAAGCCTCATAACGTTGGTGGCATAGATAATACTAAGAGATTTAGTCACCTAAATTCGACCATAAGCCCAGACAGAATATTGATATTTAGAATAAGGTGTGGTCAATCCTCCAAGGTCCAGATAATCTGTGGACTCTAATTAAATCAGGCTCACTTAAGCTCACGACACAACATAGCTTACGGTTCAATTCTGAAATAAGCTATGTTTAATATCACTGATGGTGTGAAAATAAAATTACAAGAGCACAAACAGCCTGCTCAAGGTGTACAAAGGGTTCCGTTTAGCGGCCCTATGAATATCTCAAAAAACCTTTGAAGTCTATGCCTGCTATGACAGACTAGAAATTAATATAAATTATATTTGCCTCGAGAGCACTAGTCTTTCAGTTAACATTTTTACGAGTACCTACCTATGTAGGTACACGACATAACCAAGCTTAGGTACCTATTTAATTATTATATCCCTGACTGGCATGGTATAGGAAAATTGTCATGTGCTGCACAAGCATGTTGGAAATAAAAATGTACAAAACTGACCTAACGGGGCGTTTATGAATGATTTATTTTACACCCTTATGTCTGCCTTGTGAACCTTGAGGATTCGAACCACCTTGATCGTAAGTGCTCCTATGCACAGATTAAGTTTATTTTAAACTACCCATGCACTAATCTCAAAGGCACGTGCTTCTATGCACGGACCAAATATTGTTATCACTTAATTCACTTAACATTATTCGTCATAGTTTGATACTATACGTTTAACAAATGTACCCACCGTGGAATGTAATGTACCCAGTCATAAGGTTTTTAATAAACAGTGACTTAATGGTTTGCACGAACGATTCTAGTATAACTTCTGGGCGGTCACGTCTAGGGCATGACCCTCTAGTTCTCAATTTATACAAAATTATAGCATTGCGATACTGTTTGCTTTGCACAATGTGAAATAGCAGCAAGCCTTGCGAAAAGGCGAAGCTATTTTGAAAGGCGAGTACTTTTCAAAAATACATTGTAATATATATAAATATGTTTTTGTCGCGGAACAAGTACACCCAAACAAATGCAGTCATTTATTATAATATGTTGGCAAAACTCTGCAAAAGATTTATATAGTCTGTCTGTACAGTGTCTGTCTGTACAAGGCATCAATGCACATGAATCTCTTGAAACATGGAGGATCAATTAATTTACACTCCGTCTGTGTCTTGCTCCTATTACCAAATCCACAAGTTAAGGACCTCAACCTATATATACCGAGTATATATAGGTACCCTTCTTGCTCGAGACCTGTAAAAAATGTACACAATAATTTCATGCAGTCAAGTGTCGGAAAACTAGATCCACACACTTAGCGATATCGTGAATATATATCCAAGAACTCTGTATATTGCCTCCCAGGAGGCGGGATGTTATTAGACTAACCTATATAGTAGGTAGTAGGCCAGAGATATAGTATACAAAAGTACACTGGCCCAAATTAAGTAATGTTATATTTCAGAATATAAAATAATTTACAATCTTGCTATTATTGAAATATAAACAAGTAACAATTATCCTTAGTTCATAAGGAGGATAAGTATACCTAAATATCTAATAGATTCGACAAAGTGTTGATTCTAGCATTGGATAAAATAGGTCCCTCTTAAAGGGCCTCTGCGCTGTGGCTTTGGGGCCACAGGCGCCCGGCAAATGGTCGGGAACCCCCTGGTTTCCCACAGCAAATAATGTAAAATCACGAAATAAGCACATAAATTTGTATTTCGGTTAAAAGCACCTATGCGATGAGCTAGGGTTTCGAATTAAGTATCTGATTCCTTATAATTTACACACTGAATAGAGAAAACTGAATATTCAGAATTAAGCAATGTCTTTGAATAGTTTACAGAAATTAAGCCACTTTAGCGGTCAGAACCAATAAAGTTTTAAGGCTTATGTCTACCAGTAGGCACCAGATAAAGTAAACCACTAAGAAACTACTCTTACTACATATATACAAATTATTGAGTAAAATTAAGGTTATGATAGCTAAACATGAATTTAATTAGAATGACTCTGCAAATATTATTGATAAAGTTCTGTGGCAATTCTACACAAGAACACCACAAAGCGTCATAACTAGTGCCACAGCGCAGTGAACAATGAGTGTTGTGGCTTAAGCTCTCATAGTACCTAACCTTCACACTTTTAAGTAAGGTTTATTTATGTATGTACAGTGACTTGCGTTCTCGTTAGTAAAGCATATAAAAGGGTTAAATGCATTTTATAGCTATAACTATAACCTATAACCAAGTATATGGCTTACAGTCATTAAATAAATTTAGTGATTCCCTATGACATTTGAATAAGTACCTAATTTTATTAACTCTGTTTGTGGTGATAGTGATATAACGAATAATTAAAATATTCGTCTACCTAATCCCGAGGGATTCTGGAAATAAGAAAGGTCCTGTCCTTGTTATATTCCTGCAACTGCTTACTTTACTATTATAGATAATTATTATCAAATTTGATAAGAATTGCGACTTATAAATAAAAACTACTCTAGTACGTTATTATTTTTATCTTTTCATACTTGAATTACATTACTCCTTATAACAGATGTTGTATGCTCTTTGAAGAGTAGACTGACTTATCACATCTTCTTTTACCTAGTTTTCACATACCTACATTTAAGTTATTAAGTATAGCACCCTTGTGGTGACTCACTTATTCTTTTTGAACATTTATAAGTACATTAAGTACGTATACAAAATGTTAAGTTAGTATCATAATCATAATATAATGGAATATCAAATTGTATGCTTTACTAAATACCTCTCTCCTCACAGGTGTTAAAATAAAGGGTGTACTGCATAATTAATTAAACACTCATAATATAATAATATTACATATACATAATAAGTACATGTATAATCACATTGGCTTGGCGTCTTCCCACCACCAGGCGATAACAAACACGTCTCAATATTATTATTAGGTTCCGAATAGCGGTACAGTTGTTTAATGACAGCGTTTTACACAAAAATAAAACGCTAATTAAATAACTTACCCTATTCGGAACCTAAAGTTTTAATCCTGCCTGGTGTAATTTTGAGACAATGAGTTGGAAATTTGTTTTTGCGACAACCGCCAAAAAGCAAACTGCTGTGTGGTGGGAGTGTGGGAGAGAGAGGGACGTATATGCTAGAAAAGGACAATACGACCGACAACAGGGTTGCCATTCTCAATATTATTATTAGGTTCCGAATAGGGTAAGTTATTTAATTAGCGTTTTATTTTTGTGTAAAACGCTGTCATTAAACACAATTTGACTTATCTGGTGGTTTGATAGGTTTATGAACGCGTACATAACCTGTCATTCATAAAAAAAATATGTTGGCAACACTGTGAAATGTCAAACGTAGGTTCTGTACCTGCTAAGCAGAAAATTTGAAAGTCAAACGATTTTTATGGTATTTAGAGAATATTTGTTATCAAAGTGTTCTAACAAGATTCCGGTAGGTGGTTTTTGTTGTTTTTATGTAGTAATTTGTTATTTTATCTAGCTCATCACGTGTTATCCACCCTAAAATACATATTTCCACGGTTTGGGAAGATAGCTCCAAGTTGGTGGTAAATATTTTACCAGTGCCCGTTACGGTCATAAAAGTACGGAACCATGTTAATTTTTTTTTAATTGTTTTCAGTTAGTAAGTCTAGAAAAAAGAAGTTAAATGACAAAGATATTTAAGAAATAATTGAAAATTATCTTTCCAGCCTCGAGAGTAACTCAATTGATGACATGGGGTACATTTCTAATTTCGTTAATGAGTGTAATTATGACAACCATGTTTTGCGAGGGCTATCAAAATTTTTGAGTTCACAGGCTGACGAAGAGCGTTGTGTTGATACTAGATATGATTATATAGAGGTAGACAATATTACAATAACCGAAAAGACCTCACGAAATGCTTTAGATACTGGTGACCATGGGAAGAAAACATGTGATGGGGCCCTTTAATTGATCTTCCGAAGATATCTTCGGATTAGTTGACCGTGTAACCATGGAAATTGAGTAATCGCAAGACCTGTTACTCCTTTAAATAGTATGCTGACCCCTATTGCTCCATATAATCCTATTGAGACAACTGTTCCTCAGCCCAGTAAAGTAACGCCACTAGCTATTATTGTACAAAATGAAATTACGAATGTCGTGTCTAGTTCCCTTCCATGTTCAAAGCAGACATTGCCTCCGGTCATAAATCAAAGTATAGGTACCTCAACCAGCTCAAGAATGGTCTTCAGATTTCCCAGCATATCGCATACGCAAGTTTGATAGACCAATAGCATTTACTCACAAAACACAACCTGTCAGTTTCTTTCACCATTATTTGCATCGTGACGCATCGTTCGTGTTGACGCGGCCTGCGAACTTATTGTAGTTAATATTTAGGCCATACAAAAGTAATCTTTACATTAGGTTTTAACAAATAAAACCGAAATACGCGCGTTCCTCGGTGTACTTATTTTGATGGGGCTCAATTCACTGCCTATTGCAATATTGCAACTTGTATGGATCTTCAGATCTCTTTTACAGAAACCCAGACATTTTTGAAGCGTTTACATGTAAAAGATTTAAGAAACTGATACAAAACGTTCATGTAAATGACAAATAGTCAGTTTTACCTATCAGGACAGTATTGGCTCATGCAGCACGAACGGGCAACGGTAAAATACTTACCACTTCCTAAAAACTATTAAAAGGTAACGGTCATATAGTTACCACCCGGTTTTTCATGAAAACTCATATCCTGAAATTTTTTTTTTGCTATCAAGTTGATTGTGGCCACAATAAATATCTAACTCACTTACATAACTTACTTTATTTCGAAATTTATATCTCTGCCCTATTAAGGGTTAATCCTTAAATAAAATTAATAAAAGCCACATCAAACGCCTCCGAAAAATGTCACAAAAACGCTCTGTGTTTGTTGGATCAAAAGTATTAGCGTTTCACACTTGACTTGGCAGAAGACAAAAAGGAAAGCCCCTTCGGCAAAGTCTGCTTTTGTCTTACAAACACTACGAATAATAGTCCCCTTATTTTCCGGGTAGAGGCCTCAAATAAGGAAATAATCTAATCATTCGCTGGAATGTCTTGATTGGATAAGGGGACAAACAACGAGGAAAAGTGGTGCAAATAAATAAATTGGTGAAATCCGTCGCCGATCTAATTCGATTTTGATTGATGTCACGGTCACTAACATTCTTTATGCAACCGTTAATATATATATGTATAGCATTATAGCTAAGAGAGAAAATATATTTTAAAATATATTATCAGTTGGTGCAGATTGTCGGCTTTGGTTGTCCAAGGACTTGAAATATCAAATGTATTATTGGATACTTTTATTGAAGTTCCTCACGTTTTCAATTAGATTTTGATTCAAGTTCGCATTTTCTGTTCGACAGATCTAGACTCATCTTTATTACGTCGTAGTATATATGTAGGTAGCAAAATTATCTCGATATATTGACGCTGTTTCCGTTAGTAGTTTAAGTTCAATTGAGGTAATAATAATTTACAAAGAAAATAAGTATATCAGGATCTGTAGACGTGGATTTAACAAACAAAAAAAAATACTTTTTCAGACTACTCTTCATTCAATCTGCATTACAGATACAATCTCGATGGTGATCCTGGCGTTGCGCTGCGTAGTCCAAGACCACCGCCACCGCAGTCTACTCCATTTCGTGCGGCGCCCCATGGCGGGCCTGGCGCGCCAGCAACATCCTGACGGCGGGTTTGGGACGCAGCTGACGACCACCGCTCTGGCTATACAGGTATGTTTCTATTGTTGTCAATCTGGACACTGAATACCACATCGCTAAAATGACTTGGTTCTTCACCCAGGTGCCTTTGGCTTTCCCTCTTCTTTTTATGCCATATCATATGGGCTCAAAGGGCTATAGTTCGGATACGGGAATTTATTTTGGTAGTGATTTGAATTAGCGACGACAGAGATTAGATATTTTTCTTGTGAAGATAGGCAATAAAGTAATAATTTCCCGACAAATCAAAGTACTTTCTCTTCAGGCTCTAGAGGACTCTGACAGTGGACCAGGCGCTCATCAGCACTGGAGCCTTCCTTCAGCTCGCAAATGGCTGCTGGAGCGGCAACAAGCTGACGGCGGTTGGGGAGACGTTCGTGACACTGCTGCTGCCGTTGCTGCCCTCACTCCTGCTTCCCTGGCAGCAGTCAGGCCACCGCATTGCAGGAACAAGCTGCAGGATAACCGGAATGAATCCCTAGGTACGTTGTTTATGGCAGTTTCTTCAATTGCTAGATGACAATCTCTTCACATTTAATTAAAATACTATAGACCGACCGCTTAAATGAGTCCGCCTGCGCGGTACGGGGGTGACGTACGCCTGCCGCCCGCACCTTCCCCGCCACCCTTAGTCGTCGTAGGTACCTCGTCGCCCCCGTACTGTGCAGGCGAGGACTCATTTAAGCTGTTGGTGCTCTCTAGTGCTTTATGTTTGCATCCCCTTGAAACGTCATGGCCTTAATTTTGCCAATATTTCCTCTTTATCATGGTCATGAAGATCTTAACCGTGTCATTTCGTCAGATAACAACAACGGCGACGGCAGCCTGAAGATGTCATACCTGTCTCACACGAGCAACGAGTCGGACGCGCGCAACGTATCCTTCACCTACACTCTATGGCTTGGCACTAACGTCACTGAGAACTACACGCTCTACATGATGGCTCCAAGGTACCTAGTCTGTCTCATGACCCTGTCACCAAGTGTGAGCAAGTGTGAGCAACGAGTCGGTCGCGCGCAACGTATTCTTCACCTACAACAGCTGAAGAAGGTGAAACGATTGTATGTAATGTACATTTAACCTAAGATACTTTTTGTACCCTTTTTCTGCAAATAAATTATTTCTATTTCTATTTCTACACTCTATGGCTTGACACTAACGTCACTGAGAACTACACGCTCTACATGATGGCCCCGTACTTTCTATAAGTCAAAGAGGTGCTAGATATAAGTTTGGTAGCACATTCACTACATAAATTGCTCAGACATTTGAGAGTGCACCAGCGTCGCTCTCAGCATCAGTGGCCGTAAGACCAAAGCGTTGATTATGTTCAAATTATGTTGTAGTTATCTATTAGCATAGATCGCCAGTGCCAGTACATACGAGTATATCGGCCTTCTCTAGAAATAAAAGTGCTGATATTGTTGGTGGTGAGTGCAAAAACACTAATATTTGAGGATAACCTTTTTTCAAAAAATAGAAACCGATTAGTTTTAGCAATAAGGGTTATACACAAAATGCACTGGTTATGATATATACTATATTTCATCAGCCCCCTTTTAATTGTTACTTATATTATTTCTCTCCCCTCTCCCCTCCCTCCATAGAAAATAGCAACGCAAAAACTAAGAATATTCTTCTCATTTCAGAAACATCTCTTTCTACCACGTAATGCAAATGGCAGCCGAGCAAGACCCGAAGTTCAAGTTTGAAGCCAGTGAGTGGCCGAACGGGCATTACGTCCACACGCTCGCCGGACATAAGGAAGAACCGATGGGCTATCATTACTGGTTGCTGTACCGTCTGACTGAGATTCCTGACCCGGCCAGCCCGCCTGGCAACCAGCTTGTGGCTCCAGTTGGTAAGTAACCTACAAACTCCTGATCTCCTGAACCCTTCCTTCATATCTTGTAGATGTAGATGCAGTGTAGGGACGCCTGGCTGGAAGCAGGCGGGCTATCGATCACGTGTTGCGTTCATTCAGCCCAGTTCCCTGGAATCGGAGCTGCAGGTTACTGTCCCGCCTGTCCCGGCGGCATTCCCACACCATTCTCCTCAAATCTTCTTGTTTTCCTGCAGAACAGAAGGACATCTTTCAGTGTGTCCTTACCGAATGTATTATATAGTCTCCTCCTTAACACAGTGTAGACAGGAGGCGTCTCTGCTGTAATTTCCATTATCTTTAGATGAGGTTATTGAGGGTGTTATGACCAGTAATGATACCCGTCAGAAGTCTCAGACTGCTCTTACCTAGTTTCAGAAGATACCTGGTTCCTACATATCTTACTACCTGAACGTTTATGCCGTAAGCTCCTTGTATGTTCTGTCATATCTAAATGGTTATTCTTTTCCCTATTCCAGGTGTCGACGACCTCTTGGTAGAGGACGGGGAGCACTATCTCTTCTGGTACAAGAAGCTGTAAATCTCAATTTTCCTTTGCTGCGCTACCAGCGGCATCTTAGATCGTAGGTATCTTGAAGGACTTTGCTAGAAACTTAATAGTATTTTAACGGAGGCACAAACTAAGCAGTGAAATAATTCGTTCGCAATTATCAGTTTGTTCGGAACTTATGCGCAGAATTTCAAGAAAGTAAAACATTGTGAGGAATCCGGGCTAATTCCAATACGGCCTAGATATCCCTTTAAGTTAAAAGTTCACATAGCATAATCGTAGTTTTTGTGAATAAAGCATGTGCCGATGCTTGGAATTGAGAAGACAAGGCCCGGACTCACTTAGGATTAACCAATTCGTTGCGTGTTCCATTTTCGAAAACTTTTGGCTGTGGCGCGGAACAATAATTCCATGACACGGCAGCCATGCCATGCGCCATAGAATATGATGACACTCCTCCCGTGTTAAACGCCACACGTAAAAAAAAACATTTATGACACGGCAGGCGTGTCATCAGCACCGAATCGGTTAAGGAAGCGCTAATACCTAAAGAATCTGCAAATATCAGATATCTACAGTTTGCATCTGTGCGCTCTGGGTTTTTGTGTACGCCGTATCATGCATAGCGAGATTGTGGATTGTGGGCAAGGGGGAACCAAAAAGGCAAGTGGAAAAGGGGAAATCATGAAATCGCCCTCGCAACTCGTGCGCAAACTATAGACACTACATCTTGACATCTAACTTGCGAACGAAATGTTTGACATCTGCTGTTCTTATAATAATAGTATCAAATTAGGATCTAGTATTTTCTTCATTATACCGGCTCATTTAGTATTTAAACTATTTATTTCCTTGCTTAGGATATTGACAAGTTGTGACGCATACCAAATCTTTAGTGTAGTCTATTTAATTAATCAAAAGACTATTCGATCCAGCTTTTAAAATCATTTCAGTAAATAATGTCGCTAAGGCGATTCACATACTGACACCGCAATATGCCGCAGAGAGCGGAGTGACTAACTTAGCAATGGATTTTTTTTTAATATAACACGCCCGACTGTCTCAGCCCCGGTGTGAAAACCGCCTAAATGTCATTCTTTGGCAGATCGTGGTATGAGTGTGTGAATCGCCTTAGAAATAATGACAACATTTTTTAACTTATATGGTTTTACAAGTTTTTGGATAAGAACAATATTTTTAATGTAAATATTTCTGTCAATGTTGGTACCTATTTGATTGTGACTAGCCGTACTTTTTTCTAATCTTGAGACCTACAAGCCTGAGCGGTTACCGCGTAAACCGGAATTCGCAAATTGCGGGGATCTTTCTCTTTTACTCCAATGAAGGCGTAATTAGAGTGACAGAGAAAAATCCCCGCAATTGGCGAACTTCGATTTTCGCGGTTATAGCCCTGGTTTTATCCATACAAATCCAGAAAAAAGGTGTTAGCGAATATGTTGTACTAAAAAAATTATCGGTTGGATAGATTCGACTTTTTAAAACTAGACTCTATGCCGCACGGATTTAAGTATAATTTCAAATAAATTTGTTTTATATACGTGCGTTAATTCGTATGTGGTAAAAAGCAGACAAAATAAAATATAAATCTCTAATTTTTGCTTCGTTTAGGTTTTATGGTTTTTTTTTTTGTACAATTATTAGTTTCTCTACTTAAAAAATATTGCAATACTTATTATAGGTATGACTTATTTAAATACCTACATTTTGTAAAGTTTACAGTGAGTTGTATTGTTTTACGAAAATCCATATTTTACAATGATATTTTAATTGTTAAATCATAACCAAATAAACAAACAGCAAACACTGTTTAGGAATTAAAACTATTAATAGAAAATCTATCTAATTCTGATATCATCATTTTTATACTTCAAAATATTGATGTTACTGTTAATATTATTAATAGACATTGAGTTAGTTGGGCAGTATGTACATTAGCTCTGTAGACACCCACAGTGAACTTTCCTATAATTATTGTGACTATGGAAATAATTTATTGCTGCCAAGCAATTCCAAGCTCGATATGGCTTTGAAAAGCTGTAGGGTCAAGGCGGGATCAGTGGCTCAACGTAAACAGTGGCTCAGTCGCCCAAATATGCTCATGGTCTGATAAAACATGGTCTTCTCTTCCCAGAGTGACACAAGCCTACGTCACAATAACATGGCCGCTATACGTAGCGCTATCGCATATTATCATATAGCGCTGTAGCATGATGACGTAGGTTTGTGTCAGTCACGTGACCACGAAAAGACGGGAAGAGAGTACCAGGTGGAGTATATTATCATACCATGCTATACACTATAGCACCCTTAGGTAGGTACGTGTTAGAATAACCATTGGTAAAAATACCGTTTGGTATGTTCTATCCCTTTTCGGTAATCCGACCATTAGGAAAACATCGTGAAGAGACGTACAGCAGCGCAGCGTAAAAAATTGTTACGCCAATTCTTTGGATTAGGTTGCCGAATCGGACGAAGTGCAGTTGAGATTGACTTCTCAATATTGTGGCATATCATGTTCACACACGTTTCCTATTGACTTTGAAGTGATTTATTTTAAAATTTTCTATATACTAAATTGTATGGCAGTAATGAATTAATTCGGTGGACATTTCTGTGTGTAATCTTCAATAGTAATAGAAATTAATAATCATTTTAGAGGAGACTGAAATGACTCAAATATTAAGTGCATTAGTATGACGTTTTTATTGTACCTACTGAATGGTTCTTAATAATAAACTATTATAAAACTAGTGTTGTTATTTATTTAGCCTGAAAACCTACGCCCAATAAAGCCACAAATCCCGCATCATTACAATACAAGTGCGAAAAGTAGGAAATTCGCAACGAGTTGCAATAAATTCTACGCCCAATAAAGTCACAAATCCCGCAACATTACGAAACAAGTGCGAAAAGTAGGAAATTCGCAACGAGTTGCGATAAATTAAAACACAACCGAAAGTAGTGTTTTAAATCGACACGAGTTGCGAATTTTTTCGCACATGTATTGTACGTTTTACAGTACATATGGCCCTTTAAATTTTCAACATACGCATGTATACTGCTAGTTACCGCACTAGGCCGGTAAAGTAGCACCATATGTACTGTAAATATATTAAATATACGAACATTAAAAAGAGGAAACTTCTAATAAAAAAACCGTTGATTTTGAACCTTAAGCCCACAGTCATTAAGACGTGCCTTTGAGTAGGTAGGTACTTTTTCTAAAGGCTCCTCTTCACGTTGGACCAACGCCAACGCCAACGAGGGACGCATTTATGCGTTAGAGGGAGCAAGTGGTATTGCTATCTCATTCTACCGCATGGCTGCGTCCCTCGTTGGCGTTGGCGTTGGTCCAACGTGAAGAGGAGCCTTTAGGATTAAATAAAGCACATTTTGATATTGAAAGTAAACAAGT
The DNA here is from genome assembly GCF_963556715.1 of Cydia fagiglandana. NCBI lineage: Eukaryota > Metazoa > Arthropoda > Insecta > Lepidoptera > Tortricidae > Cydia > Cydia fagiglandana. The sequence continues at coordinate 2,949,649 of NC_085951.1, read as the reverse complement.
TTTAAGATCCAACGTTTATTAAATTTGTACAGTTTACAGTAAACACCAAGTTGTCACGGTAGGTACAGTCAGCTACCAATATATAGTGACGTCCAAAGTGGCCAAATATATCGGAACACATATTATTTTTATGGCAACATAAGTGTGTCACGATATAATTGCCCACTTTTGCCGTCACTATACCGGGTGTGGCCTGTAACATGAGCAAATAATTAAAACATAGATTGTACTCCTCAAACAGTGACACTTTTGTTCTACAACTTTTAAAAATTATGAATTATTTAAACTCCCTATTTTTCATACAAAATAAATATTATCTTCAATGGACGCCATCGCCACGCCATATCATTGTGATTGACGTTGCTTGTCACGCCTTAAACAAAACAAAATTTGCAATACATTGCGTCTTAGAATAAACTTTAAAGTGTATTAAAAATCAAACCACAAGTTATTTTTAAAGGTCGCTGAACAAATGTTGGTCAGTATGAGGAGTACTTAACAGCCTACAGTTTAATTTTTTGCTCATATTACAGGCCACACCCGGTATATTTGACGCTGACTGTACCTTCAATACCTAAGTGCAGGAAGCTAATACAAAACATCTCATACAATACCTCAAAAATGGAAAAATCTCATATCCTCATAAAAATATTGGGTAGCATTTATCATACATTTAATTTATATAATATAGTTAGATTAGTGCTTAGGTTCATAAGAAATTTAGTAAAATGTTTTTTAAAAACATCTTCAGTGTTTAAATTAGGCACACAACCTTTTTGAATTATATCAAAAATAACAGTTTTGTGCTTACATAAAATGTTTCCGTAACTCATACGTGTGTTAGATAATTAACCCTTTAAACGCCAATAAAAAAAAAAATAAAAAAATGTATATCTTAAAGTTAGTGATTGTAACCTCCTTTTAAGCTTTAAGTCTGTGCCAGGAGGTACCGCTCTTCCTTATCTGGAGAATGTTAATGGGCTACCCCACGCCAATGACCTTCGATCTGTATCCCTTAGTTTTCTAATGTTTTTTTGCAGCCTATTATATTAACAGTAACGGCGTTAAGCAATGTAGTATCCCATATTTACTTCAAAGTTCATTGTCTTCGAGATATTTGGCATCAAAGTTGAACAATTTTATGCTAAAAAACTGGTTTTCTGGCCATAACTTTTGTGTTAATTAGTTTAAAATTAAAACCTTGGACACGTCTTTCGAGACGTCAAGGACGAACCTAAATATGTAGATTTCGTACATGTAAGATCCTTCACTGCGAACTAGATACGAAAAAAGTGTTTTTTTAGACAATGTTTAAAAAATTCATAAAAAAATACCTAAATATGTTTTTTTTTTCAAAATCCGGTGGACAAAACCGGAGATAAAAGATTGAAAAACCGATAACCGTTCGTCTTATAATTCTATCTGTGGTGCAAAAAAAGGAGATACGATTCAAAACTTGTCAAAAATCGATGAAAACCTCAACAAAATTGTGCTACAACCACCAATAACGCCTAAAGTCGACCACAGCGCCAAAAACGCTTATAAATGTTATGGCATACGGTCAATGTCAATGCAACCTTTTAGCTTTCAAATAAGGTTTACATTGCCTCGTTTGCGCCCATAATGTTGGCGTATGAGTGACGATTTAATAGTCAGTCAAACCTAACTTTCACTGCTATGTGGTAGTAGCAGCGAAAAAGTAGTAGGTAGTACAAAGACAGCTTCACCACAGAATAATTAATAGTACTACCGTACAGAAAGGAAACTTCCTACAAAAACGAAGTTTGACAGCGGTGCAGGGTCGAATCATGCTGTCTCTTTCTAATATATGGCACTATCCCTTTCGGCTATTTAGGGTTGTCAAAAATCAAGTGATTATCTTATCTATGGTCGTGCACGCAAAAGGAAGTCAAGTGGTGCCAACCCTAATAATTGCTCGGAGCAATGCTGAGCCGAGCGGAGCCGAGTTTGACCGAAGTCAGGAGTTTCCCACCCCTGGCTTCACTTCATAAATATTAAAGTAATGAGGCCTGTCCTAATCCCTATAACGGATTTCTTCCAGTTAACCTTCGAGTAGATGAGTGGAAAACTCTAATTAGCTAGACTAACTTACGGAATGTACATTAATTCAAAGTGTGACTTATAGTTATGGCGTTTAAAGGGTTAAAAGAGCTGCTTAAAAATAATTCTCACTCTGTAAGTAACATAGTAACGAATAGTACCTAGTCAACTTTTGCTGCCATAGGTTTGATTTCAAAAGACCATAATATTTTAATAGATACACTACAACTTTAGCCCGTCTACAACATATTTCGATCTATTAAATACATTTAGCATAATATACATCATGACTGAAAAAAAAAAAGAATTTACGTTTTATTTCATCCTGAAATCAAATTACGTAATATCAGTTAATAAATGACACTTTCATCAATAAGCTTAAATATATAGGTAGTACATAAAAGTAAGTAGGTACACTCAGCGACAGAAGAAGCTGCGCCACAATTGCCCCTGTATCAATTTGAGCAATCCGAGCACTTTTGTTGCTGGCTGTACAACCAAATAGACACATGTAGTCTATTACATTTACACTACAAAACCGACACAAAACTCATTAATCTTATCAATACATTATGAAAATGTTCTCGTAAAATGGTCAGCCCTCCTAAACGTAATCAGTACCTCAAGGGCTACCGCGAAAACCGAAATTCGCAAATTGCGGGGATTTTTCTCTTTGACTCCAATGAACGTAATAAGAGTGACAGAGAAAAATGCCCGCAATTTGCGAACTTCGATTTTCGCCGTTATAGCCCTGGCATAGGTAAAGGTCTGTGCACACCGGATACGTTTCCGTAACGAGTACGTACACGTGCGCGTTGTAATATACAGATCCTCATGAGAGACGGCACACCGTTTGCGTGACGTGTGCGTGCACGGTTCCAATAATTTAGCGCACGCACAAGTGCATGTCTACACACACGCAGCCGGTGTGCTCTGTCCTAAAATATTTTTACTGTATTTTAACCTCTTTTTATCCAGTCACTTTGCTTTTAGTACAGTCGGTTCCCTAACATAAGTACGTATCCACTTTTCTATACAATTAGTATGGCGACGTGGGTACTTAAGTTGGTGCACCGACTGTTCCTGTAGCCCCATCAGCATCGCCATCGCCCTTATTTCCCAGGTAGAGTTCAAATATCAAACAAATGAGTTACGTAGTATATACCTACTTCATTTTACTACCTGCAATATAGGAAGGCTCGCCATTTTCCCGAGAACCGATTATGAACTCAATCACAAAGAGATAAGACTACATTTCGTTTGTATTAACGGTGCATGAATCGAGGCAGTACATTGTTACCCAATTTTCAGCTCTAATCTTCAGTGATGGCAGAACATATTAAGGGTCAACATTGTAAATTTATAACATCCACTGTACTGTACCATATGTTCTTGTGAATAAACGTTCATTCATTCATTCAGTGACGAGGGTTAAAATTTGTTTGGATTCATATTTACAATTACTCTAAGGTTTGTAAATGGGTGCTACCAAAAATTTTATAGTGCTACAAAAATTGTTACGCGTGTTTTACGTAATATAAGAATTTAGAGAAGTTAATCATGATGTTAAATACAATATAATATTATAGCTATTATTCTTAAATACAACCTTGAAGCTTAAAAAAGGATTTGAGAATATCCGTTTTTGCAGAAAAATATGTAATATATAACTAACTTCTCCATATTCTTCAAATACAAGTACATATTTACCGTCTAGTACAGTCAAAGTCAAATTAAATTGCTCAGATATATAAACGTTTAATATACCTACTTTTACTTACTTAAATATAAAATAAGTAAAATCCATACTTTAAAACGATACATAAATGAAAATATTAAGTTACTTGAGGACGCATATATTTGACAATAACTGTTAACTATCATGTTCACAGCCTAACTACCTAAATGTAACCCACCGAGATAAAAATATTATATTTATATAGTCTGTACTTTTAGGTATTGAAATTAATTTAAACACAGCGGGTACATTACAAATTCAGTCGTCAAAGAACATTTTACTCGTCTCTTATTTTTGTCTACCATATTGAAAATAAAGGTTTTTGCAAAAATTTAATTTTTGTTACGAGCTTTTATCGCTGACTATACAAGGTTAGGTTGTAATGAATTGAAATTGAGAAACAATTTTTGTATCTATGGTATTATCTGCTTAGCCGACTGATCACTGTTTTAAATTCCTTCAAAATATCTAAAAATACAGGCTTTACCTAACCACAGATTTCTTATCCTTATTTATACATGTAAAAGGGGTACAAAACATCAGGCTAGCTAGACAGGTGAATATCTGAATATAGTGCCCAAAAATATTATATACGAAACCTGTATTGCAGTCAAAGATGTCTTATTTATAAGAAAAATACCGTAGGTACACGGCGGGAAGTTGATATATTTTATTGAAGAAATTTGAACTTAAAATAAAATCACATAAAGTTCAAATTCCTTCAAAGTTTTCTCGCCATTTATCAACTTTCCGTCGTGTACGGAATTATAGCCACTATTAAATAAATCTGGAACTGCTGAAAACGAAAATTGCCGCAAATAAATCGAAATATCTAATTTAATGCATTGCGAGATATAGCTTGGCAAAAGAGTAGCAATTAAAAAGTGGCAACACTGTAGTGTCGTCCCTTTCAAGCCAATTTATATAAGAAAACGGGACGACACTACAGTGTTGCCACTTTTTAATTTCTATTCTTTTTAGCCAAGCTGTACCTAGTTATTCATAATTTCTGAACATATTGGTAGATATTTGATTATGAATTAAAAAGCATGACTTTCCATCGATTAACGTCAAAACAAAGACTGACAACGTAAAATTTTCAACAGATTACGGATGTTATACCTACCTCTTTGACGGGTTGCAATTTGTAGATATATATATAAATATTGAAGTTGCAGTTTAGAATATGCTTGTACATAGGTCCGATTTATATACCAAAATATTATAAATTATATTAGACACTTACAACACAGTACTTAATCTGACTATCTGTATCATTTTGAAAGTTAACCTTTGCCTAATAAAGTACAAAATTCCCATTCGAACATAACAAGTTAATCTTCCATTTGATCTGATTTTGATATCACTCAGTAAAATTTGCTCGTACTTATAAATAATACGTTAGTGTAAGGGAGATGATGGTTAACTGATATGAAAATGAGATCAATAGAGATATCAAGTTGTCATGTTCAAATCGAAGCCTGCAGTCTACGTGATAAAACAAGGCATTTCATCAAATAATATATAATTTCCATATAAAAATGTATTAAAATAAAGGATAAAATAAATATGAAAATTTCACTGTTTTTTTTAATTCAATGGTGTAATATGTTTTAAATAAAAATCATGTCATAGAAAATAAATTGAACTATTTATTTAATATTAAAATTATCATAAGTATCTCACAAAATCATATTCACTAGGTATATCTCAGATACTGGAAATAATCAATAACAAAAAACAGTAAGTAGGAAGAAATTGGATCTAATAAATAACAAAATAATAAATCAATAACACTCGAAATAAACCCCATTTTCACAACGTTTTTAATACTAAATACAGTTTAAGATCACTGTTTTAAGTTTTCATAAAAAAACATGAAACAAGAATAAATCACAAAACGAAGACAATTAAATAACCAATATCAACCTATTCGACGCCAACGACGGATATATCCGAACCGCAGGGCCAACGCCAAAGACGGATTAATCCGTCACAGACCACAGAGCAACATAGGTGCGTATGCATAAAGTTCAATTTCAGTTTTGACACTTCGGTGACGTAGCCTCCGAGTGACAGCTTTTGTGTTTGACACGGCGTCGAAAAGCTTCATTGATAAAAAATTGGTAGTTTAAGCGTGCCTTCTAAAGTTGTATCCACACGAGACAATTTTTCGCCAATCTGATGAAATTCTCCGATCGAACAGGGCCGTGCGGACGCAAATACCAATTTGATTCCCCGATCATATCAGCAGGTGCGGACACAAAAATGCCAATTTTCATAGTAGAATGCAAATTGGTGATTTAATTTGTGTAAGTGTGGACGCTAGATGAGATTGACCAATTATTTTGCTGAACAAATCGACTGATTTCGTCAGTCCCGTCTGGATACCTCTTAACATTTTGTACTCCAACTAAAGTTTTAGGCAATACGTTCGAATACTTCGCAATTACACAACTTTAAATGCGTAAATAATCTATCTAAAAGGTTTCACTTATCATATAAATACACAAGACCATTGATATAGTTATTTGTACAACAAGAGATCAAAGTTTAATATTTCTTCGAGTGCTTATTTTGAGTCCCGTGCAAGCGAAAGATGCTATAATAGATTCGCGAGCGTAGCGAGTGAATCTAATTTAGAATCTTGAGCGTAGTAAGGGATTCAAAAGCGCACGAGATGTAAATAACTTTGATCTCGTGTAGTACACAAAAATTTTCACCCTAAGCAGTGAGAACATACCTAGATCCCTCTAGGTCAGCCAGAGATAATAGAACCCAAGTATATCGAACTTGTATTAGACCCCGCATGTTGAAATGACATTTGACTATAAAGGTCACTTGAATGACATTTTGTCTCACTCAGTGAGCAAAATGCGATTTTGCTCACTGAGTGAGACAAAATGACTCAGTGAGCAAAATCGCATTTTGCTCACTGTTTTTAAGAAGCAAAGTACCCTTGTTCGAGCTGCTGAGGTGAAAAAAATATTAACGGGTTTGCGACGTTTCAATTTCTACTAGTTATTGTTTGGTAAACTGTTTAAATAAAAATAATACAACATTTTTTGTATGACTAAACTATGAACTAAAAAAAAGTATGATTTTCTATGTCAAATGTGTTGCCTAAAGACTCATGTCTTATATTTTTTCACTGATACTGATGTTCTTAAAAGAAATTTCCTTTTCACTCGCTACAATATTGGCTACGTGCACGACAGTGGCGGCTGATTTAGTTATATAACTCATAACATATACTAGAGTACAAAAATCCATGTGCTTTTAGTTCCCCCACCATGCCTCGCATAGCCGATAGGCTAGGTTGAATACTTAGGGCGTATTTACACTTTGATCTCGGCGAGGCGATTCACAATGGAAGTGTAGGCGAGCCCTAACGCCCAGGAGACTTCGTGCCCGTTCACTTTCTTGAACAACTGTTAAACAAAAAATATAACATTTATCAAAATGTTTTTAAAACATTATATGCATGTTTCGAGTGACAAAATAAATGTCATATAACGATGAGAGCACGATGCATTCTTACTATATCTGTATCACTCTGTGTCCTTGTAACAGCGACAGACAGAATCTGAAATCGATGCAGGTGAATAGCGTACATATAGACGGCCGAGGGTAGCGAGGTCATATAGGGATACGAGGCTGACGACCCTTTTTCACGTAGATAGATAGTAGACTAAATTAGAGATTATACGAAAAGTAGTTATAAACGGCCGAGCATAGCGATGTTGTATAGGGAGAGGAGGCTGACAATCCCTTTTCACGTCGATATACTGCATTTCTCTATAATATGAGATCTAAGAAAGTAGATTACTCACCGACAATCCGACACAGGGGAGTGGTCTAGTATTTTATACCCCTGTTGTAAGAGCGCCAGACAGAAGCTGAGATCAATTCCATCGAAATAAGACCGAAAAGTGCGGGAGTTGATATAGACGGCCGAGCATGGCGAGGTAGTATAGGGACATGAGGATCCCTTTTTCAAGCGGATATATAGAACAAAATCTGCCAAACATATAACTTACCGACACAGGCGAGTGGTCTGGTATTTTATACCCTTGCTGTAAGAGCGCCAGACAGAAGCTGAGGTCGATGCAGGCGAAGGGTTGCTCCACGTTGCTGGCGCCGCACGCGCGCAGGGCCGCCTGCCGGTACGCGGACACGGATATGGTGCCGCCTTTCATTACATCTACAAAAGAAATGTAAAATTAAAGTAAATGTAAGGGGAACTAAGTCAACTAAGGGTGCATTTACAAGTTTTGTACCAACTTTTTGTTTCATAAATTCAGCATATTCCGAAGGAGGATTCAGGAAACATGACGAAGATCGATCTGGAGGGACTGGAAGTTAAAAAAGTAAAGGTAATAACTAACTAATATGGCTCAGTGACCCAAAGAGGGTCTTGGCCTCCGAAACAAGAGCACGCCACTTATCTGCACCGCTTCCTGCCAATTATCGGCTTGAAGCTGACGCAGATCCGCTTCAACGCTATCTCCCTTGCGGTGTCTGGGCGAGGTGGGGTGGGGTTGGGGGTGGCTGTGTGGTGGAATAATCCCACACTAAATTTGTACGGGAGCGCTTATGTGTGGTGACCTCGATTGTCTTATCCGTCTCTAAATTGAGATGGTATGTGGGTTTGCAGCTCACAAAGTCACTAGTTAGTAGGCTTACCAATAAGTCCGCGTTGGCAGCCACCTCATAAAAGATCATAGCGGCTACTTTGCCTTTGGGCGGGCTCTGCGGCTCCCAGTCCAGCGTGACCTTGACATATGAGCTGACTATTCTGTAGCAGCATATAGAGTGGGAAGATATACTCACCAGAGTGGGATAGATATATGTACTAACCGATGAGGCCGGCATCGGCGGCCACCCCGTAGAAGAAGCTCATGGCGGCCACCTTGCCTTTGGGCGGGCTCTGCGGCTCCCAGTCCAGCGTGGCCTTGACATATGAGCTGACTATTCTATAGCAGCACATAGAGTGGGAAGATTATACTCACCAGAGTGGGATAGATATATGTACTCACCGATGAGGCCGGCGTCAGCGGCCACCTCGTAGAAGAAGCTCATGGCGGCCACCTTGCCTTTGGGCGGACTCTGCGGCTCCCAGTCCAGCGTGGCCTTGACATATGAGCTGACTATTCTGTAGCAGCGCTCGAAGGCCGCTTCGCGTTTCATGTTCGCTGGGCGGGAGGCTCCACTGCAAAAAAAAAAACAAATATTACTAGTCGACTTTAATAGTTGAATCCGTTCATAAGTTTTTAGTTTATCGCGAACATACACATATACAGACAGACAGAGGCGGCGGAGGACTTTGTTTTATAAGGTGTATTGTTATGAGCAAGGCTCGGAACCGGTTTTTTTCTCATACAAAAATACCGGTATCATTACGTTTTTTTACGTTCTTCGGTTTATTATTTCATTTTTAATAAGACAATCTAATAATACGAAGTTGTTACCTAAATACATGAATGCCGAATGTTATCAAAATTTATCTCCTTATAATTGCTAGGTACTGACACCTGCGCTACAAGGACGTGCTCAAACGGCATCTGAGCGCCATCGACACTGAGCATTGGGAGGAGCTTGCTGGAAGAAGGTCATCTTGGTGTTCTACCATCCATAACGGTGTCAAAATTTTTGAGGATAACCGCCTCACAAGCTTAGACACAAAACGCCAATTACGGAAAGAGAGACCTAAGCCCTCCTACGTGTACACGCTCAACGAAGCTGGCCAACTTTATTGTCACACGTGCAATAGAATATTTAAGACCAAGTCCGGCCTGGCCAGCCACATAAGAGCTCACGCCAGACAACGTCCATGATATTTATTTAGGGTCGCCGTCATCGAAAACGATGAGGAGGACTATACTGACACAAACTGTAGTACTTAGACCGTCTTACCTGATGGTGTATTCCACATTAGCATACGTCCATTTCTCCCCCGACACGATGGGCTCGACACACACCGACGTGATGTCCAGGGAGTCGTTGCCAGACTCCGATTTGAAGATACCGTGACGCGCCGCGTACATGCCTAGACCCAGGTAGCTGGAAATATACAAAAAATATACTAGAGTTAGACCAAATTAAGTAGTCGCGATTTTGATTGCACAGACTGTGCAAGGGTTAAACCAAGGCTCGGAAACCGGTTAAATTTCCAGTTGTCATGTACTTAGCGCAAAACCTTTCAATTTCATTTAAACTGGTTTTTAGGAGAACGTTTCCATAAAGTTCTTGTCAGATTAACCGATTTCAAACCATCAAAATCGGTTTTTTCCTATGGTTAGGGAGGCGAGGTAGCTAAATGGCGTAATTCAACGGCGCCGTCGAGACCTATCAAAATCGAAAGATAAAATAATTTCGAAAAGAAAAGCTCGTATGGCAAAAACCATTTTAGCGGTGGGTTTGGCGTGTACGGTTTTTCAAAAATGTTAAAAAAAACAGTTACTTGGGCATTCTCGAGCGCGTCAGATATTCATACTACGTATGCCCCGAGTGCCTCTGATAACAACGGTATACTAATCTGCCGGTTTGCGTGGTGGGGGTAGGCATATAAAGTAGTCAAAAATGCAAAAAAAAAAATTTACTCGAGCGCGTCAGATTTTCGGAAGGGGTGTTAAGTAGGCCCCAAGGAAGCTTCCTTTAAAAGAACTGACGATTTCGGCGTGACGATAAGTTACGATGAATTTTTGAAAATGCAAAAAAAAAAAGTTTTTTTGAAATACTCGAGCGCGTCAGATTTTCATAGGGGAGGTTTATCTCGGTATCCTGAAAGCATATTTTTTTAATCTGACAAAAATGTTGGTGGGTTCTCTTAATCTGACCGATTTTATGATGCTTCAAGTCAAAAAGTTTTAACTTTGGACAAAAATGTAAAGAGACCTTTTTTGTGTAAAATAAAATTACCTTTTTTGTTTATTTAAACTTTTTTTTTTGTAAAATGTAGGTATCGTTCGCGACTTATATGCCGCAACGCGTTCTTAGGAAGACGAAATGGCTCCTCCACACTTCCGGTCATGCGGAAACCGGCAGATTTTGTATTTTTAGTAAGTTTTAGATTATATTCTTCAAAATAAAAAATAAAAAAATCGCGCTCGAGAATGCCGGATTAACGTTTTTTTTTTTACAAGTTCGCGACCCTATAACTCGGCAGCGTCAAGGACTTATCGTCAGATTAGTTAAATTTAGTCTTTAAACACTAAAATCAACCCCCAATATCTTAATCTGACGCGCTCGAGTATTTCAGACTATCCATTTTTTTTTACTAATCTGATCGTCTATCCTAGGCGCGCGTCACTACATATAGAGCTAAATACTTTACAAGGTTGTTCTATTAGGTCTAAGGTATCTCTCATATCTTAAACTGCCACGCTCGAGTATTGCCGAAAATTCCCCTATTCGCCTCCCTAACTACTATGTCGGTGTCTTCATTTAAATATTTAAATCAGGCAACAACATATATTACAAATACCTGACAGACTAAAATACATATAGATTTTAGAAACTTAACCCTAAACTTTGTAAAACACTATATGCGACATGCGACAAAAGGGCGTGGTAAAAAATTACGCGGCACACCACCGGTCGGCCGACTCGTCGCTCGTAGAATAAACCGGTTTGTTTAAGTTACAATAAAGTTCTTAAAACGTTTGCATTCTTTTGAACGTTCTGGGTAAAATCGAAATAAACCGGTATTTACCGCTATTTTAAAAACCGGTTCCGAACCTTGATTTAAGCTTCATAATTTCATAGAAGCTTGACGTTACGAGGTTAAATGTAAAATTTAATTAAGGTAAAATCTACCTGTGCGTGTATACAGTAAGGTTGGCAGAGCTGGTGGGCACGAGGTGCAGATCCTTAGTTGGGAACTTTGGACTATCGTGTGGGGACAGCTGATATGTGATCTGTGTGGAGCCCCCGCCCAAGTCTAGGGCTGCCATCGTTTCACCCTCCATTATATCTGAAAAAAAAAACCCTTTTGGTAAAAAATCGCACAAATACTTGCATAAGAAAAAAACTGTATGATTCGCTCTGAGCATGATGATTCGCCGTGTAGGTTAATATTAACCATACAATATCTAGGCGCAAATACTTATGTCCATTATGTCCAGGTGTTAGAAAGGATTCTATTATTTTTCTATAATGTATAAGTTTATATAAACTGCAAATCATTGTGTCAATAAGATACTAAAAAAAACATGGAGAATGGAAAATATTTAGAAGTGGTTTCCTCTTTTTGTACGGACGATCACGTGTTATACTTCCCTCTTAAATGCGATGGACAACCCAGTTGTCACATACATTGTATTTCTGTAAATTTGAGCTTGATTTACTTTACGTTACTAGGATTTATATATCTTTCCAGGTTCAACTTACAATGAAATGGTCCGGGCACAAGATTGGATGACCGTGCATTCAAAAAATACTAAATCTTCTATATACCATCTTATAAAACAGTCCCCTACAGCAGTACCGTCTTTACCATAAGGGCACACGGGGCCCGTGCCCAGGGCCCCCATCCACAGGGGGCCCCGAGGGACAGACAGTAACAGTATATTTGATTACCCATAATAAGTAGAAGATCATAGTAGAAAAAAGTTAGTTTAATTTGCTTTCTTTACTTTCCAAAAGGGCCCCAAATTCTTAGGTGCCCAGGGGCCCCAGCATAGTTTAAGACGGCCCTGCCCTACAGCGTCTCTCTGTATGTTCGCAATAAACTCAAAAACTACTGCACGAATTTTCATGCGGTTTTCACAAATCAATTGTTATTTTCGAGGAAGGTATAGGTGTATCATTTTAATTTGTTAAGATTTACCCGTGCATAGCCGCTAGGGTCGCTAACTCGCTAGTTCATCATAAAATCAAGTTTAACGAGACAAACTGACGTCGTTTTGCTATATTATAAGTATGGGGACTGCTATAGGCCACCCTTAACAATAAGGCTTCAGTTGTCTTGTTTCTTTCGGATTTGTTAGGAGTGGCCTATTACTATGTAGTGGCCATCTAACCATTAAGTACAGCAGTCACCCTATATGTTCAAAAGAAAAAAAATGTTACTCACTGTGGAGCAGGTTGATGGTGTACCAGATGAAGATGCCTTCATCCGCGGGATCCATAATCTCTATACCAGCTCGTGTGTCATACCCCAGCCTGCAACGATATTAAATTTGTCGTAGAACCACACATAGTCTAATAAAACATGGTCTTCTCTTCCCAGAGTGACACAAGCCTACGTCACAATAACATGGCCGCTATATATAGCGCTATCGCATATTATCATATAGCGCTGTCGCATGGCGACGTAGGCTTGTGTCGGTCAAGTGACCACGAAAAGACGGGATGAGAGTACCAGGCGGAGTATATTATTATACCATGGAACCACAGAATATTTATTCTACACAGAATATTTACGGTAGTACATACTATTATTTAATAGTATGTACTACCGTACAGAAAGGATACTTCCTACAGAACCGAAGTTTAACAGCGGGTCAGGCTCGAATCACGAAACTAATCCGTTCTGTTTTATCTTTTTCACCACACCAGCTCGGAAAGAATTATTTTGCACTTCAAAAACGAATAGCAAAGTTGCATTTTATCCACATGTGAGGCAAAGTAATCAAATGCAAATTTTGAGTTGTTTTCTTATGTTTGCTGGTAGAATTGACTTTTAAATGATGATTTTGGATGATAAATATTTGATAACATTCATTTGGATTTGATTTGATTTTGTTTGATATTTTACATTTAATATTTGGTTCGGGTTGGTGTGGTGAAAAATTTTGTGTTTCACTCGGGGGCAAATTTTGTTTAACCCTCGTGCTTTGAAACCCTCGCAACGCTCAAGATTCCATTTTTCGAACCACTCGCTACGCTCGTGGTTCAATTTTGGAATCTTTCGCTTGCTCGGGTATCAATAATAGCACGAGCGGTTAAACAACAACTTTGCCCCCTTGTAAAACAAATAACTATTGTATACGCGTTAGTAGTTTAGTAACAACTTCATTGGTTCATGATTGAATAATATTACTATCTGTAAGAATGATTGTACCGTGTGCCTAAATAAACATTAAAACAATGTTTATTACTTAATACAATAAATACAGATTAGAAGAAATTAATTTTAGTGGCATTTTAAATATGTATTTCTCAAGAGTTTTAAATAAGATAAGTTTCTACTCACTTGCCGACTGCATCTGAAACGGCCGCTAGCAGCTTCCGCGCCTTTTCCTGTACAAATACAAATGGTTCTTGTCACTATTAAATAAAAAATATATAAACCCCCTACGCATTATGCCATAAAATCCATTTTATGCCAAAAATGCCTTACATAATTTAGGAAAACAGCTGATACTCCTCAAACTGCTGGATCCATTTTTATTAGGTACTTAAATAAAAGTAAACAATTTGTTAATTTTCGGGTAGTTATAACATTTATTGATTAACCAACACAATACAAAACCACCTGGATCTGTCACTCAACGACTTTAACCTACATTATTTGATCGTGTAGTGTTTTCATCTACGCTCAACTGGCTTAAGAAGCCATTCGAGGGTAGATTTGTGTACTGGTTTAAGTTAGACCAAGAAAAGTCTGCAGCGTTTTTGATAGCCCACGCAGTGTGTTATTTTAAACGTTAAACTCCTATGAAATTATGACGTATAAATATAAATAACACTTGCACTGCGTGGGCTATCAAAATCACAGCAGACTTTCCTTGGTCTAACTTTAAACGTATCATTAAAAAATACCTGTGGCAGCAGTCGCAGGCCCGCCGTAGCCCGAATTATAAGTGGCGTGTTGCGTCTCTTTTCCAATGGCGTTAGGAACTCTGCTTTCTTGATTAGCTGCACTATTGTGTCCGCGCCCTAAAATATGTCAACACTCTTTTATAGTACATTGTGCATAAGTTGAATATTGCAAACGAGAGTAAGTTAAATCGCGACGGCTTGCCGGAGCGATTTATAGACTCGAGTTTGCAATATTATTACGCCCCGAGTTACACACAATGTTTTTCATCACACTTGCGATACAAAAATTAAGTATAAAGACAATAAACTGTTAATTATGGCACTAGAAACTTCATAACAGCCTAGGGAGAACGCTTTTTCTATAACTCCCGCTAAACCTGCGTGCAATTCCATATTTACTGAGCGAGTGTGATGAAAAGGAATTAAAACATCTTCCTCGCGTTGTCCCGGCATTTTGCCACGGCTCATGGGAGCGTGGTCTCCGCTTGACAACTAATCCCATGATTTGACGTAAGTACTAGTTTTTACGAAAGCGACTGCCATCTGACCTTCCAACCCAGAGGGGAATCTAGGCGTTATTGGGATTAGTCCGGTTTCCTCGCGATGTTTTCCTTCACCGAAAAGCGACTGGTAAATAAATATCATCAACAATAAACTTTATTTAATAAAGTAGAACTCAAGTGTCGAACACCAAACTTACAATAAAAAGTAACCTAAAATCAAAACTACCTACAAACGCGATTTCATACAGAATGTATGAGACGTCAAAAACCTTTTTGACGTCTCATACATTATTGATATTGTGCTTGGCTAGAAAATTTAGAAAATATTACTTTTTCGGGTACCTAATTCTAAAAATCATCCCTAATACCATAATAATAAAGTTCATTTTCGGAATTAAATACTTGGAATTACCCGAATACCCGGTTGGAAACCGCCGGACGGAAGCCGTGGCCTCGGGCACCCTGTACACTCTTGGCAGCGGTCCGTCACAAATGAACTACGAGCTGGAGCTGGCTTGAGCTGGAGCGAGGCCAGAGCGGTCGCTGAAGATAGGAAGGAGTGGCGCGAGCTTGTGAAGGCCCTTTGCACCTCTGGGGTGCCATAAGACAACAACACACCCGAATACACTATAAGGGCCCCCCCCCACATCTGGCGTCTTTCGAGCGTCGGCGTCTGTCGGCGTCGGTCCAGCGCTATGGAAAATGACGTCGCTGCGCAGTTGCGTCGACGCTGCGTCGACGTTGCGTCGACGTCGGCCATAGAATTGTAGACGCCGACGCTCGAAAGACGCCAGATGTGGGGGGGGGCCTTATATATTCATACCTTAGCCGGGTCGTCAGCGAAGGAAGACAGTCCCGGCTTTGACTGCTCGAAGTACTCCTCTTCTAAATCTAAATTAGGCTGTCCGAATACTGCGAACAAACAGAAAATTAAATAAATAATATTATTTGGCCTTACTTGACAGGACGGGTAGACGGGGGATGTGAAGTAGTATTATTAATCGTGTTTTCAAATTATTTTTTTTTAATTACAGGACATTCTTACACAGATTGACTAAGTCCCACAGTAAGCTCAAGAAGGCTTGTGTTGTGGGTACTCAGACAACGATATATATAATATACAAATACTTAAATACATAGAAAACACCCATGACTCAGGAACAAATGTCTGTATCATCATACAAATAAATGCCCTTACTGGGATTCGAACCCAGGATCATCGGCTTCGCAGGCAGGGTCACTACCCACTAGGCCAGACCGGTCGTCATATTTATTTCCAACTGAAGAGAGCCTATTTCGTGATAACTTGATGCATATTTATTTATGAAATTATGTATAGAACGTAACCTTTTTGAGCTTTTGAGCTTTTGAGCTTAATTTATAGACACTAACTACATTATCTGAAATGTCATTTAAAATTATGCGACATCCCAGGGAAAAATATACAATAAATGATAATTAGCTAATAAATCGCATAAATAAAATAAATTTATATTTTACGTACAGTTATCACATGTTTTATAACGTGTTTTACGGCCCCACGTCCATAAATTATACATAAAATGATAATTAATATGTTGCATAAGGACCCTTCTCTGATGAAAAGCCATATTAGCGGAGTCAGTTATGAAGTTGACCCAAATTTTTTTTATTAAGCTATGAGCTTCATCACATATCATCTTTGAGTAATTCTAAGCATTTCAAGCCTGGGAGGCAATAAGGGGTGGGGGGGTACAAAGATGGCCGCCACCCGTCATCATTCAAAAAAATCTGTTCTGGTCCTGGTGGCTACTAGGGCAAGTTTGGTATCATTTTCGTATAAACCGGAGACATAGAATTCATTGCTGATATTTGTTTTTTTCAGCTTCATAGTAATTTTACAAGAAAAACGTAAAAAGATGAAAATTTAGGATGGAGGTTTTTGCTTTGAGAGCTAATAACTTTTGTATAGTGGCCAAAAATATCATATAAAAAATACTGTAATAAAGCGTAATTCATGCAGATTCTAAACATATACACGTTGAGTAATATCCTACTGCAAAAAGATGGTGAAAAAATTATTAAATGACCGCAGCGCGGGTAGTTGGACTTTCGTTTATCTTGCGGACCGTCGTTTATCTTACAAAATGATCGAGTACGAGTATCTACGTAGGTATGCTTACTTTGCTAGATTTTATGATGACGAATAAAATACTTTCATCCAGACATAATTCATCATACAGACATAATTTTATGCACTTTAATTTTAATGCACTTGCAACGATTTGAGTGGGGCCTAGTGTTATTTGACCGGTGTTTTCTGTAAGGTGGAGGTAAGTACGTACTTCCCCAGTTGGGCTCTGCTCGGATAGATCTGGAATGACATCCGCTGTGCTGTGCCCTACCACACAAAGCGAGATGACATTCACAGTGCCCATACCTCTCTTTTGAACGTAGTTTAAGGATATACCCGGGTCCAAAATTGGGTCCGAGAAATAACTATTATAAATGAAATTATTCTAATAAAATAGCGCTCTTATTTTTGCTGATAATATTAAAACACTATTTATGAGAGAAATTGTACTACTTAGGAAGAGGCAAAATATTTATTTTCACGATAATTTTCATGCTATAACTCACTTTTAAGTAATTTTATAGGTACTTACTTGTTGTTTTTAATAAATAACTTCAACCGGCACATAACATTCATTTGGATTTGATTTGGTTTGATTTTGTTTGATATTTTACATTTAATATTTGCTTCAGGCTGGTGTGGTGAAAAATTCTGTGTTTCACTCGGCGGCAAATTTGTTTAACCCTCGTTCTTTGAAACCCTTACAACGCTCAAGATTCCATTTTTCGAACCACTCACTACGCTCGTGGTTCAATTTTGAAATCTTTCGCTTGATCGGGTATCAATATTAGCACGAGCGGTTAAACAACAACTTTGCCCCCTTGTAAAACAAATAACTATTATGCTGAGAGCTTACATTTAGAAATCATAACAGCTATGTATATTTGTCATACTAATATAGGTTATGCAAGTATGACTTGGTGACAAACCAACGAAGCCCCGAAATTGCGGTTGTACATGATCTTATTTGTTAAGCGAGCCGCCCTCCTCTTTAGACATGGGGATACCTGTGTGTATTTTTTTAACCTATACCAGAATTATGTCTGTGTACTGGAAACTGCGGACATTAAATATACAGAAAGCATTTTATTCATCATCATAAAATCTAGCAAAGTAAGCATAGTTACCTACGTAGATACTCGTACTCGACCATTTTGTAAGATAAACGCCGCCTAGCGAGAGTCCAACTACCCGCGCTGCGGTCATTTTTCACAATAATTTTTCACCATCTTTTTGCAGTAGGATATTACTAAACATGTATATGTTTAGAAGCTGCATGAATTGCGCTTTATTATAGTATTTTTTGTATGATACTTTTGGCCACTATACAAAAGTTATTAGCTCTCAAAGCAAAAACCTCCATCCCAAATTTTTATCTTTTTACGTTTTTCTTGTAAAATTACTATGAAACTGAAAAAAAACAAATATCAGCAATGAATGCCACGTCTTCGGTTTATACGAAAATGATACCAAACTTGCCCTAGTAGCCACCAAGACCAGAACAGTTTTTTTTTAATGATGACGGGTGGCGGCCATCTTTGTACTCCGCCCTCCTCGACTAGACGCACGCTTCTTATCGCCTCCGAGGCTAGAAATGCTTAGAATTACTCAGAGATCATATGTGATGAAGCTCATAGCTTAATAAAAAATTTTTGGGTCATATATGGCAGCGATCCGTAACTGACTCCAGTATATATATATCTACTCAATTTATTCCAAAAATGTCAATGAGACATAAGCGACTTGCGCGTGTAGGTAACTACGTCTGATGTAGATTTTGTTTATATACTCAAAGCTTTTACTTACTCCTGCAGCATGTGTTAGTACATACATAAAATGAATAGACTAATAGGTAATTGAAATAGGCAATAATTCGTTTTTATTTCATTAATTTGTCCTCGAGAATAGTTAATCACGATATAGCGCTGTTATCAGGTTTTAGTGTTATCAACGCGCCGACGCAAGATTTTGTAAAGAAATACATTTTTACTATAAGTTTACGAGCCATATTTGTAGGTAATCTTAGACCTGCCTAGACAAAGTGTCTATCTACTTATCACTAAGCGATACTGTATTTCATTTATTGTGTATTTTTACGTCTTTACAATTGAAAAAAAAAATAGTCTTTAGTATAAGCCTCTTTATAACGCTACTCGGTTCTGAGCTAATCTAATCAGTGTATAGCAGCGGTCGGCAACCTTTTAGCAGCCAAGGGCCACATAGCAGTTAACGAAGTGGACGCGGGCCGCACTTTGTTACTATTTATGACTTTATCAGACATTGTCATTTGTCAATATTACATACAAAATAGCCAGGGAGGCTCGCGGGCCGCTGGTTGCCGACGGCTGGTGTATATGTACTTGTAGTTCGCCAGATGTCATCTGTCAATCAATCAATCAATCAATCAATCATTTATTGTGCCATGGTTACAACAAGAGATGTTACAACATTTATACAAGTAAGTACCTCATGGACCCTAAAAGGGTATGACAAACATTTCCTTAAACTAAGATTTATAATATTTACATATGTCATGCAATACAGCACAATAAGTAGCATCCTATTAAATTATTAAATTATATAAATAAAACTAATAAATTACATATTAAAGCTATCTGCAAAGAAATCATTAATAGAATAATATACTTTTCTCGCAAGGAACCATTTCAATCTTTTTGTATATGTTGTCTCTCTTTCCTCTGCCTTTATAAAGTCCGGAATATGATTGTAGCATTTAGCTGCTGCATAAAGAGGGCTTTTCCTATATATTTGTAATTTAGGCGCAGGTAGTTCAAGTTTGTATTTTAGCCTTCGATTTGGCAGCTGTTTGAACAAGTGTATGTTTTTTTTGACATAAATACATAATTCTAAAATATAAAGACATGGTAGCGTAAGTATGCCGTGCTCAAAAAAATGTGGCTTGCAGCTATCGGGTTCTTGGATACCCACCAATACACGAACGCATTTTTTCTGCATGACAAATATGTCGTGTGCATCTGTACTGTCGCCCCATATTACAATCCCATAACGTAGCCAAGACTGTGTAAAGGCATAGTAAGCTGACAGTGCTGTACCAAAGTTTGTTGTTTTCCGGAGCGTAAAGAGTCCGTACAGAAACTGGGATATTTTCGTTTTAACGCATGCGATGTGAGTTTTCCAGTTGATATGGTTATCTAGAGTAACACCTAGTAGTTTGAAATGCTCTACTTCTTCAATTTCCGTGTTATCTAGTAATAATTCTAACTGTAGAGGCGTTCTTTGATGAGGATAAAATTGTATTAATTTAGTTTTATTCGTATTTATTGTTAAATTGTGGTCGCGCATCCATTCATTTATATTATTTAAGGTTTGTGTTAGTTTTACATTACAATTTTCCGTATTATCGAAATCAAAAAGGAGAGAAACGTCATCTGCAAATAAAGTGCATTTGGCATCTATCTCCTTCGGGAGATCATTAATATATAATAAAAAGAGGAGACAACCTAAAACACTTCCCTGTGGGATTGAGCCTTGCGCTTCTATAATATTTGACCGAATTATTTCCATCTCATTAGTAGACGGATTTAGGTATTCGATTTGGACAAGCTGCGTTCGCTTCTCTAGGTAAGATTTGAACCAGTCATGAGCTAACCCTCTAATTCCCGATCCGTATAATTTGTTGAGCAATATTCTATGTGAAACTTTGTCGTATGCTTTCGTGAGGTCCAAGAGTAATCCAACCGCGTGGTGTTTATTATTTAAGGTGTCCATAATCTCTTGTGTGTAGTTGGTAAGCGCGAGAGCAGTTGACCGATATTTTCTAAAGCCATATTGTTTGTCGTCCAGTATCCGATTTTTTTCTAGAAATTGGTAAACTCGGTTGCACATAGCTTTTTCAAATATTTTAGAAAGGGTGGGCAAGAGTGCTACGGGTCGATAGTTATTAGTGTCATGAGTATCACCTTTCTTGTGTATAGGTTTAATTATTGATATTTTAAGCGGCTGCGGGAATACTCCTTCATTAAACGACTGATTTATCAGCATGCATAGTGGTTTTGCCAATTCGGTGGCGCATAACCTAATTAATGATGAAGGGATATCATCAATTCCTGTGCTATATGTATTCTTGAGTCCACGTATAATTTTAAACACCTCTAGTTCAGATACTGGGTGTAAGTACATCGATTTAGTAACTAGAGTGCGAACTGGGCGACCGCGCGCAGTAACTACGGGGTTTCCTTGATGTGATTCCTGACCAGCGTAAACAGATGCAAAGAAATCGTTAAACGTGTTTGCTATGACCTTAGGATTTTCGGTTATAGTGTTTTGAGGCAAAATATTTATTTTTAAGTTTTTTTTCACCTTTACTTTATTTTTCAGCTTGTTTATAATTTTCCACATGGTTAAGGTTTTATTTGTTGATTGTTCCATTTCATGTATGTAATTTAATTTCTTTGATTTTAAGACTGCCTTTTTCAAAGTGTTTGCGTATTGCTTATAGTGTTCTTTAAGAACGGAGCTATTTGATTTGCAGGAGAGTATTTTTAATAACCTTTTATGAGTGCAAGATATTTTCAAACCTTGGGTAAGCCAGGTTTTTTTTGGTTTTTTGTTTATAATTATGCATTTGACGGGAATTTTTTCGTTCAGTATATTTTTTAACAGATTAGCTAAAGTATTGTAATTTTCGTTTACGTTTTTACTACAGGTTATTAATTGATTCCAATTTATATTTGTTAGCTCGTTTTTAAACGCCATTTGGTTGTTTTGATTATAGATTCTTTTATAGGCTTTACACTGGTTATTAGATCTTTTCGCTAAAGTGCACGGTGAATTTGCAAATTTACAAATAATACTTTTGTGATCAGACAGCCCGTAGTCCTCAATTAAAATGTCGTACAATTTATTGTTAGTAAATACCAGATCGATACAAGTGGCTGAGTTTAGTGTTATTCGTGTTGGTTCCTTGACTATTTCAACGAGATTTAGGGTCAACATAAGATCAGACAAACGTTTGCAATATTTAGATTTTTGTAACATATTGATGTTGAAATCACCACCTATCACAATACATTTATTCTGTTCTTTATGTTTAATTTTTTCTAACAAGGTTTCCATGCAATTATAAAATGTTTCAATATTTCTATCTGGTCTATAGACGCATACAAGTAAAGTGCTTATTTTAGGTAGCTCGATACAACAGCATTCAGATATGAACTCTGTAGAAATTTTGTTAATATCGTCTCTTATAGTGTACTCTATAGAATCGCGAATAAAAATACAAGTTCCTCCTCCATGATGTTCGCTTCGGCTAAAGTTTGTAGCTAACTCGTATCCGGGAATATTAACAAGTTCAAGTTGTGATGTCGCCATCCAGGTTTCCGTCAAACATAGCGCGTCAAAACAATGGTCTTCTAAAAAGCTCTCTAAAATGTCTTGTTTGTTATTGAAACTCTGCATATTCTGAAATAGGACTGAAAAGTAATTGTTTTTGTCAGTAACGAAAATTATTTGCACTGCTCTCATTTCTAGACTGAGCGCTTTTTGATGGTAATTGAGACAATGCGCTCATTTCTTCGTTGTAGAGCTGCTGAGTCCTTTGTGAGCTCGTCATATGTGAACTTATAACAGGGTCAGAAAGACTCGTGTTTTTCAGTGAGTGAAGGCTGGGGCTACGATCCGGTAAACTCGTACTTTGTCGTTGTTCCGTAGTCGGCGGCAGTACATATTCGCGGCCATTTATAAATACCTTATCGTTCCGTATTACTGGATTTAAACCGCGCTTCCGCGCATCTCTTAATGTGTCCCTAAGCACCTGTCTTTTTTTCAGTGCCATAGTGTTCAAAAACTCTGAGATTGCAAGTCCTGTATTTTTAAATATATGCTTATTGTTTAAAACATATTTTTTCATGCGCTTACTTATAAGTTCTATTTGAATAGGTCTTCGATATCCTCGTCTTCCTATTCGTCTCAAATCCTCGATAAATGCATTTATATCTGTGCCTAATAGTTCGTAGAACACACCAGTTACACGTTGCAAGAGAACATGCCAATTTTCTTCAGGGTATTCGTCCAAACCGTAGAGTACTATAGTTTTATTTTGGCAACTTTCTTCGGTGTTTTTTTGTTCCTTCTCTTCTAGCTTGTTTGTTAATATATCCAACTCGATGTGTAGTTTATAATTTTCAGATTCTAATTTTTTGATCAAGTCGGTTGTGGCATTTATACTCTGCTGTAATCGTCCTTGTTCTTCGGTAAGCGTAGCTGAGTTACGAGACATGTCCAGTTTCAGATCGTTAATTTTTGAGTTAAATTCGACTAGCAGAGCCTGTTTTATGTTGTTAGTTATAGATTCGGTTAAGCTGCCTTTCATAGCTTCGAACTCCTTTTTAATTAGGTGACTAAATCTGTCAAAGGATATGCTGTCTGGGCCTGTCGTCTCTATTGTGTGTGTGACTTGAGAGTTCTCGCATGGAGACAGGGTAGACATAATATCTGCATTGTCTAGCACATTCGAAATATTCGTGTCGCTGGTCTTATTATCGTCTTGTAATTGTTGCTCCATTGGTCTCAGACCCGCAGGGGACGCGGGAGTGCTATCATCCCGACGGCTCGGGCGTCGTGTAATCAGTGTACAGGAGGGGCATATCCATTCTGATTTTAATTGTGCCTGTTTTTCTCTAAACACTGCTGACGTTATATTAACACATGAGTAGTGGAAGCATCCTTCGCACTTTGTGCATAAAAGACGTTCTAATTTGTTTACTTTTAAATCACACCCTGGACAATTCATATTGAGTACCTCGCTGTATGTAGACAGTGGTGAGTAGCAGAACTAAAGTACGCATAGACGGTAGCGACGCTTGTGGGAAGTAGTAGTACTAAATGTAGACAGATGTCGGTGAGTAACGAACTATATTCTAGATATTAATCCTCGCGGCGAGTAGTGTAACTATCTCAGGCATAGACAGTAGCGACTTTTGTGGTGAGTAGCAGAACTAATTAACTCGGTTGGTGAAGCAGTCCGGATGGATCTTCGTTTTTCTACTCTTCGCTAGATGGCGACTCTAAACTACCGTTATTTTAACGATTTATTTGTGGATTTGTAGGAGATTTTTTGTTATTTGGTCTTTGCGTATATTGTTTTCTTTAGTATTTGGTAGAACGGCACTTCACGTGTGATTTTTTATTAGTTTACACAAAAATATCACTCACGTTAACCGAAAAAAGTGTATTAAGTGTATGTGTATTGCGTCTCACATCGAATTAAACGAGCAATTCTTGGTTATTTATACTTTATATTATTTATACCAACAGACACGACTTACATGTGAAAGGCACACGGAACTTGTTCGCTAGTACTCTGGAGCCTGAAGAGCCGGCGTCTATGATGACCGCGTGGTGGCGCTCGATCGCTCTCGTACCAGAGGCTCTTGGCCAGACCATCGCACTGTCTAAACATGACTCACGTGTGAAAGGCACCCGGAACTTGTACGCTAGTACTCTGGAGCCTGAAGAGCCGGCGTCTATGATGACCGCGTGGTGGCGCTCGCTCTCGTAGCCGAGGCTCTTGGCCAGACCATGGCACTGTCAGAACATGACTCACATGTGAAAGGCACCCGGAACTTGTACGCTAGCACTCTGGAGCCTGAAGAGCCGGCGTCTATGATGACCGCGTGGTGCCGCTCGCTCTCGTACCCGAGGCTCTTGGCCAGACCATGGCACTGTCTGAACATGACTCACATGTGAAAGGCACCCGGAATTTGTACGCTAGCACTCTGGAGCCTGAAGAGCCGGCGTCTATGATGACCGCGTGGTGGCGCTCGCTCTCGTACCCAAGGCTCTTGGCTAGACCATGGCACTGTCTGAACATGACTCACATGTGAAAGGCACCCGGAATTTGTACGCTAGCACTCTGGAGCCTGAAGAGCCAGCGTCTATGATGACCGCGTGGTGCCGCTCGCACTCGTACCCGAGGCTCTTGGCCAGACCATGGCACTGTCTGAACATGACTCACATGTGAAAGGAACCCTGAACTTGTACGCTAGTACTCTGGAGCCTGAAGAGCCGGCGTCTATGATGACCGCGTGGTGGCGCTCGCTCTCGTACCCGAGGCTCTTGGCCAGACCATCGAACCACTGTGTCTGGCCCGCGAACAGACCTGCAGACAAGCATATATGTAAACGTAACAAATAACATAGACCAAGCTAACTCTGCAGAGGCTTTATTTATTTATTTTAAACTTTATAGCACAAATGGTTTATATTAGCATCTTCAACTATTGTATTATTCAAAGTTGGTGCTGATTTATCCTCTAGCCGCCTTAAATGCTTTGTAATTTTGAATTGTATGGGAGCGGCTTTTCGGCGACCAGTTCGTGTGACTCTTAACACGTCAGCTGTATGAAACTATGATTTATTATTCCAAGCACTCTGGTATGGAAACTCAATTGACTGATAGTACCTACAGATGTAGTGCATACTTATTTTCCATCGTATTTTCACGGAAACGTACGAACGTGTCTTGCTATTTCAGTCAGACTCGGTACAAAAAGTACTGACGTTGACTGAGCAGTAGCATGTGTAGCAGTGAGAGTAGCATGACAACACAGACAAAACATCCTCCAGACTTAGCATAGTCGCGCTACCCCTTCAGCCACGCATACGGTAATTTTACTCCATGTTCGAGTCGTAAGTGTCTTTGTGTGACGTCCGTGTCTTTGAACGGACCAATCACGGCACGGGACTTCGCTCACCTTGTCCCGCGCACCTCCGCATTTTTGGCATCATCGGTTGCATGAAATAATTGATCTAAACTCGGTCTAGAGGATTCCTAGTCTATCCTCGTAAGGCCCCATGTGCATTACAGTGTACATTCTGTTTCAATCTAATTTGAACCTTTCTAAAACTACATAAGGTAGCATTTCTTTTGTTTCATTGTTTTCTAAATAAACGAAAGTCACCCTAATCCCCTATACAACAAGGTTTAAATTAAAAATAGGGAAACTTTGTATGGTGGGCCTTACGAGGCTATGCATTACAAATACGAACGTTTCTGAGAAATACGATGGAATACAATTATGCACTACACTTGTAAAATCATTGTAGTCTATGCTGACATGCTGACAACCTTGAATATCTCCATTTTTAATGGTTATTACTTATTAAACAAAACTTGAAACATGACTTATGTAAAGTATGTTAGACAATGAAAACTTTCTTGTACAAACGACAACACTCCTTACTGTACATCGGTAGACCTTATTACAAAAGCCATAAGGTCCACTGATGTACAGTTAACAGAGTGGGCGATGTATGTTAACAGTAGCAGTAAATATTCAGGCAACAACTTTCTCAAAAACAATAGAATGGTCACATTCCATTGCAATATTCAAATTTAAGGTGACAGTCCATTTCCAACGACAGCTGCATTACTTGTTCATTTTACTATGGAAATTGACAATAACAGCGACGCGTTCAGTACTAGTAGTGCAGCTGTAGTCAAAAATGGAATGGAATGTGCAAAGTGAGTGGTGGAGGTACTTAAAGCGATTATCGCACTCGACTTGTGAAATACATACATCTGTCCAACAACGAATAGGTACGAGTATGTTTCATATTACAATCTATGAATTCAATTGGAGTCATGCACTAACTGTAAATTTATAGGATTCCGTACCCGAAGGGTAAAAACGGGACATTAATACTAAGATTCCTCTGTCCATCTGTAGGTATGTCTATCACAAGGCTGTATCTCATGAACCGTTATATCCTGTAACCTGCGCGATATAGCAACAAATACTGAAAACAGAATATAATAAATATTTAAGTGGGGCTCCCATACAACAAACGTGATTTTTTTACCGTTTTTGCGTAATGGTACGGAACCCTTCGACT
Organism: Cydia fagiglandana; assembly: GCF_963556715.1. NCBI lineage: Eukaryota > Metazoa > Arthropoda > Insecta > Lepidoptera > Tortricidae > Cydia > Cydia fagiglandana. The sequence continues at coordinate 2,922,592 of NC_085951.1, read as the reverse complement.
TCGACCTCTTCGTGCGCGAGTCCGACTCCCACTTGTCCATTTTTTTAAGCTCGTTCAAAGACAGTAAATAATAATAAGTTTTTGGCAAAAATTTCATATTTGGTACAAGCTTTTATCGCTGACTGTACTTTTTTTATGACAGACGACTACTTAATACTCATCGAGACAATTCTAAAAACCCCTAACACAATTAGGTTGCGTTGTTTCATCACAGAGTTCCTATGGCCACCTCCGGTCTCCATCATCAGATCAGCTCGCTGGTACCATAATATTGCATTGTCATCCGATTTATATTATCCACTCTCCAATTATATTACTAGTAAATTGCCCAATCTCACCTATTACGAAAAAGTGTAAATTGCACACGAAAGGTACGAACTGGCCATACTTTCGGGAACTAATCCAGCAATCACTGGACTGCCAAATCCCTCTAAAAACAGACGAGGATATCACCCAAGCTGTCGAATTATTTAATACTGCCGTACAACAAGCTGCTTGGGCTGCAATTCCTATCCCAAAGGATAAAAACAGCTACTAAAACAAAAACGCCAGGCTAGGAAATTGTGGCAATCAACCAAGTTCCCAGGCCATAAAAATAAATTTAACTACCTCGCATCTAAACTCAAGGAAGCCCTTACAAGACACAGAAATAGGGAAACAGAAATATACCTACAAAATCTTGATGCGACAAAAGCCACTGATTATTCACTCTGGAAGGCTACACAAAACCTGAAAAGGCCCATTGTCCATCAACCCCCGATCAGAAATGAAGATGGCAGCTGGGCAAAAAGAGATTCTGACAAAGCAGAGGTATTTGCGAGACACCTATCCACAGTTTTCACGCCAAATGACGATCTTGATTCAACAAAATTGGAAGAAATAACAAAAACACTAAACAAGCCCCACCAATTAGACTTACCCATTAAAAATTTTACTTACACAGAAGTCATCGGTGCGATCAAAAGCCTCAACATACATAAAGCTCCAGGATATGATCTCATTATTGCAAAAATCCTCAGAGAACTACCGCACATTGGAATCAAATTCCTAAGTCACATCTACAATGCCGCGCTCTGGAGAAATTTTGTCCCTCCGCAATGGAAAGTTGCTGAAATAATTCTAATCCCAAAACCTGGCAAAGAACCCACAGAAGTAAAATCGTACCGTCCGATTAGCCTGCTACCAATACCTTCAAAAGTTTTAGAAATATTGTTCATGAAAAGAATAACAGTAGAGGTTACGAAGACTGATTTGATCCCGTTACACCAATTCGGATTCCGGCAAGGACATGGTACAGTGGAACAGGTTCACAGGCTAGTGAAGCAAATAAACCTTGCGTTTGAACAAAAACTTTATGTGTCATCAGCGTTCTTGGACATATCCCAAGCTTTCGACCGGGTTTGGCATGAAGGACTCTTATTTAAAATATTAAAAAACCTTCCTATCAATTATTACAAATTTATCACTTCGTACCTCAACGAACGACACTTCTATGTAAGCTATGGCAGTAGCACGACAAACCTACATGGGATAGAAGCCGGTGTGCCGCAAGGTACGAAGGTAGTGTCATGGGCCCATTACTCTACCTCATATATACCTCGGATCTCCCAAGTGCCGAAAATGTTCTAACAGGAACTTTCGCCGATGACACTGCTATACTAGCAGTAGCCGACACTCCCGCCGGTGCATCAGGAAAACTTCAAAACAGTCTCGACGATATATCAAAATGGCTCAAAGACTGGAAAATTAAAGCGAATGAGACAAAATCGGTGCAAGTAACATTTGCGCTAAGACGTGAAACGTGCCCGGAAGTAAAACTTAATAACATATGTATACCCCAATCAGACCACGTTCGATACCTAGGAATCTACTTGGACAGGAGACTAACTTGGACGAAACACATCTTTACAAAACGAAAAGCCCTCGGACAGCAGCTGCGAAAGATGTACTGGCTTTTAGAACGCAAATCTCAACTCAGCCTAAACAACAAACTACTACTTTACAAGTGCATACTTAAACCAATATGGACTTATGGGATTCAGCTGTGGGGAACAGCCTCAAAATGCAATCTAGGAATACTACAGCGCTTCCAATCAAAAATACTACGTATTATCACTAAAGCCCCGTGGTACATCAAAAACGAGAATTTGCATCGAGATCTCAAAATCAAAACAATAAACCAAGAAGTATCCGACACCTTAGACAAATATCGCAAACGAATGGAGAAACACCCAAACTTACTAGCGAGAAACCTGATGAAGGAACCACCTAACACTACTTTTACAAGGCTGAAGAGAAGAGCACCCCAAGATCTTATAAAATAAAAATAAGATTTTATGAAATTGATGGGCGTATCAAAGGATATCGCACCACGCATGACTATTAAAAATACTTAATTTCCAGCTAAATGTCAAAGATAGACAGCTTGCAGGATTGGAATGGAATAAAAAAAAAATCCGATTTATAAAAAAAATTCAGCTCAATCGGAAAACGGGTAGTCAAATTTAACTTGCAAGATTTGATTACACACAGACAGACAGACAATTGTCAGGTAAAACCATAGACTAGGAATCCTCTAGACGTAGTTTAGAGCAATTATTTCATGCAACCGATGCTGCCAAAAATGCGGGGGTGCGCGGGACGAGGTGAGCGAAGTCCCGTGCCGTGATTGGTCCGTTCAAACGACGAACGAGTTCACGGACGTCACACAAAGACACTTTTGACTCGAACATGGAGTAAAATTACCGTATGCGTGGCAGCGGGGGTAGCGCGACTATGCTCAGTGTAGGTAGAGGATGTTTTGTCTGTGGGTAAAACTAAATAAAAGCTTGTAAAAAAAGCACAAGCATTTATGAAACGTAAATCACCTACCTGTAATTAATATAGGCAATTGCAGTAGATTCGTTGTAACGTTGGACATAATGGACTATAAGACTCTAAACTAAGTATACCCTTGTAACTCTTGTAAGTCACTAACTCAAAAAAAATTGAGACTTTTAGTACTACAGGTACAACGCAGTTACGCGCGTTTATTAACCGACTTCGAAATCACAAAGGAGGTTATCAATTCAGTTGTATGTTTTTTTTATGGCAAAACACGTACTAACGCGACAGCAGTGTATGAAACAAATCATGCAGTCAGTTTGTTAAGACTGTTCGGTCTGTTTGAATTGGGCCACACATTTGTAAAATTGATAGTTATAGTTTGGCAAGGTTAGAATGTTGGTTGCCTTTCGGTATGAGCGTGCGACATTCAATAGTTTCAATCGTGGGTTCAATTCAAAGTTCGCTCCGAGGTACGTACTTTTTTACACATGCATTTTTTTATTTGGTTCTAATAGGTATCTATTCTATGAAATAATGATAAGTAAGTTCATTACCAATGAGTTTTATTGAACGTATGTATGAAATGTCTTTTGATATTTTTTAACATTCTCTTTTCAGTAAAGAAAAACATTGTGAGGAAACCAGACTAATTCCAATACGGCTTAATTTCAATGTAATAAATGAAGGTTGCAAAGGATTTTACGATATGAGTTTTTTGCCGACATAGCCATGGCAGAAACTTATCTTCGAAATTAATAATTATGGCCGTTATTGCAAAATTACTGCTAAAGGTAATTATATTGCAGTTGATAAGGCTGTTTGAGTAATACCATACCATATGAGGCATTAAAATTTGTTTCTACAGGCTTTGCTCACTATGCAATTGATTTACAAGCGTATTTTTAAAATTAGATAGTTTAATCTCAAAAAAAAATGTTTTTTTATTTAATTTTGTTCATTTTTATTATTAATAAAAAGTAATTAAACACTCACCCATAAAATACGTCATGCATAGTGCAGCTACGATGAGTAGAATGAATGTTTTCTTGAGCCGACGTGGTGGCTTCAGCACTCTGTTACTCCGTATGTTGATGTTCGGTGCCGAGGTATCATCTTTTAACTGGAAAATAATGAGCTATTTACACACTGCTTGCTACACTCGCTTTGCTACAGGTAGCTAAAAGTACATCCATTCAGCCCCAATTTTGGGGTTTGCCATAAGCCGCGCGTGGCGCTGTCGCCACCTAGCGGCCACATCTGTGCTGATCGTAACAGACGTGTTTTGTTAGGGAGTGCGTCTTATGTACTTAGTACTATTAAGTATTTATTCTGTGACACTGACAAGACATCATCGAAAATTTAGTCTAACTCCCTAGTATTTTAAGTATAGGATGTATTGCGAGCCCTTAAAGTTATCATGTAAAAAAATTATATGTATGTATATAAGATTGGTATACATTTTTTATGGGATTTTTAGTTATAACTGTCAATCATAGGGCATCGTATCAGACCAACCAAATATTGCAAAACAATCTACAATTCAAGACATTTCGGTTTATCGGACAGAAACTTAAAATATTTCGTTTTGTTAAATCAATAGTACAAATCTTAGACAAATTATAAAACACTCATGAGTTATGATATGGTATATTTCATGACAAGAAATTAATTACAAACGTTTTACGCTGCCCAGTTGTGAGGACACGCAAATAATATTCCGACTAAAATGCAAAATTCATTCAATATTTACATTTGCGTTCGTCGAGTAACAACCAACACACCCTTACCTCTAAGTACCGGTAAGTACTGAATTTTCCCATATCGGGCAGACATAAACATCACAACCAGACACTACGTTAAATAATAAATACTGTACATTGAAATACTAAAAGACGTCCACTTTTTGTAACATGATTTCAGCGACTAAAACCTTCCATAATTAGCTGAAATCGACGTCGCTGACAAAATTTGGAAGGCAAAAATACAACTGTCAAAAATATGTCAGTGAATCTATTTAAGCGCGTTTATTAATGGTGCTATGCTGCTGGCAAAAGTTTCGGGTCGGTGTAAAGAGTACCTTAAATAGGTTCGACAAAAAATTTAAAGGCGTTTTTCAAGAAAATGTGTTCCTCAAAATTCTTCTACTTTGTTTATGATAGCGACGTGCTTGTGCTGCATCGTGTGAATACAGCTTGACGCATGTAAGTATTTTATTTTATTTCATAAATGGTAATTACAAATTTTAAGTAATTGAAGGTTAAGGTTAATTATTTTGTTAAACATTACTACTTAATTAGTTAATTACCAATTAAAGAAAAGTTTAAATAACACACATGTTAAGCTTTTCTGAGAGAATCGAAATGGGAACCAGTAACCAAACTAAGTTTATTTTATACACTATCACAAAAGCCACTAATAATTTAGAAAAGATTTGTTTATATAACACTAATAATTTGAATTTATCTTACCTTTCGTCTGCGTACATCAGCCATTGCAATGAAGTTTGTTCAATAACTAAAGATGTACTTATTGTTATACAATTCCACTAACACCGGTTGCCGCAGCGACTACTAGACTACTAATTTATTTGTCAAGGAAAATGGTAATATTAACCATCGTCTAGTCTGGCTGGATCGTAGAGTCACGATGAGTCGCGGTATTTTTTATCATTGATGGGAGAACTAGCAGGATACAATCGCTAATGTAAAGTGAAGAAGTAATGTTATGATACGTTATCTTGTATTATGTATTATTTATAAATATGTCCTCATAATGGGCCAAGCTGACAGCTAATTAAACTATAGCGTCTACCTACGTATATATAGTTACGCCATATCATACAATTATAGGTAGGTAAATAGGTTGAAAAAATGTAAAAGAATTATATGTACCAACAGGTTGCTTCTCTTTCATAAAATTAACGGCGTGAATATACTTACCTATAGGTCCTAGGTGCCTACCTAGCTACTGAGCGACATTTACTACTTATGCAACCAACCCGGAAATCGCGAAAAAACATTGACCCTCCCATACAAAATATCAACATCAGGCTAGCCAAAATCTATAAAACAGCCAATTTTTTCGCGATTTCGTGATTGGTCCCATAAATAGTAAAAGTTGTTCAGTATGATCCATAACCCAATAAATTATTACAAGTCACAACAAAACATCCTGTATAATTTCAAAAACATAAATTTAACACCTTTTATAAATACCTACCTATTCTATAGTCCGTTTTTTTTAGCATTAGAAAGAACTTCGCAGAAGTTCGCTTGTGGTTCTGAATCTGGCACTTTTAGCGGTAACAATTTGAAGTAAATTATATGTATTGACCATGCTACATTAGATAATTCAATAATTATTAACAATTAACGAGCCTGATAAAAACTGCACGCTTGCTTCTGCGGAGTTCTTTCTAATGCTAAAAAAAACGAACTGTATAAAGTCACTACATTGAAGGTCAATGTATAATGGTCTTAGTTTCCAAGGTTAAAGTACCTAGTATCTGCCCCTCCTCCCAGCTCCCACCTATAGGCACTTAATTTGACTGCTTGAAATCATTCAATCAAAACATCAACGGCCTTGGTACAAAGTTGACATAGTGGAGCTCGGTTTGTATATACTTACTTACTGCATGTAGTGTAGACTGATAATTTTCATTCACTTTAATTTTACGTTATTGGCTTAAGGTGAATCCACACCGCAGTTTGGTGGAGCAATAGTGCTAAAGTAGAGCCTGGATATATCCAGGCTGGTTTGTGGTTTTTCATTTTCATCTTCTATCGAGCAAACCAAGCCAAACTTAATGTAATTATGAAAGAATCCCCATTAATGTCGATGTCGTTACTCCCCATCTTTCATGTGCTTAACACAATCATGACAGATCGCAATGGACAGACTGGTCCTGATAGAGAAACTGAAAGAATATGGCGTGGGTCGACGGAAGCTCACCGACGACTTGTTTAAAGACGATCCGCCTCTTCCGCGGCTCGGAGTACGAGATGAGGATGAAGAGGAACTGTGTCATGAAATGTAAGTCTTACCTGTTTGTTAGGTAAGTAAGTATTGCTATATTCGGTGAAGTTCAAAATACGCTTTTTGTTTGGGCTTTAACTGGAAGGTATCGTCTTATTCCCAGATGTTAACCCAGCTGGGAATATTTATATATGAGCCTAGAGTGTCCCACTGCTGGGCAAAGGCCTCCCTCCTCCCTTTCCACGTATCCCTGTCTTGACCCGTCTCCCACCAGTACCTATCAAACACCAGAATATTTATCACCAGTTAATTGAGAAAAATGCACTTTTTCTCAGTTATTTCCAGTGGCAATAGGTGAGGAAAACATTCCCAGCTGTAAACACTGGTAACAATTTGATGGTAACATTTGGGAAAAACCCGAACGTGATGATCTGATGATATCTAGCTAGTATTAGACAAATTATAATTTACCTTTGGCCCTCATAGTCTAACCTGATAGGAGTGATGCTGGTGGAAAACCCAAAGATAATAATTCGGAATATCGTATTTGGAGGATGATTCGAACTCGCCTTAGCAGTAGCAGTTTCCCTAGTAAGAAATAACATTTTACCAAAAAAGTTTCTTTCGACATCTCGTAGGTGTTTGACAAGGACACAAAGGGTATTAGGTAGTTTCCTTCGTTTTGCTTTCCCGCATCTTTGTGTATCTAGATTTCTGAGGTTTATTTAAGAAACAATCTATAATAATAGTGATTGTAAATTATAATACTTCCGATAAATTAGATATAAATGTTAGTGTACCTCAGGGGACAGTTATATGCCCCAAGCTTAATGCTGCTCATAAATGACTTAGCTTTGAACGTAGACTCGATTACTGGTAGCTATTTCAGAAATTGGCATCTTGTATGAAGGATCCAAATTTTCTAAATTCGGTAGCGACCCCTAAAACAAAATTTAAAATTCTGAAATAAATCCACATTTGTTTTTTTGGTGTAAGAGGAACATAGAAAATTTTAATTTCGACGAATATCCATTATATGCCATGACAGTTGCATTAACGGAATTTATCCGATAATGTATTTCTAGTACATAGTTATCTGGGTTATAAAATCATATTAGCTTACATATTTTCAGAATAAAATCCACATGCAGCATTCCCGGGTGCCAGTTCTCAACAGAATCTCTATTAGAATTCGAAAACCACTACAACACTTCACATAGATACTCGTGCAGTCAGTGCAAGAAAGTCCTTCCATCGCCGCATCTTCTAGATTTACATATACAGGAACAGCATGACTCATTCTTCGCTGTGCTGGCTACTAAGAAACCATCGGTAAGCTATATGGAATCATAGTGTAATGTGACATTATTTAAGTTTATTTATGGGATATTTTATTTAAAGTTGTACACTACACTTTTATTTTTATAAATTTGGGGAACTGTAACAATTATATGCTATTTCTACTTGTTAACGCCTAGTGTATGTGTGCCATGCATGAGACACACATACTCACACAGCGACAGCAACAAAAGCGCGGGCGCGGCCCGCGCCCCACTCTTCAACTAACCAGCAACGCATACGTACTTACATGTAGTACTTTTTTACTATGTAGTTTTTTTTATCATTAAAAGTAAAAAATTTGGAAAACTCCTGCGTTATTTCTCCATCTTAGTCCACCGCCCGCTACTAGAATTCGCTCCTGCTTCTTCATTTGGTACCTTCGAGCCGGAATCAGAAGAACCGTCAATCGACACGTCGATCACAAGAACAAAGGATCGCGCAAACTAGACGGACCGTTACGTGGACATTTCGAGAAAAGGAGTTACATTTCAATATTTTGCAAACTGCGTACACTTTAAGGAGCAGAAGATTCCATCGTTTCAAGGGATTGTCATTAACTGGAAATAAAGAAAGAAATCACAGCCACTACAGGAGTAAAAGTGAAAGTGACAAGTGAGAACCTGGGGAGTAGTGTCAATGTGAGTTTGTTCCGATCCTTTCCCTTTGTTTCGAGCATCCCTCTTTATTAGTGTTTACGCACCTGCATTCCTAAGTAGCCACTTACATATATTATTTTTATTTCGCACCTTAAACGCGAATTCTTACCTATCACATCGCATAATTAGATTCATAACTTCATTACATATAACATAACCCATGTTAGTTAGCACCTTAAACGTTAATTAACTAAATCAGTCGTTTAGACAAGTTCATTGCATACCAATCTACTTTAAATTCATATTGCTAATTGGTAATTGCCGTTAGATACAAATACAGGAATTCGTTCGTATTATTCGCACACTTTAAACACCAAATACTTAAGTAATAATCGTAAACGCTTGCTATCCAGCTTCTTAGTATAGGTATTTACTTGTTTTAAAATAAATCCTGCAACTAAATAAATAATATTTTCCGATTGTGTAATCTGGAGTTATATAGGTATAGGTACTTATAAGACCCCAAAGGTCTGTGCCTACCGTGTTAAGCCTAAAATAGCTGAAGTGTTAATCGCAATATTTCTGTGCATATTCCAGCTGATCCATCTCGCCGCGCGCTAGCTGACCTTGACCTTCGATGCGCTCGGCGCCCGGCAACTGCTACCGGGCTTATCTCTGCTTGCTACTTAGCTGTTTACGCACTTCGCTAGCCTAACTGCACTCTCATTACGCTTCGTTATAAACAACATTTAAGTATCCCAAGTATTTCTTTATTATTTGCTACTAATTTTCGCTTAACTTTCTTGATTACAGCGTTACAATAAACTTTGTAAGTACTTAAATTAATTATCTGTGTAAATCATGAACGAAACTGATATCAAAACATTAATTAAGCAGCGAGCTACATTTAAAACGAAAGTTACTCAATTCTTAACATATTTAAATCCTCTTAACAGTTGTCCTAATTTAAACAGACTGCAGATCAGTGAACTAAATATTCGCTTGACAAAAATTGAAGAGATTTATTCCGATTATGATTCTGTGCAATCTGACATAGAAAATTCATGTGAAATTCCAGACGAGCAGTATGCTGAGCGTGAAACCTTTGAGTCGAGATACTTCGGTGCAGTCGCGCTCGCTCGAGAGGTATTGGCGAGGAGCGGGAACTCAGCGGGTCCCGCGCCGGAGTCCAGGTCAGTCTCAGGTTCTTGTGTGCATCAAGGAAGGCCAAATATTAAGCTCCCTACAATACATTTACCTACCTTTTCGGGACAGTATCAAGACTGGCTGGAATTTCATGACACTTTTAACTCACTGATACATTTAGATGAATCGATACCTAAAATAAACAAATTTCATTACTTACGCGCTGCGTTAAAAGAAAGCGCTGCTTTGATTGTACGATCGCTTGACTTCTCGGCTGAAAATTACGACGTCGCGTGGGATTTACTTTGCGAAAGATTCAATAACTCGAGACTTCTAGTCAATAATCACTTGCAAGCTATATTTAACTTTGAACAGATAGGCAAAGAGAATCCTAAAGCGTTGCGTAACCTTATTGATACTGTTAACAGGAACTTACGGGCTCTAAAAACTCTTAAACTGCCCACTGAACACTGGGACATACTTATAATATATATAATGTCACAAAAACTCGACGCTGTCACTACGCGGGAGTGGGAGGAACACCGTAGCACTTTAACGGCATTGCCCACTCTGGCAATTTTTTTAGAGTTTGTCAAAGGTCGTGCTGATTTATTGGAAACAATGGAGGATGCCAATAACAAACGCCGGCATAGTGACAGCACACACAGTCGTCATAAATCTCTAATTGTTACCACTCAATCCCCACAATCAGAACGTCAATTCGTGTGTCCATTATGTAAAAACAACCACGCACTGTATCGTTGTCTCAAATTTAAATCGTTTTCAGTTGATGTAAGATTGCAAAAAGCTAAGTCATTAAAATTATGCTTAAATTGCTTACGTCAAGGTCACAGCGCAAACGCATGCAGGATTGGTCCGTGCCGCTTGTGTAACAAGCCATTAAATAGCTTACTACATTCACATGATGCATCGTCGTCAGCTTCACCCTCGCCGCTCAGCAATATCGCCCTTTATACCTCGCCACCGGAGTCGCTCGAGGTCGGCTCTCCCGAGACAGACGAATATCATAGCGAGAGAGAAAGTGACGACAATGACGATTCACGGAACCACATTACCTTATCAGCAGTTGAAAACAACTGTGCGCTTTTGTGTACTGCATTAATCCATGTCACAGATCAAAATGGACAAAAACATACAGTTCGTGCGTTACTGGATAACTGTAGCACATCATGCTTTATAAGTACAAATTTAAGTAAAAAACTAAACTTACCAACTGTCTCCACCAAGTCATCAGTTAATGGGTTAGGAGAGCAAACTTCTCGCCTTACCGAAAAATGCAAGATCACTATATCCTCCCTTTCAGAACCATATGAAGCACATCTAGAATGTTTTGTCGTTTCGCGCGTTACACGACAAGTACCTGTAGTTCGCATTAATGAAGCAGTGTTAAATATTCCTCCTAACATTACGTTAGCTGACCCTACATTTAATACCCCGTCAGAAGTTGATGTGCTTCTCGGAGCTTCTACTTTCTGGAATATTGCAGTGGGTGCAGAAATTATTCCTTTGGGTGAAGGCGAGGATATGCCGGTATTGTGCAAGACTAAGTTAGGATGGTTGGTTGGCGGCGGTTCACTAACAACTCATCAATTAAATGCAGTTCAGTGCAATCACGCGGTCGTTTCACATGACAATCAACTACAGGAACAATTAACTCAGTTTTTTGAGCATGAATCTGTACCTCAACATAAGGCAATGTCAATGGAAGAGCAACAATGCGAGAAACATTTTTTAGATAACCTTCGTCGAGATTCTGACGGAAGGTTCATTGTTACTATTCCATTAAAAGAATCTCCTGATAGACTAGGGGATTCATACGATCGAGCGTTAAGCAGGTTTCAAGCACTGGAACGTCGATTTAGTAAAAATCCATCATTTAAAAAACAGTACTGCGATTTCATGCAAGAATATATTGATTTAGGGCACATGGAGGAAAACACAACTCCCGACGCAGACAGACATACATACATTCTGCCTCATCATGGCGTCGTTCGCGAAACTAGTCTCACAACTAAGCTTAGAGTCGTTTTTGACGGATCAGCTGTCACCACGTCGGGATTGTCATTTAACCAGATTCAGATGGTTGGTCCTACAGTACAGGACGACCTTATAAGTATTTTAATAAGATTACGACAACATAAATTCATAGCAACCGCAGATGTTGCCAAAATGTATAGAATGGTAAATGTTAATTCAGAGCAACAGGAACTGCAGCAAATCTTATGGCGTTTCGAACCCCAAGAAAAACTCAAACTTTACAAACTCAAAACCATTACCTATGGCACTTCCAGCGCCCCATATTTGGCCACAAGGTGTTTGAAGCAATTAGGTCTAGAGTGCCATGATAAAATAGTGTCTGATATCATACAACATGATTTTTATGTTGATGACCTCATTACCGGAGCGTCTACCGCTGACGAATTAATAGCCATTTGTCAAGGGGTTATAAAACAACTTCAACAAGGTCAATTCTATTTGCGCAAATGGTACTCAAATCACCCAAACATAATTAACAATATAATTAACGAAAATACTAGCGATGGTTTATTTAATCTTAGCCACAATGAATACTCGAAAACCTTGGGGTTATTATGGGCCTGTAAAGAAGACAAACTTTTGTATTCTGTTGACATTAAAACCAACAATCACGTTAGCAAGAGAACCATATTGTCCATAATTTCTCAAGTTTTTGATCCGCTGGGCTTAATAAATCCATGTGTGCTCACAGCTAAAATTATTCTTCAAAAATTATGGGCATCTAAAATTAGTTGGGATGAAGTGGTTCCCTCAGATATTTATGACGCCTGGTGCAAATTCGTTAACTCGCTGAGTGCCATAAATAATATTCGGATCCCAAGATGCGTGGTATGTGATTGTCCTGCATTCATTGAAATAGTGGCATTTGGTGACGCATCCACCCATGCTTACTCAGCATGCGTTTATCTCAAATCCGTAGATAAAGACGGCCATGCGTCAGTACATTTAGTAATGGCAAAGAGCCGTGTAGCTCCACTGAGGCCTTTAACTATTCCCAGGATGGAGCTGAACGGTTCCCTTTTAGCCGCTCGATTGGTGGAAAAGGTTAAAACATCGTTTCGATTACAGATCAATCGGTGTACTTACTGGTGTGATTCAACAATAGTTTTAGGGTGGATAAAATCATCTAAAAACCATATGCTTAAACCTTATGTCAACAATAGAATTCAAGAAATCTTGCAAAGGTCTGATGCATCAGAATGGCATTACGTACCCACCAACATGAACCCAGCAGACATAGGATCTCGGGGTGCAACACCTGCACAGTTAGAATCATGCACTTTATGGTGGACAGGACCTACATTCTTATTGGGAGACGAATCGTCATGGCCCGCCCAACCAAATTACACTAAAGAAAGTGAGTTACCGGAATTCAAAGCTCATTGCACACTAATTACACAAACTAATGATTATTCCAGCTATATATCTGATTTTATTAAACGGTTTTCAAATTGGAACAAATTACTGCGCGTTGTAGCCTATGTTCAACGTTTCATACACAACTGCTTGCATCCAACCAATAAGCTCACTGGACACTTAAAAATTCACGAGCTTCATTCTTCGTTAAATGCTTTATGCAGATTTGCCCAACGTGAAACATTTTTGAAAGAATACGATATATTAAAACGCAACAATAAGTTGCCTGTTAAACATCAATTTAATGATTTGAACCCGTTTTTTAATGCCGAAGACGCTCTTATAAGGGTAGGAGGTAGATTGTCAAACTCATTTTACGACTTTGACACAAAACATCCCATACTACTCCATTCATCACACCACGTCGCAATGTTACTGTTCAGATATTACCACATATTATTACTGCACGGTGGGCCACAGCTACTGTTAGCCAACTCTCGCCACAAAATATGGGTTATTGGTGGTAGAAATTTGGCTCGAAAAACTGTACAAAAATGTATTAAATGTTGTCGTTTTTCCGGTAAACCTAGACAGCCAAGGATGGGTGATCTTCCTGAACCTCGGATTCACGCAGAATATCCCTTCTTTAGCACGGCTGTTGACTATGCCGGCCCAGTAATGATATTGAACCGAAAGGGTAGAGGTAGCAAGTTAATCAAAGCTTACTTATGTATTTTCGTTTGCATGGCCGTAAAGGCTATTCACATTGAACTTGTGACTGATCTGACCAGTGAAACATTCATGGCCGCGCTGCACCGTTTCATAGCCCGCAGAGGTAAACCTGCGCACATTTACTCTGATAACGGTCGTTGTTTCGTGGGAGCCTGCACTGAATTATCTCGATTTCTTAAACAAACCTCAAATCAAATAAGTTCTGATGCATCTAAATTATCAATAAATTTTCATTTTTCACCAGCTTATAGTCCCCATTTCAACGGTTTAGCCGAGAGTGCAGTTCGGTCAGTAAAACATCATTTGAAGCGAATTATTTCTTGTACTAACTTAACTTATGAAGAACTTAATACCGTTTTGACTATGACTGAGGCAATTTTGAACGGAAGACCCCTCACTCCCTTATCTTCAAACCCTTCGGACCTTTCAGCCCTCACTCCTTCACATTTCTTGATCGGACGAACAGACACGTTGCTCCCATCACCCCAGGCACCTGAATCTGCTGCTATCTGTACCTTGTCACGCTACATGCGAATTCAACGACTAAAGGCCCATTTCTGGAATCGATTTCACAATGAATACATTTCAGAGCTTCAAAAACGCCACAAATGGACCAAAGACGGAGGACAACTCAGATTAGGAGAAATGGTGCTTGTCAAGGACGATCGAGTGCCTCCAAACCAATGGTTACTGGGTCGAGTAACACAACTTTATCCCGGCACTGATGGAATATCCCGAGTGGCCGATGTACTCACCATGTCTGGAACTATACGGCGTGCCTTCAACCGCCTATGCCCACTGCCAGTAGAAGACAACAGCTTCGTTCCTGGGGGGGCAATATGTTAACGCCTAGTGTATGTGTGCCATGCATGAGACACACATACTCACACAGCGACAGCAACAAAAGCGCGGGCGCGGCCCGCGCCCCACTCTTCAACTAACCAGCAACGCATACGTACTTACATGTAGTACTTTTTTACTATGTAGTTTTTTTTATCATTAAAAGTAAAAAATTTGGAAAACTCCTGCGTTATTTCTCCATCTTAGTCCACCGCCCGCTACTAGAATTCGCTCCTGCTTCTTCACTACTCAATCACGAAATGCTAAAAGGAGAAAATTGTGTCCCAAGATATCCATAGTTTTTTGGGTTACTTCCATTCTGTTACCATTACAAAGTTTTTGAGAAATACTCGCAGTAACGGGATGGAAATAAAATTCGTGCCATCTGCTAGCGGCTAAAAAATATACCTACTGGCTAGTTACTACGTATTTCATCATTTAATTTGTGCGGTTAACTATATTAAATTAAACCTTTGATTTCAGTATTGCTGTTATATAGAAGAATGCAAAGAAAAATTCATGAATGCAGAAGAACGTCTAGAACACTGTGTTAATGTTCACAAAATGCCCAAAGATTTCCGTTTCGACCAAAAGCCTAAAAATAAAAAGGCTAAAGCAAAGAATAAAAACAAAAAGCCGAATGAAGAGAGCTCTATGGATGTTGATAAAGTCGCTGAACAAAAACAATTTATGTTTACGAATAGAAAACAGAAAGCGTTTCCTAAATATACAGGAAAAAAGTTTACTACAGAAAAAGAAAATACTACCACAGATGTAAACATGGATGAAGTTGTAAAAGACTTAAAAGACAGTTTACCAACTTAATAAAACAAACTTTACATCATAACAGTTTATTTTACTCTCACAATCATTACTATTAAATAAATAAAAGTAAGCTTATTACTACATTTCAACATGTTTATATGACTTGCATATATTCAGTGATATATTAAATCTTCAGCATATATTCAAATAATTAATTTTGACAGTGCAATGGCAAACTATTCGAGATTCCTTATTTAAACATAAAACAAAATCAAAACGTATTATAGAGAGATGTCTATATTGTATATTTCCTGTCTTATCGAATAACATCTAAATATCAATGACAGGCGAATTTCGATGATAAAAGTTCATGCTTATTTACTCTTTTGCCTGAATTCTGCCGAATATTGCCTTACACTATTTACGAATATTATTGACGTAATTTTTGACTGCTTATAAAAAAGTGCATCAACTTTACATATCTCATTTGAGTAATTTGAATCCAGATAGTGAACTAATTATTCCGTTGATTGTCCTTAAAAGAGTACGATAGGCTCAAACAGTTTGATGCTGCACGTAAAAAAAACTCAAAACGTCAAAAATTAATGCACTTTTAAACTTCGAATGAAATCACATCACATTCAATAAAAAAAAATCCCGAGCATAACTCGAATACAAAAGGAATAAGGTCTAGATTTACTTAGCCTTGCCCTGGGCGGCGACAGCGGCCATGGCGCTCTTGACAGTTTCCTCGTCCCCGAGGAACTGCATGGAGTCCGTAGGCTTCATATCCTCATCCAACTCGTACACGAACGGGATGCCCGTGGGCAGGTTGAGTTCCATGATGGCGGCGTCGCTAAGACCTGGATAAAAAACAGTCAAACTTTCAAATATTTCTTGATGTATAGTATTTTAAAATTTTGGTTATCAGGTTTGTTGAAGGGATTGTAAAATTCTGTGGTTAACACTGTGCACTGTAGTGAAGTTAATTTTCTGGTCCAAATGGTAAAAGATACCGAAAAAATTCCAGCTGTTACCAATGACAAGTAGCAACTCGTTGGTGAAGTAAGCACGAAGAAATTCGTATATTGAACTTTATTGCTATCCCGCTCGCACAGTGGCATTGACCGCCGGCATCAATAGCGGCTGTTGCAAAATGACGCGGTTTTGGAATGAGATGCAATGCCAATTTACAACATTCAGGATCGAGCATAAATATCTATACTCGCCGGTAATAAACGGTACAACACGATAAAATAACCAAAGGATATCACGCACTGGACTGACCTGATACTGCAGCAATGGCGGAATCCTCTGGATACGACTGGTTCTTCTTTTGCGTTCAACACCTTTTCTTCTATCACACACCGGCCGGCGGTACGTTAAACAGTCTTAGGTCTTTTGTCACGCACGATATAACACTAGAACACTTAGTTTTGGAGGCTTAATACACAAAATATGATTTAAATCGATGGCGGTCGATCCGCATGGCGCGGCGTCTCGGTAGTTCTCGTTTTCGCCAACAGAGGCGCTGCTGAGGCTCGTCCTGAGCGTGCCGCCCGAGAGTTTCGGACGATCCTATTGGCTAAAATGTCAATATTGTATCGTTATGAAGTGCGTATTGGCTTTGCATCGATAAACGGTAGAAGCGCGCGGAAATTTGATTGATTACTTAAAAACTAAACGTTAAGAACGGAACAGCGGCATTTTGAATTTTGATTTCAAAGTTAAATCTTGAAAGTAGTTAGAATAAATTTACAGGAGCAATAAAACTGTAATTAACCTCTCGTTTGCGATTGTTTTTCTCAAATAAGCTAAAAATTTTTTCTAACTCACCATCTAAATGCTTGACAATGCCTCGAAGGCTGTTTCCATGAGCGGCAATGATAATCTTCTTGCCTTCTTTGATCTGAAAAAAATTAACTATGGATAAGCCTAACAATAGGTTTTCTGAAGGAAATTAATTAAAACATTCTTACAATGTTGGATTTAAAGGTTTTTCAACAAAAGTACAATATACTTTGAAATATAAATGCGAAGCATCATCAGCAAAGTTATTTCGCTGTCAAGTTTTATTACGGCTAACCAGAGGTCAGGGTGATCTTGTACCGTTGGAAGCTTTATTCATCTTCTGGCCACTCTTTGACTGCGCCATGCATTACGAAAAGATCCAGTAACATATCTTGTCTGAGTCATGTGTTGATGGAATGTGTCCGTAATGAGGCGCTGAGGAGTGACATGACATTTATAAAAACCACCAACATAGGTAGTTGCAACATCGTCCTGGCATCGCCACTATCAGGCGAGTTCAGGTTGATGTGCAAACTATATTTAAATGTGATGTAGTGGTGTAGGTAATACTTCACTACTTTTTTTTTTTATTAGCCTGTAGGAGTGTCCCACTTCACTACTACATCATTATTATTATTAGATCTCATTACGGGGGTGACATTGTCACTGCGTGACAAAACCCCTTTAAATAAAAAAAAAACAATTTAAAGTACCTGTGGCACAATAACATCATTCCAGTATGGCAGTGTGCGCTCAATAGTGAGCTTGAGACTCTCAAACATCGGGAACTCTTCAGGTTTTGGGTCACCAGCGTAGCGGGGATCGTTCACGATGGTGTCATAGTAGGGGTGATCCTTCTCCATTGGGGGAGGGGGTACGTCGAAGCTGCGGCGCCAGATTTGGACCTGGATTATAAAAAAGTAAGGTTGACTCAACATGAAAGTCATATTTTGCTCTTACTTTGAACACATTTATTGCAGTATCAGGTCTAAACGAATTGATGATAAGGAGTGACTCTATATTTATCTTGGTGTTGTGGTTTTTGTAGTAGGTATTTTAAAAGTTAAACTTCTATAAAATTATGATGTTTAAATTAACATGTTCACAGTGTGTGCTACAAAAATCGCTGCCAACTTGGCTTGGTTTCACTCTAGGAGTATACACTGAAATAGATGTCAGATTGGAGTGTAAAAATCCAGAACACACTAGTTATGTTCCAATCAAATCATTTCACATTCACAACACCCACCAATGACCTTTTATTTATGTAGACGGGTGACGTTCATAGTTGACAAAACTAAAATTTGATCCAACGATTTTGACAACTTGACAGGTTGGCGTCACCCATACGACTAACTAAATATAGGTTCCGGAACCTATATTTAATGGCTCACAATCGTGCGCCTGGTACCATATCTACCTCAATTTACTTACATCTATGACACCCACACACATACAAGAACTAAACATTTACCTGAGCTTCTCCATATTTGGCTGCGGTCTCGGCTTTGTTAAGGCCGGTGAGTCCACCGTAGTGCCTCTCGTTGAGCCTCCAAGTCTTGCTAACTGGCAGGTCTGGTTGGTTGATCTCTTTCAGCACCGAGTTCAGGGTGATCTGGGCTCGCTTCAGCACCGACGTGTGGGCGATGTCGAACGTGTAACCCTCGGCTTTCAACGCCTTGCCGGCGGCCACGGCCTCCTCGCGACCTGCGGCAATTATCTAATCAGAGAACATCAAGATAAAATGAGCAAACTTTACAAGTCTTTATACTTACCCTTATCACTCAAATCGGCGTCGAACCATCCGCAAAACAAATTCTTCTGATTCCACTCACTTTCGCCATGGCGAATCATAACAATTTTGTATTTTGCAGCCATAGTTTCGGAAAAAATTGTGACCGGTCAAACCCTCAATCTAAATTCTAATATCTGTCTGACACCAATAACCTCTCTTTGACCTTCCTTCGCTTCATTTCATCAATGACGTTCAACGTGCGAACTAGTATTATACAAAGTAAACCTTAATGAAATGCAATAAAGTACAAAATTGTGTTAAATCTTAAAACCATAGACAAAGATTGTATTACAAAGTTTCTACACGATGCAGCAGAACAAAACATATTGAGTAATGCATTACTTAAATACGCCTCTTGATTAAAAAGTTTACTCACATGGTGTAATCAGATGTATAATCGGCTTAATATTTTGATGCAAAATATTTTGGATATTTCCTTTCCTTTTCTATTTGCCTCTGTTGCAATTTCCATTGCATTGTAAATGTGAAAAAATACAGTTTTATTTATTAATTATCACTACGATAGTACGATATGAAAGCAAACCTAAACAATAAGAATATTATTGTTAGTGAGAGTAAAATAATATACGATATTCCTGATTAGAACACTGAAATAAAAACCTGTGAACTATATCAAGAATGGCACCGAAAAAGAAAACTGAAAGTTCATCATTTTTACTGAAAACACCAAAAGAAAAAATATCAAAAGCTAAACCATTCAAACCAAAGAACATTATAAAATTAAAAATTCCGGCTAAAAGTAAGTATTCATGTTATAATATTTTTTTGCAATTCTGCAAAATTTCTGGTCAACTCGTCATGGTCGTCAAGGTTGGAATTGGATACTTGAATCGAGCTTTATAACTGTTAACCATCTCGAAATCTATTAAACTAAGACATATGTTAGAAGGTCATATTTATGTTAGGTTTTAAGGACAATACAGGTTGGATTTTAGGACATCTATGTTAAAACATTTCATTACTCCTACAGACATCTTTACTACTACAGGTAGCTCTTCATTTTATTACCTTTTAACATTTGGTGATTGTATTTTACAAGCATACTGCCATATTTAAAAAAATCAGTCTGGTAGTTCACTTGCAGATTTGGTAACCAGCCCCATTGCATGTTTTTTACCTTGTCTAGTATGATTGAACTGCGGCCCACTGCCATATAAATGATTAAAGTCTCGACTAACTTCCAACCGCCTAGCCAGTTAACTGTACCTTAACATCTTTACGTAAGGGCACATGGGGCCTGTGCTCAGGGGGCCCCGAAGGACAGAGTAACAGTATATTTGATTACCCATAATAAATAGAAGATCATAGTAGAAAAATGTTAGTTCAATTCGCTTTCTTTACTTTCCAAAAGGGCCCCAAAGTCTTATGTGCCGAAGGGCCCCAGCATAGTTTAAGACGGCCCAGAGCCTACTGTTACGCATAGTTATTAGTGTTATTACCCTTTACCTGGTATGCTAATATGTGTATTTTATCTGTTCAGGTATTAAAAATGCCATTGGTGAAAAGATCTTGGAACAAAAAAGTCCTGTAGAACTTGAACTGAAAAAGATGCTGACCATGAACCCACAGAATGATGTGAAGATTGACAGAATGAATGAAGGTTACTACAAATTTTATTAAGCATATTAACACATAACACATGAACCTCCAGGTCTTTTTAGTATTAAGATTTATGTGCGTATTACGCACCTCTAACATATGTATCTTTTATGACTGTATGTGTTCTGAATAAATAAAATAAAATAAAAATAAAAATAAAATAAAAAAACTACCTCAGCAAACCAATAATACTAAACTTAGTCTAAGAATGAGTTGAGTGAGGTAACTACCAACTGATGTGCAGTGTGGTGTCTAAGGCCTCATTGGCACAAGCGCTTTTACAATGCGGGTTAGAAAAGCGTTTGAATGACACAAATGGATACATGTGTATTTATTCACACAATGGCGGTGGCGCTTTTTATTAAGTGTTGTTGGATTTTCAACTTTAAGCGTTGGTAGTTATATCTAATTTAACGTGCGGACAGATTCAAGCACTTTTTTAATGCGTGTTGGAAAAGCGCTTGTTAGTATGAGCCCTGTCTTTGATAAAATGTTATATTAAAGGAATAATTCACCAGTTCATGCAAGACTCAAACTAGTGACCTTTCAGAACACCGATAGAATCTCTCTTAACACTTTTACTGCGGCATCAGATCAATTCAGCCGGATGCAACTATGCTTAATTGCGAAGTTAACTAATTGCTGTAGCGAGTGTTTCCCTACTGAGCTACTGATACCTACCAGAAGCCCTTTTCTTTTTGTTTACACACCTTCAAATGTCGCATCTACTGTAAGAATATAGTAGTAAACACTTTATTGCACAAACCAAGTAGGTACATAACACAGAGAGAATACAGTAAATGTGTGCAAAGGTGTTTTATTGTAACGGTACTGTGAAGCTGTCTGTGATAAATCTTTGAATACACTAAAGATGAAAGACTCCTAATGATACCTTTATTTACCAACAATTCGACACAGAAAATAAATTCGCGATAGACACGTCTATAAATGTGAGTTCAAATTATAATTGCTTGTCTAAATTAGTTATAAATTAAAAAGTATTTAGTTGTTCGTGTTTATTTTTCAGTGGCTCTAGCACAGTTAGTTAAAGATTGCCCTGTGGCAGTCACTGAGAGTACCCCGGCCCCTGTGGCTAAGAAAAGAGGCAGGAAAAAGAAGATACTGGATCCAGGTAGGTTATTTATAACACTTAACTCTCGCGTTGTGTACTCATATTTAATTACACAAACGGGTCTACCGGGATATAATTTAATTTATGTTTACCTTTAATTCCGACGTTTCAGTGATTATATATCGGTAGACCCGTTTGTGTAATTAAATTTATAAGTTATTTATGTTATGTTCCTGTTTCACACCAAATTATAAATGAAGACATTATAAACTGAAGTAGATAATATACATTAAAATAGCTAGGGTTTGTGCTGCCAGTTGCTGGCATTAAAGAAGATTGGACTTAAAATTAAAAAAACAAAGTTTTGTACGGAACACTAAAAAACAGGAAAACAGGCTTTTACTTTTTAATTTACTTCTACAGAAATTCTTATAAAACTGGAAAACCCAAAGAAAAATATACAATTGTATATAATTATTTCAATTTAGTATTTTTTATCAGTTTGAACGTTTTCGCACTAGCACTTAAATACCAGATTAAGTCCCGTTGTGCAATTTAATAATGTTGTTTTGTTGTTGATTTTTGACTGAATAGGTACTTGGTTTGTTTGCTTAGTTAGTGCCGCCCACAACAAACCATGATTTTCTATAACCTATTTTTAGTAATTATTTACTTAAGTTTCTCCAGTATAAACACAGTGCTATTATATTGCACAGTACAGTGTATGTGGGTACAATTTACGGTGAACCAGGTTATAGTGCTAGCAACTCCATTAAAGAATAGATCACCGATCGAACATTGGTCGATGTCGACCGATTAAAATATAAAAACAATAATAATCGATTGATGGCTGTCGATCGATCGATCGTCGATCGAACGTTTTATTGGTCCATCTATCGATTCGACAAACACCGACGAATTGATTGATTGGTGTAGATTAGATTTTCTTAATTTTATTAATAGTGTTTAATATAATTATATCCCCTGATTTATTTATTTATATATTTTATTTTATGCTTTATAGAAACGGCCGTGGTCGTTCCTAAGAAAAAGCCCAAGTTGCCCACAAAGGCTAAAGTTCCACCTAAAAAAACGACTAAGAAGGTAGCAAAAACAAAGAAGCCAAAAGGTAGGCCAATTCAGTACCTGCAGTAGTCAAAAACGTATGTATAATTTGCCTGTAGTTTTTTTTTATTATATTAGGCACACAAATACAAGACAAAAAATAATAAATGTGGTTTTAGTATTTATTATGCTTTTTGTTTAGTTAGGCCAAAAAGGCTGAAATAGTAAAAAAAAGTAGAGTAGTGTAAAAGTAGTCATGGTCATCTATGGCATAAAATTCTTCTCCTATTGCAAACAATATATATTTGATTGAAGACTATTCCTGCATTTTTTTAGCTTTGTATTCTTTTTCTTCTTCTTAGTTTGTGGTACCTACTCTTGGTTTAGTATCTCTATCTATCTACTATTTTATGCATGCTATGGAAATATTTTGGATTTTAGTCACTTATGTTTCGTTATATTTTAATGGGTTATTTGGGTTTTTAAGGCACAGTATGGATAAGTTACTCTATGGTTTACTAGAGGAGCTAGTGCTGCACTCTGGCGGCAGAACATTGCAGTAATATCCCCTATTAGATTTTCATAATTTTATTAATAGTGTTTAACATAATAATATGATGTCCCCTGATTTATATATTTATTTAATGCTTCATAGAAACGGCTGTGGTCGTTCCTAAGAAAAAGCCCAAGTTGCCCACAAAGGCTAAAGTTCCACCTAAAAAAACGACTAAGAAAGTAGCAAATACAAAGAAGCCAAAAGGTAGGCCAATTCATTGCAGTACCTGCATTAGTCAAAAACCTATGTATAATTTGCCCCTAGTTTTT
The DNA here is from genome assembly GCF_963556715.1 of Cydia fagiglandana. NCBI lineage: Eukaryota > Metazoa > Arthropoda > Insecta > Lepidoptera > Tortricidae > Cydia > Cydia fagiglandana. Next base: position 2,898,789 of record NC_085951.1, on the reverse strand, counting down.
TACATTAGGCACAAAAATAAAAGACAAGTAAAAAATAATAAATGTGGTTTTAGTATTTATTATGCTTTTAATTTAGTTATGCCAAAATGGCAGAAATAGTAAAAAAAGAAGAGTAGTGTAAAAGTAGTCATGGTCATCTATGGCATAAAATTCTTAGTAGTAGTAGTAGTAAACTCTTTATTGTACAAAAAGACATTAAAAATAACATACAGCATACAGTTAGTAAGAAGTACAAAGGCGAACTTATCCCTTTGAGGGATTCTTCTATTGCAAACAATATATATTTGATTGAAAACTATTCCTGCAATTTTTTATCTTTGTATTCTTCTTCTCCTTTTTCTTCTTCTTAATTTGTGGTACCTACTCTTGGTTTAGTATCTATCTACTATTTTATTATGCATGTTATGGAAATATTTTGGATTGTAGTCAGTTATGCTTTGTTATATTTTAATGGGTTATTTGGTTAAAGAGGGGTTACTTCGTTCTAGACGCGGGTGTTATAACATATATAATAATTTTTTGTTTATTTTTATCCCATATAAAATCATTGTTACACTACTTAATAGTAATTCGTAGCTCGTATTGGTAGCTAGTCGAAATTAATTATCTTTTCTATGTAATCTATTTACACAAACTAAATAAGCTCTGCATTTAAATTTCACGAATCTCATGTAATTTACTTATAACGATAAATAAGATCATTGCCCAAACTGCCGAATCCGACACAAGAGAAGCCGATTCAACGGAGCCACATCGTTTTATCGCATAAAGAGTGTTTAGTTTTAAGTTTATAAAATACATAAATATATGTATTTGTCTGTAAGGTATTTGTAATACAGGCATTGTTGCCTGATTTAAATTTTTAAATAAGTAAATACATCCGGCTTTGAAGACACTCAAACGAGATGCGTTATATCTATGATAAAATCTTTTTACCGAACTAGCACTCAATTCAACTAGTAGAAACCATTGTCAATAAGTATGATTACTTATGTAGAAACATTTTTCAGTTGCAGCTCCAAAGCGAAAGGCTTCAAAAAAAATTCAACCAGCCATAAGTCCGCCCCCAAAAAGACAAAGAGGCAGGCCGCGGAAGCTAGGTAAGCCTGCGGACGACGACTCCACTATAACCTCACCTTCTATCCTGAGCTACAGTCAAAAAGAAGTCAAAACTCCTGTCAAGGACACACAGAATACAGTCGCTAAATTCCCTGTAGTCCCCAACACCACAGAAAACAATAACGACTCCAGAAGAACATCTATCACAAGTGCACCAGCGTCGGATTTGTCTTGGACCAAAGATATATCCGGATCCAGTACCACAACTTGCATCACCGTCACCTCCAACGACTTTGTGCGTATAGACGGAAAACTGCCCGAACTCAAAATAACTAAGCTGAAGAAAAGCCAAATAGTCAATAAAAATTCAGAAGAATCCGTCACCCAGATGGAACAGGAGCGTTCCTTTTCAAAAGACAGCAACGTCAGCTCTTTTAGTTCGCCATCTAAGTTAAAAAATAGCCTAATAGAAGATAAATTAGAAGAACCCCTTATCGAGAAGATATTAGAACCAGAGCATTCCCTTTCAGAAGACAGCAGCAGCAGCAGCAGCAGCAGCTCTTCTAGTTCGTCTTCTAGTTCCTCCCAAAGCGATAATACTGCTATGGAAAACGGCTTAAACTTAAGCACATCTTCAATAACGGCTCCTCCGTACAGCCCGATTTATACACCACGCAATCAAAGCTTCGATAAAACCAAGCAGGACGAAGTCGCTTCAATACTAGAAATGCTTGCACCCAAATTGAAATCCCTGGACTTGGAGTTTCCTGATATCGCGAATGAGGACGAGGATTGTGACATGAGTCTCTTCGAGGAGAAGGTTTCTAAGTATTTAGAGGAGGAATACAATACTATATTAGAATGTAGTCATTTAAACCGAATTTTATCGGAGAATTATCTGCCAAATACTGCTGTCGAAACCGAACAGAAACATAGCGGAGAACCAGACTTCGCTACGTCTAACCATACTGCGATCTCCGATAAAAGTGCTTGTGATAATTTTAACGATACTCCAAGCAATATTACGCGGCAACGGGACGCTTATGATTCTGACATTTCTGACGATGACGTGCTGCAACTTTACGCCACCGATAACGACCTTGATTCTACTAGGATGGGTAGCTCGGCTTCCATCTTCGAGGAGTACGTGCCCCGACCCCTTACCCAGAGGTCCCACACCGCCGTGAGCTACCAACCTTCAAAAATAGACGAGCCAGAAACCGCAAGTGCGAAAAAACCCGTATGCGAAAAACAAAACGCCGATTCTACTTCCATACACAAGGAACCAGAACTGGATAATGCTTTGAATGTAATGCCTGCGACAATAAATGGAACTGTCCTGGTTCAGAAATCCACAAATAAGTCGACGGCAGAATATAAAAGACCACCGCTGACTATCTCATGTTACCCGATCCCTTCTCGCTTTAGAAGCGCAGCGCTAAGTGGAGTCTGCTTCTTCAATCTGATCTCAATGTGTAACAAACAAGATATGTTTCACCTAAAGTCTTTCCCTCACTGTTTCATCGAAGAAAACGTTTTTAGGATGCGAATTGAACAACTTAGCGAAATACAGTTCATTCAAGAGTATAATCATATTGCGAGGTGGACAATATTGAGAAAGAAATACGTCAAATGCTTCATCGACGAGTGCCAAAGACGAGAGTTGCCTAAAATCCTAGTCGAAATAGTTATAGATTTTCTTTCCAGAACCCCTCCAAAAACAGTAGAAGATGAAGATCTCAGAGTTCAAGTAATTGAACACGCTTTGATACACCTTAACAATTGGAACTTGACAGTTTGTGAACAGTTGCTCGAATATAATGTGGGAGATGAAGTCCTGTCTGTTGTGTTCATGAAAATAATAGCAAATACACAAAATTTTTCACGGTTCAAGAATGTCTTCGTAAATCTGACAGATTTCATGGTTCGCGCTAATCGGACGTTTGATTTTGGTGTTGCATGTCATATCCTAGAGAGAGTGTGCATTCTGCCCTTTGAGATCCCATTGGCAATGAGTCTGATATTGATTATAGGAAATACTGATAGGGAGATCTTCAAGAACAGTATGACGAATAGGTTCGAGTTGTCGTTGGAGACATGTAATAAGGAGTTATATAAATGGTATTTGTCAATCAAGACGGAGGGTGTATCAAGTATGGGGTTGAAGCCAGCCAGTGAGCCCGGGGGGTCATTGCCGCCTTCTTTGCCATCCCCAAGTGGCAGTCGGGAGCTGGAACCGCTGATTTTCAACCCAAGTAACTCGCAGGACTTTGAGCAGAGATACACCTCTCCGGACACTACGAATGTGGATAATGTGGTGAGTTACTTAAACTGGTTTATATACTCACTTAGGGCCCCTAGACCCTAGACCTTCGGATATTTGCGGAGATCCTTACTCATATGTTAATAACATTAAAAGAAAATATTTATTGGTATAAAGCAATCGCTTTGAGACTCTTAAAACATAATAAAATTAAAATGTTGCAACTACCCTGTGTGTGATATTTCCAATCTATTTAGGCGTATGTTATGATGATGTAGGTAGCTTCAAAGCATGTAAGTAACTAGTTACTAAAAATGTAGACTTATCGCTCTTTCTAAAATATAATTATTCCCCATTGAATGACGACCTTTCTAAAAAACCTTAAAAAATTTCAGAACAAACTCGTCACGGAGCCAACTATTATACGGACTCTTAATCACCTGAGCGGGAGACCTCTCACAATGTGCATGCCGAGGCCCCCGCCGCCGCGGCCGCCTCCGCCGCGCCCGCGGGCTCCGTACCGCAAGTGGAATGAGAGGAGTATCATGTCACAAATTCCAAGAATGCCTTATATGAGGCCGCCGAGGCCTATGAAGAGGCCTCTGACCCGACCAGAACGGCCACCGTCTGTATGTTGACTATATTTTTCATTATACGTAATGGAAGATTTCCAGCAGCAGTGATGATTTTAAAAAGAAAGAGTAATAATAAAAAATACACGAACCGATAGACCTGTCAGTTCGTGTATTTTCAATAGATCATCTATTCATGTATAGATCATCTACTCAAAAACAACGCCAATAGATTACGAATCGATCGACGTAACATTCTCCACGATCGATGATCGATCGACTAGTATGTAACAATGTTACCACACCCATCGATCGATCCACGTTGCTTTATTTCTACGGTTGATTGATTTCTCAATGCAACATCATTTGTCGATTGATCGGCATTGAGTTGATTTATTTGTCTAGAAACAAATAACAATTCTTTTAAGGTAACTTAAAAGAGATTATTTGAAACTTAATGTCAACATTATCATTGACATCCTCGTCTTAAAGGTTATCCTTTATAATCTTTATATACCTATTAGTATTACCTCAAAAAAAGTGCATCCTATTTTTCTACATTTCATATTACGCTGTGTTTTCAAAATTTATTAATTACTGAGATATAATTGATTGCAACTACTGTTCATCCTAATTTTTGTTACAGAAATTCCAACGAAGATATGGGCCGGATTTTTAAATTTAACTAATAGTCTTCTAAGAGGTAAACTTTGTAAGGTCAGTAAGTTTAAATCGTTACTTTATTATAAAATTTAAGTTGTGGAAGTAGTAGTTTTTTGAATTGTTGGACCTGATTAAAGCATATTTTATTAGTTCACGTGTTGTAATGTTTTATATATGAGTGCGAGTAAGACTCGTGGACTCGTTCTTAAGGATACCTACTATAAAATTAATATTACCGTACATACTATTGACATTGGATATATTCAAAATTTGACTTGCTGGCAAAAACTTACCCACTTATTCGTAAACAGACTACAAGACCCAATTAGTTAATATACTTATATTTTTTTATCCCATATGTATAAGCTCAAATGACAGATTAAGATTAGATTGTGAGTTAATTGAGGCTGGTAGTGCGTTTAAAAGGGGTAAATCTTTTTTTTTTTACTAAAAAATATTTCAATATTTAAGTACAATTTACATCAGCAGCATTTTAAAAAAACATAGTGCGTAAATTAAACTGTTAATTATATTAATAATTTCTTATAAAAGTGACTTGCGTTAAAATTTTGTTATAATGTTAAGTCAAATATTGTAATAAAACTAATAGTAGCTTGCCATAGAATGCTTCTGCCTAGTATTTTAATAAAAGTAAATTCTTGAATACATAGTTTTCCGTCCTAATTTCCTAGAGATTTCTTGCCTTTCTTGAATTCATAATTGTAAAAGAGGTAATTGATTAAATATTTAAAGAACAGTACCATATACAGTACAGTAGGTATTTATGGAACAAATTACACTAAAAAAGTTCAATAAACCGTCTTTTTTTTTATTCGAGTATGCGTAACGAGTTTGAGTTGCCAGTAACAAAAAATCGAGCTTGTAACCTGTTTACTATAAAATGAAACCATAACAAGATAGAATGAGTTTTAATATACACATCCCTGCTAATATTATAAATGCGAAAGTAAAGTCTGCCTATTTGTTTGACTGTCTGTCTGTTACTTCTTCGCGCTTACACCGTGGAACTGAATCAATTTAGATTAAATTTGGTATCGAGATAGTTTGAGGCTCGAGTTAGGCAAGGATATAGGACAGTTTTTAACAATCATCATCATCTAACACAGACGAAATCAGTACGGTATAGGTATGTATATCTTCGCTCTAATCTTTATATAGGTATTTTATTAACTGCTTCATACTATAATATAGACCGGGAGATAGTGACACATTTTACTGGGTCATTTGTACCAGTATGGCGGTTCGTCGGGTCTAAGTACGTAATGAACGAAATAAAAATGATGGTCATAGCGCTGGTACCGGCGGCCCAATCGCGTGGGCGTTAGTCGAACGTGTCGGATAAAATACGAGTGTCGAACGATTTGTTCCACAAAAATCCTCGTATTTTCCGATAGTCCATAAAAAAGAAGTAGGCGGTAGCGTAATGCCATACTTCTCCGGTGTGACACAGCCATACTGAGGCGAACACATTAATTAAAAAAAAACATTTCAATCATTTGTGCCAAGCTAATTTTTGCACAGGTGATCATCGCCGAGCAGCCATTCATGGACATCACCATGCCATACTTTTCGGATGGTTCCAAATGGCCGCCATACCGCCGCAAGGGAGTTAATTTTTTTTTGCTAAACGATTTGTACCATCTTCAAATTTTTTTTCAAGACTTTCTGTGTGATCATAAATGGAAATCTCATAATACCTGTAGGAGGTGGCAAATGTGTACAATATTTTTTTTTATTTCAAGTATGGTGCCCCTTTTTCCCCCTATTAGAAGTATGGCAAATATAATAATGGCCACATTGCATCATATAATTTCCAAAAATCCAAATGCCATACTGGTACAAATCGTCAAAAAATATTTTTTTGTTTTAAGTCTTGGCTTAAGTCTCACAGTCGTCCGCCCCGTAGTTATAATCTGGAATATTTTTTTTAGGTATAATTGTATCCAAACAAACAGAATATGATGATGCCATGCTGTAAAAAATTATTTTACGTATACATAGTCGTATTTTTGAAACGTGTCGATTAAATAAGTTTTTCAAGTATGGCAGCACTTTTTCCCCCTACTATAAGTATGGCAATTATAATAACGGTCACATTTTATCAAATACTTTCCAAAAATTTAAATGCAATACTGGTAGGTACAAATCGTTTAGCAAAAAAAAAAATTAACTCCCTTGCGGCGGTATGACGGCCATTTGGAACCGTCCGAAGAGTATGGCATGGTGATGTCCATGAATGGCTGCTCGACGATGATCATCTGTCCAAAAATTAGCTTGGCACAAATGGTTGAATTGTTTTTTTTTAATTAATGTGTTCTCCTCAGTATGGCGGGCTGTAAGTCACACCGGAGAAGTATGGCATTACGCTACCGCCTAACGCCCACGCGATTGGGCCGCCGGTACCAGCGCTATGACTATCATTTTTCTTTCCTTCATTACGTACTTAGACCCCTGACGAACCGCCATACTGGTACAAATGACCCAGTAAACAGTGTCACTATCTCCCGGTCTATACTTTTAGGTGTATCTCGGAACGTATTGTGTGACACAAAATTTACTTATTTAGTAAATCAGTTCAAATTTTAGACCAATGGGGATAATGTTGTTTGCTAATATGAAATATTATGTTGTAACTTTGTGACACTGTCCTTAATCATTATTCAATTTTTAGGGTTCCGTACCCAAAGGGTAAAACGGGACCCTATTACTAAGACTGCTGTCCGTCCGTCCTTCTGTCACCAGGCTGTATCTCACGAACCGTGATAGCTAGACAGTTGAAATTTTCACAGATGATGTATTTCTGTTGCCGCTATAACAACAAATACTAAAAACAGAATAAAATAAAGATTTAAGTGGGGCTCCCATACAACAAACGTGATTTTGACCGAAGTTAAGCAACGTCGGGCAGGGTCAGTACTTGGATGGGTGACCGTTTTTTTTTTTTTGCATTTTTTTTGCATTATGGTACGGAACCCTACGTGCGCGAGTCCGACTCGCACTTGCCCGTTTTTTTTTATTAATGTTTTGAGTAGGGTCTCGATAGGTTACATGTTACAGGTGGAACTTATGCCCGTAAGTACCCGGAACTAAATTAAAACATTTACGATATCTTTCATAACATTTAACCCTGTCCTTTTATTCATATTGTTGCGCTATTTAAGCTAAAACTGTTACCACGCCCATCGCTCGATGTCATCGATCGATTGGTGTGGTAACACCCTAAGGGTTAGCCTATTTTAAGCTAACCACACCAATATATCAATCGAGAATAGATCTTATACCTCATCGAGCGAAATATTGATTTAGCGTCGGTCGATCAATTGGCCTGCTAGGTTTCGTGAAAGTATTCATTGATGTTTATGTTTTAAAAAAATATTTTGCGTCTAATGATTAGACTCTAATCATGATTACTTTGACTTAGATTATTTACGCGATCATATAATGTAACAACGAACATAATATTTTAACCGTATTTGATGCTCATTTGATGCAGGCATTTGCCGTAGATCGGATCTGATATTTCTAGATGCCATAATTATATAGTATAATATCAAAGTAACTTTAAGTGGAGAGTTATTTCAGTTTAAGATTTATATGTATTTGTAAAAATATGTCTAACGAGTTAAAGTTATGTTCATTGTTTTTTTTTTATATTAATGATAAGACTTTCTTTAGTGGTTAGAGTTGTAGACGTTTTAGTCTATAATACGTTAAATATCATTAGTTATTCTTGGATTAATCGTCCACGAGAAAAAAAAACATTGTGATCGTTATTTGGTACGTTAAAAACATGACAGGGTAGGTACGTTAAAGATATGACAAAATATATACTCATCGGTCGATTTACCAAAGCTGCTGTTGATTGAAAAAGCGATAGAAAGTAAATATGGGTATAGCCATAAATAATTTTAATTGCTTTAATGCGTAACTACAGATCGATAATACATGATACCAATCGTACTCGGCGATAGATGTCATGAATCTAAACTGCAAAACGTAATTCAAGACCAAAAAAAGTAAGACAATATTGCCACTGCAATAATTTGTTTGTTAAATACTTAGTAAATTCATTTTGATACATAATCACGCTAAGATAATTTATTAATTAGTGATTTCACTCCTTGGTCAAACAGAAAACTGTGTTACGTCTTTCCTGTACACATACACAAGAGTTAAGAGCTATATAGGTTAATTTTCTTATTTAACCCTTATCCACGTGAAAAGGTCCTCCTTTTATTTAGAGAACTATGATAAAATCATTACTTACATGCCCACAGGAGAGAAAACTAGTGCATGTGTTCGCGCGAACTGTACATTTTTCTTGAATCCAAATGCAAATTCTTGAATCCGTCTAAATGGGACTTTACACCAGCTTTGGCACATCGATCGAATAAATTTCATTTTTCTGACAGCTAAAAAAGTGGTGACCCTTTGCTTTTATCTTTATTAAATATAATGACATTGGAGTATATTCTTTTACTTCTGACACCCCGAGATAGACTGCATAATCTAATTTTATAGATTAGGGTAAAGGGCACTTATCTAACATTTAATTAATGTTTTGTCGCTCTTTTATGTGCATCATATTCGTTATTTAAACAGTGAAAAAATCTAGATCTAAACAATTGTATATAATAGCTCTAGTCTTAGAGGTACCAAGTTTTTGTTAAGCTAAGTAGGTTAAAATGCCTATTGCTAGCCGTTTCATAAGCGACTTGCAAGCATAAGCGACTTTTATGACATTTACTTAGGTACTTAATTGTTAAAGAACTATTATGCAAAACACTATTAAAGTAATCTTGGCGGGCAGTAATAGGTGATTTATCCTACAGTTTTCCCTTATAGTATTTTTGTAACTGGAAGGGTATGCTGACAGGTGTCATCTCCATACAATTAATAATCTAAAAATGCCAAATGTCGCTAAATTTTAATGAACTGACATCTATCAGCGTACCATTCCAGTTGAAAAAATACTATACAAATCCCAGTTATACTTATCCTGCCAAATGCTTTCAGTAGATCTTTTACTCGCTGCATTTTGATATCTTAGGGTGTTACGACATCGACCGATCGATGATAATTAATCGATCTGTCTATGGCTTCATCATCGATCGCATGAGGATCGACGATCGATCGGTTGATGCTGTGATACTTTGTACTTTTAGTAGGTTTTATAAGAAAAACATTAATTAAATGATTTTTAACTGTGCATAATTGTATTTAGCAGGTAAATTCACTGGGATTGTTGCAATGGCAATTGAGTGTACTACATTCCTTTGTCGATCGAAGATTTTATCGTTAAATACATGTTACACGTAGTTAAGTTTCGGTGCCGGGCGCCCCGTTTCCAGTACATAATGAACACACATACTCGTACGTGTTCTTGGCAGTGAAATGTGTGCTTTTGTGTGAAAATAATTACACATTTTTAACCTTTTGAACACCAAACGGCGCATCCATTTGCCGTGCCACTGGACGCCACGGGGGTAAAATTTAGTTTTGTGAATAAATAATGCCAACCTAGAAGTGGGGTGTTTTGCAGTAGATTTTGGTCAAAAAGCTTTGGCGTCGTTGTCACGATTTTGCGTTGACGTCAATTGCCGTCTGTGGCGTTCAAAAGGTTAAGAAGTGCGTTTTAGAAGAGTAATACGTTCGTGATTTTTAGCTATCGAGCGAAAGTTGAATAGGGAGTATTATTGCAAAGTTTCTGCCGCCAGAGTGCAGCACCAGCACAAACTGTAAACCATAGAGTAACTTATGTATAAGTATGTATGTATAGTTTGTCAAAGGACTGTCTCATTTCAATCATAGACAGAGAGAATCATACTATCTTTGTCTTCACTAGATCTATCACTACTAGACGAATCACTAGTCTAGCACCCAAAAGAAAAGGATGACTATACTTTTCATGGTTCTTACTGACAGACAAATTGGTTTTACCAACCTATATACCTAAGAATCAAGTCATAAGTGTCATAACTGATCTTAGAAAATTAGATACTTACTACTATAGTAAGAATGATTGATAAGGAATGTAGTAGCTCGTTTTGATATATGCAACTAAGATATAGGTAGAATAGATAGGTAGGCAACAAATGTAAAGTCATATATTTTATAATAAAAACGAATTATATAAATAAGCTATTGTTTTATTTCATTTTGAGGGGGTAAATATGTAACTTGTTTTTATACCTACTCGGCAGCGTCATCTGCTAATAGAGTAGCCCAGACTGTGCAAGTGTTATTTAAGCGTCATTATTATTTGTACATTACACTTTGTCCATGTCGATATGATACTACACAAAAAAAATACAGAAAATTTGGACAATCAAAGTTGACATTTTATAGTAGTGACCTATAGTCCGTTTTTTAGCATTAGAAAGAACTTCGCAGAAGTAAGCTTGCGGTTCCAAATCCGGCACTTTTAGCGGTAATAATTTGAAGTAAATTTTATGTATTGACCATGCTACATTAGATAATTCAATAATTATTAACAATTAAAGAGCCTGATAAAAACTGCATGCTTGCTTCTGTGGAGTTATTTCTAATGCTAAAAAAACGAACTATATTTGGGATGTGAAAATAAGTTTTAACGAAATTAGTTACCTACTAAACGATTGGGTAATCTTCTATCGTAGCTCAATTTGCAAGAGCACTAGAGCAGTGAGCCGGTATTCCAGTGTCGCTAGTAGTAGGAGATCCGAGATATATGGTCGACCTCCACCAATACGTCTGATAGCTCTTCTACACTATGGGCCAGCGCCGGCCACTCCAAGGGACGCAGCCATGCGGTAGAATGAGATAGCAATATCACTTGCTCCCTCTAACGCATAAATGCGTCCCTTGGAGTGGCCGGCGTTGGCCCATCGTGTAGAGGAACTATGACGGATGATGCCCATATGCCCAAGGTATATTATATAGGTACCTACCTATTTGTGGATCGCTGTTTGTCGTCCTAAAAAAGGCCCATTGGGCCTTATGAGTTTAACGGAAAATTCTTAGTAGGTTAAGTAAAATCAGTAAATATATAGAAAAAAAATCGTATATTCAGTATAATATGTATATAAAATAAAACGCATTATAGTAGGTAATACATAGGTAAGTGTGATAGCCTCTACATAGACGAAGGGCGCTTTAGTTTTTTGCCAATACCTACATCATATAACATCGACGCAACGAAGCATCCTTATAATGCGTTACATCAGCGGTCGGCAACCAGCGGCCCGCGGGCCGCATTCGGCCCGCGAACCTCTCACTTGCGGCCCGCGAGCCTCCCTAGCTATATTGTATGTAATTATTGACAAATGACAATGTCGGATAAAGTCATAAATATAAACAAAGTGCGGCCCGCGGTCCACTTCGTTAACTGCTATGTGGCCCTTGGTTGCTAAAAGGTTGCCGACCGCTGCGTTACATTGATGAACAATAATTATTGCTAAGATCACCATTTTAAATAATCGAAGTTTCCATGCTACTTTCACACCAATAGTGCAAGAGTGATACAGAAACTTCGAAAATCTAGGAATATGACTTCATACCTTGTCAGGGACAAGGGGCTGTCCATAAATTACGTCATCGATTTTTGACGATTTTTGACCCCCCCCTATAATCATCCAAAAATCATGCTTCAAATGACCCTATTTCCTCCTACTTCATGCTACCGTCATGCGATGCCCAGACCCCCCCCCCCTAAATTGAAATGACGTAATTTATGAATAGCCCACAATCAATCTGAAAGGTACAGATCTCATAATTGTGTCGCTTAACTACAAACTCGGGTAAATCCGGGTAAGCAAATATCGACCCTATTACCTTTTCTTAATACCCGAGTTTTAAGTTAAGCGACTCAATTATTATTATTGTGACAAGGTATAAAGTGGTACATAAATTAATTTCCTTGACTACCAAAATAGTTATTTGTTTTACAAGGGGGCAAAGTTGTTGTTTAACCGCTCGTGCTAATATTGATACCCGAGCAAGCGAAAGATTCCAAAATTGAACCACGAGCGTAGCGAGTGATTCGAAAAATGGAATCTTGGGCGTAGCGAGGGTTTTAAAGCACGAGGGTTAAACAAAATTTGCCCCCGAGTGAAACACAAAATTTTTCACCACACCAACCCGAAGCAAATATTAATGTAAAATATCAAACAAAATCAAATCCAAATGAATGTTATTAAATATTTATCATCCAAAATCATCATTAAAAGTCAATTCTACCAGCAAACATAAGAAACCAACTCAAAATTTGCATTTGATTACTTTGCCTCACATGTGGATAAAATGCAACTTCGCTATTCGTTTTTGAAGTGCAAAGTAATTCTTTCCGAGCTGGTGTGGTGAAAAAGTCTTTATGCACAATAATCAAGCAATCAAAGTATTTCACAAATCTCCGTTATATTCAAATCCCATATTCAATATAAATAAATCACAACACAAACTAGGTATCAAACATATTATTCGAGAAATCTTTAGGAAAAATGCAGTCTACATCTAGCGTCACGTAGCGGATTTATCAGTACTGCTAGTTGACAATAGATGTCGCGACGGACGAAGTATGTTCAACAATATTATATCTATTTTCAACTCCTTCTGCTAGTAATATTAGTTAGATTGTTGAGCATCACTTTTCGTCAGTCGCCCACATCTAGTGTCAAGTAGCGGTACTGATAAATCCTCTACTTGACGCTAGATTTCGACTACGAAATAAGTGAAATAACGCGCGCGTTTTGGTAAGTAAACTGATGTGTGGAGTTAACACTATAGCTTTTTGGGTTCCGCTAATATCGTCAAAAGTGAACAACATTGCAATCAGATATCAACTTTCTGACAACCAACATAGGTGTTTGTTGCTTTATGTTTATCTTATGCTACAGATGTAGTGCATAATTGTTTTTCATCGTACTTTCCCGGAAACGTTCGTATTTTTCATGCTAGTTCAATCAACCTCATTACTTTTTGTAGCGAAAAATGAAATAGCATGACACATTCGTAGGTTTCCGTGAAAATACGATGGAAAATAATTATGAACTCTGTACAAATAATTACTAAATAAATATGTACTGAATAGCTACCAATAAGGTACACTCGATTCCAGCCAAGATAACTACCTAAATATTAAAAATAGCAGCCTATAATATTGTCATAGCGAAGCGTAGCTCGTACATGTATAAAAACTTATCCTATAGCCTTGAAGCGTAAATTTGGCGTATCTAATACTGGATTATGTCATAAGTAAATTGTCTTAAGAAATTTATAAAAGTGATCTCAATTTCAGATCTAATACATTTATAGTATTTTTCAACTAGCTTGGATATGGTGACTGATGATGGCTTGGGTGGTTAGGTATACTTTCCATACCATTTATAACCTAAAAGTGCAAAATCTCGAAAAATGTTAATATAAGATAACAGCTTTCACCATGCCAAAGCCATTTGAAAAATACTATAGGCTAATTCTTCATGAACTTTGCAGTGAGAGAGTGTGAAAGTGTCATGGTTTCATAAGAATATGACATTTATTGTGGCACCTTAACACTCATGTCACTGAAATCTGTTCAGAATTAGCTTCGTCTAACTAAGAAAATGTCTCAATGGAGCACAGAGTAATATGAATAAATAAGTCAAATTATATCATTGATATTTTTCACTCACACACAGCTCTGAATCATGATGATTACTTTGTGTGTGTGTGTGTGTGTGATACTTTAAATTATTTCCTGGTACCAATATCTTTTTATAATGCTTGAAAGGGTGGCGATATGAGCGTTAACGTGCTTATAATGATACATTCTTTCCTTGAGCACCAGCTTTGATGCTTGTTCCCAAAATAACAGTAGTTGATTACTAAATTCTAACTTATCCAGGTTCTAAAATTTTACTAAACTCATTATAATGATAATAAAATTAGGTATATGTAAAATGACTTTAAAACTATTAGGACTATTTGAAATATAGTATTGATTGTGTGCACGACATTAGCGTTATCCTGGCGGCTGTGAGCTACATGGTTGTTTTTATAATTTATGGTGGATTTTCATGTCAACTTATCACGCTTATCTGTCTCAGGAATGTATGAAATTGTATGCCCCTACCACACACTTTGCATATAACTAGGGATGTACCGACTAGTCGGGAAAGCGGACTATCCGGCCTCATTTGTAGTCGGCGACTAGTCGGCAAAAATGGCCGATTAGTCGGCACTTTATAAATGACAGAAAAACAGGGCAAAAAGAAATATACAGCAAATATTTAACATAAGTTTTTCACCTATTTTCCCCACATTCCTATTTAGGGTACTTACGAAAACTTTTGTTTGAATTATTGACCGCTTGGTCGCTTTCTTGTCTGCTTGTCCGGTTGTCGTATGACATATAGCCTTAGGATTTTTTTTAATTTAGTTCATTTTTCAGAATTACTATATGTATATTTATAATATGACGAATAGAAAGGGGTATAACGGTTGTTTTTAAGTGCATCTGAACCGTACTTAGATGAAACTAATGATCCGGCCGACTAATCGGCCATCCGAACGCCGATTAGTCGGCTAGTCGGCCAAATTAATAGTCGGTACATCACTACATATAACCAGTATTGGGAATCTGATTGACAATCTGGAAACTTACAAATATGTTATTTTGGTCACAAGCATTCACAATTACACTCGGTAAACCTCCGACCTAAATATAGCACCAATAGCATTATATGGACAATACAAAGCTATATAATCTTACATATAAGCGGTGGGATATATTTTCAGTGGCGTAGCTAAGAGTTAGGCTGCGGACTGGACGCACGAGCGTCAAAACAAGGCCATATACATCGACTAAATGTATGAACGACCTTGAATTGCCGCGACGCCGCGAGCGTGCGTATAGTTCCCGGCTTTAGTCCCGTGAGAGCCAATCCTTTTCATTACCTTGGGAATACACATTGAAAGAGAAAAGGGCCTCGCAGATGCGACTTCGCCCAGGCTAGATTAGTTCACGCTACGCCACTGTATATTGTGCGTGTAGAAAGGCATCAGTGGAAGAGCGCTCGCGGTCTCTTCTTGGCGAGCATGTGCCACGAATGAGTCACGCCTTTGCGTCTTTTTGGTGATAACCTGGAAAATGCGAGAAGTTATGGTGTTTAGTGTGTGGTGTTTCTGGTGTATGTATGATTTAACCCTTTGATAACACAAGTTTTATGAATATTTCCGAATTCTGTTTTTTTTTATAATTTTATGGTCTTGGGCCAATTTTCATAGTCTTTCATAGAACAAAACTAGAGACAGGTAGAACACACACAAAGTCAATCCTATACATAGGCATAGCCAGCAAATATAAACATATTTGATAGTTACCATACTGGATATAATTAAATAAACTATAATCACTACATACCCATGGTCCGGTGTATCAGGCATATACGGAGACATTCTGAAATCTCGGCTGTGAGGTGTCTCTATTCCAAACGGGCTGTACAACTTAGCAGGACTCCTACCTAGTACCTGAAATGTCACAGTATCCTAAGTTAAAGCAACCATAGATACAGATGCTTTGATTTGTAGCAAAGGTAAGATGTAAATGTGACTATAATACACCCTAGAAATGAAAGTAAAAGTAAGCATGTTGTGCCATTAAAGAACATTCGGTTTTGCACGGCAATAAGCTTCACTTAAAATATATCTATACTAAATGGCCCGTATTGGCTTATGACCACAATCAATGGAGAGATGTTGCATGTGGTCGCGATCCTCAGCATTGAGGGAACGAGGAAGAAGATACTAAATTGAGAAGTATTTTGATATAGGCACAGGTTTAGGGAAGGTAGAAGCACTTTTAACCATAGCACACTTCATCAACCATATAGGCAAAATTGTGAACTTGCTATTGTAGTACATCCAGCTCTTACAATTAAAACTTACCTGTGGGCCCCTTTGTCCCAGACAAAACATATGATTATTATTCATTACACGGCGGGAAGAAGATGATAAACTGGCAGGAAAAATTTAAGAAATTAGAACTTTATGTAATTTTACTTTAAGTTCCTGCAAAAGAATATCTCGAGTTATTAACTTCTTCCCGCCTTCTGTGGTATTATGGACAGTTACCTGTTTTTTCTTGGTAACAGGGGTGGATGGGGTTCTGCAGGGAGAACCAGTCTCCGCTAGGCGATGCCGGCGCCTTCCGCCCAGCCTGAAATGCTGTAGAACACCTCATTTGAACATCTCTTAGATATGGTGGTATAATCAACAATAGTAAATAGTACAAATTTTAAGGCTAATGCAATTAAATGCTCTAAATTTCTCAATAAAATTAGTTAAATCAGACATAAGTTAGACGTAAGTTATTGATTGTTTTAAAGTTGTTTTACATACCTGTGACAGATTACCAAAAGTATTTCTAACAGTTCTAAAAGTCCTCGAAATCTTCTCAGCGCCGGACTGTAAGGCACGACGGGAATTAGCGAAGGATTTGTTCTTAAATAAGTTCTTATTATAACATCCGTCGACGTTTCTGAGGCTTTCTCTGGCCGGAGAATCGATCGCAGAGTCCGACACAAAGGGATCCTTCATTGTATAAATTGGAAGGCGCACAAAACACTTATTATCACTTTGTTTTATTAACTAGTTGACTAACTTGCTAATGCAATATAAAAATACCACTAGTTAATACATTTTTCCCAAAAAATGGTAAAAATCAATCGTGTAGTTTTGACGGCTTTGTAACGTTTTTCTTTTTTCGGCCGTTACACACACCAGTGTTGCCAACTCGGATTTTGAAAAAATGCTAGACTAATGTCTAGATTATGCCAAAATTGACCATAGTTATGCAGAAAACGACCAACTCAATTTTTTTATCAATGCAATGAGTTAGGGTGTAAGTCACTTTGACAAAAATAAAAAGTTGGTCGCTTTCTACAGAACTACGGTCAATTATGCCAAAGTTTTTTGAAATATGCTAAAAAAAATGCTAAAATGTCAACTTGTAATTAGATACTTAAAACACATACATTTTTCAAATTTGTTGCCTTTTTCTACTAACAAGATCTGCTTGACCAACTTTATATAGTCCGTCGACGTCCATCCGTCCACAAAAGTCAAAATTCATATGAAAATATGAACCACATAAGGCGATGGCGCATATTGTTGCTGCCAAGTTGGTGCAAACTTGGCTTAGACTAAATTATGCTAAAAAATATGCCAGATGCTAAATGGAAAATTTTGGTGCCAAAGCAAGTGAAAATATGCCAGATCTGGCATCAATTATGCCAAGTTGGCAACACTGACACACACACATCCATAGTATGAGACCACAGACAGAAAAACCAAAACAGGAGAGTACAGCTTAGCAAAAAAAAGAGTAGAAATTAAAAAGTGGCAACACTGTAGTGTCGTCCCTTTCAAACCAATTAATATAAGAAAACGGGACGACACTACTGCCGTCCTAAGCTAAAAGGCAGTTTTTCGACAAAAGCTAGTTTCGAGATAATCGCAAAAAACCAACCCAAACATCTTTCTTGAATTTCTACGAAACAGAAAAGCTTTTTCCATTTTTTCTTTTTGTATGTGGTAGGTATATATATGTACTTATTTTAGGCATTTATAGTATGTTTCTAAACAGCTTAGTTTTTTTTTAATTTATAAAAAACACTTTAGATTAGTATTAAGCTTAAAAATGTGTAGGTTGTACTAGTCAAGAAGGCGGTAAACATGCGTTATACGGCGTTCTAACTTAGTTACAAAGCAGAAACTAGGTAAAAACGCCGTATATGTCACATGCTGCCTTTTTGCTTAGTAACAATGAATAATTCGCACTTGAAATCCTAAGTTAAAAGACCTTATAGCAGCTATTCGGCCTTTTTGGTTAGTATACTACGACAAATTAAGATTTTGTCCAGATTTTCGACTAGCGTGCTAGTGTAAAAAACCGTATACCACCAAAAACACCGAATATACACCGAATGGTTTTATAGATTAGTATTTATGGAAGAAATGGGAATAAAAAACAGTCACGTAGTTTATTTATATACGAACTAAAAATGCCATACTACTAGGCTATTATTAAAAAAACAAGATCCAGCGATTAGTTTTTGGATTGCAATCTTAATTACCATACAATATTAACACATAAATTGGGTTATTCCCACTAGTTACCATTATTACCAGTGATAAGTAATGGGATTTGTTTTCCAGTAGTTACCACTGGTAAAAGGTGGGATTTTTTTCCCAGTAGTTACCACTACAATTTTGTTAGGGTTCAATAAATCCTCTATATTTATATAGTATTCTACTTATACTGTTTTTGTTACTATTGAAATGCAAGAAAATGTTGGTGGTAACTACTAGAGAAAAAATCCCACCTTTTACCAGTGGGAAACAAACTTTACTGTTTACTGGGAAACAAATCCCATTAGTTACCTCTGGCAACAACTTGATGGTAACTAGTGGGAATAACCCGATTTATGTGTTAATTTTGTATGGTAATTAGGATTCTAATCCAACAAGTAATCGCTGGATCTCGTTTTTTAATAATAGCCTAGAAGTATAGTGTTTTTTGTTCATATAATAAATAAACATTTAAACTGTACAGCCGAATTTTACTTCCCATAAAAACGGAGATTCGTACTTATTTTAAAACAAAGTGTTGGATTGTAATAAATTGCACATACAATGACATGAGGCATATCTATGCCAGTACCTAATTAGTTTATATTCCAACAAAATTAATGAAATAGAGGAAAAATAAGTTTTGTATGAAAAACTTATATTCGCTGTATTTTTTTAACTATGGTATCTGAAGCTACACATTAATAAAATTACAGGCATAGATATACCTTATCCTTTACTGAGTACAAAGTTTTAGAGCAATCTAGCTAATCGTTTTAAAATGAGAGCGTAACTACAGTTGTACGGAGAACCCAGCTTGCTGCTGACTTAAATCGTAGCAAACATTTATCTTTGTACCTACAAAACCAGTTTTTGCATACACGTAACTCAAAAAATACATAATGTTTTACCGAATTCGTGGCATCTCTAATAGTTATTTTAGTTTGTTATCAATAGGCATGGAATCATCGAGAGTTTCATTGCACGATAATACGTTAGCGAACTATGTAGTCTACGTTAGCAATAAAATTAATACGAGTGTATTAATTCCTGCACATACTCTGTCATTTATTTAATTCTAAAACGCCTTTTAACGGTTGTAATTAAAAATCAGATTCACAATAAAAATATTTTTCTATTAGATTACAAACTCATATCTTTGACTATTTTAACATACAACTATTACCTAATACACAAACATACCAACCTATTTTAAGATACATATTGTTTTTTTATAAAACGTAATAGATAAAACTGTAATATATAAATACTATGATAAATAAAACGTAATATAATTTGCAGTAATTAATTTACGATATTTCTTATCAAAATCTATTGGTGCGATATGAACTAGATAAAACTTACTTAAGTATTTAATTTAAGTAAAATATTATATATATATATGTATAATATTTCACTTAAATTAAATACTTAAGTAGGTTTTGTCTAGTTCATATCGCACCAATAGATTTCGATAAGAAATATCGTATATATATAATATAATATTATATTTAACTCTCAGTTGGTTGTCGGATGGACCCAGGTTCCATAAAAAGATGCCCATGGTCCTATGTCCTGGTTATCTAAATAATTAGGCGGAAAATGTTATACTGCCCGTAAGAATTCTCATTAAATTTCCCTTTAAAACATTTTTCAATAAGATTTAAACTCTTCATAATGTCAAATACCTACTTGGCTTATAAGGAATTCAACCCGATACGTTTAGCTCTAATATCAATTTGATTTTATTTAAATAAAAGCAGTCAAACCGTCCAATGAATAAATAAAACTTAAACAACGTTTGCTGTAGAAAAGTACGTATGAACAATTTTACCATCACAAACTACGCTAGAAAGACGTATTTGCTGTCGAGCGGAAGTATTTGCGAGGAATTTTTAAAGTATATACCTTGATAAAAATGATAATACTCGAAGGTACTAATTGTAAACACAACATATTATTGATAACATATGATGGTAATGCAATAATAAAGTATTTTATTAACCTTGGCGTTCGGTCAATATTTCGCGCGCAAAAAGCCACCTCCGCTCTAATTCCGGCAGCCACAAGCCTGCGCTTGCGGCTGATGGCTTTTACTTAGCGTTAAGGTGTCTTTCGGCGCGCGGGGAGCATGACGAAGGTTGGAGCATATACTGCGTTATACACTAGTTAGACGCACTTTCAACCATTTTAAAAGTTTGTTTGCGTTTAATACGACGTCCATACAAAATAAGAAGAACGTATAACAGTTATACGTTTCTAAAGACTATTATGGTGACGTAAAAAAGTTAAGTGATACTAGGCTAAAATGGCGTATGAGACATTTAAACAAAAAAAAATATTATACGATTTTTTTGACTAGTATCAGATCTAAAATTTTGCTCAAGATCCTAATCTTAAAGTGCGTATAGCGTCTTTTACGTATTTTTAGCCTAGTTTTTGGCTTATACGTTATTTTAGGCTAGACATGGTGGATAAGATTTTACGCAAACCAGAGTGTAAAAAAACGTATAGCTGCATATACGTTGTTTTAGCCTGGCTTTGTCAAATAGTCGCTTTTTAGACTAGGAACGAACGAAAATTAGTGCAAATACGGTCTTTTTACGATATTTTTCTCGAAAACTAAGCCACTTATCGGAAAACGGGCCAAAGTGGTCGATGCGTCTCGATCTCTACATTACGAATATCACAAAAAGTCCATTTTGGCAAAATGTCGAAAAACTGCCTTTTAGCTTAGGGCGGCAGACTACAGTGTTACCACTTTTTAATTTCTACTCTTTTTTGCCAAGCTGTACACACACAGCAGGTTTCCTGTAGTACCAACATAACCAATATGAAAAACTGGTTCAAACTTAAAAAGGGATAGCATGACACTTTGATGTCACTCTCTCTTTCTCTCACAATACGATAAAACAAGGAGACGGATTCAATCTTTTATTCAGACGGTTTCTTAACAATTCTTGTAGCATAAGCTCTACTAATTAAATAACATTCACTACTAGAGTCTGGCTACTGAAATTTTACCTAAGTTATTGGCGGGAAATTCAAAAAATCTCGGGCTGGTCATACTTTGTGTAGTAGGAATTATAGGTTTGATACTAGACAATATTTTGACAAGTAACCCATATAACCATTCCAGTCGCAGAATCATCAAAGTGGTAACTAAATGTCAGATGTGTCGTAACAGAGTCCACACAATGTGTCTAGAATTGTTTCGAAACAAAGTGTCGTCGCCGTGTGTACACTTTTCCGTAACAAGGTGTCGACACATTTGTGTGCACTTTGCGTGCGGTTTGCGACTAAATCTGACAGCAAATTTGTGACAGCAAATGTCAATATAAAATACCTCTTGAAAACCAAGGTTTGTCAAACTACTATTAGTGTCTCGTGTGCTCGTAAGTAATTCTAGTAAGTCATTCATCATGGGCGATGCAAATGATAATAATCGACCAAAACCATATAAACACCCAACACCCGTCAACCTTTTACAGAAAAGTTTTTAAAGAAATGCAATAAGCTACTTAGGTCAGCCAACGAATGCTCAAAAAAGTTGTAGAGGGAAATGCTCGGAACACAATTTTTGACTCTGTAACTTGGTTTGGACAAGTTAGGAGGTGAACATATCAAAAGTCCCCGGCCGTAGCCCTTGAGCGGGGGGAAGAGAGGGGGCTTTGAATGTCCCATTTTCCGGTTTTTCGATTATATCTCGGAAACTATGCATCTTAGCGACATGGCCACTTATACAAAATGAAAGTTAATTTAATTTGTTACAAGTTTATTCAGTCAATTTTTTCGATATGTTGAATAGTTTTTGAGATATCCGCTCTTGAAAGTTTAGTTAGGGCTCTCAATTTTATCTTGATATATCTACATCAGTGAAGGTGCTAGGCCGTGTATGGTATCGTTTTCGTATAAATCTGGGTTGCTGAATCCATTTAACATGGAAACCATTCCACAAAATTAAAAAAATCTTTTTAGGGTTCCGTACCTCAAAAGCATAAAACGGAATCCTTATAGGATCACTCGTGCGTCTGTATGTCTGTCTGTCTGAATACACAAAATAGTTCTTTACCTATAGATGACAGGAAAACCTATTAGAAATGTGCAGTCAAGCGCGAGTCGGACTTAATGTACGGAACCCTTAATACGCGAGTCCGACTCGCACTTGGTCGGTTTTTTTAAACTCCTCTTGACGCTTAACCGCTGAACCGATTTCGTTGAAATTTGGTATAGAAATAGTTTGCATCCCGGAACAGGACATAGGATAGATCTTATAACCAAAATCATCTTTTGAAGGTGTGAAAAGTGGCGTGGAAATTTGTACGGGAAATCAATAACCGCTGAACCGATTTATATTAAATTTGGGAAGGTCTACATCTTTGATTTAGTTAAAAATGATAAAAAAAAACATGACTTCAAACCTAAACTTAAACAGTATTAACTTCAAGAAGTCAATTCTGAATTCCCCCCTACACCTCATTTCACACCTTTGAAGGATGATTTTTGAGATAACTTATTATGTCCTGTCTCGGGACTCAAAATATATGTGTACTAAATTTAAATTAAAACTGTTCAGCAGTTTAAGCGTGAAGAGGAGTTTAAGAGAAAGTAAGTTTATATGTTTTTACTTTGGAATGGTGTCAATGTGATACCATAACTAAATTTGGTACTGCGAATTTATACGAAAACGATACCAAACATGGCCTCGTAGCTTTACTGTTGTAGAAGTCAAAATAAAATTGAGAGCCCTAAATTCTTATTACTTGACCAAACTTGTGTAGAAGGAAAAGGAAAAATAAAAGTCTTCGGTAGGATTATAAGACACAAATATAATTTTTTTTTGCGTTACTATTTCAATTATCAAATATAAACATACCTTGATTATATTATTCTAGTGAGATCCTCACAGATAAACAAAACCATTTACTTAAAAAGTTACAAGGTCGAAATGTCACGGAACTTGCGAGAGTAATACGTGAAAAATAAAAACTTTTATGACAAATAAATCTGGACACAATTTAAGAAGCATCCAATTGCGTCGAGGAATCATCTGTATGTTTGCTTGTTTCATTACCTCCTCGCTTCTTTTTTTGTCCTTTGTATTCTGTAGCAATTTGTTAGATCTGAAAATAAAGATAACTTGCGTCGTCACGGATGTCGATTTATAGGTTTTAGGGAGTGCAGAATTCGAAAACGATGATCATTTTATAATCCAAGATGGCCGCTACGTATTTTGTCAGAAAAGTCGTCATGAATATCGTTTTATAGGTTTTAGGAAGTGCCGATTTCGAAAATGATGACCAGTTTGGAATCCAAGATGTGTGCCGTGCACTTTGTCATAAAAGTCGTCATGGATATCGTTTTATAGGTTTTAGGGAGTGCAGAATTCGAAAATGATGACCATTTTGGATTCCAAGATGTCTGCCGTGCACTTTGTCATATAAGCCGTCATAGATGTTGATTTATAGGTGTTAGGAAGAGCAGATTTCGATAATGATGACCATGACCAACAAAACGACATCCATGTCGACTTTTAACATAGTGCATGGCCGCGATCTTCGATTCCCAAATAGTTATTATTTTCGAAATCTGCGCTCCCTAAAACCTATAAAACGACAGCCATGACGACTTTAATGACATACTGCATGGCCGCCATTTTGGATTCCAAAATGGTCATCATTTTCGAAATCAGGGCCCCCTAAAACCTATAAAACGACACCCATGACAACTTTTATGACATAGTGCGTGGCCGCAATTTTGGATTCCAAAATGGCCATCATTTTCGAAATCTGCGTCCCCTAAAACCTACAAAACGACATCCATGACGACTTTTATGACATAGTGCATGGCCGCCATCTTGGAATCCAAAATGGTCATCGTTTTCGAAATCTGCGCCCCCTAATACCTATAAAACGACACCCATGACGACTTTTATGACATAGTGCATGGCCACCATTTTGGAATCCAAAATGGTCATCATTTTCTAAATCTGCGCCCCCCAAAACCTATAAAACGACACCAACGACAAGTTTTGTTGGTCATGGTCATCATTTTCGAAATCTGCTCTTCCTAACACCTATAAATCAACATCTATGACGGCTTATATGACAAAGTGCACGGCAGACATCTTGGAATCCAAAATGGTCATCATTTTCGAATTCTGCACTCCCTAAAACCTATAAAACGACACCCATGACAACTTTTATGACATAGTGCGTGGCCGCCATTTTGGATTCCAAAATGGCCATCATTTTCGAAATCTGCGTCCCCTAAAACCTACAAAACGACATCCATGACGACTTTTATGACATAGTGCATGGCCGCCATCTTGGAATCCAAAATGGTCATCGTTTTCGAAATCTGCGCCCCCTAATACCTATAAAACGACACCCATGATGACTTTTATGACATAGTGCATGGCCACCATTTTGGAATCCAAAATGGTCATCATTTTCTAAATCTGCGCCCCCCAAAACCTATAAAACGACACCCATGACAACTTTTATGACATAGTGAGTGGCCGCCATTTTGGATTCCAAAATGGCCATCATTTTCGAAATCTGCGTCCCCTAAAACCTACAAAACGACATCCATGACGACTTTTATGACATAGTGCATGGCCGCCATCTTGGAATCCAAAATGGTCTTCGTTTTCGAAATCTGCGCCCCCTAATACCTATAAAACGACACCCATGACGACTTTTATGACATAGTGCATGGCCACCATTTTGGAATCCAAAATGGTCATCATTTTCTAAATCTGCGCCCCCCAAAACCTATAAAACGACTTTTATGACATAGTGCATGGCCGCCATTTTGGAATCGAAAATGGTTATCGTTTTCGAAATCTGCGCCCCCCAAAACCTATAAAACGACATCCATGACGACTTTTATGACATAGTGCATGGCCGCCATTTTGGATTTCAAAATGGTCATCATTTTCTAAATCGGGGCCCCCTAAAACCCATAAAACGACATCCATGACGACTTTTATGACATAGTGCATGGCCGCCATTTTGGAATCGAAAATGGTTATCGTTTTCGAAATCTGCGCCCCCCAAAACCTATAAAACGACACCCATGACGACTTTTATGACATAGTGCATGGCCGCCATTCTGGATTCCAAAATGGTCATCATTTTCGAAAGCGGGGCCCCCTAAAACCAATAAAACGACATCCATGACGACTTTTATGACATAGTGCATGGCCGCCATCTTGGAATCCAAATTGGTCATCGTTTTCGAAATCTGCGCCCCCTAAAACCTATAAAACGACACCCATGACGACTTTTATGACATAGTGCATGGCCACCATTTTGGAATCGAAAATGGTCATCATTTTTTAAATCTGCGCCCCCCAAAACCTATAAAACGACATCCATGACGACTTTTATGACATAGTGCATGGCCGCCATTTTGGATTTCAAAATGGTCATCATTTTCTAAATCGGGGCCCCCTAAAACCCATAAAACGACATCCATGACGACTTTTATGACATAGTGCATGGCCGCCATTTTGGAATCGAAAATGGTTATCGTTTTCGAAATCTGCGCCCCCCAAAACCTATAAAACGACACCCATGACGACTTTTATGACATAGTGCATGGCCGCCATTCTGGATTCCAAAATGGTCATCATTTTCGAAAGCGGGGCCCCCTAAAACCAATAAAACGACATCCATGACGACTTTTATGACATAGTGCATGGCCGCCATCTTGGAATCCAAATTGGTCATCGTTTTCGAAATCTGCGCCCCTTAAAACCTATAAAACGACACCCATGACGACTTTTATGACATAGTGCATGGCCGCCATTTTGGATTTCAAAATGGTCATCATTTTCTAAATCGGGGCCCCGTAAAACCTATAAAACGACATCCATGACGACTTTTATGACATAGTGCATGGCCGCCATCTTGGAATCCAAAATGGTCATCATTTTTGAAATCTGCGCCTCCTAAAACCTATAAAACGACACCCCTGACGACTTTTATGGCATAGTGCATGGCCGCCATTTTGGATTCCAAAATGGTCATCATTTTCAAAATTGGGGCCCCCTAAAACGTATAAAACGACATCCATGACGACTTTTATGACACAGTGCATGGCCGCCATTTTGGATTCCAAAATGGTCATCATTTTCGAAATCGGCACTCCCTAAAACCTATAAATAGACACCCATCTCGACTTTTATGACAAAGTGTTTGGCTACCATCTGCATGCAAGACATTTCTATTATTTTTACGTACAAAAATGGCCCCCTGTCAACTTCCAACCGAGATTTAATCGATAATTTATTCGATTAATGTTCAGATTAATTCAATTTCAATCTATGTTAGGTCGACTAAACTAATCGTGATTAAAATTTGAGGATTAACTTTTTTTATTCCATTAATTAGTCGAATAAACAGTTAATCTATTAAGTCCCATCTCTGACCACGTCATTTTTACACTTTGAGAATATCTGAAAACAAATGAACACAAGGAGCCATTTTGCAAATCCAGTAACTTTGTTATTACTTTTGACAGCGCGTGTCATGTGTCTACACAGAGTCGACACAAAGTCGAAACATTTGCGACTACTTTGTGACTGCAATATTTCTCAGCCTTAAACCATATTTATACATCATAATTAACAAGTTTCGTAATATGTAAAGCGTTATTTCTGTTATTTAAGTATAGTATACGCATCGAAGTACTAAAAATGCATCAAATAATATATTTATGAACACAAGCACTGAGAAGTAAACAATTTCCTTTCCGGCTAAACTAAAACAATGTGGTGGCGCGTTGATTATATTACACTTAGTTTATCAAATCACTCGAGCAGTTTAATTCCCCATAATAATTTAAGTCCTATTGTAATATAAATGCAAACAATATATAATTACGTCTTGTAATCCGTTTTAGAGATGGCGTATTAATGTCACTTATTTTTATTTAACTATTTTTCCATCTGACAGTTTCCATTTGACAGGAACAAAATGAACGAATGAACGAATGATTTTGGCATAAAGTAGTCGCAAACCCGAAACAATGTGTGCACACGGCGACCACACTTTATGTCACTTTGTGTCATGTGTCGACCCTTCCCCATTTCTGGTAACTGTGTCGACACGGCGACGACTCTGCGACTGGAATTGTGACCGAAACAGACGGTGTCGACACAAGATGTGTCTACACCGTGTCGTAACGGCGACTGGAAATGGTTGTATGGGAAGGTACCTAAGGAAATAAGTTAAATAAACGTTTACGTGCTCTCAAAGTCAGCTCACATAATTTCTACCACCATTTAAAGTACAATCAATGACAAACACATATGTTTACGTTCCAATATTTAGATTTTATAGATATATTTCAGAACTTTTAGTTTATCCGTTTCTTTATACACTTGTCCTGTTTCTGAGATTCAGGCATTAATAAATTCACGTACTTAATCAAAGTAATAGGCAAATGTTAGAACTAGTATTTAAAGTATCAAAATATTTATAGAGCACCAACCTCATAATTTGTTTACATTTGGTTAGGAGTTGTAAACATTGCAGTTTTTCGTTATACAACGCTACACGTCGACTTCGCACATTGTCGTAATTATTTACGTGTTTAAATAATAGTTTGCAAACCTCACTCAGTATAGAAATTATTAATATTATTTAAAATAGACCCCTTAAATCCAGCAAACAATTTGAATGAATGACATAAATTGACAACTGACTTTTAGCTTTTTTAAAAATCATAGACAATTGGTGATACAACAACGAAATATCTGTCAACAATTTTTGGCTAGCCAGACTCTATAATTTGTGAATAATTCAGGAGCCTCGAGAGTGCATGTAGTAATCGATAACTGTAGAGAATGCCGCGAAACCGGCTGCACCCAAAACGCCTGCTCTTAGGCCACCTAAAAAAAAAGTAAGAATCATAATTATATAATGGCAAATCAATTTTTTTTTTTCAATAAAAGGTGTAAAATTCAATATTTGTATGGGAATGATCCTTAGCAAAACTGCATAATTGCTTGATGCATTTCTTCATTCAGGATCCTAAAAAGACTTAGTACTAGGTTGCAAGGGGGGGGGGGGGGGTGGGGGGTTCTCATGTGGTCAAATTCTAGTAATTTTTTCGCTAATATACCATTGAAACTTTTGAAACTAATTTACTGTAGGCACAGCCCAGGGCCCAAGGGGGGTCATGACCGGTGTCCACCATTAGAGTTAGGCCAAGCATTTGCAGCGATTTTGATAGCCTTTGCAGTGCCAGTGTTATTTTAAACGTCAACCTTCTATGAAATTATGACGTATAAATAACACTTGGACTGTGTGGGCTATCAAACTTGCTGCAAACTCTGAGAATGCTGTTTGTACCTCTCAATCCAATAAGTCCACCAGTAACACCTCCAGCGTAAGTCCCATTTCTCCAGTCAGATTTCCCTCTTGCTGTTTCTACGCAGCACTCGACTCCAGAAAACACAGCTCCAAGTATTGCAAAAGTCTTTGCATTACTTAACATTGCAGTTTTGAATTCGGTTAATATTTGTCTGGCTGTTTGAGTTTGTGGTGCTGTTGTGTCTGTGACGTTTGGCATGAGTGAGGAGGTGAAGAGACCGACGGCAGCCCCCAAACCGTAACCTAAATAATGTTAATGATTGATTAATTTTATGGTTTAGACGCACTTGTTTTATGTCACTGGCACGACATGTTTCGGAGAGCCCAGGTCTCCTTTCTCAAGCACTAACAGTGCGAGCAGCATTCACGACGGCCGTGTATCGCGTACACGGTCGTGAGAAAGGAGACCTAGGCTCTACGAAACATGTCACGCAAGTGACTAAAAACAAGTGAGTCTAAACCGTAAAATTATTTAATGTTAGTATGTCTCACAACAGTTTAAATTCGATTAATGTTAATGATGTCATATTACAAAGGGTGTGTTTAAATCTGTGCATTAATGGCACATGAGATTGTGTTATAGCACAGAATAAATAATAGTACTACCGTACAGAAAGGAAACTTCTTACAAAACCGAACCTTGACACCCCTGGTTATAGTAATATTTAAAAAAATCTGTAGTAAAACACTAAATATTCAATATACATAAAAGTTTAGCTTCAATGTTGCTAAGGGAGGTATTCCACCTGTCCAATTCCTTTGTCGAATGTGTATTGCGTCTCACATTTTGCTTTAATGAGAGTGTGGCTGACATTGGCCAAAGAAATTGGACAGGTGGAATAGTCCCTTATGTATCAATTGTTAAAAACAAGACTTACCAACAATACAACTTGTGAGTGATTTAAACGGACAGCTCTCTACAGCAGCTTCGATCATTTTTTCTTCGTTAGTTTTAATTTCTGGTGGACCAAGAAACCGCGGTATAAGAATGTTTTCGCGATATCGGTAATTATTACCAATAAGATATTTGGCGAGCGATTCATAATCATTTTTTTCGTAAAACCTGACTAATCTAGGGTCGGGAGGCGGTGGCTGGGTATAGTCCGTCATTGTTTCTTATTTTTTATCCACTTTGGAAAAGCATATGTAATTTAACAATCGTTTAAATACGATATTTACGTAAAAGGATGGGCCTAAGGCCTAATTACAACATAACCTATCGAAATTTATCTTTCAGCTGACAACATGACGTTTTTGAAGCGTTTTCATAATCACCTTAAATGAATATTGGTGATTTTAATTGCTTTCGCTGCTGGTCATACTAAAAATCGATTGCGCTAACCGCTTCATAACCACACGTATGGTGTGGTCGAACCCGCCAGAAAAAGACGCCTAGTATTACCATTAAAGAAAAAAAATCAAAGAATGAGAAAAAAAATACACGACCTCCGCTTCACTTGTGTTTTTTTCTAATTTTACTGTCAATAAGCTGATAATTCGATGCATATTTTGTATGCAACAGTTATTTTGACTTAATATTGTGCTCTATTATGCACCAAACTATCGCGGGGAAGGCTCGAGGTGCTTCTATTAACTAAAATCAATAACAATCTGAAACCAACAAAGGTACGCTTGTGTTTGCTTTGGCCCAGAGTATAACCTGTGTTTAGTGCTGGCGTCCGGTTGGCGTCTGTCACGGCGATCGCGAAACTATCCAATTAGTCTTATTTTGTAACAATATCGCGGATAAGATGTGCGGTAGTGTTGTCGGGGGATGTGCATTTAAGTGTTGTTTGTTATTTTAGTTACGAAGATGAATTATGAAGCCGAACGAGCCATGAACCAGAAGCGGTTGCGTATGGACGGGGAGCCGGGCCACGGTGTGGTGCAGGGGAACGGATTGCCGCTCAATTACATGGGTAAGCGTTTTAAAACACTTATATCACCCATTCAATGTTCAAAAATGTAGGTTTAAACGAGAAATCTGAGTTAATATATGTTGTTGTAGATAATGGGCATCAAATACCATACCAACCGTACGCTGGAGCGTACAACACGCACTACCCGCCCCCAGATGCGTTTGCAGCGTACGGGCCGCCGCCGCCCGGGGGCTATGCCCCTCAGAACCTGTCATATGCCCCCCCGGCCCACCAGAATTACCCGCACCATCAAAGTTTTCCTCCGCAGCAGCCGCAGGCTCAACTGCATATGCCGCAGTCTCACATGGGTAAGTCATGTAAGTGATCAATTTTTGTTTATTATTTTTTTAGATTAGATTTTTTTATATTTTATTGGGATAAATACATATCAGTAGTGTACAAAATCTGGTATTCATAGATACATATATTATGTATGTATGTAAACACTCTATTGTACATAAGACAGGTTAAGATACAATGTACAAAGGCAAACAACCCTGCAAGGGATCTCTTCCAGTCAACCAGTCAGTAAAGTATTATGTCATAGTTTTCAAGAGTTAATTGACCTAGATTCCTTTTCAAAAATAAATATGCACCTATTAACAATATCAATGAAAAAGCAATAGCTGCCAATGTTCTTGTTATTTTTTTTTATATAATTAATTAATTTAAATATTGTAAATTATAAATATTTTGATTTTAATTTATTCATAAACAATAATACAATTAAAAATACACTACATATCTAATCTAAACATAAAACTAATTAAAAACTAAACTTAAATAAATGATTTTAATTGTATACTTACTGATAATATTTTTAATTAATTAATATAGCACACAAATAATTAAAATTGTATGGAATTGTGAAAGTTGATAACTTATATAAAATTTTGATGCTAACAGCTAATGTGTCCCACCTAAATTTACACTATAATCTTGAATGTGTGTTGCATAAAATGTGCTAAATGACACCCAATTTATACATACAACTAAGTTAAAAAAAAGAAACATTGTCTGATTAAACAGCTGTGTGAAATTAAACTGCAGATTAAACAGTCAATAAGAAAACGAAAATTAGGGAAAAACCATAACTTAAGATCAAACATATTGAAAGTTTGATTTTTATTATTCTGCATAAAAAAAGGAAAATACTTCACATAACATTAATTAATTATTTACTAAGCACTATATTTAAATAATATCGGAAGCTGGATTTTTAAGCAGTTGAACCCAAATCGAAAACTTACAGCTAATTGAAAAAGGAAAACCAAATAGGGAATATTAGGGAAAGCTCTGCATAGGTGGCACCATTAGCACATACAGTAAACAAACCTCATTGACATCAAAGACACATCACACGTCACATCAATCACATGGCCTACCGCGAAACACGATTTCTGTCTCTCTATCACTCGCTTATTCGATCGATAGAGAGACAGATAAAGAAATCCCGATTTTCACGTTTCGCGTTTTCACCTTTAATCAAACCGCCTTGGTGCATCAATGTCATAGTGAACACTTGTCAAAACACTGTTTAAGGCCTAGTGTGTATAAGTTGCTCTATGGTTTATTAACAAATTAATACTGCACTCTGGCAGCAGAACATTGCAATAACACTCCCTAAGCTACAATTTTCTAATAATACCATTCATGCAATTTAAACATTTGAGAATAATTAAACCTGTCTCCCCAGTTCAAGGCTACGCCCCAGAATTGGTGCACAAAGCCGCCTGGGCGCCCCAGCCGCATCTGCTGCCGCCCCTGGACGCCCAGAAACCGCTCGACGTCAAGCAACTCAAGCCGGAGATCAAGCTCGAGCCGCAGGATGTGCATAAGAGACCCCATCCGGAGAGTGAAATGATGGTAAGAAATACTTTTCTTTCCTTTCTTATGATTCGGTCAAATTGTGTTTTTTAAAAAACTAATTATAGCCAGCCTTTTATGAATGTAGTATTATACCTTAGGGTATGGTGCTCTACGCACACTAGCGTCCCTTCCCCTCCCCCTGACGCAACCCCCCCTTTTTGCATGAAATATGTCCCGGTTCACAGTTTATTAAATTTTTTGAGGAAAGTATACATTTTAGGTAAAAAGTGTCAATGAAAGAAATAATCCTTAATAAATTCTTAATAAAAAAGGTCATATTAATTTTTTTTATATGATGCACTATATTCATGTTAGTAGCTTGTTAAAATTCGAAACAACATCGTTTTTACTTAGGGTTCGAAACTCATTTATTATACACGGTGTAACACGAGGAAGCCGAATAATTTTAACAGCGTATTCCTGATCATATTTAGAGACAAAAATGTCGTATAAAGTTTTTTGAAATTCGCCTAGTTACAGAGTTAATACCAATTTAAAAGAAAAACAAGTTTTTATTGTTACTTAGTGCAAAAGGTCTTTTTGACGGCGATGTTGCTATTATGGGATTTAATCTAAATATCCTTATTGATAGATGTCAAAAACTGACAAGTAACACTTTGCAAAAACTAAGTTTTACGAAAAAAAAGTAAAAATCCATTTTAAGTGACAAGTTTACCAATAGCATTTACTTTTTATGTACAAATAAATTCAAAAATATCAAAAAAAAAAAAACTAAACAATAATTTTTTTTTTTACGAAATGGACCTATAGGTATTCATAATATTCATATTACATCTTTTCCTTCTTTCGACCTCATGTATTAGAATGTATACAAAAAAAAGGAAAAAAGTGTCAATGAAAGAAATAAACCTTATTAAATTCTTAATAAAAAAGGATATGTTCATTTTATAACACATACTCTACAAGGTGTTCACAAGAAATGCGAAATATTTTATTTCTGAGGTCAAAAGAATGAAAAAATGTAATTCGAGTTTAGGTCAATTTCGCCAAAAAAAAATTTTTTTTGTATATTTTTTTCAATTTTTTTTAATATATTTGTACATCTATACATATAATAAAGCTGTAGACGGTCGAAAGTCTGTACATGGAAGATATTTGAAAAAAAGTTGGCTGGGGATACTTAGAATCGATAACAGAACACGTTCCAACAGTTTTTAGAATTTTTGTCTGTTTGTCTGTTTATCTGTTTATCTGTTTGTCTGTTTATTTGAACGCGCATCACTTGATAACGGCTGAACGAATTTTGATGAAAACTTTACTAATCTGTCGAGAAAATCTCCGGCCAGGTTATAGACTATAAAAATTCAACCCATATAAGGGAGGGTAGCCACAATACTCGCTTGATTTAAGTTTGCCCCTGAATCTTATGGCGCTACTTAGGAAGGAGGGGCAAACTTTTTCGCGCCTGGTTGAAACTAACAGTAAAAAAACCGGGCAAGTGCGAGTCGGACTCGCGCACGAAGGGTTCCGTACCATAATGCAAAAACAGGCAAAAATAAAACGGTCCCCCATCCAAGTACTTGACCCCGCCCGACGTTGCTTAACTACGGTCTAAAATCACGTTTGTTGTATGGGAGCCCCACTTAAATCTTTATTTTATTCAGTTTTTAGTATTTGTTGTTATAGCGGCAACAGACATACATCATCTGTGAAAATTTCTACTGTCTAGCTATCACGGTTCGTGAGATACAGCCTGGTGACAGACGGACGGACGGACAGCGAAGTATTAGTAATAGGGTCCCGTTTTACCTTTTGGGTACGGAAAACCCTAAAAGTGTACAACTGTCTATCAAATGGCGTTTTTTATATCGAAAAATTTTCGCGCTCGCTTCGCTCGCGTTTTCACCATTCTATGATATGATAAAGGTGATATTCGGTTGGCAACTGCAGCAGCATTATTCTGTTGCAACGTTACTGTCAATTTTCGTCATAAAATGATGTGACTGATTTCCATACTAAAAGTAAGAGAGTGAGGGTACGTATGAAAATTTCCAACGTAGGCATTCGATTTGACCTTACGCGGACGCCCTTAAAGTCATGGAAATAATCTTGCTTGCGGGCTTGCGGCCAGCCGATTTTTTCGACATAGGTTACCGATTTTATAGCGAATTTTGCTCTCTTGCACGGCAGATTTGTCGGCCAAGGCGAGTTGCTACTTAGCCGCGATCCTGTCAAAGTGATAACACTTTGGCAGTTAGG
Organism: Cydia fagiglandana; assembly: GCF_963556715.1. Classification (NCBI taxonomy): domain Eukaryota; kingdom Metazoa; phylum Arthropoda; class Insecta; order Lepidoptera; family Tortricidae; genus Cydia; species Cydia fagiglandana. Next base: position 2,863,730 of record NC_085951.1, on the reverse strand, counting down.
TCTCAGGGGCCCCGTGAAAGCCGAAAACTAAAAGCATCCTACTTGGGCGTGGATGCAAATCCAAGCTTTCCTCTTTCGCAGCTGGGCCTTCTGCCTTGCTCACATTTCGCCAATACAATTCACTTGGTCAATTCCAGGCTCTGCTTTCTTGCATCTTTTCTGTATGAAAACAACGTCGCTAAGACCCTTAAATATCGAGCCCTATGCCAAGCTAGGCTGATAGAAAACTGTCACATCAATTTTATTCTCTGTATGAAATCCTGGATTCGCGCCTGGTTGGGACTAAATGTAAAAATGTGCAACTGTCTATCAAATTGCGTTTTTTACATCGAAAATAGTACTCTGTTGCAACGTTACTGCTGCAGTACTGTCAATTTTCGTGATAAAATGATGTGTCTGATTTCTATACTAAAAGTAAAAACGTACAACTGTCTATCAAATTGCGTTTTTATATCGAAAAATTTTCGCGCTCGCTTCGCTCGCGTTTTCAATAATATTCTTAAATATGTATTCGGGTGGCAACTGCAGCAGCATTACTGTGTTGCAACGTTACTGTTGCAGCACTGTCAATTTTTGTGCAAAAATGATGTGACTGATTTCCATACTAAAAGTAAAAATGACCAACTGTCTATTAAATTGCGTATTTATATCGAAAAAAATTAGATATGATAAAGGTGATATTCAGGTGGCGACTGCAGCAGCATTACTCTGTTGCAACGTTATTGCTGCAGGACTGTCAATTTTCGTGATAAAATGATGTGACTGATTTCCATATCCAGTTCTAATGCGGCAATGACCGTCACTCAATTGACCAAAAAAAAATTCAATATAATCTTGACGACCCTAGGGAGGGGAGCACCATGGTCTAGAAATGCTTAGGGCATCAAAATACATATCTTAATCCGGCATTGGTCGTTTGCGAAGTCAAACGATTTGGGACTCGAATTTTATACGCATTACCATGCCTTCCCCAAAAAAATCAAACGATTCGCGAAAGTCTCGCAACGCATTGAGGTTACAAAGGGCACGTGGTTTTCCTCAGGAGTCTGAAGAAGACCACGGTGAGTGGCGCTTTAGCCAGGCAAGCCGCTTCGCTTTTGCTCGCGCGCGTATACCTTACTATATCGTCCGATATACACCTACTGCTCTGTCGTTTAAATCACGTGTAAAATTTGAATAAGGGCGCAAAAAGCTATTGATTTTGGAGTGTAGTTTTATTTAGTGGTACCTAATTGTTAAATATTTTATCTGGACTACAGTCCTCTAGCATATCCATCTGTCAACTTTACTTCAAGTTCCGCCTCCAGGGGAGAGGGAGAGAAATAGAACAGACCGAATTCCACGCGGGCGGAGCCGCGGGCACAGCTAGTAAAAAGTAAATTTTATTGGTAAACTTGTCAGTTAAAATGGATTTTTCCTTTTTTTTTGGTAAGACTTAATATTGCAAAGTGTTACTTGTCACTTTTTGACATCTATCAATAAGGATATTTGGACTACGTCCCATAGTAGCAACATCGCCATCAAAAAGGCGTTTTGCACTATGTAACAATAAACTCTTGTTTTTCTTTTAAATTGGTATCAACTCTAAAACTACGCGAATTTAAAAAAAGTTTATAGGACATTTTTGTCTCTAAATATGATCAGGAATACGCTGTTAAAATTATTCGGCTTCCTCGTGTTACACCGTGTATAATAAATGAGTTTCCAACCCTAAGTAAAAACGATGTTGTTTCGAATTTTAACAAGCTAATACATGAATATGGTGCATCATATAAAAAAATGAATATGACCTTTTTTATTAAGAATTTATTAAGGATTATTTCTTTCATTGACACTTTTTACCTAAAATGTATACTTTCCTCAAAAAATGTAATAAACTGTGAACCGGGACATATTTCATGCAAAAAGGGGGGGTTGCGTCAGGGGGAGGGGAAGGGACGCTAGTGTGCGTAGAGCACCATACCCTAAGGTATAATACTACATTCATAAAAGGCTGGCTATAATTAGTTTGTCTTCCCCATACATTCAAACACAATTTAACCGAATCATTAGTTTCTTCTGTTTCTCTCCCAAAAACAACCAGAAATATACATAAGAGGGTCTATACCCTACTGGTACCGATAGCTACTGGCAAAAGGTACTTTTTAGGGTTCCGTATTTTTATACAATTTCCATTTTGGAAGAAGACATTTTCCACCTAAATCTTAACATATCACTTTGATTTTAATGTTGATCCCTTCAGCATAATATATTCTAGGTTTATAGGTTTCGCTTTAAAAAAACTTGCACAAATCTACACAAAGAGACTGCTCACTGCTGAGCCTGTAAAGCCCCGTCTACATATCGCGAAGCAAACCATCGAACATTGGCTCGCGCTGCAGCCGCGCGCATTGGATACCAGGCTGCTGCGCGAGCCATCGAGTTGGCTCGCGAGCCAGCCCGGATGGTTTGCCGCGCGATATGGAGATGAGGCTTAAGCCCAATTGACACTGGCCACTTTAACTCAACTTCCTCGCAGGACCAAACCCTCATTCAGTCTAGAAACTGCTCATCTACTTATATTATGATGTTGTTTGTAGGGCGGAGACCTGGATCAGCCGAAGATAAAGATCAAGACGGACATCTTCAAGCCTGACGATCTGGCGCACAGGCCTGACGTCGACAAGCCCCATGGTACGTCACCCATTGAGCTTTTCCTTACTATTTCGATCCAGTTCTACAATTACACAAATTTGTCTGTCAAAAATCAAAGCGTATTTTCCAGTCCGCCAACTTTACGTTTTGTACAAATGGAGCTCAAAAGTGGTCACGTTTTAGGGTTCCGTACCCAAAGGGTAAAACGGGACCCTATTACTAAGACTTCGCTGTCCGTCCGTCCGTCCGTTCGTCCGTCCGTCCGTCCGTCTGTCCGTCTGTCTGTCACCAGGCTGTATCTCACGAACCGTGATAGCTAGACAGTTGAAATTTTCACAGATGATGTATTTCTGTTGCCGCTATAACAACAAATACTAAAAACAATAAAATAAAGATTTAAGTGGGGCTCCCATACAGCAAACGTGATTTTTGACCAAAGTTAAGCAACGTCGGGCGTGGTCAGTACTTGGATGGGTGACCGTTTTTTTTTTTGCTTTATGGTACGGAACCCTTCGTGCGCGAGTCCGAGTCGCACTTGCCCGGTTTTTTAATTTAGGCCCCCCCCCCAGTTTACTGGCTGATGGCTACGCCCTTGTATAGTCTGCCTCTTTTGTACCCTTCATAAGTCTAAGCGACTGTGGTGGAATCACCAGGAGTCTCAGGTCATGCTTCAAAAAGTTTGGATTGCATACTTGCTTACTTTCCGTGCGATAATTGTCCCTTCGGGCAAACTCGGCTCCTTTCGGCTCAGCCAACATTGCGCCGCGCAATTAATAGGGTTGACACAATTTGACGTCCCTTTGCGTGCACGACCACAGATAAGATACTGGCTTGAATTTTGACAATCCTAAATAGCCGAAAGGGATAGTGCCATATGTTAGAAAGGGACAGCACGATTCGGCCCTGAATCGCTGTTAAACTTCGGTTTTGTAGGAAGTTTCCTTTCTGTATGGAATACTATTATTTATTCTGTGGTTTTATTTTATATTTTTCACTGTTGTTTCAGATGTGTCTCAAAAATCGTTATTGTTGGATGCTTCCAAACCAGTCGAGCAAAAGAAAGGTACAATAAAATTTACTTGCGATTTTTTAATTTGCACGAGTCATTTTATTTGCACCAATAAACTTATTGCTTGTTTTCAGATGATGGCCAGCCTATCATTGGAGTTGACGGTAAACCCGGAGATAAGCCCGCAGGTAATAATCATGTCAATAAATTGCACATTTTTGTTTAACTCCTGAATGGTTTCTTATTATGTTTGAGACAATTAATCCTAGCAGAGAACCAGCAACTTGCAGCCACAATTTAAGATTATGTAAAAATATTTTAAATGGCTATTAAATTAATCAAATTAAATATTTTTAAGCGTAAACAAAAATATTAAATTATTTAAAGACGGTAGTTTAAAAGTAAAACTTTTCATACTAGGCCGGTCATATTTGACACAAAACATTGCTAAATTCGCAAGCTAACGGCTAGTTCTGATTTTTTAATATGTTGTTAGGATCACTACCAGCATTGTAAATCCAAGTTTGCAGCTTCGAAAGACCTGTGCTAACTTTGCACCACTCATAAAACCGCGAAATTTTCATACCTTTTTTTGTATTCTCAATATAGCTCCTAAACTATTAATTTTTTATCAAAAACGTCTATGAAGAAACTAAAGTTAACTAAAATTGCTACAATTTAAGACCAGAATCAAATCTGTAAGTTCAATATTTACCGAGATGCTGCTCTGCAAAAATGGGCAATTTAAGCAATTTTAAAATTCAAAGCAATCAAATTTTAAGATTTGTTCAATTTTCGACCCCGAAATCAGGGAAAATATTTATTTAACGGGTAAAATAATAAAACGATGTTCTAGAAAATATAATTAACTTTAATTTAAGCAAAGAACGACATCTCTAGACCATACCGTTTATCTTATCTTATTGTTTTCGGGGGCCCTTGCCTTATTACCCTCTAGAGAAGATCCGTCAACTACTCAATAGCTTTTCCCACCATATCCATGTGTCGGATGATGGAGCTCATGGGTAGCATTTTAAAGTCCTTTGGTTCCAGATACCGTTTAATACTCACAAATCATAAAAATGGGAAAACTGCTTTTTTCGCATATTTGCTATGTTTAGTTAGCTCCACCTCCCACGGCATTGTTCACAGAAGAGGGTTCATTGTTCTACTCAGCTTTAACTCCACTACCTCAAAGCATCTCAGTAGGAGCCGACATGTTTGTTGTGGTAGATGGGTGTTTCATACTGCACAAGGTGATATGGCATCGTAACAACTCCGTGAGGAATATCGTTGCAGGGTACGTCAGCTTCACCTACAATCATTTCAGACGGAACGTTGCTCTGGTCTTTGACAGATATCCTGAGGATGGAGCAGAGAATAACACAAAAACTGCCGAACGCGCAAGGCGCTATGGTTCTCTGCAGTGTAACTAAATCGTCTTTCAAGAGTCAACCATAATAAAAATAGCCCAGGAGAAGTAATTGACTAACGACAGCAACAAGCGGCGACTGATTGCCCTGATATGCTCCGCCCTCCAAAGCCAGGGAATTGAGACAAAGCAGGCAGTCGTGGATGCTGACTGTGGCATCGTCAAGGCGGCACTTGACAAGAGCACCTCTTTTAAATCAGTGCTAATCATTGGCCAGGATGTGTTGTCCTTCTACATGGGTTCGATTGTGAAAGAATGTTTATTTCCAGAAAAGTGGCAGTGGTGGCTCTGGCCCCATACAATATTCCTCAACCTCATTTAATCGCGGAGATTTGGAAGTTCCCCCAGGATTCGAGTTGTTTCTCCCCGCCTTCACTGGGTGTGATACTACCTCTGCCCTTTTCTGGCATGTGGGGAACAAACTGTGGAGCGCCATTAAGAAGAACGTTGAGCTTATCATCATAGCTGAAGTATTCCTGCAACCTAATGCAGCCTACCCAGCCATCGCAGATGCCGGAGCAAAATGCCTAGTAGCTTTATATGGAGGGGACTACACAAAAGATACGCTCCATGCTCCTTAGCTTACGCTACAAAAAAAAAACAGCCGCCTTCGCTAAGGTTGACTTGGCCCGTTTGCCTTCAACGGAAGATGGTGCAACATTCCATGCTTACCGAACTTACCACCAAATTCAGAAGTGGTTGGAGGTGGAAAACGATGCAACTCAATGGGGATGGGAAAAGACCAAACAGCCCCATTCCAATAAAAATGACGAGTGAAGTAGTGGCACCTCCCTTCCTTCTGAAATTTTGCGGGTACAAGAAAGGCTGTAGCGGAGGCGGCTGTATCTGCATAAAAGCAGCAGGCCTTAAATGCTCAGAGTTATGCAAACTTTGCTCCGGTGTCTCTTGTCACAACGTCGCCATGCTTGAAATCGCAGACAAAATTGAAGACAACGTCGATATGCCTATTTTTCAGACTGAATTATTTCAAAATGAACAGCTGTAACTTAATGTTATTTTTGATATCTTTTAAATATGTTTAATAAATATTTAAAAGTGATCAAAAATTATAATTCAGATTACCCTCAACTCAAACCATTGTGAGAACTAAACAGAGCAAATTTGCTAAAAACGCAGTTTTCCCACTTTTTGGATTTTAAGATTAGTGAGTAAACGGTATAATCAAGAGATATCATTGTTTGCTTAATATTAAAGATAATTATATTTGCTACAACATCGTTTTATTAAATTACCCGTAAAATACGTTTTTTTTTCTGATTTCGGGGTCGAAAACTGCCCGAATGTTAAAATTTCACTATACTGGATAAAATTGCCCATTTTTGTAGAGCGTTATCTCGGTAAGTATTGAACTTACAAAGTTGATTTTAGTCTCAAATTGTAGCAATTTTAATTAACTTTAGTTAGTTCATAGATCTTTTTGATAAAAAATGCATAGTTTAGGACTTATATTGAGAATACCAAAAGAAGTACGAAAATTTCGCGGTTTTTTGAGTGGTGCAAAATTAGCACAGGTCTTTCGAAGCTGCAAACATGGATTTACAATGCTGGTAGTGATCCTAACAACATATTAAAAAATCAGAACTAGCCGTTAGCTTGCGAATTTAATGTTCGATATGACTAGCCTATACCTTGACTTTAAACAAAGTATTTTACTTATAAGTCTTATAACCTACTTGGTTCGTATGAATTTGTGACATAATTAAAAAAAGCTATAACTCCCTAAGGACGGAGTTATAACTTTTTTTTTTACAAACCATACCTAGCTCCCGTTATCGTGTTTTTAGCTTGGTGGCATAATTTGCCCCCTAGTAAAAGAAATAACTATTTTATACCAGAGCCATATTACAAAACAACAACTTTATTTCTTCACGCAAATAATGATGTGATCTATTCTTTTGTAACAGAGGCGTGCAAGCCAGAGGGCTCAGCCGAAGGCGGCGATGCTCAGCGCTCCGAGGCGAAGATAGCAGAAAAGAGGTAAGCCTCTGGCCTAGCCGGCTACAAAGACGAGACAAACTCAATGGGAAAGAATTGGCGTGGGCACTAGTTCTTACGAAAGCGGCGTCTGACCATCCAACCGAGAGGGAAAACTAGACCGATTTCTACGAAAAATACCATCATTTAATTGTTTTTTTAAAAACGAGTGACTTATAAACTGCAAAACGTAATTCAAAACAAAAAAAGTAAGATATGTTGCCACTTTTTTACTAGCGCGTCTTGTATTTGTGTACAAATAAGTAAATAAAAGTACTTTTTTAAATATTAGGAGTAAAATTACTAATGAATAAATAATCTTAGCGTGATTATTTATCAATAGGAATTTACTATTTTACAAACAAATTATTGCAGTGGCAACATTGTCTTACTTTTTTTGGTCTTGAATTACGTTTTGCAGTATAGGTTACATAGGTTCTCGCGGGCTTGGTTTCCGCAACTTGACGTTATATTATTGCGCCTGTTTTGCGTGGTGGGTTAGCGGCACTATTCTCGCCAACCCAACTCTACCAAGAAGCCTAGCAGACCCTTGACGTTGCCCACGACTTGTGGCAGAGACCCCGGTGAGCCGAGGTGTTGTGCCCGGTATTCTGCCACCCCTGGGCATTCGAGAATGACGTGGGCGGCTGTCTACTCTGCCTCCATGCATGCTCTGCAGAGGGGGCTGTCTGTAACACGTAGGGTTAATAGGTGCTTGTTAAATGAGGCGTGGCCAGTTATGGCCCCAGCTATAAGCCTATAAACGAGTGACTTATTTGCAGTGAGGAGGACCGGAAACCCTTCAGCAGTCCGGAACTGCCCAAATCCGGGACTCCAGGGAAGGCCTCCACCCCCGGCCTGGAGGTGAGTGTAAGTTTATCGGCTTTTTATTTTATTTTGTAAATTTTTCGGTTTTATTTCCGTATTTTATCCTTTTTTTTTTGGTTTGTTTTTTACTTTATTTCGTTGCCGTGCAAAGGAATCTTCTCTTCATTTTCACCAGGTATTTTTTTATCCCGTCAAAAACAGAAATGTGAAATGAGAGCCAAGTTCAATATTAAGAATATGCGTCGTTGTTGACTTCGCCGAAAAAAGAATTGAGAGATATGGGTGCCAAGATCTAGTTTACTTGGGATTTGGGATGTAATTAAAGTTTAGGATTTGAGTTGGCTAGTTCTTGCGTACATCTTATATTATATTATTTACTTTTCTGAAGTTTAGTTTTTATCATAGTTTATTTCGGACCTAAAATTCATTTTTTCTATTACAAATTCGATAAGCGCTTAGTGTGTAAGCAAAATCTTTTTTCGGAAAATATTACAAATCGTAAAAAAGTTACTGTTTCTTTATCTAAAGGAGCCCACTGATTAACAGTCCGCCGGCCGACCTGTCAGTTAGAACAAAATTTTGACAGTTCCGAACAACTGACAGGCTGATACCGTCCGGCGGACCGTTAATTAATGGGCTCCTTTAGGTTTGTAACGACACAATTGCCTAGTTGGATGCCAAATTTCAACTTGCTAGATCATTTGGAAGTGGGTTAGGCTTTTGATACTATGTTAGTCATATTAGGTCACTGAGAAACATACCGATTTTTAGATGTTTGTAACTTTGTATTTTTATAACCAGATGAGCTATATTCATGAATTTTGGGGTGCTAGTTAGCATTAAGAGTCTAAACTCTAAATAAATGAACCAATTTTCATGTTTATTTTTATTAGATTTTGAGTTACGTAATGGTCTAAACTGGCTCCAAATGTTTTGTGTAACACATGGCCGCTGCGTCGCCAGTTATCTTCTTTTGAACTTGGCTTGACGCGCCGCGTGTTTAGATGCCAATAAATAAAGATTTCACTACGCTACTATAGTTTCTTAAAGGACTGTCTCATTTCAATCATAGACAGAGAGAATCATACTATCTTTCTTTTACACTAGTACTAGCACCCAAAAGAAAAGGATGAGTATAGTTTGGATGAAATTGGTTTGACCAACTATATTTGCTTAGCCGAAGAAACGCGGGCGACCGAAGGGCTCCACCAACAAGCCGAAGCCGCCCGGCGCGCCCGGGCCGCGCGCGCCCGGCGCCGCCCCGCCGCGCCCCGCGCCCCGCGCGCCGCACGTGGCGCCGCGGCCCCGCCCGCAGGGCTACCAGTACGCCGTGCGGCCCTTCCGGAAAGACTTCTCCGGAATACAGTTCCGAAGGTAACATCCACGTTAATGTTTCGAACGATTGACTCGTGAGTCCCAGTCGTACACAAAGTCGACAACCTCTGCACTGAAGCAATTTAGGGCCAGTTGCACCAACCACATTTGACAAACTGATCAACGTCAGCCGGCGCGCCCCGGCGGTTTACTATGAACCTTTCCATATATAAAAATTTAGCGAACTCTTTAACGATACGAACAGTTTGGTGTAACCGACCCTTAGAAGGTGAGACGCTTTTTATAAATTTTATATGAAATAGAGAGTACGAGATCGCGTCTGTGAAATTTAAAGGATGCGTGGAATTACTGCCGACGTGGCATCGTGTAATTCGAGGCGTTAATAAATGCGGGCGACCGAAATCTTCCACCGACAACCCGAAGCCCAGGGGCACCCCCGGTGTGAGCCACTGGCGCTACTCCTCTCTCACTCTCCACCACTCCGCTCCGCCACATACCCCGCTCCACTCAATATGCATACTAAGTTCGCAGTTAAGTGCGTACGACCACGCACGACCACATACTAAAATTACCCCTGACCTAAACCGTTATCTTCCACAGGCGATGGAGCGACGACTGCCTAGATTCCTCCCACATCCCCAACGAGGTCTACTTCGGCGACGTCCCCGTCTCCACTGAAGTCCTATTCAACTACTACGACGCCAACGCGGAGCGCGAGCGGCTGGCGGCGCAGGCGGCGCAGATCGCCGCGCAGAAGGCCGCCGCCGCCAAACTAGCTGCTGCCAAACTGCAAGCTAGAGGACTCATCTCCAATGAGGTTAGTTGCCACACATTAGCAAATCTGAGACTTACACTAACTCACACTATCGCAAATCTCGATGTCGCTATATACGCTTCGTGCCTATATACATGAATGACGGAGCTAGCACTAGTGGGTCGCGCTCTAATCTTTCGCTAGTTTTGCTACTCGACTCGAAAGTACCAGGCGCTCATAACACAGTAGAAGTCTTGTTCAACTATTACGACGCCAACGCGGAGCGCGAACGACTGGCGGCACAGGCGGCTCAGATCGCCGCGCCCAAACTAGCTGCTCCCAAACTGCAGGCGAGAGGACTTATCTCCAATGAGGTTAGTTGCCACACATTAGCAAATCTGAGACTTACAATAACTCATACTATCGCAAATCTCGATGTCGCTATATACGCTTCGTGCATATATACATGAATGACGGAGCTAGCACTAGTGCGTCGCGCTCTAATCTTTCGCTAGTTTTGCTACTCGACTCAAAAGTACTAGGAGCTCATAAGTTAGTAGAAGTCCTGTTCAACTATTACGACGCCAACGCGGAGCACGAGCGGCTGGCGGCGCAGGCGGTGCAGATCGCCGCGCAGAAGGCCGCCGCGGCCAAACTGCAAGCTAGAGGACTCATCTCCAATGAGGTTAGTTGCCACACATTAATAAACCTCAGACTTACAATAACTCACACTATCACAAATCTCGATGTCGCTATATACGCTTCGTGCATATATACATGAATGACGGAGCTAGCACTAGTGCGTCGCGCTCTAATCTTTCGCTAGTTTTGCTACTCGACTCAAAAGTACTAGGAGCTCATAAGTTAGTAGAAGTCCTGTTCAACTATTACGACGCCAACGCGGAGCACGAGCGGCTGGCGGCGCAGGCGGTGCAGATCGCCGCGCAGAAGGCCGCCGCGGCCAAACTGCAAGCTAGAGGACTCATCTCCAATGAGGTTAGTTGCCACACATTAATAAACCTCAGACTTACAATAACTCACACTATCACAAATCTCGATGTCGCTATATACGCTTCGTGCATATATACATGAATGACGGAGCTAGCACTAGTGCGTCGCGCTCTAATTTTTCGCTAGTTTTGCTACTCGACTCAAAAGTACTAGGAGCTCATAAGTAGTAGAAGTCCTGTTCAACTACTACGACATCAACGCGGAGCGCGAGCAGCTAAACTAGCTGCTGCCAAACTGCAGGCGAGAGGACTTATCTCCAATGTGGTTCGTTGCCACTTACTACGCTACCGAGTCTCAGACTTACAATAACCCACACTATTGCAAATCTCAATGTCAAACTTCGCTATAATAATCGCTGTATGCGTTTCGGGCATATAATTAAGAATGACGGAGCTAGCACTAGTGCGCCACGCTCTAATGGTTCGCTAGTTTTGTTGCTATTGCTCGACTGAAAAGTACCAGGCGCTCATAACACAGTAGAAGTGCTGTACAACTACTACGACGCCAACGCGAAGCGCGAGCTTATAACTCATTGTCAGTAGAAGTATCCAGTTACCCAAATAGGCGCCAGAGTTTAGCAAGAATGACAACATTATCACTAGTTTCACTCTGACACTTGTTGCCCACCATAATACATACTAAATTTACGGTGGGTAATAAAAAAAATGTGAGACTGACAAGGACAAACAATAATAATAGTGCTTTCGCTGCTACTCCTCCTGAAAGATACATAAGACTATCCCGTTCGGTCATTTCCCCCCATCCTTCATGCCTGATCCAGTTATATACTAGAATCATTGTTGCAGGTGACGACGGTGGACTCGTCGTCGACTGACGACTCCTCGGGCTCGTCGGGCAGCGATAGCGACGACAGCGATGAGGTAAGGAAACATTTGTATTCTAATGCTTTTCTGCTTTCTCTGCAACAGAGCGCAAACATTTGTTTGACAATCTATTCTCCTCAACATACGTGGGGCATTCTAGTTCAGCTGTCAAAAATAAGACAGTAACAATACACTCTTTTTTTTGGACAGTCGTGTAAAAAATAGTCTATTTCTATTTAATGGTCTCGCTTCCGATTGACATCACTGTAGGGTTAGGATTCTGGTGGCATTTTTAGCACAAGTAGTGCAGTGGAGTCGCCATTGTATTTTTTTTATTTGAATAAATGAATAACTGAATGATAAAGCCATATATTATGTAGATTTCAAAATATTACATGTAAATAAATTTTACTATTTAACTAAAATGATTATGTATTCAAGACCTTGAACAACTTGCAACTGGAATTAAAGTTTCAAAATCTTGCATGTTATCTTCATCTGATGTGAAATGGTTGTCAAGATTATGAAAAGCATACACTATGGCAATTTGTTCCATATTCCCTGGCGTTATACGATTTCTCAACTTGTGAAAAATCCATTTGTGTGTCGAGAAAGATCTCTCTACGTCCACCGATGTTAACGTAGCATTCCTCAGAATTTGAGCATGATTGCCAAAATCAACCATGTCTCTCACTACGTCAAAGTCCGGACTTCTATTTAATACAAGTTCTAACTTATTTCGTACAGTTTCAGTTCCATGCAATGCCAATGTACTCCTTACGATGACAGTTATTAGGAACGATTCATGGATTGGAATATGTGTACACTCTAATTGATTAATTGATTCTGGTATAATGCTATAGCAGTTTTTTATAAAATCCAACTTGTTTTTTAAATTTCTATGGCCAAATAAAGCTTGAACCTCTCTGATTGCCATAGCATCCCTACTATTTAACCGCATTACAATGCGTTTTATATCTTCAAAGTAGGTAGCATAATAAAAACTAGCTTCTAACCAGGTGCCCCATCTAGTAACCACTGGTTCTGGTGGTAACGGTATGTTCGGAGCATATTGCCTAAAAGTTCGGATGCGATGAGGGGATTTCAAAAATATTTTTTTGACATTTGATATCAAAGTATTTACTAAACTGTTTTCCGATCGAATTTGCTCCGCGACTCTATGTAGACCGTGAGCTAAACAAGTTACATGTTTAACGTTCAAATATGTCTTCTTTAAAATTTTACCAGCGGCAATCATATATGCGGCACTGTCTGTGCAAAAGATCAAGAATTTATTTATATTAACTGTGTAGTTATCTTCCCATAAAAACCTTAAACTTTCGTCAACTATAGAAGCAATTGTATTGGCATTAACTAGGGTCACAACTTTACAAGCTAACAAATAAGGTTTTTGTAAATTGTCTTCCAAAGATTTCACAATTACATTTACGACAGGATTCCCAAGAGCGTCAAGTGTTTCATCTATAGTTAACCATAAATTGCAATTGAAAAATGTAAATCTTATTTTGTTAACTATAGTCGCGTATATTCTTGACAAATATACTTTTCTCAAAAGACTTTGTTCGGGTAACTTTTTGTTATTTGTGCATTTGCAGCAAATATATTTATCGAAAAACTTCCGAAACTCCGGGTGATTTACCCTATTCCACGGAATATTGCACGCAATCAGAAATATGCACAAGTCATAAACAAAGCCATCTTGGTCGCCGCAGTTCAGTCTATGGTGATTGCTGTTAATATGTTTTAGTATATTGTACTTTTTCATCTGCGTGAGACGTACGTTACATGCCGAACAAAAGATAGAATTGCTCTCTTCGCTATAAGTAAGTTCTTGGTATAGTTCAATCCATCGCAGAATTGTTTCAGTTTGCGGAGAACTCATTCTATTTCGTTATGTAAATTATGTTGAAGATAAAACGAAATTGCGTTACTTCTCACAAATTAATGAAAATATTTCTGATTTGTCGAACTTGACAGAAACATAACGTCAATGATACAAGAGTTGGTTGCCGGGACTTTTTGGTCAACCAAAAAGAAGAAATAGGTTTGTAATATAAATTATACATACAAGTTAGGCTACAAGTTGTATGTAACTAATAAATTTTATTATGCATTATTGATTTATCTTATCATTTATCAATCATTTATTCATTCATTCATTCATTCAATCAAAAAAAATATAATAACGACTCCATTGCTCTATGTTCACCCAATGCCACCAAAATTCCTAACTCTAGACATCAGCAAAGAAAATAAAAATGTAGGGTAATTCGCCAGTAACTGGCCACCTGTCAGTAACTAGCCACCCTAAACTAAAAATGAATTATATTCACTTATAAACATAATTCATTTTATTATAAGGTGGCTAGTTATTGAAGGCTAGCCAGTTATTGAAACCTTATACTAAAATGAATTCTGTTTATAGGTGAATATAACTAATTTTTAGTTTAGGACGGCCAGTTATTGGCCGGTGGCTAGTTACTGGCGAATTACCCTAAAAAGTAAACACACCTAGGTAGTTGAAATTTGCAGGTCTAAAAAATGTCATGTATTAGGAGTCAAGAGGTTAAACCAGTTCTATAACTCATTATTTCTCTTTTCCCATCAGGATGCACCCCTAAAAAAGGGCCCTGGACGGCCCAAAGGGTCCCGCAACTCTGCCCCGCGCACGCCCGGCTCCGGGACCCCCGGGTCAGGTCGCCGCGGCAGACCGCCAGTACCCCCTGAACTGCGAGAGCCCGGCATCACAGACATGAAGAAGTTCTGCAAAGCTGCTGGGATCAGATTTGACTATAAGAAGCTTGTCGAAGGTCTGTAACATTTTATATCACTCGACACTTAAGCGGGCCACTCACACATCTGCCGCAGGGGCAATATTGGAATTGAACCCTTAATTGCCTCCTTAATTGTGATGTGTGTAGAGAAGCAGGGGCAATTTTTAGATTGGGCCTGCAGCAGGGCGGCAGGGGCGCAAGACCTTCCTAGCTCCCTAGATTGTATCTACCACCCTGCTAGGTTGTTACATGTGTAGTACGATTGGGGCAATTCCAGTCAGTTCATTGGCGACTACCGAACCAAACGGACCAATCCTTTGATGCTTTGATAACACAGGAGCCATTCTCGTCGACGTGCGTTCAGCGGGACTATCACTTACACACTGAGTAGCAGGCTAGTGTGTAGAAAACAACCTAAAATTGCTCCGACCGCCGTGCGACCGGTATTGTCCTTGCGGCAGGTGTGTGAGTGGCCCGCTTTATGCTTCAGCCATACAACGTCGCGTTCTATCAATATCGTTTAAAAAAATACCCCTTTACTTCTAAAACATCACATTTGCTTACTGCTGTTGCGAAACGACCCGAAATGGATCTGGGCCTCCGACACCACAGACCGCCATGCTACTCTGTCCAAAACCGTTTCTGTCCAGTCGACGGCGCCGAGTTCGCTAAGGTCTTTCTGCACTTCGTCTCTCCAGCGGTACCTAGGGCATCCAGATGGTCTTCGGCCACTTGGTACTCCAGAGTACACCACAATTAGAATCACAATTGCAATCTCATAATTTCAGAACTCCACTTTGAATCTTAGTGTCACAATCTTGTAAGAGTAAAGTCTCAAAACAGTTCAACAATGCCTGGCCCTGTCTCACAGGTGTAAATCACACAATGGAACAATCACAAAGTCTTAGTTCCACAATTATTCCTTGAAAATAGAATGTATCGCCTACTCTTCTTCTTCTTCCTCGCGTTATCCCGGCATTTTGCCACGGCTCATGGGAGTCTGGGGCCCGCTTGACAACTAATCCCATGATTTGACGTAGGCACTAGTTTTTACGAAAGCGACTGCCATCTGACCTACCTATCCTATCCTATCGCCTACTATTCATTGTTATTATCGCAGGCAAAGATGTAAATTATCCGTTTACATTTTCGCCGTAGATGGAGTACCAATATAAAAGTTTCAGATAGCATCTATTTAGGGCCCCCCCACATCTGGCGTCTTTCGAGCGTCGGCGTCTGTCGGCGTCGGTCCAGCGCTATGGAAATTGACGTCGCTGCGCAGTTGCGTCGACGCTGCGTCGACGTTGCGTCGACGTCGGCCATAGAATTGTAGACTCCGACGCTCGAAAGACGCCAGATGTGGGGGGGCCCTTAAGATGAAATTTACGTTCCTTAAGTACGGAAAGACGTGTGTCATTAGTTATAAAAGGAAACTTAATAAAAAAAGACCTTTCTCCGAGACCACAGGGACAAATCCGTCCTAGACACGTCGGAGGTAAATTTTGACACTTATACGCGATTAAGTCCCGTTTTATACTTAAAGTTAAAAATGTATAAAAATCGGTAGTTTAAGACGTTTGTCCTTAGCACAGACAAGACATCCTCCAGACTGAGCATAGTAGCGCTACCCCCTCTGCCACAAATATACGGAAGTTTTACTCCATTTCCGAGTCAAAGTGTCTTTGTGTGACATCCGTGTCTTTGAACGGACCAATCACGGCACGGGACTCGCTCACTCCGTCCCCCGCACCCCAGTATTTTTGGCAGCATCGGTTTCATGAAATAATTGCTCTCAACTCCGTCTAGAGGATTCCTAGTCTATAGTCCTCATCCAGATTAATTTGCAGGCTGCACAAAAAACAAGGAGCGTGTCGGCAAAATGATGGACCTACTGACCGCGGCGGGGCTCGAAGGCAAGCCTACGATGGAAAAGTGCAAGGCGCTCAAACAGGCCAAGGTCGACAAGAAGGAACAGGAGAAACAGGCCAAGAAGGAGGCCAAGGTCAAGAGCAAACCGGCGTCCAACGACGGAGATGGAGAGCAAAGTGAGTTATAAAAAAACCCAGGCAACAAAGGCCCATAGATACAGAAAATAAATAAATAAATATAAAAAGTAGTTTGCTGCGCCACCTGTTCTAGTGTAAGATTCGGCAGATTCTCACGGAACCGCAGAAATATCACAACCTTCGGCCTGAAGTCTTTTTAAGACTACAAGGCAATCTACTAAATTCGTAATACCCTAATTCCGTATTAAAGCGGGTAGGGTAGCCAGCTAGCCAGATCTAGTTGGACAATAAATTCACCTCCTAATTCATCAAAATGATTGCTAGTATTGGAAATTTTTCGATCCTTGCAAATTGGCTCTGGGAATATTTACCATATGTATGTTTTCCAGCGCCCGAAGGCACGCGGCGCATGACCCGCGGTGCGACGGGCGTGAAGCCGCGCCAGCGCATCGTCATCTCGTCCGACGAGGAGGACGACACCCCCGCCGCGCGCCGCACGCTCTCCAAGCTGCGCTCCTCCGTCAACGATGACGACTCCGACTAGGTTGGTCACTCTACATGTATACACGAGCATCGTCATCTCGTCCGACGAGGAGGACGACACCCCCGCCGCGCGCCGCACGCTCTCCAAGCTGCGCTCCTCCGTCAACGATGACGACTCCGACTAGGTTGGTCACTCTACATGTATACACGAGCATCGTCATCTCGTCCGACGAGGAGGACGACACCCCCGCCGCGCGCCGCACGCTCTCCAAGCTGCGCTCCTCCGTCAACGATGACGACTCCGACTAGGTTGGTCACTCTACATGTATACACGAGCATCGTCATCTCGTCCGACGAGGAGGACGACACCCCCGCCGCGCGCCGCACGCTCTCCAAGCTGCGCTCCTCCGTCAACGATGACGACTCCGACTAGGTTGGTCACTCTACATGTATACACGAGCATCGTCATCTCGTCCGACGAGGAGGACGACACCCCCGCCGCGCGCCGCACGCTCTCCAAGCTGCGCTCCTCCGTCAACGATGACGACTCCGACTAGGTTGGTCACTCTACATGTATACACGAGCATCGTCACCTGGTCCGACGAGGAGGACGACACCCCCGCCGCGCGCCGCACGCTCTCCAAGCTGCGCTCCTCCGTCAACGATGACGACTCCGACTAGGTTGGTCACTCTACATGTATACACGAGCATCGTCATCTCGTCCGACGAGGAGGACGACACCCCCGCCGCGCGCCGCACGCTCTCCAAGCTGCGCTCCTCCGTCAACGATGACGACTCCGACTAGGTTGGTCACTCTACATGTATACACGAGCATCGTCATCTCGTCCGACGAGGAGGACGACACCCCCGCCGCGCGCCGCACGCTCTCCAAGCTGCGCTCCTCCGTCAACGATGACGACTCCGACTAGGTTGGTCACTCTACATGTATACACGAGCATCGTCATCTCGTCCGACGAGGAGGACGACACCCCCGCCGCGCGCCGCACGCTCTCCAAGCTGCGCTCCTCCGTCAACGATGACGACTCCGACTAGGTTGGTCACTCTACATGTATACACGAGCATCGTCATCTCGTCCGACGAGGAGGACGACACCCCCGCCGCGCGCCGCACGCTCTCCAAGCTGCGCTCCTCCGTCAACGATGACGACTCCGACTAGGTTGGTCACTCTACATGTATACACGAGCATCGTCACCTCGTCCGACGAGGAGGACGACACCCCCGCCGCGCGCCGCACGCTCTCCAAGCTGCGCTCCTCCGTCAACGATGACGACTCCGACTAGGTTGGTCACTCTACATGTATACACGAGCATCGTCACCTCGTCCGACGAGGAGGACGACACCCCCGCCGCGCGCCGCACGCTCTCCAAGCTGCGCTCCTCCGTCAACGATGACGACTCCGACTAGGTTGGTCACTCTACATGTATACACGAGCATCGTCATCTCGTCCGACGAGGAGGACGACACCCCCGCCGCGCGCCGCACGCTCTCCAAGCTGCGCTCCTCCGTCAACGATGACGACTCCGACTAGGTTGGTCACTCTACATGTATACACGAGCATCGTCATCTCGTCCGACGAGGAGGACGACACCCCCGCCGCGCGCCGCACGCTCTCCAAGCTGCGCTCCTCCGTCAACGATGACGACTCCGACTAGGTTGGTCACTCTACATGTATACACGAGCATCGTCACCTCGTCCGACGAGGAGGACGACACCCCCGCCGCGCGCCGCACGCTCTCCAAGCTGCGCTCCTCCGTCAACGATGACGACTCCGACTAGGTTGGTCACTCTACATGTATACACGAGCATCGTCATCTCGTCCGACGAGGAGGACGACACCCCCGCCGCGCGCCGCACGCTCTCCAAGCTGCGCTCCTCCGTCAACGATGACGACTCCGACTAGGTTGGTCACCCTACATGTATACACGAGCATCGTCACCTCGTCCGACGAGGAGGACGACAACCCCGCCGCGCGCCGCACGCTCTCCAAGCTGCGCTCCTCCGTCAACGATGACGACTCCGACTAGGTTGGTCACTCTACATGTATACACGAGCATCGTCATTAAATTTTCAAACAAAACAAAACCAACTCAGTTATTCCACAGCCAAATTTCACCGACAAATTTTGTATTTTTTCTCACAGTCAACCTTTATTTCCAGGGGCAGCGTATCCTCGACTTCTCAGCCTGGTAGCGGCCCGACACGACCCTACAGAGTCCTAGAAAGTGCTTCGACAGACTCACAGGACTGCGCTCCATTACCCGAGTGATAGTGTTCCATGGAGTGATGTGACTGGTTGGTTTACAAGTGATTGAGCATTTTATGTTACTGGCCAATGATAGATGTGACTTCTTTTGTGGTGAATTTCTTTGGCCCCTTTAAGGTGCCCACAGATTACCAGTTCGCCGGACAATGTCAGGCTGTCAGTTGTTCGGAGCTGTCAAATTTTGCCTTTAACTGACAGGCCGATATCGTCCGGCGGACTGGTATTCAGTGGGCCCCTTTAGAGTCTAAAGTCTTTATGAAATGAGAAAGTCTTTTTATATATATTCTTTTTAGAGAGTTCACTGCTTCACTCTTAAATCGTTCATCGCTCTTAAATGGTTTCTTATTTTAATTTCGGGGGTTTAAATCGGCCTAAAAGCCTTTGAGAGTTACAGCCGTTACAAATCTAGTTTGAGCATTTTAAGAGCTGTGAGCAAATATCATCTGATTTTGTAAAAATCAATGTGAATTTTATACTTAATGAAAAATGGATAATTGGTTATGATCGATCGGATTGGTGTTCTGAGTCTTGCCCAAAACTGTGCATTTTTCTATTATTTCTCTAATATAAAAATTAATAGTATCGCTCGCAGAAGTATCTGCTTGATGAAAACTTTGTGCTAAAAATATATATATATATAAATATAAGTTTAGATATTTATACGCACCTTCGCCGCTCTGATATATTTTATGGCTGTACCAAGCAAAAGAAGTTGTATCTATTGTCATATAAAAACTATATTTAATTTCTAATTGGTACAGACAGCAGCAGAAGTACCTAAGAGGGCCAGGTGTTCATAATGATCTGTACACGCTCGGCCGCGTACCTACTTTTGCTACTGGCTGTATCTAAGTGCAAAATATGTAATTGGCAGCTTTTAGTGATACTTTTACGTTTGTGATTATACTAATTTTTCGATCTCACATAAGAAAGCTCTGAAACAGAGTATATTAATGAGAACCGTCGTTTTTGTTTCAAATTAAGTGTATTCGAGTGATTTCGAAAATCACAAATTCCATCTGTTTCCAGAATTACCCGAATACGATTTACCTTAAGGTATACCAATGAGCCTAAAACGATTGTCTTAATTCCAAATTAACTATATTATTATTTATCAGGAATTACATATATTTACTAAAATATCGACAGTTCGTTTGTGAAGAAAATTGCCAAGTTCACCCATAATGACACCTAAGTATCGACCGCAAAATTCGTTGTCATGTGTCGTTCCCAGGAAAAGGAACCTTAGCGCTAAAGTCACTTACTACTCGAAGCTTGGTATTATTATTAAAGGTAACTGGCGTAAACAATTGGAGACGTATATTTCCTTTTTCCTATGAACGACTTATGGTTTCTATTCTGACTAATTCTGAGCGTTTTCCAAAAAAATATTGAAAACCGTATTCTCACAAATCCTGATACTTTTGGGTTCTTCCAACTTGATGCTAAAAAAAATGTCCTAAATATGTGTATGGAAATTTTAGTTTCCACTACGTCACGCACAAGTGAAAAATTTATTACACTATAACGTGACGTAATGGAACTGCTATGTAAGGACACCTTTATTTAATTTAATTTTTGAATGGAGAATGCTGCCATGAACACAAGAAAGTCCAGATTTGTAAGGATCAGGATTTCAGTTATTTTTAAAACGCTCTTCTATGATATTATTCACTAAAACATGGTTCAGTTAAAACGCACAATCTCTGGCCTTGTCCAGTGGAAACTAATGGCCAAATTTTTACGAGAATGAATTTGCGACCTTATACCGAAAGAAATAAGGTTATAAATCGAATGTTAAGGAAAGTGTTTAGTAAGAGATTGTAGGACTAAAAATCCCTCGCCTACTTTTTAAGTAGTGGTAGTGTAATGAAGCTTTATGTAAGGCACCCGTACTGTTCATTTGTGCCTATATATATGTCAAACTATATACGTGTGTCGTCATTTTACCACTTGTGTCATTCTTTCGAAAAAGGAACCTTAGTGCGGCGCTTACATCGGTAATAATGGTGAGCTGAGGCTGTCGGAGTAGGGTCCCTTTTATCCGGGAGCGACACACATTTCAAATATCAACATAATTTTCCATTTATTTACATAGCAGAATATATGTTGTGTGGAGTCAAATTTTATACTATAGTTTTAAAAATTAATAAAATATTAGAATTATCACTAAATTGGTAACACCAATCGTATTGGTTAGCTCATGTATATACGAAGAGAAATACATTATTGTGTGTCCTATCATTATTTTTGTACAGTTTTGAAGGGGGTTAACAGCTTTGTACATATACGCGTGGTTCGGTGTCGAAGGATTTTAACATTCATATATTTAAGTGCTATTAGGAGCGTTATAGTGTGGCCAGTGATTTTAAGAAAAATCACGAAGCTTTTCAATGTAATTTTATATTGACAGTTACATAGCCGACAATAACTTATGACATATATTAACAAAACAAGACATACTAAGAAACATATTTAACTGACCATGTATTTATACCTATTTTTTGAATTGTAATCTTTTTTTTATTATGAATGGGCTTACTCATGGCCACAGACTAGCCGAGGCGTAGACGTGACCTACGATAGCGAGCTCGCCCAGAAGGTGCCTGTTCACTCTTGATTTGAAGGTTGCCGGGTTATATTCTGTGTTAAACTAACCTTTTGGGCCAATGACGTCAACTGACGCGCGCGGCTACAACCCAATATCAACCTTCGTGCATTCTAATAAGGTTCACGATGACGCGCCGCGCACGATAGGTGTGGCGTTCAAAGGATGATAATTATTGAAACTCAGTGGCGGATTCGCCCTAAGGCCATGTAGACGGGCGGCATAATATTAGGGGCGGCAAATTGTGACAAAAAGTTCTCTAAATTGTGATAAGAAATAACTCGAAATGTAGTCAATAAGTCCCGAGCCGAGAAAGACGCGGCTACAGGGCCTGGGGCCTAGGGCGGCAGACTACAAATCCGCCACTATTAAAACTTAATAGATACCCCTATGAAAACCTAGCCAGTCGACGTTTCGAGACATTATTTTCTGATAGTACTAACATAAGAGGAATTAAGAGGAATTTTGAGACGCTCCAGTTGTGGAATGAGCTCCCTGCCGAGGTTATCCCGAGGGTTTACAGTATGGGGTTCTTTAAAAAAGGAGTGTGCATCTTTTTAAAGGGTCGGCAACGCGCATGTAACACCTCTCAAGTTGCAGGTGTCCATAGGCTACGGTGACTGCTTACCATCAGGCGGGCCGTATGCTTGTTTGCCACCGACGTGGTATAAAAAATTTTGGTTGCTATACATGGAAATGGTCAGTTAACTATGTGGTTGGTAATAATTCTCGCAATAGGTACATATATGCTCAATACATTTGGCAACATCATGCATCTTTTTCCTTTGATTATTTTGTCAGATAAGACGTTCTGTCCGATTGGAACTTTAAGATACATCAATTAATAGATCTAGAAACGATATGGATTTGATGTGTCAGTCTCAAAAGTGATGTTTTTGTTTGAAGAAACGTAACATTTGACACTGACACATCTAATCCATATCGATTCTAGATCTATTAATTGACGTATCTTAATCTTGGAATCGGGCCGGTTGTCAAGCGTTAAAATATGTAGGTCAGCTTTGAGATTTAGGGAAGTAGAAAAGAATGTTTACATCAATGCATTATTCAATACTTATTATTTAATATGAACGCTCAGAATGACATAATTCTTATCTTTTGTGGCAGCGGCACATTGTATGACAATATTTTTTCAAGTATCATAAGGTTTGACTTAAAATAATGGCTGTATTTAAATCGTATTAAATATATACATTTGAATACTTAATAACTATGAAAGTTCCTTTTGAAATCGGTAAAAATAAGAGGATAGAAGGAAAGTGCGAGCGAAAGATAATTATTTAATGAAACTAAACAAATGTCACCATTATTTGTGAAAAACAATACATTTATTTATTTACTTACTCATATTATAAAAATAATAATCGTTATTAATAATTTTGATGGTATAATGAATCTCAAGAAGTCTACTTTTGTAGATTTGGTTTATTTATCTCATGATTTCATGCAATATGCTAGCATTTTTCTTTTTGAAATACTGTTGCGAGTTACGAAATATTCTACTGGTGGCTTTTTAAATTCCAATATCCTTTGACCTCATTCAGGAGTTATTTATCACATTCACTGCCAAAGTTTTCGTAGCACTACGTTCGTACCCGATGCCAGCGTTTTGCCGTTTTGTAGAGAACGGCGACTACGAACAGAGAACCCGCCGAGCGGGTTCCCGGCATGTATTATTCAAATTATCGAAACAGAGCATGATATTTTAGCTATAACTGTCCGCCTTTCAATTCACAAAAGTGATATTGCAAAAGATTTTAGGTTTAAATAACCAATAAGTAGAGATTTTGGTTGACGTTACAAGATAAAGTCGTAATAAAAAACTACTGCTTTTCTCTTAATATATTTGGGGCATTATTTATGAAAAGGGACCTTATTGTCGATGGCGCTTACGCCGCACAGCGTCGCGCGGCATTGTATTTACATCGGAGCATAGTACGTAAGTGCCATAGACAATAAGGTCCCTTTTATAGATAACGTCACATTTGAATATTATTGACATAATATTATACTCGAGTACTGCGGCCATACATCAACTTTGGCAATAAACGTATATGTTTCTGACTTTACTAAGGCCACGTAGTTACTACGATAGGTAGCTTTTTACGCAAATATTGCGTCATCTTCATTCGGAACTGCATTTACAAAATTCTGATCGAATGACTGGTGTTAAGAAATACGGTATTACCTAGGCAAACACCTATTTCATTTATATTTAAGACAAATTAAGTCATCCATAAAAAAAAACTCGTTTTCTTAAAGGTTATTTAGAAATCTGCCTTGCCATCGAGTGTTGTATTTTATTTTAAATAATTTAAACAAAAACTTACATGTTACCTACTATTGATGCATAATATTTATAACCTCTATATGGGCCCTTTTGCTTTAACTGTATAGGTAAAACAATTATACATTTTCAAGTTTTTATTGTGTTGTATAGCAAGTTTAGCACCAGTTATTTAATCAGTCACCTTTACTTGTACTTTTATAGTTTAAGTTCTAACCTAAAAGTTTATATTTGTGTCAAAATTATCCTTCTACCACGTGTGATAGTATGGCTCTATGTATATCATTTTTATCATAAAACTTGTACATATTAGTCGTAGTATAATAGTAAGTATCATTAAGATCATAACTAGGCGTATGTACGATATATAGACGTGTTTGTTTTACCACTATTATTGACCACAATAACGGCCGCCGATTTCACTACCAGTACCCAATGGTGCCTTTAGTGGTCGAGTAACATAGTCAACTTAAAATTATTATTGTAAGATTTATAAGGCAATGCTTTTCGCTGACATTCTGATTTTTATTGTTTTATTAAATCGTTATGTTGAATTATGTATACAACTATGTATAATACGCGATAATGGAATTAGGTCTGCCAAACCAATTTTGTCAGTAGAAAAAAGGCGGCAAATTTGCTCCTTACTGACGAAATTGATTTGCCAGACTTGGCGCTTACAGTTAAAACAGTCACTTAAATACAACGGCGAATAACTACGTAAGCGTCACTAGATTCCTTTTTTATTGAAGATTATCACGAATATATAGAAATATGTTTATATGCTATATCGATAGGCATACATGATGTGTTATTATGTCCTTGCCAGTTATTGAGGCGAATTTATGTACTCGAAAGTGCTATTTTACGTTTACTTAGGGTTTATTATCATTTCTTAGTTTTATAATGACCCGATAAGTTTAATATCTAACGGATCGTTATGAAATTGAGCCAACACAAGAAAAAGCTTAATTATTTACAGAGTTTGGGAGATGAGCCTTCAAATCTGTGTGTAACTCAAAATATTTCAGTTTTAAGGATGTCTTAAACTTTTGAAAAATTGTATAATTAATACGTTAATATAACGTAGAAAAAATGTTTTTCAAAACGAAAGTTACTAGGACGTCATAACTAGTGAAATCTTCTACTGTCCTACCCGAAAAAAGGAACATATCCGTTTGTTTTGTAACACGGACTTTATGAGAAGACAAGTCAAAGGTTCATAATATGTGTAAGTGATTCTGTAGCACATTATAAGTACAATGCAATACTTTATGTTTGTAACTACTGTTACAGTGTGACAATATTCAGAGGTGCCATCTATATATAAACTTCCGAAACATCTTGTTTCTATTTGAAGTCTTTATATGTCTCGTAGATGGACTACATAGACTAAGTACTCAAAACGGCCTGTACATGAGTATTGAGTTATGTGATTAAAATATTTTAACTCTAACCGCCCACAAAGCAAAACAAAACATGACAAATGCAATTTGATTTCTCATAATATAATGATTCAAAATACAATGGAATGGAAGGCCTTTTTATTGGCTTCTGGGCAACTAAAGGTTCTAATTATAACCACCGTTAACACGTTCGCTGCGGCAACGGATTGATTCGGTCCGATGCGGTATGTTTAACTGCTTTATAACAAATTGCCGCAGCGAAAGTGTTAATGACAGTACATAGATGGCACCTCTAATATTATTTCACTGTACAAGTTTATAATGAGAGAAATAATAGTAGAATACATGTACATCACTGTTATACTGTGAGGAAGAACACCACAAAAGAGCAATAGCTAGCTTGTAATAATTATTATGTGTAACTGACATTGTATTCTGATGTTTTGTGCGAGATATTGTACTGGATTGCTGTATTATTTGTGATGCATTTGGCTAGAATATGATTCTTCTGTTTTAAATTAGCCTATTAAATAAAAGAATATCGTCGATATTTGAAAATGGGATATTTCCACAGCAAAACGGGCTAGTGCAAAATAAATGGATACTTAATTAAAAGTTGGGTGTTTTGCTTTTATTCAACTCGTAGTATTACTATAACTACTATATGAGTTGCAATATAGACTTGTTAAGAAAGGCAAAGGTAACTTGCACGATGCCATATTACGACAATGTTTATTTCACAATGAAATAAGGAAAATAACCTGGGGTAAAGGGTTCATTACTCTACTTATTTATTTCAGGCCATTATTTATTTGATTTTTAAACTTTTATTGTACAATGCTAGAAAACAATCAGGAATTAGGCGGACTTAATGTCTTGAGCCTTCTCTACCAGTCAACCATTGGCCTAAACAAGTCAGTATGGTTCAAGACCTTTTGTATCATTTTGTTTACCCCCGACACAAAAAGAGGGGCGTTAGAAGTTTGTCCGCTAAGTATGTGTATCTGTCTGTGGCACCGTAGCTCTTAAACGGGTAAACCGATTTAGATGCGTTTTATCGCAGGTTTTCCTAGTGCTGGTTCTTAGATCGAAATCGGTTCATCCGTTTCGTTGTGTTGAAGGTTTTTTAAATGTTTCATTTATTTGAAGTGATACAGCAATCTAGTATAATACAGCTTATTAGATCGATTATTTTACCATTGTATATATTTGGCTTGATCGATTAAAGATTATAAATTCTAAATTGATGGTGTATATAAGTAGTAGTGTGTCGCGGGTAGGTTCGGTGATCTAAGCTGCTATATTTATTTGCGATAAGTGATTTTTTTTTGTAAAAATACAGTCTTTGGGATGTAGAATGCCATATGTGATTAGTTTAGCTACACGAAGTATTTTTCAAATAAAAGTATCTATGTATACATGATATATAAATTGTGTTGTTTTATTTGTAGGCCCTTGTAGAAATTAGTGTTATCCTTATCTCTTTAGTATGGGACGCCAATGTATGGTTGCGTCAAGTTGCGAAATGTTTCCAATTAAATTGGAAAGTTCTCAGAAACAATCGAAGTAAAATTTTTGGAAATGAACAATTTCGATTCATTTACAAAATTCCGAATTTTCAGAAAAAACAAAAAAAAAGTGGAAATTTCACAAATATGAAAATTTTCCGTAGGCATAATATGTGTATTATTTTTCAAACTGCTTAGGTACTTACGGACGGATGTGTTCTCCATACAATTTATAACAATTATAACCTTAAAACGCAAAATCTCGCAACATTGTAATGTGATGTCAGCGTACCCACGATGTTTGAAAAATACCATAGTGGTAACCGCGAGAGGTCTTACATGCTCAACCTAATAGGTGTAATCTGTGTTTCTATACTGCAAAACGTAATTCAAGACCAAAAAAAGTAAGAAATGTTGCCACTTTTTTACTAGCGCGTCTTGTATGTACAAATAAATAAATAAAAGTACTTTTTTAAATAGTAGGAGTAAAATAACTAATGAATAAATTATCTTAGCGTGATTATTTATCAAAAGGAATTTACAATTTTAGAAACAAATTATTTCAATGGCAACATGGTCTCACTTTTTTTGGTCTTGAATTACGTTTTGCAGTATAGGTATTTTTGCCGTCACTAGACCAATGCATCTACCTTGATCTAGTCTTTCAGTTTAACAGGAAATAAATTTTCTATGTGCTTTCCAGTATCAAAGCTACGGAAGGAAATTTTGTTATCACCATCGCCTTGTTAACTACATCGGTGGACCTTATACCTTATGTAATAAGGTCCACCGATATACAGTCGCCATCAGATATATCGGAGCGGCCAAGGTGTTCACAATATCTGAACACGCACTCTAACGCCCTGGCAATAGAGGCGTGTTCAGATATTTGTGAGCACCCTGGCCGCTCCGATATATCTGATGGCGACTGTACAGTTAGGACTGTTGCTGATTGTACTATAAATAACACTAATCTCAATTACTTTCCCGTGAATTGAAGTGATTGCTTTTAGTCACACAGATAACTACTGCGCACTTCAGTTGGAGTGTTTGGGTAATCCAAAACACACTATAAGTGTTCGCTTTTACGTATTATGAATGAGTAAACGGTTTTTTGGGATTAGGTCTTGATTTTAATCATAACAAATTATTAGTCATTGAGTCATTGACTATTAGAGCTAATCACGCTGTTTTTAGGGTTCCGTACCCAAAGGGTAAAACGGGACCCTATTACTAAGACTTCGCTGTCCGTCCGTCCGTCCGTCCGTCTGTCACCAGGCTGTATCTCACGAACCGTGATAGCTAGACAGTTGAAATTTTCACAGATGATGTATTTCTGTTGCCGCTATAACAACAAATACTAAAAACAGAATAAATAAAGATTTAAATGGGGCTCCCATACAACAAACGTGATTTTTGACCAAAGTTAAGCAACGTCGGGAGGGGTCAGTACTTGGATGGGTGACCGTTTTCTTTTTGCTTTTTTTTGTTTTTTTTTTTTGCATTATGGTACGGAACCCTTCGTGCGCGAGTCCGACTCGCACTTGCCCGGTTTTTTTTTTGAGTTATTTAGAACACAAACAGACACATAATACAAATGGATTTTTAGTACAATGTAGTATAGAAACAGACCTGGAGGTTTATTAATGAGTAGGTACATAATGTTAACACACATAATAACTGCAGAGAGAAAAGTAAAATTGAAATGAAATTAAATTTTTGAACTCGAAATAACAATAATACACTACTTAACGCTTGCTTGAGGCATGATAAAATGTTAAGTAAAAATTAAACACCTGAATTAAGTCCCATAACTAAGCTATCCACTTTGCTAACCGAGTGAAGTATGGAGTAGGTAGACCTATTTTGTAGGGTACTATATTGGCATTACACTTTCATTTCTGAATATAGCCCCAATAAGGAATATAACGCAAAACTCTGTGTAGGGGGTGCCACTACTACAATCCATCATTTGTTTACATACATACATACATATAATCACGCCTATTTCCCGGAGGGGTAGGCAGAGACCACGGATTTCCACTTGCTACGATCCTGACATACCTCTTTCGCTTCCTTCACATTTATAACATTCCTCATACACGCTCGCCGGTTTAGGGTGCTCTTGACCTGGCCTTTCATCATCATTTGTTTGTATTTGCATATTTGAGCGATAAAGAGGCAGGTAACAAAGTTTCGCGTTTTCGCATCAATGTCATATTTTATTATCTGTGAAAACTTGCCAAAATGTATAAATTACTCTATTGTTTACGATAAGCTAGTGCTGCACTCTGTATTTACAGTATTTTCCCCTGTTAAGGGTGTAGGTAACTAATATTGTTCTCGTGGACAGAAAATGAAATAAAGTCAATGTGGCTAATTCCGTCATAGGGACCATTCCGTCTTTCCATCAATTTGCGTTTTTCTGGAACAAAGAACAAAATTGATATTTTCATCGACAAAGTGGCAATTGCTTTTAGTTTCAGCAGTCTAAACTTGGTCTAAACTCTAAAGCATTTTTTTTGCAAAAAATATACGCTAGTGGATGGAATCTAGCCCCTATGACAAAATTAGCCACATTGATCTTAAGTTATATTATGTTATATACCTACATAAGGTATTGTATAAATTTTACACCACAATAACAATGTGCTTCAATCATGTCCATGTTATGACTACGTGTATGATCTCATCAGAAGCGCAAAAACCTTTTTCATCACACTCGCTCAGTAAATGTGGAATTGCACGCAGGTTTAGCGAGAGTTATAGAAAACGCGTTCACCCTAGGGAGTAATGAAGTTTCTAGTGCCATAATTAACAGTTTTTTGTCTTTATACTTAATTTTTGTATCGCAAGTGTGATGAAAAACATTGTGTGTAACTCGGGGCGTAATAATATTACAAACTCGAGTTTTACTCTCGTTTGCAATATTCAACTTACGCCCGATGTTGCACAATGTACTATTACAGTACATATGGTCATATGGTTCTACTTTCCTATACTAGTGCGGGAAAGAGCACTTTCCGTGCGCATGTCAAAAGTTTATGTCAATTATGGTTTATGTACCTCATTTACATTTAAGACTGCTTTTCCGCTCTGACTTTACTAAACGAGTACTTAGGTCTAAACGAAAGCCGTAGTTTATATTAGCAGGATAGAGGAAAGAATCGGATCTTTCAATCCGGAGGTCGCGGGTTCAAACCCCGGCTCGTACCAATGACTTTTTCGGAACTTATGTACGAAATATCATTTGATATTTGCCAGTCGCTTTGCGGTGAAGGAAAACATCGTGAGGAAACCGGACTAATACCAATAAGGCCTAGTTTCCACTCTGGGTGGGAAGGTCAGTTCGTAAAAACTAGTGCCTATGTCAAATCATGGGATTAGTTGTCAAGCGGACCCCAGGCTCCCATGAGCCGTGGCAAAATGCCGGGATAACGCCAGGAAGAAGAAGAAGGAGAGAGGAAAGAATCGGACGTCGGATCTCCGGTATGAACTGCAGTCCGGAATGAATGCAACTGT
This sequence comes from Cydia fagiglandana, assembly GCF_963556715.1. NCBI lineage: Eukaryota > Metazoa > Arthropoda > Insecta > Lepidoptera > Tortricidae > Cydia > Cydia fagiglandana. The sequence continues at coordinate 2,832,988 of NC_085951.1, read as the reverse complement.
TATTTTTGAACAGCAAGCCATGTTACCGGCGGGGCCTTATTCTCCGCCTTCTAAGCCTCACCTACCTGGTTCGATTTGAAAAATGTGTCTTTTTATCTAACTACGCCAGAACTCAAGGGTATAATAAATTTATTCATTTATTTTTTGAAAAAAAAGCTTATGAACCTAATCTAATTGTAGAAAATCTCTAACGCCGATGTGAATGATCGATCGGTCTAGACCACACGGGTAATTAGATTTATTTCGCACCAGCAATTCCAGACGTCGAGTGCATCCCGTCCGGTGTGACCGGTTCTTGAACCCGTTTACGTAATTCCCGAAAAGATTGAGGTTATGGGCACGTTACGTAATAATTTTGAGGTTAGAGTTCATGCGGCCGTTTAATTTCCTGGTTTATTTTACCGCATAGGAAGTTAGAACTCCATGGTGTTTTAACAATAACAGTTTATTTTTTTCGCGATACAGGCCAGACGGCCAATGGCGTAGCTCGCCGTTGACACACCTCCGTGGGATTTATAATTGGAACGGGCTGCGCGCGCCGGCAGTCGACGCGTATCGAGCGCACGTCAGTGTCAGTAGCCAGTTGTCAGGTGTCGGCCGCGGAGTACGCGCGTGTGTTCAGTGAAGTGCGCGGGGCTCCACCATGGCTCTGCTCAGACGATTAGCCGTCAACGCGCCCCGGGGCGCCCGCGCCCTCGGCTCGGCGCCGCCGCCAATGCGCGACGAACTCGACCTTTCCTTCAGCAGCCCTAAAGATGCCTTCAAGAGCAAGAAGACGAGCGAGCTGGTGCGGGCGTACCTCGTCTACCAGATTTGCTCGGTCAACTGGCTCGTTGAAAACAACGACATGGTAAGTTACGTAAGCTTCAGCTACTATGCGATCACCGGCTTCAGTTACTATGCGATTCAGAAAAACGAATGCATTTTATGCAAGTTCAATGGCATATGCAGTTAGTTTGCGGTGTTTATTGCCGATCGATCGTTAGGATTGGGTATTACCAGGATTGCTAGGCAGTGATGTTACGGGAATGAATGGATTTTTGATCGGTAGAAAAGCGCATGCGTCCTCACTCCTCAGTCTTGACATGGGGACCAGGTTTACGTAAGACGTTGAATGGCCAAGTTAACGGTAACTTGTATAAGGTGTGACGTGTGCAGGGTTTCACGAAGTCCATTGAAAGACTGATGTTTTAGCGGACGGGTCCACGTGGCCGCCTATTGTTATGTAAAGCCATTGTCAATCAGTCTGTATACACTTTTGAAGGCCTCTCAAGTCGTTATGGATATAACTTTTCAAATAATCTGCCATATTCAGATGGATTTTGAATTAGGTCCTCCTATAAGGGCTTTAGAATCTTTAGATGGCAGGGGCTGTAACGTTGTGAAGATACGATGATGGTTTTGACGAAACATTCAACACTAAACTTCCTTTGAACACAGTATAAAACAACTTTAATGTAAAACAGTCTTTCTAGCATTGATTTAGTAGATAAGGTAAACGGCCCCAAGTTCGTGATAGTACGTTATTTCGTTAGTTTAGTTTCTGGCGCAAATAATAAGGAATTCAAATATTTTTTATTCAAATTATACATATGAAAAAAATCTGTATTATTTAATCTCTTCAATAAAATAATAACCAATATTTTAGTGATTAAACTGAGAGTAACACGACGGTCGAAACTGTCAGACGGCCGCGAACAGCTGTGTTGTATGAGTGCACTTTTTTTAAGCGTAAGGTGCGCGCTCTCACTTGTTAAGCTTATAGGAAGGAAAAGCTAAACCCATTCGAATAAAAGTTTTTGGGAGTGTTTCCGTGGGTTCCTTAGTAATTGATTTGATAAGAAAAAAGATTGAATATATGCATAGAAATAACTTAAAATTGCATTAAATCGACTCACGAAATAGCGGTCATTTTATTTGTCGTGTGTCTCCTATTTCGTGCCACTACCGAATCAAGGATTTTCTAGTTACATTTTGAGTGCTTGTTTTTAAATATAACAACGAAGATAATTAAAAAAATTAATTAGGAAATAATTAATGTATTTCATGAAGTTTCGTATGAGCGAAATTCGGTATACGTTTTTTTCACTAGAATTCTCATAAAACGAGTTTGAATGTGACCCCGAGTTAAAAAATTTAAGGTATATTCCACGTATATTCTCATATTAGCTACTAGCACAATTTTATTTATTATTCAATTTATTTGATTTAATTTGTGTAATATTTAACGTATAAGATAATAAATTATTTTTTGGAAATATTTTTTATTTTAATTTTTTTTTAATTATAAAAAAAATTATTTTTTATTTATATAGTTTGCCTTTTAATCAAGTATTCAAGTACCCATATGGTTTCCAAAGTCTTAACTCAACCATTAAAGTCGACGAGTACAAAAAACTTTAAGCTAGCTCTCAATTAAATTATTTTTTTTATATTATTTTTAATTTGACCTTACAATTATTCGTAAGTAGGTAAAACCGTTAAAAACTTAAAATGATTATCAGCAAATTATCACCAATTACTCTAAGAAAACTTTATACCGAAACAGGGGACACGAATTCACGAACTTAGGAGCTGACCTAAATTTGTATCACGAAATGGGAGCCAAATAAGAGCTTCACGAAAAAATTCATATAAAAAAAAGTTTCAACTAAAACCCTACAGTTTAAACATTAAATTATTAACAAAGATCTAATATAACTTATTCAAAGCTTTCAAGGTATTGATATGCTTAGTAATATTAAAAAAAAGTATACAAACTCTCAACGCACTCTCAAGAGCCTTAACCTGCCGAAACAGGGGCCCTTTACCTTATACGATTGGCATATATTTTAGAATTGGTGACGAACATTTTATGTATAAATTCCTTTTACAAACGCCAAAATAGTACTACCTATTTGAGGGTAGTTATACACATTTGTTATCAACTTACCATTCACAATATCAAAATACTCAATGATTAGACTTAAGATGAAGAGAAGAGACAAATAAAGTGATAGCAATCCAAAATATACTTACAACTAGTTCAATTACCATACCTACTACCTACTTAACTTTAGTAAAAACTAAATGATATACTGTATATATATCGAATATTTACACTACCAACTTATGGTATGGTATATAAAACTACTGTTTTACCAAATTATTAAAAGTAAAAATGTTTCGGTCTCCCAAAAAAAAGGTACCTAATGCACCCTAACTTAAAAGGCTCTACAGTGTAACTTCTATTTACGAATGCACCTCCCTGTATAAATATCCGAGGATCGGAAGACAATAAAGAAAAATCATTAATCTGAAAATGACTAGTAGGTAACTTCAATACACGTATCATCTAGCCGCCCAGAGGACTATAAAAAGGTCTCCCGTTCCATTTTAATTTCAATCTTTATTTTTACAAATCAAAATTGCATTTGTATTGGCAATTTTTGATGTGTTGGCTAGAGGTTAGGGCGTCTTACGTTGCATTGAATTGGTTGAAAGGTTTTACTCCCTAAAAAACTAGAATGACTCGACTAAATCATTTACTAGTCTACTCGACTAAATTACTAACGTCGTCCCGACCAGCGTTTAGTAATAGCCATTTCTTATGAATGGAAAGAGAGAACGGGGTCAATCGAATCGAACGTTTCGTGTTAATGTTAACAGTAAAACTAGTAATTTGCTTATAGGTACATACAATAAACTTCAAATAGCTCGATTTTCCAGGAATTTCCACTCTGGATAATCGGGAAAATCTTAACTCTATAGTTAGGATAGAAAAAAAGTAAAGCCCCTCTTTCATAGACGAATGTAGTGTAGCGTTCAAAAACCACATTACCTATAATAAATTGACGTTTACAATTACAGTTCAACTACAAGTAGATAAGTAAGAATGGATTATTTAAATTAATTAGCAAAATAAATAATGAGTCTACAAACCTAACGTTATAAGTTTCAGATAATGGTGTATCCACCTGACTAGACTACTACGTGTAGTACATGTATACGACATGAGGGGCTTTACTTAACTATTTTCCAATAAAATATCTAGTTGAAGATAACGACGTTGATTACTTATTTTATACACTACAAACCTTTCAATTGTAACAGAAAACCCATGTGTAACAGCTCAAGTACTCTTAAATATAACGTCACTACACAACTCATTGTCTTGGTAAATTATTGTAAAATCTGTTGACAACAGTCATATAATCTGAAGTGATTCTCGCGATTCATGAATGGGAAATCAGCCCAGTGTATTGAATGTAACAATGCCTCCGATATCGTGATAGTCGTAAAATGATCATTATAATATTGATAATGTGTGCCTGATGTGACATGAAGTGCATTATAGGATTGATTTACGGTTTTTTTACAGTAAATATTGTCTTCAGTTCTGACAGTTCTATATGCTCGTACTTACCAATGAGTTTTTCCGAACTTAAGTACGAAAGATCATTTGATATTTACCAGTCGCTTTTCTGTGAAGGAAAACATCGTGAGGAAACCGGACTAATACCAGATAATGCCTAGTTTCCCCTCTGGGTTGGAAGGTCAGATAGCAGTCGCTTTCGTAAAAACTAGTGCCTACGTATTGTTGGGATGCTCCTATGAGCCGTGGCAAAAAGCCGGGATAACGCGAGGAAGAAGAGGATTATAAATATTATAATATTGATAATGTGTGCCTATGACATCAAGTGCATTATATTATAGCATAGATTTATGGTTTTTATTATAGTTAATATTATCTTCAGTTACCGCGACAGTTACTCATGAAATAAAACTGATAACGGATTATCGAACGGTTAGATTATATCGCGTATGATGAATTTTTAACTAATAAATTAAAAATTTAAAAGAAACATCTACGCTATATCCCAAAAGTATCGAAATCGGTCCATCCGTTGAAGAGCTACGATGACACAGACAGACAGACAGACTTTGGCGTCAAACATATAACACCCCTCATTTTGCGTCGGGGGTGAAAAACTAGCTAATTATATCGTGATAAATGAATTTTAAATTCATCCCGACGTTTCGATCCCTTTAATACACTCTTTACAGCGTTCGTGGTCAACGGGTATCACCCGTATAATATCCGTTTCCATAGTTTTATTTTATTACCTACTTACAGTTCTTTTTTTTATCATACCTATATCATTCAAGTTTTTAATACCGTAGAGTTTCGTATCTTTGCCTGCGCTACCTAATTTCGCCTAGTTTGACATATGTTGCCATTAACAAAATGTTTCTAATGTAAGCCTTACATAAAACTGCTAAATACAAAGTATTTTTTACGGGTGTCAAGATTCTTCGAACATTCTGCGGCTAACTTCACACATTTGACCTTTAGTGAGGTTTTGTCGCGACGCCGACCACATGTTTTTTTAAACCAGTGTTTTAACTTCAGTTTTAAACGGTGATACGGACCCGGTAATGTTAAACTTTTTACATGATTATATCCTATAACTATCTCTTTTTCATATGAAACTATTATTTAATGGCTAGCTTACGTTTAGAAGTCACAATTGGATAAAACGTTGGTGAGGGTACTTTGCATCCATTTTGTTGCCAAATTTCGCCTACGCCTAGGGTTGACAAATTTTTTGTACCACATTCATTGGTGGATGACATTATTTGTTTCCAAATTTAAATATTCTCTTATGTTTGGTTATTTTAGTTTATGCTTTATGCAAATGTTTATTTCTTCTCTTACTGATATTGAGTAGGTGCCAAATAGGCATTTTTATGTCTCACTTTGTGTAAATAAGGTTGATTTGATGTCAATTACGATAATAACAACAATTTTGCAACAATTAAACAATTTTGTTAAAAATAATTATTTTTTTTACTTATAAACCATTACTCTCCTTTATTTGGCATGTTGGTTAATTTTTGCCAGCCCTAGCTTCATTATAGAAAATGTATGAAAACAACTTCAGACTGTTACCAAACTTCGCCTACTACCCCGTTTTTTAAATATATGCCTAGTCTGGTGTAGTTAAGGTTTATAGTATATTAGCACATTCCAAGGAGATACGGCTTAACATGTGTAGGTCACAGAAAAGTAAGTATTAGCGGCAAGGCATGCCATAGGCGAAGATTGGGAAAAATACCCAAACATCGCCTATTGCCTTTGGGGCCATTTATTACCAACTTAACCAAAGAAATTCAAAGTTTTAGTGGTGTATACTGATAGTTAGGAATACTAAAAAACGTTTTTTCGCCTTAACGGATTAAAATCCTTTCAAACTTGAGAGATTTTTTGAGAAAAGTGCCAAAACACAGGCGAAGATACGAAACTCTACGGTACCTATTAACATTAGTTTTGGTTTTCCTTAATCATCGTCCGTTCTAGATAATAATTTAAAACACTCAATATTAAGTCATGTAGGTATACCCAGCTGCAAATTTAAAGTGCTTGACCACTTTATGAATAAACTTTGATGTATGATGTCCTTGTGATTGTATGCAATGCACGAGATTATATTGTGAACACTAAAATTGTCATTTAAATAGACTATAGTAACCAAGTAAAATTAGCACAAATTGTTCGTGACTGACAAATTCTTTGTGCCAAGGTACGAGTATCTGGCACGAGGAGTGATAATTTAAAACACGAAAAATCCGGATTTTGGCAGTTCGAAAGAAAATGTGGTTCTTTTTTTGCGATACACGTGACACGTGTGATCTTTAAATTTACACGGGCTAATGAATGAAAATAAATAGCTAGCTTACATTTAACACTAATATGTATAATATAACTTATGTAAATAGGTACATGTCTATTAAAAGTCTACCGCTTACCAAATCTTGTACTTAGTATTCTAAAATTCGATTAAGATAATAACTACATAATCACGCCGGCATCTAAAAGCAGCGCGCAACCAAACATCTGTTTTACCTAATACAACAAATCCAAAATTTCTTTCAATAGCGGCAGACGCAACGCACATTTCATACCTACATACGAATACCTACATATAATTTAGAACACAACACAACCAGCTGTATCTGTCTATGTTATGGTTAGGTCTAAGAATATTAATTAGATACTTTAGGCCTTTTAATTGTTCTATAATCTATGTTATGGTATACATTCATATGGGGTAGCGTTATCACTTTTATATTATCTTGATCTTGATGGATTGCAGGAACTTTAATAGTTTGTCTAAAAATAACTTTGTTGTTGTTGACGTGCCTTTCATAACAAAGTGGGTAGATTTGGGAGTTTTCCTGCAAAGGAAATGTATTGGTTGTTTTTTACGACAATAACTTGTTACATTTTAGTTAATTGGGCGAAAGTCATTTATATAAATATCTGTTATATAAAATGTAACCACAACGTACCGAAAGTCGGTAGGCCCTAATTAGAATATCCTTTGCTTCCATCCGTTTCTATCCACCACGTTCCACAAAATGAGAAAAATTCAGAAGAGGATTAGTGTTTTCCATTGACTTGGGTACCCCCTTGGCTCTACTGGCGCTTTATTGCACAATTTTTGTCTTGGTGACACACTGAAATGGGTATTTTCGCTGATATTGCTTCAGCAAGGTTGCAATGTCCGTCCGGCGAGTGACATTTCTTGACTAATTACGTAAACTGCTCAAACTAATGTCTCATTTTGTTCAATGCCAGCGTAGGCAGGTGTACGTCATGGCTCCTCTACACGATGGGCCAGCGCCGCGCCGGCCTCTCCAAGGGACGCAGCCATGCGGTAGAATGAGATAGCAATATCACTTGCTCCATCTAACGCATAAATGTGTCCCTTGGAGTGGCCGGCGCTGGCCCATCGTATAGAGGAGCCATCAGTGGTCTGTCGTCAGTTGGGCAAGACGGCAAAATTGGTGTTTCTTTTATCATATTTTTTCTTTTTCCTCATATCCCCATGACTGATGGTCGCGGCCAAATGAGGTACCTAGTTGTTTTGTGCCCATTCTGCACGGATCATCCGCCATCTTAAAAATAGGCGCCTGTGTAGATCCTTGGCAGGCCTGCTCAACTAACTATAGGTACAGTCACCTGCAATAATATGTTACTCTTCGAAGGCCGCAAAAATATGTGACGCGCTCTTATGGCTCTACAAATAGGATCGTGTCAGATATTTTTGCGGCCTTCGTTGTGTAACTGTGACTGTACCTATCGACCCAACGGGGGATGTTACAAAAAAAACCGGGCAAGTGCGAGTCGGACTCGCGCACGAAGGGTTCCGTACCATAAAGCAAAAATGCAAAAAGAAAACGGTCACCCATCCAAGTACTGACCACGCCCGACGTTGCTTAACTTTGGTCAAAAATCACGTTTGCAGTATGGGAGCCCCACTTAAATCTTTATTTTATTCTGTTTTTAGTATTTGTTGTTATAGCGGCAACCAGAAATACATCATCTGTGAAAATTTCAACTGTCTAGCTATCACGGTTCGTGAGATACAGCCTGGTGACAGACAGACGGACAGACGGACGGACGGACAGCGAAGTCTTAGTAATAGGGTCCCGTTTTACCCTTTGGGTACGGAACCCTAAAAAGATTACAATTAAAAAAATAGGTATAAATACATGGTCAGTTAAATATGTTTCTTAGTAAGTATGTCTTGTTTTGTTAATATATGTCATAAGTTATTGTCGGCTATGTAACTGTCAATATAAAATTACATTGAAAAGCTTCGTGATTTTTCTTAAAATCACTGGCCACATTAATACGCTCCTAATAGCCCTTAAATATAATATGAATGCTAAAATGAGATCTTTCTTTTAACTATTTAAACCGACTAGCTAATGTCCCGTCGGTCAAATATTTTTAAACATGTTTGCTGGCTCGCATCGAGTTTTACTTTTACCTCCCTTTTGACCTACTGTACAGGTGGTTCTTGTCCTCCAGAAATAGATACGTTTTTTCGTTGTTAAGAGACTGAAGCGTTTAATAAGTGACAGTTTAAATTGTGTAGTGCTGCGGACAGTTAAATTTTAGGTTGTTTAATTTATATGTCGGGAACCCAATGCACAAACCACGGGTCAAGCCTGATGCCGTCACCTAATCTCAAGTGCTGCGCCAGCGCCGGCGCGCGGGCGGTGCCCTGCGACAGTTCCTATATCGACCCTTGACACGTGTAGACGCATTGATTTCCGAATTATTAGTTCTGATTACCTTATTAGTGATTTTGATTAGAGATTTGGTAATACAAAGACGTTGTATGTTGTTTATTGACTTTCGTGCAATTATATTGTCTCAGTTGAGCAGTTGAAGCGCTGGTGGCCTAGCGGTAAGAGCGTGCGACTTGCAATCCGGAGGTCGCGGGTTCAAACCCCGGTTCGTACCAATGAGTTTTTGTTAACTTATGTACGAAATATCATTTGATATTTACTAGTCGCTTTTCGGTGAAGGAAAACATCGTGAGGAAACCGGACTAATCCCAATAAGGCCTAGTTTCCCCTCTGGGTTGGAAGGTCAGATGGCAGTCGCTTTCGTAAAAACTAGTGCCTACGTCAAATCATGGGATTAGTTGTCAAGCGGACCCCAGGCTCCTATGTGAGCCGTGGTAAAATGCCGGGATAACGCGAGGAAGAAGAAGAAGATATTGTCTCAGTTGAGTCTAGACTGTTTTATTATCTCGAGGAACCCTAGGACTAATTAGCCATTACAATGCCCACAAATAGACAATAATCTGATGATCCAGGCCATTCTGCGACAAATATATGTAGCATTATTAAGTATGCGAACAAAAACAGAGGAAATGATCAGATCATGAAACAGAGGGAATGGATCCTATTAACTCCGATGATAATAAGTATAGTGTATTGTATATTGGCAGTCAATTCAACAGTCTTTAAGTGATGACCAGGGTCTTATCTTTCTCAATTTCCCACTGTGAATTGATTATGCAGCGTACCCGTATAAATATACCTACCTATTTTTGATTCATTCTGATTGTCGAAGAAGTTTATTTTTTCTACAAATTTTCGAGTTTGAAGTTCGTAGAGATACAAAAGACTTGTCAATGGATAGGTACTGAATGTCCACTCACCATGAAGGACCTCGAGCCAACTATACAATTCTCGTGTCAATGAACTTGGCTGCGTGAAAAAAACTAATAAACCGGTTTTATGCAAACTGGGGGAAAGTCATAAATTGACCTGCTATTAAATGTAAACTTTAATTCGTAAATAATAAAGACTAAAATGGTATGTCGAACGCTCACGCAAAGTCTGTAATCTCGTGATCCTACGTAAGCATAATCGGAAAGCACACTTACACTGGTTCATCTTAAACTTCGTTTTGTAATAAGAATAACATTTCAGGAGATGGAATTTTGCGTCGGCAACTTTATACTCCACAATTTATGCTAATTTGATTCTTGTTTCAAAGTCGTTAAGGTCCTATCAGACCACAGCAGTCGCTTGCTAGCTAAACACGAATCCCGCTAATGTCTAAATTGGTGGCGAGATTGTGCGTCGAATTCCAGAATCTAAAATCGCGATATCAACGAATTATAGTCATACATGGCTGGTTTTAGGAGTCATTTCGCAGTTGAGCTTGCTGTTAAGAGAGTAATGTACGATGTGACGTAGTTCCGGTCGTTAGATGCCCGTTACGCAACGAAGGCCGGGTGACGTAGTAGCGGACGTAATATGTAATTATACGTATATGTAATACATATGCGAAAAACGTGACCTCCCAACAGAGCTTGCGTTCTTTGTTGCCAGAACAATCTTCTGTATTCTTTCTGTGATGACTAAGAAGCTATTTATGGTTCGAATTATAGGTACTTTATAAGAATAGATAAATTTTATGGCATAAATAAACTTAGACTACTAGACACTACAGTCTAGACAACGATACATCATGTGTAAAATATAGATATTAAAATGGAAAACAACATTCGACTTATGTCTTTTTGAGTTGCAAAACTGGAAATACAGACTCACAAAATACGAAACTGTCCCCTTTTCAATCATTGTAAAAGCTTTAGTGGCATTACACGGTAGCGGACCCAAAACCCTTCCTTGTGGGGACCGCACACTTGCGGGACTAAGTACGTAGATTTGTAGAGCGACCAAGAAATAGGAAATTATGACTTATATTTTTTGTAGGGCGTCCCAAAGTATATTTAGGGTAATTTGTGCCGTTTTCCTGAAAAGGGTTAGGTATTTTAATAGATCACATGACAAGTTGTTATTAATGGTGTCAATCGATTGGGTTTGTTTTAAGGATCTTTATGGGACCCATTGCATTATAAATTATAACAATACAATAGTCAGGGATTGCTTTTAATTTCATCAGTTAAAAGCAGATGGGTTCTATTTCCAACGGTTGAAAAAGAAAAACCCGCGTGTACTCGTACGGTATTTCCCGCAGGCTGATTTAGCCGCATACAAATACATAATTAATCAACTATTTTACGATTTCACTACTGCAATTCACTACATAAAAATTTAGATACCTTCTTCTTCTCTTTTATTTAAATGGCGGTCTGGCCAATGTTTAGATACCTATTCATTATCTAACGGTCTGCGTGTACAGTCGCCATCAGATATATCGGAGCGGCCAAGGTGCTCACAAATATCTGAACACGCCTCTATTGTCAAGGCGTTAGAGCGCGTGTTCAGATATTGTGAACACCTCGGCCGCTCCGATATATCTGATGGCGACTGTACATACCGTGAGGTTGATTCTAAATCAACAATTTGTTAAGGTTTTGAACTGGTTTTGATACCACCTTGACGCTCTTTCTCTCTCTTGACTTTGACTTAATTTAGCATGATGACCAAACAATCAGTCGTATTATTCAAAGTCGTATCAAAATACGATCAAAGGCGTAACAAGTTGTTGAATCTGATCTGGGCATTGCCCAAACTGTACATGTACAAACGTCAACACTTCTAACTGTACATCGGTGGACCTTATTACAAAAGGCATAAGGTTCACCTGTGTACAAACAGAGTGGGTAATGGTACCTACATTTCTTAAAAAAAAAATCGATCGATTTTTAGATCGATGTACGCAGATATAGCTAATAGGTACGTATAGTTCAATCTCCCACCGGCCTTGCCGAAACTGATGAATCAAATCAACGGCCGTGCCCCTGACATTGTTTTTGCCAATACCGTGCCTACTTGCGTCTATGGAATGTGACGTATTGTTGATGCCTAGTTCTTTAACTAGTTTGATTTATATCGTACGGTAAGTAGTACCGTTGTTATTAACCGAGCGTTAGCGAAGATCTCGGTTTCAGCTTGGGAAAAAATATTACCTGTTTTATTCCGTTTTTGGTAATTTTTCAAAATGGCGAAGCGATGACTACAGCGAACAGAGCAACATAGTTCCGAATTATTGCAAATTATTGTACCTATGTTTAAAATATTGGTAGATATGCCGGTAATTATAATCACCCAAATTTTCCTCTATATATTTCCTTAGTTTTGTTACTCTTAAATATCCACTAATTTTCATTAGGTATACATAGTACATACCACGTGCCACAGCTGTTTGACGTTGCTATGCGATGTTCTGGCATCACGAGACTCATAGTAAATGAGGTGATTATTGTTTGGAAATCTCGGAAAATCTGCTCGCCCTTGATAGCGTTCTGTGGGCGCTCTTACGTATTTGTATACTCGTCATTCATTGAGCTACTGGAAAGAAGGATAGATATTATGGTTGAGGAAATATAAGTTGAAGAATTACGCTCACGCGAGACATCATTTAAATTTTTGAGCCGACCAGTTGCGTTAGATATACCTAAGTTTAAAAACTAATCTTCCGCTGCAAGGCCACCGAGTCTCATGACCGGATTGAGGTATCCTATTCAAGCTTATTAGGTAATACTATAAATAGCTTAAACTAAGGACATTCGGAGGACGTCAGCTCTGCCATTGACATTGACTTGGCTGCGATGCCGCTTGGTAACATGGGTGACAAGGAAGCCTAACCTGTGTTATATTTTACTCTCGTGTTACAGCTTCTGAGAAAATTTCTCAGTTGATGTCGGCTGAGATGGGCTTTGCTTTGAGCAAATTAAAGCCCAACAGGAATATATGATCACGCGTCATTTTTTTTTTTATGTAATAGTCAGCAAACGAGCAGACGAGCCGCCTGATGGGAAGCGGTCATCGTCGCCCATGGACATAAGCAACACCACAGGACTGCACTTAAGCGTTGCCGACCCTTGAGAACCCTAAATACCCGCTTCTTCATGTTCTTCACGATCATGTTGCGGAATTTCGCTGGAACTATTTTTTTCATACTATAACTGAACAGCCGGCCTAGCCAAGGTTACAATCGCTATCGCTTCGACAACGAAAAGCATTATGTCTCTCTATCACTCTTCCATATTAGCGCGACAATGACAGTTGCCTTTCGATCGCTACGGAGCGTAAGCGATTGGCATCTTGGCTACGCGGCCTGTCTACATGAGAATAACAGCGTCCTCTTGACAATGATCATATATTACTGGTTAGGCTTCAAATTACAATAGGTACCTATTAGGTAGTTCGTATCGCATGAAATCTAAAGGGGTTATTACATCTATCTTTCCGCCGTGCACTTTCTTGTTGCTAAGAGGGACAGAGAAATAAACATGTTTACTTTTCTCTCTGACCCTCTCACCATAAAAAGTCCTGAAAAACAATAAACCCCTTAAAAAGGCTGATGAACTTACAGCCAGAATTAAAAAGACTATCGACTTTACTTCAAGTAATTACCAATACGAAGACATGTAAGTTTGAAAGTCACCGCCATTTCTAGATTATTAAGAAGGTCCGATCACGAAATAGATCAAAAGCATAAAATATTTAACGTTTCAAGTAATCAAGTGTTCGATATAAAGGGTTTCAATTTGAAAAAGAAACCGCTTTTGCACTTTAAATAGCCCAGTAAGTATACGCACTTATTACATCTTATACGGTTGACATTGAACTTGACTGTGAACGCCGTTGGTAACACATGGTTGCTTAATTATTAAGCCGCGTTGAGCGTGTAAATCACGTGCAAATGCAAATGCATACATGCCAACTTCAACACGCTTACGTGTTGAATTGATTTAAAGCGAAATTTACGCCTACTCCTGCTTATTTTCAGACCATACAATAATTATAACAATTAAATTGTTACAATGTCTGTATGTACTTTACTTTATATTGATTATGATTAGTCTGCGAGTTCATATGTCCGATTTACTTATTGATTAGTGTTAAGTGCGAGATACATTTTCTACTAAACGCAAGTAGCAAATGTATGAAATCACATTTAACACTACCTAAAGTACCTAATCAATGTGTGAATTAGGCCTAAAGACTGTAAAAAAACTTTGATAAACTGGAATTATATCGACCGGGATATGGCCCGTGAGTACACAATACACATGCATCTTGTTCACGGGTAACTGAAGATCCATATCCAGCCGGCGTATTATGGATAGTTTTATCCATCTTTATCCACGTGATAAAACAAGTGTCACTTTTTAACACCGTGGGTTAGAAAGTGACGGACACCGTTTTATCACGCTGTCACGTAGACCAGAATGACCATCATATCCGTACTGGTCGATAAGTAAGTGATAAGTCTAGTGAATCTAACCGTGAACCATTCATAACTGTTTTTGTTAAACTGCTACCTAAAATAATTTTATTAATATTAATAAGCTGCAGACACATTATGGTTGCGCTTATTGCGCATTTCTCTTACTAACAGCACAGAATAAATAATAGTACTAGGTACTTACAGAAGACTCACTCTCTAACAAAACGCGTCTGTCACGATCAGCACAGATATGGCCGCTAGGTGGCGACAGCGCCACTTATGGCAAACCCCAAAATTGGGGTCGAATGGATGTACTTTTAGCTACCTGTAGCAAAGTGACGAAATCGCGGAGTGAGCCACGCCTGCTAACAGGCAGTGTCTCAGGGTTATAACCGCGAAAATCGAAATTCGCAAATTGCGGGCATTTTTCTCTGTCGCTCTAATTACGCCTTCATTGGAGTAAAAGAGAAAGATCCCCGCAATTTGCGAATTTCGGTTTTGGCGGTAGCCCCTCTGAAACAAGCGGCGGCGGCAGAAGCTAGCGGTAAGAGCGAGCGACTTTCAATCCGGAGGTGGCGGGTTCAAACCCCGGCTCGTACCAATGAGTTTTTCGGAACTTATGTACGAAATATCATTTGATATTTGCCAGTCGCTTTTCGGTGAAGGAAAAAATCGTGAGGAAACCGGACTAATCCCAATAAGGCATAGTTTCCCCTCTGGGTTGGAAGGTCAGATGGCAGTCGCTTTCGTAAAAACTAGTGCTTAAGTCAAATCATGAGATTAGTTATCAAGCAGACTCCAGGCTCCCGGGATAATGCCGGGATAACGCGAGGATCAATAGGGAATTGTCATCGTCTCAGCGTACCCAAGCTGTGTGAAAAAAATAGTAAGGTGTATCGTGTCATGTCACGTCAGGTAAGCGTGACCATAATGTATCTGCAGTTGTACGTTTGAATTTAACAAACAATCTCTAATTTCCCTATTGTATTTTTGACTTTATTGTAATATATGTATTTAACAATGTGTCTGTTTGTGCAGCTGATGAAACGGATGCGGCAAGTGGTCGGGAAGAAGCTCTTCGAGATGATAATGAAAGCCACGTTCTACGGGCAATTCGTCGCTGGCGAAGACCAGAATAAGATCCGACCCACGCTCGACAGGTAAATATCTCAGCCCTTGTACGTCTATCATACTACTCATAATTGGTAGCAAACATATTATAAATATAGCTCCACCCATACACATACATACATATTATTAAATATTCCAACAATCGGGCCACTAAATAGTTTTTCTGCCATCCGGCAACAGGCAACAAAACACAAAGCGTCAAAGTTTACAAAGCGTCAACTTTCGACCCCCTGTGCTACATGAAGTTTACGGTAGATGTCGCTAGGGCGCCTCCCTAAGGCATATATGGTGATGGAAATATTCGCTGTCCTCGAATGCTCGTATGTCTCGGTAGCTCATATGGCAGAGCGATGGGCTAGTGATCCAGAGTCTCGAGTTCGAGCCTCGCCCGTGACAGTAATTTTTTCCACTTTTCATTTATTTCTAAGCCTTCAGCCAAGCCAAGCCAGTTAAAGGTGATATGACTAAAATTGTTACGGATGTCATCCGTAACGTAATTATAATTGTTTTCCATCATTTTTTCTCGGAAACGTTCGTATTTGTCATGCTACTTCAGTCAACCTCAGTACTTTTTGTACCGAGACTGACTGTAATAGCAAGACACGTTCGTACGTTTCCGTGAAAATACGATGGAAAAAAAACATTTATTCAAATGAAATAAACCCTATTACAGATTTTTTTTTCTTCTGCCAAACTACAGGACAGTTTGTTGGCAGAGGGAACTCCCTTAAAACATAGATGGGTAGGCTTTGCTAATTGCTTAATTAATTGTAATATGCACTACATCTGTTATGTAGGGATTCTTTTCCCTTCTTTAGCAGGTTAGTGTATGTCATTCTAAAGTTCCTGTTTCCATTTCCAGACTGCGATCATTCGGCGTCAAGTCGATCCTCGACTACTCCGTCGAAGAGGACCTCTCCCAGGAGGAGGCGGAGAAGCGAGAAGTCAGGTAAACTAGTTCTATCTCTTTCATCATCCCGTAGCGTCTATCCCTTATTAAACCAATAGGGATACCAATAGAAACACAAAATAATCTGTCAACTTCTCAGTCGTTTTTTATGCTCTGATATGTATACGGATGCATGCAGTCGACTCAAAGGGCCTACCGCGAACCACGTTCGACGTGTTGCCTCCCTGTCACACTTGGGTACGAATTTACAAGTGCGACAGAGAGGCAACAAGTCGAACGTGGTTCGCGGTAGGCCCCGTAGACAACATGCCAATCGCTAACGCTCCGTAGCGAACGTAACGCAGCTGTCACTCACACTATTACGTATGCTAGCTGAGCGGCTACCGCGAAAACCGAAATTCGCAAATTGCGGGGATCTTTCTCTTTTATTCCAATGAAGGCGTAATTAGAGTGACAGAGAAAAATCCCCGCAATTGACGATTTTCGGTATTGGCGGTAGCCCTACTGGTTAGGGCTTGTGCACAAATCACAACGAGGTTCGATAGAGGGGGTGGGGTCACGAAATTATCACGACAGATCACGTTGTTGGGGGAGGGGGTACCTATAAGGACCTCACGTGTATTTTTCTAGTCAAAAAGTAGCCGACAACACCTCGCGTGATTTGTGCACAACCTCGTATGGAATAACTAATACCCCAAATGTGGTGACAGATAACATTATGTTTGTTGTTTGAACGAGCTGTGCGTTTGCAATGTGTTGTAGAATTTTGCTTTCGTCAGTTCGTAATACATATGCTATTTTAGCACTATATGCCTCGGCAGGAATAGCAATTTGTGGATTCGTCTACTTTGTTGAAACTCATCCTCGAATTGCCCTTTCCCGGCCTCTGCAATAATGTACTATTAATTTGTAGCAACCATTATTATATCCAAACACATACCCTGTTTCAAACAAATACTTATACAACAATTTCAGTGGATTGTCCTCATAACTCTTCATTCGCGCAAGTATGTAGCGTCCGACCGTCACCCGCCCGCAATTTTCTCATTATTTTCGCTTGTCAAAGACACGCCGGTTAACACGTATGTATATGTATGTGTTGTACGTACGTATGTGTAGCTACGCCACAATGGAATCGTGATTCTAAAATAGTTGAGCGCCCGTACTTAAGAGACGGCCTTCGGCTGACAATCATGAAACGCGAACTGTTGTAACGGCCATCTCTCTCGGTTTCTTTTGTTTTTTATAACGCCAATATGTTATTCCAATAGACGCTCGGGAAGATCTTTATTTCAGTTTCTGATAACGTATAAGTAGTTTCTACTCGCCTGCGGTTTGCTACTGTTTGGAATAACCCGCGTAATATTTGTCATTTATCGTTGTGGATATATTTAACATCTATCACATTCGTTCTCACAAATGTGTGTAAGAGCGACGATTGTTTTTCCTAGAACGATAAACGATATAAAATAGGTCAATAACCGCGTCTATTTATTTCCATTATAACTGTAATTAGGGTATTGTTTTAGTACAAATAATTAAAATTACATAAACAAGCGTGATATCCTGATATCGGTATTATTTAACGACGGTTAGATTTAACTCATAAATACCTAGTTACGTAACTAGGTACCTGACCTAGTTACGTAACTAGGTATTTATGAGAAATTATTATTTTAAAAACCATTAGGTACACATACATTGTATGCTATTTTTCCTTGTTCATTCTCATCAGTTTGAACCACGAGTTTGGTTACAAAATTATCCTCATACGAGTGAAGTTAGGTACTTATAATAATAATAAAAGCTGATTGAGTTATTAATATACTAAGGTATAGGTATTTACCTAAATTCATCTATACAACATAGATTACGCTCATTGTGCTATGTGCAGTATTAACACATATAACTAAGAAATCTAAAAATAAGGCTATGAAATAATTTATTTATAAATAAATTACGTATTTTATTACTTTAATTTTAAAATGCCCTAAGTTTTGTGATACGTTAGTTAGATAGTAGGTTGTATAAATACTGGAGGCGCGAAATCACAGGTTACAAGGGCTACGGGGAGGATATAACCCCAATCCCAAGAGTGTTATCACACAAGGGTGGTGCCAGTGAAATATATAACCAGGGGTGTTATATAGTTAGATCTAGATCTTAAGCGTCCTCTTCCATTATTTCAGAAGCAGTACGACAAGTTTTCGCTTACAAGAATTGCTAAAAAACGGCCCCCGGAGCCTCCAAGACATTGCAGTTGCCGGGTTTTTTCTTTTGTTTCTTTTCTTTTTAGCCGCCATTTTGAATTCATCTCTAGTGTTCGAGTAGATTCTATTTCAAAAAGTAATTGACTCATTTTTAACGCCTTTCAGCTTGTAGTGTTGGTAATTAGTTTTCTTTTAGCTAATTAGCGAGGCTACGTTTGTAATTATTGTAATGTGATTTAGCAGTTACTTAGCGAATGCTAGCGAGTAACTGTTTAGTTTGCCAATACACTTACAAATAATTATCGGTATTATCATTATCATTAAGTTTAGTTAGCTATGTTTAATTTTTTTACACCGTTATTCCTTTTAATTCTTCTTGGATAGAAATCGATTATTCTAATTTACAGAAATTTTGAATGATGATTTCCACGATACAATCTATGTGATAGCCTTTCCCGCGACGCGACTCAAAATATCTTCAACTAAATTTCATCTAAATTGGTTCAACGGTTTAAGCGTGAAGAGGTAACAGACAAACAGACACACAGAGTTACATTCGCATTTAAAATTAGTAGGGATTTTACTTTTATCATAATACTACTTTTAACGGTGTTGTTTCATTTTGAAAATTTGTAAGTACACGATATTATAATGAGAAGTTTATGGTATCTTAATGATACCCACTGAGGGGTAATGCCCGTGACATTGAGCAGCTATGTACCTAGCATCAATTTTACAACGACTCAATACAATGAGGCCCAGTAGCGGCGCGTCCTTAAAAGCCGATTCCCACCGGCTTACCTGTTTTTGGACATTTGAGCAGAGTTGTAAAGGAAATATGTAATCCAAATTAGCCCCGGCTTGCCTATGGATATGTTTGACGCGCCGCCACTGATGAGGCCCGATTCAGATTATTAATCTGTCATGGTTTTGATTTGGTTTTGACACGACCTTTAACCTCGCTTGCACGTGCGAGATGCGCGCCAATGACAAAGACGATCGTGTCAAAACAAATTCAAAACCATAACAAGTGAAATCTGAATCGGGCTGATGTTTAACACAGGACCATCGCCCACACTGTTAACTGTGCATAGGTGGACCCTATGCCTATTGTAATAAGGTCTGCCGATGTACAGTCAAGTGTAAAAATATGGGTGTAGACAACTTACTCAAAATTATGTCCCATAGTTCTTAATTTGCTAACATAAGAGCTATCGGACATATTTTTACGCCCATATTTTTACACTTCACTGTGGGCCCGATTCGGATTTTGAAGTAGATATCTATTAGATATCTTTTAGACATCACCAAGATACGATAACGATATGTTTAAGATCTAACCTGTCAAATTTGACATTTGCGCGATTCTGGAGATACTCTTGAACGATTTCGACATCAGGATATGACTTAGAGATCCAATTCACATATTTTAGATATCTTACTCTATCTAACGTAAAAGTGACATTGGTTGCCCGAATTGCGCTGCAAAAGAGAACTAGTTGATATCTAAACTATAACGTATCTAGAATGGATCTAGTACGTGTCGTCTCTTGTGAATATCTTGAAGTTCGAATACGGCAGTATACAGTTAGGAGTATTGCTGTTTGTACGGCTTCTACAAATGAGTAACGGACGTCATCTCCCATGTCCGTACATCGTGCAACTGATTGATCGTGAGAATTGGCCGCCAATGACTGATTTGATATTTGGCTTCTTAGTGCTGATACTTTAATAGAAGACGTCTGACCGTCGTTTTGACTCCCCGTTATAATTCTTGCATTTAGATAAAATGATGATACAATCAAACGTATCTGACGGAATACTATCCTGTTCGCAATAGCCTACATTAGTGAACTAACATGTGTCGTGCCAGAAATCTGATCCGCACATGGCCAATGTCGCTAAAAGCTATGGGAAAGATCGCTAAGAGCTAAAGGAGACAATGATCAATGACGGTTTCCTCGATCGATTTTTTCACTAGATGGCAGCACCGTGCCGTGAGAGGTCTTTTTAACAGCAGCTGTCAAAAATACCTCTCGGCACGGTGCTGCCATCTAGTGAAAAACTCGATCGCAGAAATCCTCATTAAGCGATGTAATATTTGTATGACACTGTGTCTAAATTTAGTATTTTTTTAATGTAGATTGTTAAATTTAAATAAAATTTAAGTAAAACGGCTATTGCCGGCAGCCAACACTGCATATCAGTTATAAAATTTTCCAATGATTTCGTAAGAGCTCATAAACATATTTTTGCATTGAAACATATGTAATGCATCTTATTATATGATTTGTTTGATGCAAATGTCAAGTTCAGAAAATATGTATTGAAATGAAAGTGACTATGTACTGCCAGACAGCTACAGATAGGGTTGCCAGATGGTCGGGATTTGGCGGGATTCTTCCGATTTTTAGCATGTATCCCCGATTCCCAACAAAGTGAAAACTGTCCCGAAAAACAGCTTCACGTTATAAAACAATAATTTCAAGTTCCGAAGCGAGGGATTGGGCAGAGCAGATGACGTAGTGCCAATAATGTAAAATATCGTTGTTTTTAATACAATTACTTAATTTGAATGTTTCTTTTTTCCCGACTTAAGTCCCAAAATCCCGAAAACTTGATATTTTTCTCGATAATAGCGCCTTTTGATCTGGCAACCCTAGCTACAGACCATTACTTATAAATCATAGTAATTGATATTAACCCTTTGGACGCCACGCCTATCGTGTGCGCGTTACTTCACTTCTTTGCGAGCTTTGGAGGTCATAGAATTAAACCATGACTGATATATTATAACAGAAATGAGTACCTATCTATAGCTACACTAGTAACACGTGTACCTACTTACTGCTTTTTCGTTGAGCCGCCAGCAAAAAATAACTACGGATGAACGAAGTTGAAAGCGTAAGCGTTAGTCTAGCGGGTCATGGGAGTGTAACTAACCGTTTTACTGTCCGTATTTTTTGCACACAGTTTCAAGACTTATGATAGCTAATCGTGGAATCCCTCTCCGTCACACAATACTTGTTAGAAAGGGAAAGAGATTTATATTTAGGTAATCGAGAGGCCATTGACATATTATTAATAGGTACTACAATTACAATGTCTTAGAGAAAGTAATCTACTTCTAGCTCGTGCCAAAAACGTCCGTCATATTAGGGTGACCCACTTGCCCGCCGTTTCTTTCTAGACTAAAATACATATACAGTCTAAAATACACCTTATGACTTGTTCGGCAGATTAGAAATTGCTTTAACACGAAATTGGCTAGAGCGTGCTAGACTATTGGATTGTTAACAACCTAAATTAGACTTTGTAACTGGTTCGTGTGAGTTTAAATTGGTTTGTCACGAATTGTTCTGGCGATTTGCCAAATTTTATGCATCTTATGTTCGTATGTATAGAGATTCTTCGATTAGATTGCTTCCTATTTCTATAACGATTGGCAGTGAGAGTGATTTTTTGGCATTTATCTCAAGGGGATATGGTTCATAATTGTATCCATTTAAACCTATATTTTATTAGGCACATGTAACACAATTTAATTCGCGTACTTTTGTGTGGTTGCCGTTCTTATAGCTGGTCTATTTTAAGAAAGTACACGAACTGAGTAACACGTGTATGAAGAATGTGACGAAAATTTATAAGTTCATACGGATCATTTATAATTTTTTAATAGACGACATCTTCAAAGAACCCTGTAACTAATAAAGTACCTATAAAAAGTTAGTTAATGTAAATTCGAAGTAATAAAAAGTAGGTATAGGTACCTATACAGTATAGATAATAAAATGGTTCTTATTGTAATTAACGTAGGGAATTTTTAGAGGAGTTGAGACACAATGTGTTTTTTTTGCAAGCGATTACCTAGTGATTTCTAAACGCAGCGTATACCAGAAAAGGTGATTCTTATCTATAGCCGGTCATACAAATTTATCTGTAGCAAAAGGCGCAAAATTCAAATTTTCTATGGGACGATTACCTTTCACGCCTACATTTTTTTAATCTGCCGCTTTTTTCAACTAACGGAAATGACTTGACAGACTATAGTTAAATAACATTGGACCCTTTAAAAACGTCTACCTATACATATCCATCCCCTATTAATAAGCATAGACAATGAACGAGTCACATTTGTTTATTCTTCAACTGACATTCTTTCTCATAATTCATAATTCATAATTCATTTATTGCATTTATAATCATGTGTTACATAAGGTCTTACAAAGAGCATTTTACAGCTAGTGTTCACATGAACCCTGTTAGGGTACATAGCAATGTAAGTACTTAACTAAAACTTAATACTACAGTAAATTTAACCTAATTTTTATATGGCATCTCTTTCCAGCGCTTCAATCTCCCAAAGCGGAGATAAAGAGGAAGAGGTCTATACATATCCATCCCTTATCAATAAGCATAGACAACGAATGAGTCTCATTTGTTTATTCTTCAACTGACATCCTTTCTCTTTCCAGCGCTTCAATCTCCCAAAGCGGAGATAAAGAGGAAGAGGGACAGCTGAAGCAGTACCATGTGGAGCAGCGCTTCGCCGACCGCCGGTACAAAGTGCACAGTGCGCGCACGTACTTCTACCTCAACGAGGCGGCGTGCGAGAGGAACATGGAGGCGTTCCTCAAGAGTATCGAAGCTGTGGCCGGTGAGTCTCTTTCACACCCCTTCGACTAGTCATGGGTGGGACAAGGAGGGAGGAGGAAGGTGGGCAACAGTAGTGGTTTGCGTACTGCCGTAAAGGAGCACAGTGCGAGAATGTACTTCTACCTCAAGGAGGCGGCGTGCGAGAGGAACATGGAGGCGTTCCTCAAGAGTATCGAAGCTGTGGCCGGTGAGTCCCTTTCACACTGCTTCAACTAGTCATGGGTGGGACAAGGAGGGAGGAGGAAGGTGGGCCACAGTAGTGGTTTGCGTACTGCCGTAAAGGAACACAGTGCGAGAATGTACTTCTACCTCAACGAGGCGGCGTGCGAGAGGAACATGGAGGCGTTCCTCAAGAGTATCGAAGCTGTGGCCGGTGAGTCTCTTTCACACTCCTTCCACTAGTCATGGGTGGGACAAGGAGGGAGGAGAAAGGAGGGCAACAGTAGTGGTTTGCGTACTGCCGTAAAGGAGCACAGTGCGAGAATGTACTTCTACCTCAAAAAGGCGGCGTGCGAGAGGAACATGAGGCGTTCCTCAAGAGGATGAATTGGACAGTTGATCTTGTACCTCGGCAGAGGGGAAATAGTGCGAATGCCGACTCCCTTCCGTATTCCTCGAAACCAATAATAGCTTAAGGCTTTTAGGCAGTTTATGAATAACAGATATAATATAAAATTTACTGTTCCCATGTAGATTACGAAGAACGTTTCAACGATGAACCTATCGAAGCTGTGGGATTTGACGTAAACTGTACCGTAATTTATTTCATTGTTCTTGCAACGTACAGTCCACTGCAATAATACCTCACCTCACCTCTGAAGTTCCAGGCGTCCATAGGCTACGGTGACTGCTTACCATCAGGCGCGCCGTATGCTTGTTTGCCACCGATGTGGTATAAAAAAATATCTTGCTCGGCGAGCGCGTATATTTCTGATACCATCGCATCAGAGCTATAGATTTTTTTTCATTGTAGAGTTTTTTTGGTCAGATATTATTGCAAGACTGGATCTATAGTTTGAACATGAATAGCGTGGACGTGGTAGTATGGGCTAAGTCCGGAGTGTCCGGACACCTGGGTCGTTCGACACGACCCTCGGTCGTGGGTTCATTTCTTGTGAGAATAATAATATTTTCCATGGTATTCATGCGCAAAGTATTAAATTTTAGACTATTCAATTGTTTAGTTTTCATTTGTATCACTACTTACAAATGTACTTCTCATTCATATGTTTAAGTAGATAGTTAAGTCGATACCTAACCTAATAAAGTAATTTAGTGTAATTTTCATTGTCATAAATATATAGGTAATAATAGGGAGAATACCTGCCATCATAAACCATATAAGTACTATTCTCCTTACTACGAGTAGTTAATAAGTTGATATTGATAATAAGATAGTGTATATTTTGTCGTTTGTCATGAATACTAATGTTTTTGTTATTTTCAGACACCACGAAAAGCACCGGCCTCATGGCGGTCAAGTTGACCGCGCTGGGAAGACCTCAGTTGCTGGTGAGTTGTGCCAACATCAAAATATGTAGTTCTTTCGTCAGCCGGTGTATTATGGTTAGCATTATCCATCTTTATCCACGTGATAAAATAATTGTCACTTTAACACCGTGGGATAGAAAGTGACGGACACCGTTTTGTCACGCTGTCATGTAGACAAGAACCACCATCATATCCGTACAGAACCGGCAGGAAGTCGAAATCTTTTTAACAGACATCAAGATTTCGAAGGTAGGAAAAAAACAGATTTACTGATTATGGAAAAAAACTTAAAAAGTATATATTGACTTCACAGTTGGTTAGATTGTCTGATGAGTCAGGATATGATTATGAAATCCTAGGAATAAAACAAGATAACTCTTCAAGTATTTGCTATTGAAAAGTACCATTATGAAGGACTGCTGATGAAGACCCCTCAACTCAAACTCTAAAGGGGCTCTCTGATTACCAGCCTTACTGATGGCCTGTCAGTTAAACGCAAAATTTTACAACTCCGTACAACCGACAGGCTGAAATCGTCCGGCGAACTGGTAATCTGTGGGCCCCTTTAGGACATAAATGGAGTTGAATATTTTCACGACTTCTATGTGAACTATATCGCGTGTGGAGGTTGTAATCAGATTAGGCATAATCTAGGAATTTGAATTCTGGGCCACTTCATTGCCATAGTGACAATCAATATAAAATCCGCTGCATATTCTTTCTAGATCTCATATTTTGTCGCTATCCGCAGTTGCATATATAGAAATCAAATTCCTTGACTGAACGCATTTTTCATAATTCTTCCTTGTCTTATCCTCATGGCTGAGGGACGTGACGAATGTGGACACTTTTCACCAGTGCTCTTCAAGCCGCTCTGTCTTGGGCCCACTGCATGCTAGCCTGCAATGTGGCGTTTGTCTCTTTCATAATTACATACATACATACATCACTGGCTCAGTTACCCAAAGAGGAGCTTTGGCTCTGACACAAGAGAGCGCCACATTGCCCTATTCTGCGCCACTTCGCGCCAGTTGGGTATTCCCCCAACCAGCCAGTTGGGTTTGGGGTTGGGATGAGTTGGGTTGGATATAATTACGAATGTTAAATCTTCCGTCTAATGTTCCAGTTGCAACTGTCCGAAGTGATCATGCGCGCGCGCAACTACATGCAGCAGATCGTCGGCGGCATGGGCAACGTGCTCACCCACCACAAGACCATCGAGGACCTGCAGCGGTACTTCGGGGACCACAGCTCCAAGCCAGAGGTCCAGGAGTTCATGAAACAGATGACCTCGGACAAAGAGGGGTAGGTGTCTTACAGTATGAGTAATCCTACTTACCATAGCCATTTAGGGCCTGCAGTGGTACTTCGGGGACCACAGCGCCAAGCCAGAGGTCCAGGAGTTCATGAAGCAGATGACCTCGGACAAAGAGGGGTAGGTGTCTTACAGTATGAGTAATCCTGCTTACCATAGGCCATTGAGGACCTGCAGCGGGACTTCGGGGACCACAGCTCCAAGCCAGAGGTCCAGGAGTTCATGAAGCAGATGACCTCGGACAAAGAGGGGTAGGTGTCTTACAGTATGAGTAATCCTAATTACCATAGACCATTTTACTACCTTGGAGATCACAGTTCCAAGCTTGAAGAGCCTATAAAACATATGCTATTACGCCATGTTACACGTGAGTATCTATGCCTACAAATGAGCATCAAGCAAGTGAAGATGGAGCCCTCTGGCTTTTTAGCTCTCTGGATCTCTATACAGGAGTTTGAGTCAAAAAACATAAAAAAAATATATCTTATTCTTTACCTTACTTTTGTACTTTTTGATTGTAGTCTGTAAGTTGGAAGATGGTAACAAAAGTAATTGAGATTTTATACTTGTATTCTCCTCTTACCATACCTCTTTCTTACTTGTATTCTGTATTCTTGTATTCTGGACCTCTTTCAAACTGCGTTGTCTTAAATACGTAGGAATATATACATGAAATACAGGAGAAGAGAAGAGAAATACAGGAGTTTATGTCAGAAAACTTCGAAGGGTAATGCCCCGTAAAACATAAAAATATATCTTATTCTTTACCTTACTCTTGTACTTTAATAGTTATTTGTTTCACTCGGGGGCAAAGTTGTTGTTTAACCGCTCGTGCTAATATTGATACCCGAGCAAGCGAAAGATTCCAAAATTGAACCACGAGCGTAGCGAGTGGTTCGAAAAATGGAATCTTGAGTGTTGCGAGGGTTTCAAAGCACGAGGGTTAAACAAAATTTGCCCCCGAGTGAAACACAAAATTTTTCACCACACCAACCCGAAGCAAATATTAAATGTAAAATATCAAACAAAATCAAATCCAAATGAATGTTATTAAATATTTACCATCCAAAATTATTATTTTAAAGTCAATTCTACCAGCAAACATAAGAAAACAACTCAAAATTTGCATTTGATTACTTTGCCTCACATGTGGATAAAATGCAACTTTGCTATTCGTTTTCGAAGTGCAAAGTAAGCCTTTCCGAGCTGGTGTGGTGAAAAAATAATTGAGATTTTATACTTGTTTTCTAAATGAACCCCTTTCAATCTGGGTTGTCATAAATACGTAGGATTATATACGAAAGTCTATTGTAAAGAACTCTTCCATTAATATTAGCCTTGCGTCGGATATCCCGACCTCTGTCGCATAACCGTTGCATAACTGTCGGTTCACACGTCTGCCAAAAACGCTGAAACTATTTCAGTTGTTCGCAGTACACTGATTCACCCTGGCGGCCTTCCAATGGACGCCTTTTTCTTTGTTAGTGACATGGACAAAAAGGAATAATTTACCATTTTTTGGGTTAGAAAGAATAGAAAGAACTCGGCAGATGTCAGCCGCAGAGATTTGGTCTTTGCAACTACTACTCTTTTTTGACTAGCAGCAATGATTTCGTCACCGAAAAATTGTATGGAACAGGCTATTTGTTCTTCTCTATCTAGCGATTGGTTTTCTCTATCTTTTATCAATTGTTTTTGTCTATATTGTTTGTTTTATTGAGCCGTGCAATAAATTAATGTTCAATCTTACTTTTGTGGAGATCTTTCTAATGATAAATTCCTTTTAATTCGTACTTAAAATAATCAATGGAGTTTCTCTTTCAAGTTACTAGTTTGTAGCAAATTTGAACACCAATGGCGATATTCGCAGTGGAAGAGATCCCTCGAAGGGATCAGTTCGCCTTTGTACTTCTTACTAATTGTACAGTGATCAGCAATAGTATCTTACACAACTAGGGCCGCAAAAATATATGACGCGCTCTTATTGCGCTCCAAATAAGAACGTGTCACATATTTTTGCGGTATGTTATTTTGAATATGTCTTTTTGTACAAATCTACTACTTCTACTAAAAGCGACGGTCAGAATATAATCGAAGTATTATGTAGGTAGTAACCTACACGTGTTAACGTGTGTGTCATTAGTTCTAATTAAAATATACTAGCAATATCGATTTGTCCCTTGTCATTTTTGGTGACAAATTGGATCGGACTGCCAAAGAAGTCACCCGTTGTAAGATTTGGCTGGGAGTGGAAACATCAAAGGGGTCACGTACCTAACGTTCGATCAAACAACCGTTTGCCATTAACAATAATATCCAGAGTCCAGTCGATTCTGAGGCCCGATTTTTGAATTTCGACCGCTCGATTTCGTGTATTTCGTTCAATAATATCTCCACTACTAGGCATTTCAATTCTACTAATAGAATTGAAAACGAGTGGTCAAAACCACTGGATTCTCAATTTCTATAGCTTGCTTTCTACAGCTATTTCAAAAATTAGCATTTCTCCGGTTTCCACCGATTTTCGATTGCCGAAATCAAGCGATCGGAATTCAAAAATCGGCCCCCTGGCTGGTTCTAATAGGTTTTACATTACAAAAAGGTACGTGTACCTATGTCTTTTAAAGAATGCCAAGTTATATAATATTTTAATAGTAGATGTGTGCTTTCCACAGACGGGTTTCGGTATAGTATAGAAGTCTATATTTCTTTGTACCGTTGCCAAACGAGAGGGTGTGACTCTTGAATTGGCACCTGTAATTGTCGTAGACAAACCTTAATCTGAAAAAATATAATACGAGTAGAACATCTTTTTCCATTTCTGCGTAGAATTGAACAAAAATTACATGAATCAAGGGTCTTTCATGATCGCCAGAATGTTCCCCCCTCCCTCCCTCCCCTCAAGGGGACTCTCGAAAGGACAGTCCAACAAAAACTACAACATTAATAGCTTTCAGCTGTCTACTCGTATGTCTAGCTCATCTCAATCACATGACAACATACAGAGTGATTCAGGAGACGTGAGCAGGACTAACACTGCGCATTTCGTAAATTATAATAAGCAACTCTTTCGTATCAGTATTAGTGAGGTTAACGTTAATTTTCTAGTCGTGTTGAAAAAAAAAAGTTATTAATTTATTTACGACATGCATGGTCACCCTACAATTAGAATAGTAAACTATCGATATTCTGTGTCAAATTTAATGTCATCACGGTCTGGTTACTTTTGAAAACTCGTATCTCACTCAAGTTTGACAGTTTATTTTCTTCGTAATCATAATGCTGTCATTACGGTTAAAGAGGTTATGTTTATTAATTAGGTCTTGTAGGGTGACCATGATTGTAGAGAATTAAATTTGCCTTCGCCAAAAAGTAAAAAAATAGGAAAAAGTGTGGTTGTTTCACCTAAATACGACGGTGATCGGTCAATTATCAGTTACTGAGTGTGCAGGATTAGTCCTGCTCACGTCTCATGAATCACCCTGTATGTACATGACTACATGAGAAATGTCAGTTTGTGTGGTGTGACGCTGCCAAAACTGATAAATCTTGTTATTATATAGCCAGCTTGTTTCTATTAGTTACAGTTTACCTTGAAAATTGCTGTAATATTTTGGTGCATTTTTATAAAATATTCAAATTTCAAATATGGTAAGCTGTTGAAATGTTCAACAACTTGTGATCAATCGTATCTACAGGTAGCACAAAGCAGATTTCTAAAACTTTCACTGCATTACAATATTATTCGATCGAAGAATAACTTACCTCTTATCTTAACCATATTTCAGCAATATCTCGTGTGTGTTAGCTTGCTTAGCGCCTCTTGCGCCATCCCACTAACCCGGGGTTAAGCGGTTAAACTGTTAACCCTGTGTCAAATAGTACTGGTAACCGTGTTAACTCCAGGTTTATCCGGTTAACCCCGGGTTAGTGGAATGGTGCAAGTGGCGCATAGGATTTTTCTCGCGGCGGGATATCTTTTCCTGTTCTTTGATTCTTGTAATTTCTACATAATTTTCCAATAATCATCTAGGATTTCTTATCTTTACTTAATGTATGAAGTAAAATTTACGATACATCCCTGTGACCTTTCCGTGTTAATGACTTAAGGTGTATTTTCGCTTGGCTTGTCATTTTTTAATGACACCTACATTGTTCGACCTACTAAGTAACTGCTGTTCGTTATTTGACTATTTGTGACATTGGCACGGATAATGGTTCTCTGTATTCTCGTTCTATTGTGAATTCGTAATCGTTCAAAAGAATAATGATGGTATTTTGTCTGAAAGCGAAATGTTAGCGAATGTGATTTGGATTTGATTCGCTCAGCAAAAGATAATAAAAGAACCAACCTTCATTGTTTGTAACACAGCAAAGTGTTCTAATAGTTGGTTTTATTTTTACAACTCTTTTATAGGACGTTATTAACAGTAGATAACTAAAGAAATTTGCAGCGACACCTATCGGTCTGGCCTGAGAGTATATAAAGGTGTGTTATTCCAGCGTGCTGCACATATTCCCGTGGGACCGGTCAGTGGCGCCACCTATTGTCGTAACTCGTAAGCGTTGTCGCTAAACTATCGTTTACTGCTAGGTACAAATAGATGGCGCTAGTTTTTTTAATACATCATGCCCTATTTAATTTTGGGTTTAGTTGGAAACTGATTCCTGTTTAGGTATGCGTTATTTCACCAGAAATCCACTTTTGGGGACTAAGTAGTATTTTGCCTAAGTTCGTAAACGTGCTAGTTGGTACAACGGAATAAAGAACAATGGTTGAATGTCTGAATTTGATATAAAATATGCAGCCATCGGTTTTGCTTCGATTTTTTTTTTCTGTTTATCAAGGCAAACTGCAAATTAGTTCACTATCGAATTCTTCACCCGTAGCATACCTGTTTAAGTGTGTAAGTCCTTGTCACAATGAACAACTTAATTCGAACCTAACGTCAAACCTTACTTGCAATTTATAGTTCGTTTTTGTTAGCATTAGAAATAAGGTAAACAATCTTGACGTGTCTTAATTGAAAAACACTTTTTAAAAATAAGTCACGGTAAATATGTGACAATTTATGAATCTAATACGATCATTTTATATACTTCTGCTTTCATAAGTAATAGTTATTGATTATTAAAAAGCTTTTTTCAATTAAAAGACATGTCAAGTTCGCTCCTTCTTTCTAATGCTAAAAAAAAGAACTATAGTAAGTGTTCATAGCTAAAAATAATGCCAAAAGTAGTTTTACAATATCCAATAATCATACATTCCTCTGTATCAGCTCATGCTCGCCTTGTGTATCCTGTTCTATATCTACTAATAGCTTGTGTTTATATGACTTTTATTTATTTTACAGCATCGTGCATTTGTTCCCCTGGTCGGGAATCCTGGACAAGGATATGGGTCTGTCGGACTCGTTCCGTGTACCGGACCCTAAGACCGGCCAGATGAGACGGCTCATCTCACAGATCCTGCCTAAGGTGTGTTTCTCTATCATTCTTATCCCACACACGTTACCTTCATTTTTCTTGGTAATGAGAACAGAATTGGCTGAAATTTTTCGTTGAGCTACATTTCCAATAGGTAAAAATATATGGAGCGGGAAATCCAGACCTGCAAGTTGAGTCGATTTTTTTTCCTCGCGAGTGTAGTATCCTCAATATGGATCAGACGCAGGACGGCCGGAATAACTTACTGCCCAAAGTTTCCTTTAACTCGTATTTAATTGTTTTTTACTCTATAAGTATCCACGACAAAGTTATGGAACAACAACAACGAACAACATTATCGAGCGCTTAATAACGCGACTGGGGACCTGAAATACATAAATTATGTACTTTCTTGTGTGTAACTCTGTCTAATTATGATTCTGAATGAGAATATATCATCATCATCATCATCATAATCTCAGCCATTAGACGTCCACTGCTGAACATAGGCCTCCCCCTTATTATGAGAATGTATATTTGTGAAATAGTCCGTGAGTGAAATTTTCGGAACAGACATACCTCCAGCGCCTACTAGCAGAATACTTTCTAAAGCACGTCTAGTCACGAGCCTTATGTATAAGCTTTATTTTTATTTCTCTTTCAAAGTAATTATTAAAAACATTTAGATTATAGATTAAACATACAAATTATAAACTAAAATAAACCTAAGAATGAGTAAAACTAACTTAACAAATAAAATATTCCCCTTCACTCTGATTGTCTCCTGGATCAAATGTGCCAAAAATACTGGCGGCATTACCCCGCTGAATGGCCAGTGATATTTATTGGACAAGGAAAGAACCAGAGCGAGCCTTATTAATCTTATTATTTTACATTTAGAACAAAGTAAGTAACTTGTATAGGTACCTTTGGTTAAAATTCCCCTTGATATTTCAGGAAGAGGAGATGTTCCGGAACATGCTCCGGCGGCTGAACCACATCATCCAGACCGCGAACGACGCCGACGTGCGAATTATGATCGACGCCGAACAGACATACTTCCAGCCGGCCATCAGTCGCATCTGCCTCGAGATGATGCGTCGGTACAACAAGGTATATTATCTTAGACTTATATCGACCGGGATATGGCCCGTGATTACCTTTTGTATTGCTTTCGAGCTCCCGATATTTCGACGCAGTTACATGCACCTTGTTCACGGGTACCTAACTGAAGATAGCGGCTAATAGGTGTCAAACTTGTATCCCGGTCGATAATGTCGATGTACGTCTAGCCTTACGTATGTATAAGCACTGATCAGTGCAAACGAATTTAAACCTATTATATTAAACACAGGATTTAATTTTGTGCGCACTGATCTGTGCTTAGATATACGAAGGGTTAGTGAACCCAAAACAGTTAAGGGATATTATCTTATACTGCCTTTAGTTTTCAAAACGTAGTAGTAAGTGCACGGTCCCAGTGACGAGCGTCCAATGGACAATCTTTTGACGAGTTATCTTGAGAGAAGCCTTATTGAGCTACTGTGGGGCTTAGTCAATGTGTGTACAAATGTCCTTTTTTTTCTTAGCCTATTTGTGTGTCCCACTGCTGGGCAAAGGCCTCTCCCCTGGTTCTCCATGACTCTCGATTTAGCGCTTCCTCCAGCCAGTTGTTAAGGAAGGCGTCAAAGTCGGCTCTCCAGCTCCGCCTGGGCGTGCCCCGCCCACGCTTCTTCGTCGGCATCCACTTGGTGGCTATGTTAGCCCATCTATCCATCTATGTCCTTTTTCCTATAACATGTATTTATTATTTATTTGGTAATCGTGTTGTAGGACAAGTTCCTCGTGTTCAACACGTACCAGACCTACCTGAAGAACACCTACAACGAGATCCTCACCGACCTGGAGCAGGCCGAGCGGCAGAACTTCTACTGGGGCGCCAAGCTTGTCCGCGGCGCTTACATCGAGCAGGTACCACAACTTTTCTACCTAAATGTACTATGCAAAGACGTAGGCGAAATCACAATTTTTAATTCAACGAAAAATAGAATACAGAATCTGTCACCAATGTCACCTTTCAGAATATCGCTCCGAATGCTCTTAAAAACTGAGCGATATCGACGATTATTCGATCCTCGGATTCCTCGGTGATTTTTTGATTTCAATTCCCTATTTCACACGGTATATAAAAAGGCACGTAGCGGCATCTATTCTAAGACATTATAACTGCAATAAAGTGTGACTTGATAGTCAAATTGAGAAATTATTCTATAGGGAGCGAGCATGAACTATAGGGGGCAGCATAGGAGCCTTCAGATTTTTGGCGTATGCTTCCGATGTAGCCCACAAGATGGCATAACCTACTATGCACCAGGAACGTACCTATGAGAACGGTAGATGGTAGCATTTGCTTTGGCAATGTACATGTGCACAGTATAGGTATGTTTCCGATTCAGGCCACAAGATTACTCTTTAGAAGTCATTTTTTATACTAATATTTTGGTGGCAAGTAAGCATACTAGGCCCGTGGTAAGAAGTGACCGTAGCCTACAATATTACGAAATGACAGTTATTAACGTTGTTTGAATATGTAAACAGGAGCGCGCGCGAGCTGCGGCGATGGGTTACGAGGACCCCACCTGTGAGAGCGTGGAGGCTACCACGGTGTCCTTCCACAAGTGTCTCAAGGAGATCCTTTCCAGGGTCAAGGTGAGTTCCACTATCAAAAACTTGACATTTGTAAGAGTCAAGAGTAAATATTGCGACGTACATACTGCGTGCTTACTAGGATTAACAAAGATCTTCTATTTATTTTTCAAAAAAGGCCTAATTATATACAAAACTCTGATTAGTTTTTCCCATTGGAGGATACAAAGAAATAGTTGTAAATGTGGATGTTTTCAGTAACGTATGAAAATGATCACCAGACATTTTAATTTTTCGATGATGATCTACGGCCCCTGGACTAGTTAGATCTTAGAGGAAATAACCAATGGAGACGCCATGTCTAAAATTTTCGGTACAAAATAGTCTGCCGTTTTTTGCGGGGGAGGGGCACATCAAATGTATAGGTACGTCATGTCAGATAAACGTCAGTCCATACATATGGTTGACCATTGGCCGCCTATTTTCGACAGAGGGGGACGCCTGTTAATGGCGGCTCCATTGTTAATTACTCCGAGAGTTAGATAGTCTGAAGCAGGGCTCGGAATCGGTATTATTTTAAAACCCCGAAATAGCCCAATATTTTGAATTATTATATGCCTTGTACGAAGGACTGAGTCATATATTTAGGTAACAACTTCGTATTATTAGATTGTCTCACTAAAAATGAAATAATAAACCAAAGAACGAAACCGAACGTAATAATACCGGTATTTTTGTATGGAGCAAATACCGGTTTCCGGCCCCTGGTCTGAAGTATATATTAGTTAAACTTACGTAGAAAATTACCTAAATGTCATGCACATCAATCATAAACCATCTTACAGATGTAGTGCATAATTATTTTCCATCGTATTTTCACGGATCTGTAATGTTATCTTCCCCAGGGCCGCGAGGGCAAGGCGTCCCAGCTGGGTATCATGGTGGCGAGCCACAACGAGGACACGGTCCGCTACGCCATCGAGCTGATGCAGCAGCACGGGATCCGGCCCGGCGACAAGGTGGTCTGTTTCGGACAGCTGTTCGGCATGTGCGACCATGTCACCTTCCCGCTAGGTGAGTTTTTGACTATGACATTCGCAAGGTAGTAAGCAGGGATTGGAGAAGAGCTAAAGATCGTGCTCAGTGGCATGCCATGGTTGAAGCCTACATGATAGGCAGTGAGCACTGATTGTGTGAGATGAGATGAAGATTCCTGGCGTGCAGATTGCATATTGGTCTTTGGCGCATACTCCACTGACCAGAGCTATGCTGTTAAATTTTGATGATGATGATTGGTCTTTGGAAAGAGACTGCTAATTTCGGCTTCGCTAAGCGTTGTCCAACCTACCTGTGTGATGATTGTCACTCGTTGTACTTCGGTGATCGATGAATGGTAACCAGTGTTAGGAAATCGATGTAAAAGGCCAATCGTCTCTTTCCAAAGACCGATATCCAATTTTTTATCGCCGGATACTGTATATCATTGTGTATGAGACATTCCATTTACAATGATTTAATTTTTCCAGGTCAAGCCGGCTACTCGGCGTACAAGTACGTGCCGTACGGGCCCGTGAACGAGGTGCTACCGTACCTGTCGCGGCGCGCCAACGAGAACCGCGGCTTCCTCTCCAAGATCAAGAAGGAGAAACGCCTCCTCCTCAAGGAGATCGCGCGCCGCCTCCTCACCGGACAGATGTTCTACAAGCCCGTCGGCAACTACAAGCCGGTGTAAAAACCACCTTAACACCTTGTGCTGTAGTCTAATTTCCTTTGCGGAGTGTTTCGGTTCGAGTTGAAAGTAGTGTAACTCGGAGCGGATTGTGATATGGATCATCGGGTTTGTTGTGAAGGTGGTTTAGGATACTGGCCGGTTGGAATGTCTATGAGAGGCTTAAACGTCAACGTAACTAAACTTGTATTATAGTTGGCAACATTGGCTCCTACGAATATAACAGTGGTGACATCTGTAGTGAAAACATAGTTGCAGGTGGCAAAACTACTAGCGCCATCTATAAGTAAAGGACGGTTTTAACCCCATAAAAGTTACCGTGATTTTTTTAAAGGTTTGACGTTTGCCTACCGAGAACTCAAGTGAGATACTTAGATATTGACTTGTGCATCTCACTCACGATTAAAATAATTCAACGCGTTAGAAAGTGTAGAAAAATGGCGGCTCGACACCGGCGGTACGGTTTTTGAGATATAATGTTACTAGTCAACGTAATGGAAACGGTCAGTATTTTCGAATATCACCTTTAATGTCAATGTGTGAACGGGTCAATTCAGCAGTACACGAGGATATCTGTAAAATAAAGTTTACGTCGAAATGGATCAAATTTAATGTTGTTACAAAAGTGAATGTACCCCGCTTGTCATACCTAATAGGAAATTAATAGTATTTATTTTAATGCTTAATTTATTGTAATAGGAAGGGTAATCGACTTTACGTAGTCGAAACAAAGTCCAAATGAACTTAAATAGTTGTACATGTCTTATTTACAGGCAGTTGTAATTACAAAATCGGCGTTGTTTCTGTGCTATATTTATAGGAGTTTTACAAATGCAATCAATTATGTGTCCTATTACTGGCTCTTAGAGTCCTTGTTACTGTGTTTAATTTGAATGATTGTCATTGAAATTTGTTCCATTTCTTTTGTATGATGGTTCATATGATTTTAGATATTATGACTCGGTCTCAAGCAACGTTTTACAATAACACTCACGAGTCTGGTGCATGTATAAACTTTGGTGACATATTAAGGCCTGTATCTTTGATAAAATAAAGAAAATAACTGTTTATATACATATCTATTATTTGATATCTTATTTATATGTATGATAAATATAAATTGTATCCCTTTATATAAAATCAAAAGCATCGTATAATATGTATGTTTATCAAATTAGAAGAATTGTTAAAACCGATTTATATACTATACAAATTTATATCATGTAAAATACATTGTTATTTTGTTAATATATATTTATACATGTATAGTAAGTTACTTGCCTTAAGATATCACCTAAAAGTGTGTCTGTATGTTACTAGTATATCGGAGATGTTAAACTTATTATTTAGACAATAACGAATTACGTAGAAAATGATGGAAAATGAGAAGTGATTTTTTAAATGGCTTGTTTCCTTTTGGTATTACTTACAATTTAAATTATACCTCAGCTCAGATACTCTTAAAGAGTTCTGTCTCACAAAATCCGAAATAAGCTATTTTCAAAACCCCAAAAATTAAGAATGATTTTGGCCTGCGTCCATTATGATTATATTTTGATTTAATTTTGTCAAAACTACAACTCTATATATAGTGTCGTATAATATATGCTGCGTGTTGCAGTTTTGATAAAGTTGACTAACTGTTTAACTTATTGTTTTATTATAATTTATTTTAACAGATAACTCTCCTCGTATTGTAAATGTGTTTAGTTTTTTCTTGTTTATTGTTGGTGCCGTTTGTGAATCATGAGGACTGCTTTATTGAGTTGAGCTACTTTAATATTAATTTCTCAAATCTCTCGATAACATTAAAATGTTGTTTAGCATTCATGTAATTGGGATTTTTCGCGCCACATTTGCTTTTACCGACCCTCTTTTTATCAGAAAAGGATTTAATATTACCACCGGTAAGTGGCGCCATCTGTTAAAGTAGCGCGCAGTTGTAAGTTTCTTTGCAATATTAGGCTATATCAATGTCGCGTTTGAACAACTATTTACTTAAATCGAATACGAATGCATTTCATTGTGTTCCAGTTTATAAACTAAGTTAGAAATCTGAATTTTCATGTTATTTATTATGTAAATTATGTACCTAATATAGATAGCTGGCCCAATGAATTGTCCTATTTTCCGATAATATGGGTTATATGCAAGCGATGCTACATTTCTTTTAAAGATTGTAAGCTACAAGTGGTCTTAAGTTTCTTGAGCTGGATTCGATATTTAAAACTACTGTTAGGAATAGGAAAAGTTACATCTTTGTACAAAAATGGTGGCAAAAAACGAAAAACATGCTTGTTTTAAGTTTTACGATTTGTTCGCTGTTATAACCCATATTTAAGGCGATATCTAAGGCACGAAAGGCTTGCAAATTTTATTATTTGCAGAGCACTTTTATATTCTCCTATTGCCACCTCAAATCAGTTCCTACTTCATTGATTTAGGTTCAATTTTATTTGAAATTATTTGTTTTTATTTTGCTTTGTAAAAATATTGTTAAGTTGCAAAGCCATATGATTACAATCGAAATATCGGCCTCGACGTAAGTAATGACATATTTAGCACAAGTATTTGAACCCGTAAAGGATACTTATAAATATAACATAACACCTATAAATATAACAACAGGGCTCCACGTACAAGAAATATAATATTATATGGTTGAAAAGTTGAAAGCAGTAGGTATGCTGCAAATCATAACTTTTGCATATATACAATATGTGTCCTAAGTTACCTCCTCGGGGCACACCATCTTTACTTTAATGCAAATGGAAACTTACTTACTTTTTCAAACAAAAATATATAATGAAGTGAAAGGGATCATGAATACTTGAATAGCCCTATAATATATATCCCTTTAGAGAATAAAAAAGTTTGATATAATTATCTTGGATTTTTGTGTGAGTGCCCAAGTTCAGTGTCCAATGCCTTGAATAAGTCCAATTTATGTAGGTTAAAGAACTTGTGCAAACTATATGAAATTATCGAATCTCATTGCATTTTCAGTATTAAAGTTTACGTCGGGGTTTTCTAAATTTGTTAATTTCGTATTATGTTGTTTAATTCGATTTATTTGTAAGCGGTTTTACGTTCTTTACCGTCGATTATCATAATTGTGATGCTATTTTTAGATTATTTTACGAATAGACATTTAATAAAGACATAAGCTCGTTTTGATAATTTATTTTTATTTTAATCCTTTCTATTATTTATTAACATTCATTATTTTCAACACACTAACCATACCTTGCATTATAATAGTGTAAACTTTGCATCATAGTACCTATGGAAGTCCTATTGACTGTAAAACGTGTGCTCATTTCTACTGCATTTACAAAGAATCCTTCAAAGATCTCTTCCTAACTTTAACCTTTTCGCCGCCATTGACTTTGTTATAAAGTCAGTACATTTCTTGCCTCACACGCCACGACTTCATATCAAGTCGTGCAATTTTTGACATGGCTTTGATGACGCTTTATTACTTCATTGAGGTGGCTGCGAAAAGGTTAATGGTAAAACAAATGCGTTGCATGGTAAAACTAAACTGACTCGAGAAGTCCAACTGATCAACCAATTTTTCCAATAATGTTGCACAATCCTGAACAACACCTGATGTCCTGTTAATGAAATAACAAAGCTACTCGAGATTACCTTAAATTTGATAATTATTGAAATATCGGGGTCGGTATGAAGAAGTTTATTTTACTTTTGAGTAGGATCTACTCATCATTGAGCAAGATGGAAAACATGACATCCAGGTAATTTTCCATAAATTAAATTTAAATTACTTCTAATAGAGTAAACATCGATAATTTGCTACTCAAAACTGCGATAGGTGGCTTCCAACTTACAGAATTGTCATCATTAATTAATTGAATTTGTTAACGTTTGGAGCCAACGTAAGGTAGATTTATCCGAAACCTAGAAAATGTTTGAGTAAAGTTTAGACTTATACTGTTGGGAAAACGCCTAAATTATTTGTGTAAAGTAAGTAGGAGTAAGAATTGGTTTTCTTCTGAAATGTGAAGAAAACTGAATTCCCCACACCGACCCTGCATAACATAGCAATGAGTCATTATTGCAGACAATAATAGTAATATTTACTTGTATGTTATTGTCATTATCGGTCCATGTTGATTGGTATAACATATTTACGCCCTTTTTCAAAACCGAATATTAAAATAAATGTATGTAAGTTTGTTATTTAACAAAGAAATCAATTCTAAGCTTTGTTTGGGAATTCTTGATGAATATCACATAGCTTTTCTTTCGTTATATTCTCGAAAGAAAATGCGTTAATGTATCACGATATTTGGCATGGCG
This sequence comes from Cydia fagiglandana, assembly GCF_963556715.1. Taxonomy (NCBI): domain Eukaryota; kingdom Metazoa; phylum Arthropoda; class Insecta; order Lepidoptera; family Tortricidae; genus Cydia; species Cydia fagiglandana. The sequence goes on along the minus strand of NC_085951.1, from coordinate 2,792,653 downwards.
TTTTAATACTAGTTCAAAGTTTGATGAGGAATTGATGAAAATTTCCTTGGTAATAAGTCATAAATGTAATGGTTAATTTCAAAATTGTCGCAGATCGGGACAAACTGTATTATAAAATATTTAGAAAATATATAATATATAGAGCCTGAGGCCCGAAACATGTCTGTGAAAAATACAAGTGAGTGTAACCGTTGTATAAATAATTTAAAATATGTCTCATGAAACTTTAATTTCGAAAACTGTATTATATCTCATGGATGAATTAAAATATCCAACACTGCCGAATGAAAATATCCAACACTGTTGGATCATTTCACTAATATATTCGTTTTTCAGGTTTTACCTTTTCGACGCCGGCGCCGTGTCAAAAACAAAAGATGTCACGCGGACACCACGTCACCGAAATGTCAAAACTTAAATTGAACTTTATGCATATGCACGTAGGTCTATGTTGCTCTGTGGTCTGTGACCGTTTAATCGGCCCTTGGCGTTGAACGTGCGGTGCGGATGTATCGGTCATTGGCGTCCAAAAGGTTAAATCACCGGCTATCGAAGGCATCGAAGCGCTTGCATTTAGAGTTAGGTCCTTAGCGGCTGTAGGCTTCTATAGCGTTATTATAAGATATCGGGTTTGGAAAAGGGCATTAACTAGATATTTGAGAAATAAAGACGTTTAATGTTGATGTTGGTGGTTTCATTTGACCTTAAATAAATAAATAGTAGCTCTATGAGCTGTAGACCTCGTGTGTGACCAAACAAACAATGGTAGCGCTCTATTTCAGTCAACTGTACTGGTGTACCAGTACCAGTCTTCTGCAATAGCACAGAATAAATAAGGGCATTTCTCAGGAGGGCCGTTTTTACGTGTCCGGGGCAGTAATTGATTGAATTTACTGTTCAATAAATCTGAATTAATTTAGGCATGATCTTCAACTTATATTCTGTCTGGGACACTATTAAATTATTTATTTATTATTTAAATAATACAAGAAAAAGAAATTCAAATGCCAAAAATGACCGTAGTTCTGCAGAAAGCGACCAACTTTTTATTTTTGTCAAAGTGACTTACACCCTAACTCAGTAGCTTTGGTTGCTTTCTGCATTGATAAAAAAATTGAGTTGGTTGTTTTCTGCATAACTACGGTCAAATGATGTTCGGTGGGCGTGTCCCGCACCCAGATTTTATGAAACAAAAAATTATTACTTAAGATGGGGCATTAGATCGGAGTTATTATGGGTATTCACGCATAGGGTATTAGTTAGCTTATCATATTCTTTATATCACAATAATGTGTTTGCTCAACACATTGAATAAAACCAAATTTACGATGTGTCCCGGGCTAGTGACTGATATCGGTGTAATTTGCAAAACATGTCAGTACTCCTTCAAAGTTGTAGACCAGGAACTCAGTGTCTCAAACATAGTATGCTTTAGTTGTGCCTTAACCGTTGAATAAAGTAGAGGTACAGTCACAGTACAATAAAGTGATTTTTTAAACGTTTCTCCGTCCTTCGCTGGGTTTGGTCCTATGTTTTTTTGAGATCGGTGGTGCAATTTACTCCGAAAGTTTTAGTGCAATTATCGTTATGTAAGTGATTAAGAAGTCATCGAAAGTACGTAAATCCACCATTATTACATCTCCTCTGTATCGTTCATGCTATTTCTGTAATTACTAAAAAGCGATTAATTTTGATATCGCTGGTGTTGATTTCCCTGGTTTCGGTGGATTTTTTGACCACCGATATCAAAAAAGTGATCACTGAATTCAAATCCTGCTTTGTAAACTAGTTTGTTGTACTAATTTACTGTGTCTAAAAAGTGAAAGATACGTTGTACAAACGTAAAATTATGTTTGTAAGTAAATTATGTCATAGTAGGTACACAAAATCACTAGTTCACTATGAGTAGTTTTTTAAACCAGACGTATAGACCCAATGTTTCTTTCTCTGTCTTGATATTCTTTTCCAACCAATTAAGTAAATTATGTTCGTTGTCCTCTGTATCACCGGAGGCCCTACACCTCGATACCTTTAAACATGTCAGCCATGTTAAATAAATGTAGTCAATTAGATCCCACTTCTTTTAAAATAACTTGTGTATGTAAGTACTATGCAAGGTGAACCCAAGGGACCGGATGTACAGAACAAGGGATTAAAAATAAAATAGCATTCTAATGTCGAGATCGCTTCAAAGGCACTGAGCGTACCTACTGATCGATATTTCTAAAGCATAGCCATAGACACAAATTGAACACAGCAAATGTTTTAACAATCCTCAATGTCTTATGTCTTTGTTAACAACTTTGTTACAATTTAGCTCAAGTGTTTGAGGGTGCTGGAGATCATAATTAATTGGTAATTGGATCTTCAAGCATTACTCGACTACTTCAAATATTATAGTTTTAAATTGACGGGGTTCACGCTTTTAAACTCTTTTATATAAAAAATACTTGTTTTCCGTATTGCATCACATTGCTTTATAAGTACATTAAATATTTAATGAGCATTGAACACCACTCAAGAGTGTATTGTTTATCGGGTGCAGGCAACATAAGTTTTTTTAGATGCGTGTGCGGTCGGATTGCGTGAAACAAACATCTTCTCCTTCATGGATATAATAATGCTATGAATAAATGATTATAATGTGCGAATTTGTGGTCGACAATGTCGACATGTCTCAAACTCGTTTCAGGACCACACATCACCCTATTATATGAAGCCAGTCATATAGTGTGGGATATCTTCTAGAGATGTTGATTTACAAACCGTAATTTGGTTATTTTAAAATCTTGAGTCTATATCTATTACATTTATGTAAGCTTTCGAGATCATTAGCCTTGTTACATCACTTTTCAACAAATAGGATTGAAAAATATGATTAAGATAATTATATAATTGAGATATAAAACCTAAATGTGATTTTGTTGTAAGCATTATATTCGGTGACGCAAATTGATTTCAGTGCCTGCACATGATTTCGGTGTTTTTTAAATCTCAAATATCTTGAAAACTATAAGGTTCTAATGGAGGCCTCCACTACCAATATTTTTTATATTAAGGGTAGATTTTAGGAAATAAACTCGCATATTATATAAGTTAAAAAAAAATTTTGGCACCGAAGTCAGGCACCGAATGTCATCTCTGAGAATCGCCCATAATAGTATACTATCGCACAGAAAGTAAACTTCCTACAAAAAACTTTTTACAAAAAAAAGAAAACCGACTTCAAAAAGGATGAAATAAAATATTATCCTTTTTAAGTCTATGCGTTACCAACTGATATGTTTGAAGTCGGTGCCAAGCCAACTTTTGAAGCATACCATGATTTTGGTGCGATTCTATAATGATTTACGTTGGATTGCCTTACACGACGACAATGAACGTACTTTCTGTAGGTACAGTCGTCGTTAAAAATATGTTTACACTTTTCGTCTTATATTACATATTACAAAGGAGTACGGTGCAAAAGTGTAAACATATCTTTGACGTCGACTGTACCTAAGAACACACGATCAAACCTTCTTGGTACAGTCCGTACCATGTTTGTCGGCACGCAAGCGTGGGATTGGGACTGAGTTATTTCCCGTCCCTTATTCAGAGGACTACATTTCAAAATATAAAACAAATCAAGGAATTTACGTTCTTGCCAAATTGCACCTAAAGCGGTTCAGTTGTTTAGCCATGAAAAGGCGACAAAGAGGCAGACAGAATTACTTACACATTTATAATACTCATTAGTACAGTTCTAATGGGGTTTAAAGCTGATTATTTTTGACGGGGATTGTTACTACTTGGCTTGGCACCGACTTCAAACATATCAGTTGGTAACGCATAGACTTAAAAAGGATAATATTTTATTTCATCCTTTTTGAAGTCGGTTTTCTTTTTTTTGTAAAAAGTTTTTATTTTTCCATTTTTTGTTTTTAACGCATTGTTAAGTGCGCGACGCATGAATGAAAAACAAAATCATGATTAACACTAAATTCGTGTACATACTTTAATAAATATGTACTTAATCAGGAATTTTTTCGAGTCCGTCTGGGAAATTATAATTCCTGTCACTACACTAAATCCATCCTCCGCCCCGCCGCTGACCCAATCCCTCAACTCCCCGATCACTCTACCTCACAGCGCATCAACCCCTGATCCATGAACCCCTCGACCCTGAACCAGCAGCCCTTCAACCGCCATTCCCTTAACTTCGCTTCGCCTTAACTCCTAACCCTAACCCCCGATCAGTAGCCTTACCAGCTTACCAAGAGTTTGACATTGATTTATTCGCTAGCGTGTGTGTAACTTACTTTCTTTGCATCTCGCTCGTACTGGCATATTAGTGCGAGCGAGATGCATAAATAGTAAGTTACGAAGACGTTTGCGTCGCTAACTTAGCGAATATGTCAATGTCAAACTCGTGGTAAGGCTACACTTGGCTACACTTGCACTACATCAAATTGGCGGTTTTCGGAAGCAAATGCTCGAGTTACTTTAGAAAACACCGAAATCACTTTACACGTGCCTTTAAAAACTGAGGAGTTCCCTCAATTCCTCATGGATTCCATCATCAGACCAGAACCAAAAATAATACGGGAACACCTTGGAGGTAACTCCTTCCAAACAAAAAAAGAATTACTCAAATCGGATCACAGGTGCCGGAGTAATTGCTGAACATAGTACATTTAAAAAATCATCATCATTATCATCAAAACAATCATCATCATCAGGTCTACTTCATCAAAGTGGTGGTTTTCGGGAGAAAATGCTCGAGTTGCTTAAGAAAACACCCAAATCACCATGCATGTGCCTTTAAAAATTGAGGAGTTCCCTCAATTCCTCATGGATTCCATCATCAGATCAGAACCAAAAATAATACGGAAACACCGTGGAGGTAACTCCTTCCAAACAAAAAAAGAATTACTCAAATCGGATCACAGGTGCCGGAGTAATTGCTGAACATACTACATTTAAAAAATCATCATCATTATCATAAAAACAATCATCATCATCAGGTCTACTTCATCAAAGTGGTGGTTTTCGGGAGAAAATGCTCGAGTTGCTTAAGAAAACACCCAAATCACCATGCATGTGCCTTTAAAAATTGAGGAGTTCCCTCAATTCCTCATGGATCCCATCATCAGAACAGAACCAAATGAAAATGGGACCAACTCGGAGGTAGCTCCTTTCAAACAAAAAAAGAAGTACTCAAATCGGACTACGGATGTCGGAGTAATCGGTGAACGTACATAGAAAAAAAAAAAATAGCCACAACCGAATACAGAACCTCCTCCTTCTATGAAATGGAAGTCGGTTAAAAACCGAAGTTTGACAGCGGTTCAGGGTCGAATCTTGCTATCTTTCTAGCTTTGTACTTAATATATGGAACTATCCCTTTCGGCTATTTAGGGTTGTCAAAATTCAAGTGATTATCTTATCTGTGGTCATGCACGCAAAAGGAAGTCAAGTGGTGCCAACCCTAATAATTGCTCGGAGCAATGCTGAGCCGAGGTTGGCCAATCTCAGAAGTTACGCACCCCTGGCAATAGTACGTTACACAACGAAGGTCGCAAAAATATCTGACACTATCTTATTTATAGAGCTATAAGAGCGTGTCACATATTATTGCTGGTGACTGTACACAGTGTACATGAAAATAAACATCCTTTGCTGAAATGGAAATAAATAGGGTTGTCGGAGTGACATTCATCCCCCACGGGACACCCCTACACAGACTACAAAACAGACCAGTGTAACAGCTTCAGGTGGGGTGAGAAAAACAGTATGAGGATTCCCTACAAGTGTTTATCTTGTCCGGGTGTTTGTTTTACCCCACTTGACCTTAATGGCAATTCTGCTGGCAAGTAATGTTACTAAAACTACACAAATCAATTACTTATGTGTAAGTAATCATTACTTCATATACATATAACTAATGAATATAATTCTATGTCAAAAAATGATATATAATGCTGGTCAGAACCAGTAAAACTACAATTTTAACGGATCGAAACAACAATGCAAGAATTTTTTTAAATTAATCGGCTAACCATACCACCTAAATATGAAATAAAATTTTACATATTAGAGGCTTACCTACTACCGCAGTTATTTGTAAAATTACCAATATGTACAAACATGACCCCCGCGACACAGGCCATGCCTAGTGCGGGGTTCACTGTAATGTGCCTGTTAAACTTTTATTGTGAATAAAAATATTGTTATTGTACTCATGTACAATACACATGTAATGTTTTGTTGTATTGTTGTTGTCTCATGTTACTCTGATCAGTTCAATCCTCTGTGTTCCTGCAGGACATTAATAATACAAGATGCACTGTCAACAATAAATAACAATATTTATTCGTCCTTGTGACATGCAACTTTAATTCTAACATTCATATATGCTTCGTAATTCGTAACCTAAGGCTGTTATATTATAATATTGAATGGATTATAAGATATACTTTTTCAAACGTGTTTTATAATATAAAGTCCTAATAATTAGGATTGAAAAATAGGTAGGTAATTAAGGTGGTTCGCCTAGGTTACTCAAACCTTAACTCTCGCTAGATGGCACCACTTTTGCAAAATTTCAGGTTTTATTTTTTTGTGAAATGGTCATGGTATTTGTATACTTAAAAGTATGTTTCGCGCACTCTTTAAATAAATATTGAACAATTAAAGTAAACATTGAATACTTCATTGTGCAAAAACCACCTTTTTAATTCGACGGAGTGTTGCTGTCACGCTTTTTCCTAGTATTACTCACACATGCAAACAGTGTTTCCGTGATCCTTGTAGTAGACAATTTCACACAACGTAAGTATGTTGCATTGCAATAGCGTAACGGTATGTTCGTGGAAATAACTACGTGCAAGAGGATTGGGGTTCAAGACTGGTGCGAGTAGGTAATTTCTTTTTGTTTCTCCTTTGTGTTATCTTACCTTTAAACGAGCAATTATTATATATATGTTACTGTAAAAGCCCGAAGTACGGCAAAACCTAGGATTTACCGGTAAAACCTAGGTTTTACCGATGCCGATCGGTAAAAGCCCGAAATGTTAAATCTTACTAGTTTACTTCGGGCTTTTACCAACACCGATATGGTAAATCCTAGGTCTTACCACGGCAACCGGTAAAGTTTGAATCATGCACTGATTCTTGAGATTATTAGATGAAAAGTAGGTAGGTTTGGATCTCCCGGTTCTGCTGAAGGTGAAAGAGAACTCTACTAGCCTGCATCGTGGCTAGGCACCCAGGTTTAGGTATAGTTAACTTTAAAACCCAATCTGCAGCTGGCCACTTTATTGAGTAATAGAAACGCGTTCCGTATGTGTTTCGCTTTCCAGATGACCAGGGTGCCTAGCCAAGGTGCCAATGGTTTACGCTCCGTAGCGACTGAAGCGCAGCCGTGTCTGTCGCATTAATATGGCAGAGTGATAGAGAGAGGTATTACCCTAACGTTCGCTACGGAGCGAACGACTGGCATCATGGCTAGGCACCCAGATTTAGGTATAGTTAAGATTACCGCCGAATCTGCAGCTGGCCACTGTATTGAGTAATAGAAAAGCGTTCCGTATGTGTTTCGCTTTCCAGATGACCAGGGTGCCTAGCCAAGATGCCAATGGTGTACGCTCCGTAGCGAACGAAGCGCAACCGTGTCTGTCGCATTAATATGACAGAGTGATAGAGAGAGGTATTACCCTAACGTTCGCTACGGAGCGAACGACTGGCATCTTGGCGAGGCACCCAGATTTAGGTATAGTTAAGTTTACCGCCGAATCTGCAACTGGCCACTGTATTGAGTAATAGAAACGCGTTCCGTATGTGTTTCGCTTTCCAGATGACCAGGGTGCCTAGCCAAGGTGCCAATGGTTTACGCTCCGTAGCGACCGAAGCGCAGCCGTGTCTGTCGCATTAATATGGCAGAGTGATAGAGACAGGTATTACCCTAACGTTCGCTACGGAGCGAACGACTGGCATCTTGGCTAGGCACACAGATTTAAACGCTTTTTAAAAATCAAAAAACTATTACTTATGAAAGCAGAAGAATATAAATGATCGTATTTGATTTATAATTGTTACATATTTGCCGTAACTTATTTTTAAAATGTGTTTTTCAATTAAAAGACACGTCAAGATTGTTTACCTTATTTCTAATGCTAAAAAAAACAAACTATAGTAATAATTGTGTTTTTCATTCATAGACAAAATCCATTATTTTATCCACAGGAAATTTTATATATCTCTTTTTTATTGCAGTGAGGATGTCCTGATTGTAAAAATAAGAGAGATTAGGTAGAGTATAATTTCTAATTTTCTTTGTCAAAAATAAACGAATACGTGTAGCCCATACCATACTTAATCAATCGATTTATGATAATAAGAAAAATTAAATAAAAATAAAAAAACAATACGAAATTTAGATGTAACAAAAATACAAAAAGTTATGTTCCAGCATACAATTGACTGGGGATCGAACCGGGAATCTTCCGTTTGTAAGCAAAAAAGCGACTGTTTGCATAACACGCCATGATAGTTCTTAGCTAAGCTGACGAACTTCGGGTACTTATTCTCGCTTAGGTCAATTAAGTACCTGTCAAACGTCAGTGTCAACAAAATTGCACTAAACATGACGGCACTCCAAATTCGCGCCGTGGTCAGCCCGGCAACGTCGGAAATGGTATGGCAACGTCGCAAATGTATCTGTACACGACATTTGTGACACACACATACGTAAAATTGATGAAAATTTAACTATGATTTTTGCATGATTTCTGTATGAAACATTGTTTTCCTGTTAATTTCGCGCAAACGAATATTCGAAGGAAGATAAATGCGGAAATATTTATGTACTAATAGTGTGTAGTTACTTAATGAGCTTTGATTGAATTTTGTATGAAAATCGAACCACCTTAAGGTAATAGATTATTACTAATAGTTAATTTACAGGTTGATGATGATGATGATTTTATTCTAATTTAGAAACAAATCCTGAATTAGAATAAAATTCGTGTAAAATATACATGGGATGTAAAAAAGCCATTTTTATTTTGTTATATTTTTTTTTGTTTTCAGATTTCGATAAGACTTGGAGGGTAGATATAGTTTTCCCTATTCTGTATAGTCCCCATCAGATATATCGGAGCGGCCAAGGTGTTCACAATATCTGAACACGTGCTCTAACGCCTTGACAATAGGGACGTGTTCAGATATTTGTGAGCACCTTGGCCGCTCCGATATATCTGATGGCGACTGTACAATATAATCGCAAATTTACCGTAAGTCCTAATAAACTTCCTCTGCTGAGTTACGAAAACGTATGGAATCTTGGTAACTCAACGGAATATTACAAGTATTATTTTTGTCACAAATTCGGATTTTTGTGTTTATTTCGCCCAAAATGAGGGACTTTTCAAACTAACCTAATTTTATGAAAATCTAACGAAAAATTTTACATTTTTAGTTTAAAATCAATCAATTTAATTTATTAAATACCTACATGTCAAATATTTATAAAAACAAATCAAATCAATACCAACGAAAAATTCAACACCAAAATACATAAATCTATTTATTTAAAAAACTTTATTACACATTATAAAAGGAAAAATGGTGGACTTAATGCCTTAAGGCATTCTCTACCAATCAGAATAAGCATATAGAATACACAGAAAATATAATAATTATAGTCTATATGTATAATCTAGCGTTTCGAAGTAATAAAAGATAAATAATTGCTCACTGAAACCTTTTCTCCTGAAAACGTATTTGAGCCGTTGTATTTATTTAACGCCAAAGAGAATAGATAGTAGATTTATCTTATACGGAGTTATATACATATATCTCTGTTTAACGCTGAACACCACACTTGACCTGCCTTTACACGAGTTTTCGGATAAAATGAATAGGTATGAACATCAAATCCATTATTCAGTTGACTGGGTCTACTCATAGTGTGCAGACTCAATTACGTACAGAGCGGCTACCGCGAAAACCGAAATTCGCAAATTGCGGGGATCTTTCTCTTTTACTCCAACGAAGGCGTAATTAGAGTGACATGACAGAGAAAAATCCCCGCAATTTGCGAACTTCGATTTTCGCGGTTATAGCCCAGGTCCCAGATACAGGGGCCTAAGAGTTTCAAAAATATTGTTATCGTGAAATGAGCGTTTCTTTTATTTTTTGCCATTTTTAAAATATCGTGAATTTTTTTGCCACTTTTGTGTTATTTCTATTCTACCTACTCAGAATCACGAGCTCTTTCGATCCTAATGGAAAAAAAACTCTGGGAGAGGAAGTTTTATCCTATTGTGCTACCATTTCCCCATACCTACTTATGCTTTGCGGTAACAAAAAGGAAAGTATGAAAAATGTATGGAAATTTTAGGACACTTTTTTAGGGTTCAGTACCCAAAGGGTAAAACGGGACCCTATTACTAAGACTTCGCTGTCCGTCCGTCCGTCCGTCCGTCCGTCTGTCACCAGGCTGTATCTCACGAACCGTGATAGCTAGACAGTTGAAATTTTCACAGATGATGAATTTCTGTTTCCGCTATAACAATAAATACTAAAAACAGAATAAAATAAAGATTTAAATGGGGCTCCCATACAACAAACGTGATTTTTGACCAAAGTTAAGCAACGTCGGGAGTGGTCAGTACTTGGATGGGTGACCGTTTTTTATTTGTTTTTTTTTTTGTTTTTTTCTTGCATTATGGTACGGAACCCTTCGTGCGCTAGTTCGACTCGCACTTGCCCGGTTTTTTTATTTCTCCTATAAGGATGAAAAGTGCTCGCGATCCTGACTAGAAATAACACAAAAGTGGTAAAAAAGTCACAATATATAAAAATGGCAAAAAATAAAAGAAACGCTCAAATAGTGATTTGTTTTACAAGGGGTTGTTGTTTTTCGAGGCATGAGGGTTCGTGCACTTCAACCCTTTTGTGGTGCGCGTGCCGCGGCCGCTGCAGGGGACCATCGAGTGCGCCGACTTCTGGCCGAAGGGTGTCGTGTTTCGGAGGTTCCTGGGCTAACAAGAGCAGCCGATTCAACGGAGCCACGCCGTTTTTTCGCATATATAGTGTTTAGTTTTAAGTTTTCAATACATACGTACGAGTATGTTAGTCTGTAAGGTATTTGCTAGTATTTGTAATATGGGTCTTGCTGCCTGATTTTAATTTTTAAATAAATAAATCAATTTTGCTACCGAGTGAAACACAAAAAATTTCATCGCACCAAGGCAAGGAAAATACTAACTGTAAAACATTACAAATCAAATTAAAATTAATGCTATTTTATCATTTAAAAGTTAACATGAGGATACAACTCAAAATTAATAGCACCAAATGACTTTGCCACTGTTTTTGAAAAAATAAAGGAAATCCTTTACGAGCGGTGTGGTGAAACTGGTGAAATATATTATGATCCACAATAACATGAAAATATTTATTTTTTATTACGAATTCTGATAAGTGTAATTTTTGTTAAAAAGACAATCGGCGAATTAAAAAGATAATTATAAACAATGTCCAGGTAATTGGAAAGTGTAAGTGGGTCGGTCATTATGCGTGCCCCAGTTGCGAAGGCCGGCACTGATGTTAGACATAGGCTTACCGGGTGTATATGTAGAAATAGTGCAATGATAAAAAGGGAAATATTGAATTGTCGGCCGTGCGGGAGCGAGGGCGTTTAGGAAAGCGAGGCAGGCAATCCCTGTCCATGTCCAATCGGCGTTATTTATTTTAGCATAAAAAACAATAACAAAATTGTAATATAAAAAGGCGCATTGCAGGAATAGCGTTGCCCATAGATGCAGGTTTTCGCGAAATTATGATGTCAATAATATAATAACTACATTTTTTCTTGAAAAAGGTTATTAAATCATAGGCCCTCCTCCTATCCTGATCTCCATCTAGTCTTACTGATGTATTCTTTCTCAAATATCAAGTTATTTTAATTCTACTACATACTTTTTAATTTAAATTTAAGCAAATGAGCTTTGGGGTTACTAGCCGCTTCTCCTTTAATTTTTGCTCATGTTACAAGGCCACCCTGTATAATTTTCCTCACTCAGCTTTGCTAGCTAAGTTGGCTACCCTCCCCGACATTGATGTATCGAAAATCTTACGGTCTTCGTTGCACGCTTCATTTCCAACACATTACGGTCAGGAAAATCTTTATATGAAAAAAATATAATACAATTATCCTCCTAAGGCCCAGCCATACAAATGCAAAATCCAGAATTTGCCACTGAAATTTGAACCTTTAGTGCAGAGAATAGAGTTGATTTTGGGTTGAAAATTGAACGAAACAACAAATGCAACTCTGTTCCAATTGAATATTATTTAAATTTCATCGAACTGAATAAGTACTATAGGTAGGACCTTGGGACTTAGGAGGATATGTATTTCTGAGGACTTAGGCGCTTATTGGATGTATTCGAATCAGCTTGGGCAGAAATTGGGGACTTCACATGTACCTTTGAATTTCTTCACATATGTGCATACGTCTGCATAGGTTTCCTTACACAGTTTTCCTTCACGGTACGTAATAAATTTGGAATTATACCCGCACTTTCACCAAGCTGTCAAATGATAAATACAGTGTGTTTTCTGTAACATGAGCAATAAATTAAACTGTAGGCTGTACTCCTCAAACTGACCAACATGTGTTCAGCAACTTTTGAAAATAACTCATGTTTTGATTTTTATTCTACGACGCAATGTATTGCAAATTTTGTTATATTAAAAGCGTGACAAAGTAACGTCAAACACACTCATGTCAGCGTACATTGAAAGCAATATTTATTTTGTATGAATAAGAGGAAGTCTAAAGGATTCATAATTTTTAAAAATTGCTGAACAAATGTTGGTCAGTTTGAGGAGAACAGCCTTTAGTTTAATTTATTGCTCCTGTTACAGAAAGCACCCTGTATGATAATGTAAGGTTATTAAAAATACTTTGTATAGCCATATTGACAGTTAACATTCATTATAATTTGGTTAACAATAACCACAAACTAAACATATACTAAGTTATATAAACATTATATACTTTATTATTGTACAAACATCTTGATCAACAATTTTATATGTGCAGTCATATGATGCAGTTTTAACCAGATTTAATTTAAATATCAATGTAGGTACAGTTGTGTAATAGTGCTTGAAATATAGAGATGCAGTGTAAAATATATTCTATTTCGTTGGGTAGATGGTAGATAGTGTAAATATAATTAAATCTTATTGCATCAATGAAACCTTGTCAGATTATAAAAGAATAGGTAGTAAATCTACATTACACTGCAAAACGTAATTCAAGACAACAAAAGTAAGAAACACACTTTTTTACTAGCGCGTCTTGTATTTATGTAAAAATACGTAAATAAAAGTACTTTTTTAAACTGCAGGAGTAAAATTACTAATAAATAAATTATCTTAGCGTGATCAAAATGAATTTACTATTTTACAAACAAATTATTGCAGTGGCAATAATAGATAATAGATTATGAATCTCGGCGGCGCTTAGAGCTTGACGCCAAGCGCGATAGAATAAAAGCCAGACCACCTGCGGCAATACCGTATAACTATGTTAACGGTGTGCTCACATGCCCGCAATGTTCGCGAACTTTTACTAACAAGATCGGCTACATCAGCCACTTGCGAGCACACCAACGACAGCAACGGAGTTGACAGCAGTCGCCGTGGCCGAAGTCGGCCGTGGAGTTATTATTATTATTGCAGTGGCAACATTTTCTTACTTTTTTTTGGTCTTGAATTACGTTTTGCAGTATACTTTACGGCTACCATCAGTTTGGCATTGACATAAACGCTATCGTGAACGTAATTTACTTTCTATGCATCTCGCTCGTACTGACATTTTAGTGCGAAAGAGATATATAGAAAGTAAACGACGTCCACGATAGCATTTATGTCAATGCCAAACTGATGCTGTATTTGTGTTTGGATGGTATGCCACTTGACCAAGATCTTTGTCTAATGTGTATTTGCATCTCACATTGTGCTTAAAATAATGCTTAAGATCGAGGACAAGTGGAATACCACCTTTACAGAGACAAGACAATAAACGATGTAGGTCACGCTCCGTGATTGTTGAGTCATTTAGGGTTCTAGCCAAATTGGACTGAAGTGATCCCATAACTGTTCCGTGAACAAAGTTTTGTACGGAACACTAAAAAAAATCACTGTCATATTCATCATTCGACGCCAGAGGATAGAAAGTTGAAGGCTGATTCAGACAGGAATAGACCCGGCCTGGCCGGCCCCCAACGGTCCAGTAGCTCAGTCCCCGCATCACTGCTTGCCTTAATGAATACAGGGAAAAAAGGTTAACCGGGTCTGCACCGAGTATGTAATAGCCTCGGTCTGTAGGATATATTGCACAATATCAAACTGCTCAACGGGACTTAATCGCGTATTTAAGTTTTAAGATTTACCTAGTGCGCAAAACGTTCAAACTGATAAACAAGACCAAGTGCGGGTAGTTCGAAAAACTCGCGCGGCTAGGTGATGTTGATGTCAACTTGAGCCAGTCTTCTCCGAGACCACGGGGACAACGCCGTCCTCGAAACGTCGGAGGTAAATCTTAAAACTTAAATACGCGATTAAGTCCCGTTGTGCAGTTTGATAATGTTTAATAATCGTGAAAGTTTAAATCAGTGTATTGCAAAATAGTTATTTCTTTTACAAGGGGCCAAGTTGTTGTATAACTTCGCGTGCTAATATTGATACCTTAGAAAGCGAATGATTCCAAAATAGAAGGGTTTCCAGACACGAGGCTATAAAATCTTTGATACCGAGTGAAACACAAAATTTTTCACCACACCAAGAGTGAGGAAAATAGTAGGTACTAATTCAAAATCAAATAAAAGCTATTAATTATTTATCATTAAAATCATTACTTAAAAGTCAATTCCACAAGTTAATATGAGCAAACAAAGTATAAATAAATATATAAAGAGATAAAGAGAGCCTTAACGAGTACGGATATGATGGTCGTTCTTATCTACGTGACAGCGTGATAAAACGGTGTCCTTTCTATCCCCCGGTGTTAAAAAGTGACAGTTATGCCATAAAGCCATCCATAATACGCTGGCTGTTGTAGCCCCGTAGCCGAGGAAAAACAAAATCACGGTAATGACGCCCAAAAATCACATATGTCCAGTTTTCCCGCCTGTCTTAACCTTCTGAGCTATACATCACGCGTAAACCTTGTCACATTATGTGAGTACAAGGCGAAAGAAACCTTATACACACGTGAGTAAGTTGATATTGGGTTGACAGCGTTATAGTAGTTACTGGCTGGTGAATAATAGCGATTTAAGAGTCGCTAGGAAACTCAACTAAACTCGCCTTTTCATTGACCGAGAGAAGCTAAAAGCCTCCATTTCAGCTTGGGCAGAAATGCTTTCGTATGTCCGGATGTCCTCTACCGGTCGCATTTCTCATCTGATTCTCGTGAAATTTAGTATGTATTTTTTGAATATGCTTGATTTGTTGATAAAAACACAAAAATACTATATATGCCTAATTGCCTATGCCTTTAAGATTTCAGGAGTTCCCTCGATTCCTCATGGATCCTACCATCAGAACTGGGTTTTGTCAAAACGGGACCAATCTACATATAATCAAAAAACGAATTTTCAAAATCGGTACAGTAATGACGGAGATATGGAGTTACTCCTAAACTAAAAAACAAAGAAAAACATACAACAAATTGATAACCTACTTCCTCCTTTTGAGATTTGGAAGTCGGCAAAAGGTAAAAACAAGACTCTCCTTCGACGAAACGAAACAATTGAAGTTAAGCTCCCATTTGAGTATATGATTCTTAATCTAAAATGTCTCTGAAATAATAATGTTTATCGTAAGACTCAGGTTTAATAGGGGAAGCTCGACACTCAAAACAACTTAACGTTCCCTCCAGTGTCACGGATTCATTCGGCGTGACGACTGCCAACAATGTAGAACAAATTGAATTTGTAACGTAACCGAGGGTGAAACTCTTGACATCTCACAAAGTGATCTTTAGAAACGTCATGCTCCGTGGAAACCCCACTGTCTGTTTTGTGATTTATTGAAACGTAATGCTGATGTACACAATATGTACTGAATTAGTACATACTTAGAAAAATTTGTACCTCAATAGATCGAGAGTACAATTAACTCAATTCGGACTTGCTGTAGAGCATCTCCCCAGCAACCCCAAAATTTAATTAAAGAAAATTCACGTAAATACTTACTTTTTAGCAAAAAAGACGCCTAAAAAAAATTGTACTGCAGTTTTTAATGTTGATCGAGTTAGCCATGGCTAGTTAAATTAACTAATTGTCGCCAGGACGCAAGCGCCTCCAGCCGACTTCTCATAGCTCCTCTACACGATGGGCCAACGCCGGCCACTCCAAGGGACGCATTTATGCGTTAGAGGGAGCAAGTGATATTGCTATCTCATTCTACTGCATGGCTGCGTCTCTTGGAGTGGCTGGTGTTGGCCCATCGTGTAGAGGAGCCATCAAACGTACGAAACTTTGTGTTTTTATTTAGGTACAATGAGATACACACGTTTTATTTATGTTATGAACTTGGTTTCTGGTGAGAGTTCAATTTTTTTCTTGGCAACCAGCAATGGGGGTGTAGTTGCATTGATCATAAACGTACGTACTTATTTTTAGTCGTACCTTCGTGTTTTTTACATGACATTATTGAAGTATCTTGATAACGTTAAAACGAAGATTAGGTACTTTTATTTTTATTGCTAGGTACTTATAGGAGTTACAATTCATAAAACCATATTTTTATATCATTTTTAATTGTTTAACGTAAAATATGTTATACAAGGAAACATAATAAACAAATCGATTGAAAACTATTTTTAAGTTATCTTATTGACAAAATATCATCATCTAAACATATATAAACATTGATTGACTTTTTGCATTTTTAATAAAATTAACTCTTGATGTAAATAAGTATGTTTGATTGAAATGGTTTACCAAAATTTGTTTTATGTACCTTTGTCTTGAGATCATCATAGCAGTACCAGTAAGGTCCCGTTTTACAATGAGCTGTAAAATGACCAAGTCCTGTTGCAACTGTTGGAGGTACAAATTCAATAATTGACGCTAGGTCGTATCGTCTGTTGCTTTGCAGAACTAATGTTTTTGGCAGTTCTTTTATAGTCACTGTATTAACGACTTCAAATATAATATGATCCGATAAATTATAGGTCATCGCAACTGTGCCAAAACATTGTTCGTTATTACACTTTGTATATTCATTACTCAACATAGAGTTTGCTGATGATTCTAAGCCAGCAAGACTCTCCTCCAAGTATAGGATATTCAACGGTAAAATTGGTAACATTCTTTCTGTTCTCTTGTCACAAGTATTGCATGTTTTTAAAATTCTTGCACTACAATATTCACTAAAGAGAATCGACTCAAAAATCTTGGTCACATTACACTGACAATCATAAATTTTGAGATTACCCTGGTAAGAAATTTTGTCACAAAAATTTATAAGAATATCTGACCTTAATCGTAATACATCAACATCCAAGTCATTCAGAGATACTGCTTTAACCAACATAGAAAAAGTCGATTTTATACGGTCGACATGTTGAGCAAAAACATTATTCTCTTTATAAAGTACGGCAAATGCTTGTAGAACAGCATCAAACGCGCATGTATTTTGCAAAATTATATCTTTCATTCCTGATCTACTAATATTTCCGTTTGGAATCAAATGTACATACTTTCTATTACTCTTTGGTTTAATTGTTTCGATTAAAGGTTTCGATTTATTAGTATTGTTTTTGTTTCGCCAGTTTTCCTCGTTTTTTGGTTTAGCTATGAATATAGAATTATCCCCGAAAGATTTATCAGTTTCATCAAAGCTTTTTTGTGATTTTTCTTGTGAATCATTAGTACAATCAAGGGAACCATTTGCTGTCTGAAAAATATCAGGATAAGAGCATTTCGCGGCCTTTAATTCTCCAGATAAATAATCAGTATGAACCATAATAAATCTATCCACACGCAAAAGACCGCTTCTTGAATTGAGTAGTAGCTGTTTAATGTTTTCAAAATAACTTTCAACGTTGCTGCTACTAGCATTGTCAGTCGATTCCTTGAAAAAAGGCAACATTAGATTAGTCCAAAGGGGCAGTCTATATATAAGTTTCTTAAAGCTTTCTATAAATATAGGA
This sequence comes from Cydia fagiglandana, assembly GCF_963556715.1. Taxonomy (NCBI): domain Eukaryota; kingdom Metazoa; phylum Arthropoda; class Insecta; order Lepidoptera; family Tortricidae; genus Cydia; species Cydia fagiglandana. The sequence continues at coordinate 2,774,430 of NC_085951.1, read as the reverse complement.
AAAAAATAAACATTTTCAAAATTAGTGTCTTCACACAGATCACTGTGCACTTTTTCTCTGTTTATAATATGTTCGAAATCGGCAATAACTGTGTTCTGAAGAAGTAATTCGTCATCATTTTCTTCAAATATCGAACCCTCGTTGTCTGATTCTATTACTTCTTCTGGTTGTTCCATTTCTTCAAGAATGTTTTCAATTTCTTCAGTTGTGCCAAGCAACTTATCTTTAGCTATTTCACATCTCGTTATCTGGCCATTTTTTGTACATCGATCAAATCTGTTAACTGCAACTATTATAACATTTAGTATGATTTCTTTCGCTGTCGCATAAATATTACACGATTTAAGCTTTAACAATTGCCGTATGTAAAATTTCTTCACACGCATGTCAACATTTTTGAAACATTTAAGTCTGTATAAAGTTTTTATAAAATGTGACGAATCAAGGCGCATTATACACTTTGGACTAACTTTCGTTAGCCCTTCTAAAAGTGAAAAACAGTGATTTATGTAAGCTTTTGTCGTATTAAAGGTAGTGAACACTTTAACACAAGCACCGATCAAAGCGCTGGAGTCATCGGTAATCACTTCCTTAGGTTTTGGCATAGATTGTATCCATGTTTTTAGCCATAAATATATGTTGTCTAGTGTTTGAGTAGCTGAAATCATCTGAGCGATTGGTATAGACGTGTTTTTAATTTTAAGAAGTACAACGTATAAGAACAGATGTTTTGACTGGTAACAGCGTTTCGGGTCGATTGGAGGCCGTATTTTTTTAAATAATGATCCAGTTGCGTCTAGGCTCAGTGAAGTATAATTTGTATGTGAAAATGTTTCATAAAATGTTCGCTGCAACTTCGTCCAATAATAGACAAAGAAGGGGTTGAGGGAAACATTCCGAATTACAGTATCAAATGGTGGCGTAAACTCATTATCCATAACGCCATCGTCACAACTCTGTGATAATATGTGGAAGTATTAGTCCGGCTCCTTATAATTTGAAGAGTTTTAAGTGTAGGAATGAAAGGCGGTTCCTGTGTATCATCATCACCAAGGACACTATTCATTAATTTGTTTCGAAATACTATTGGATATTCATTTTCCAAGCTAGCAGCAAGTTTTTCTTTAGTGCATTTTGTTATTCTAACTTTTTTCTTGTGGATCAATTCTGAATCTACATTTTGCAGAATACACTTTACAGAAATCGAATTACTATCACGATTATCGGTGTAGATAAAAATTTTACCACTGCATTCTTGACAGTAACCATTTATTTTTACACTGTCACCATTAGTATAATTATTTTTGAATACCCATGTGCACCTATTTTTAGTTTTTTCCCAAATTTGTTTTCTTATACAGTCGCTCCAAACTCCTGACGGCAATCTCTTTTTTAAACTGCGGCGACCAGAACTGTCTTTGATGTCATTATGTAGCTGCGGTTTGATCTTTTCCCATTCGCATAGTTCCATTTCAAATTCTACTATATTGTCATCACAATCACTGTTACTATCAGAAAGTGTTGACTCACCACTATTGCTATCCACACTTGAAGAATCTTCGGAACAACCGTTACTTTTACCGATAGATAGTTCATGATTAATATTTTTATTAATGTCCATCTCACTAAAAAATAAATTGAAATTTCTTTTAGCGGAAAGGTACAAAGCCTTAGGTGATATTTGAGCACTTAACTTACGACTTATTGTCTTGTAAACATCACTTCCAGAACTTGGCAAACTAGTCACATCACGGAATTGTTCACTGTGTTGTAAGAAAACACACTTTTGTTCCTCTAAAGAAACGGATAATCTTTTTCCACGCTTCATTTTTGAGAATGTACGAACACCATACGCGATCGTAACGGAGGAGTGAATGATGATTCGGTTAAAACACTAATTGAGGGTAGTTGACAAATTTTACACTGCAGTGATATTAATACCCACATAAACAGAACAGTACCCGCGACATACATTCATGTTGTATCTGTGGGTGTAAGTATGAATGTAAGTAATTAAGGAAAACTATTATACAGTCTGACAAAAAAGAGTACAAATTAAAAAGTGGCAATACTGTAGTGTCGTCCCGTTTTCTAATATACAATTATACATTGATTTGAAAGGGACGACACTTCAGTATTGCCACTTTTTAATTTCTACTCTTTTTGCCAACAACAACAACAGACTATAAGTATAGTGGTCAAGTAAATCTTGTCAAAAGAAAAAGGCGGCAAATTTAAAAATGTAGGCGCCAAGGGTTATCGTCCCAAAGAAAAACTGAATTTCGCGCCTTTTACTAGTGACAAGATTTGCTTGACCAACTATAGGTAAATATGTAAATATATTTGTCTAGTTCTTGTCACGGGTCACAGACAAGACATCCTGCAGACTGAGCATAGTAGCGCTACCCCCTCTCATAGGTACAATGAGATACACACATTTTATTTATGTTAATGAACTTGGTTTCTAGTGAGAGTTCTAATGTTTTCTTGGCAACCAGCAATGGTGTAATTACATTGATCATGAAGTTTTAATTGTTTAACGTAAAATACCGTACTACCGTATATTTGTGGCAGAGGGGGGTAGCGCTACTATGCTCAGGCTGCAGGATGTCTTGTCTGTGACCCGTGACAAGAACTAGACAAATATATTTACATAGTTACCTATAGTTGGTCAAGCAAATCTTGTCACTAGTAAAAGGCGCGAAATTCAGTTTTTCTTTGGGACGATAACCCTTGGCGCCTACATTTTTAAATTTGCCGCCTTTTTCTTTTGACAAGATTTACTTGACCACTATACTTATAGTCTGTTGTTGTTGTTGGCAAAAAGAGTAGAAATTAAAAAGTGGCAATACTGAAGTGTCGTCCCTTTCAAATCAATGTATAATTGTACATTAGAAAACGGGACGACACTACAGTATTGCCACTTTTTAATTTGTACTCTTTTTTGTCAGACTGTATAATAGTTTTCCTTAATTACTTACATTCATACTTACACCCACAGATACAACATGAATGTATGTCGCGGGTACTGTTCTGTTTATGTGGGTATTAATATCACTGCAGTGTAAAATTTGTCAACTACCCTTAATTAGTGTTTTAACCGAATCATCATTCACTCCTCCGTTACGATCGCGTATGGTGTTCGTACATTCTCAAAAATGAAGCGTGGAAAAAGATTATCCGTTTCTTTAGAGGAACAAAAGTGTGTTTTCTTACAACACAGTGAACAATTCCGTGATGTGACTAGTTTGCCAAGTTCTGGAAGTGATGTTTACAAGACAATAAGTCGTAAGTTAAGTGCTCAAATATCACCTAAGGCTTTGTACCTTTCCGCTAAAAGAAATTTCAATTTATTTTTTAGTGAGATGGACATTAATAAAAATATTAATCATGAACTATCTATCGGTAAAAGTAACGGTTGTTCCGAAGATTCTTCAAGTGTGGATAGCAATAGTGGTGAGTCAACACTTTCTGATAGTAACAGTGATTGTGATGACAATATAGTAGAATTTGAAATGGAACTATGCGAATGGGAAAAGATCAAACCGCAGCTACATAATGACATCAAAGACAGTTCTGGTCGCCGCAGTTTAAAAAAGAGATTGCCGTCAGGAGTTTGGAGCGACTGTATAAGAAAACAAATTTGGGAAAAAACTAAAAATAGGTGCACATGGGTATTCAAAAATAATTATACTAATGGTGACAGTGTAAAAATAAATGGTTACTGTCAAGAATGCAGTGGTAAAATTTTTATCTACACCGATAATCGTGATAGTAATTCGATTTCTGTAAAGTGTATTCTGCAAAATGTAGATTCAGAATTGATCCACAAGAAAAAAGTTAGAATAACAAAATGCACTAAAGAAAAACTTGCTGCTAGCTTGGAAAATGAATATCCAATAGTATTTCGAAACAAATTAATGAATAGTGTCCTTGGTGATGATGATACACAGGAACCGCCTTTCATTCCTACACTTAAAACTCTTCAAAATATAAGGAGCCGGACTAATACTTCCACATATTATCACAGAGTTGTGACGATGGCGTTATGGATAATGAGTTTTACGCCACCATTTGATACTGTAATTCGGAATGTTTCCCTCAACCCCTTCTTTGTCTATTATTGGACGAAGTTGCAGCGAACATTTTATGAAACATTTTCACATACAAATTATACTTCACTGAGCCTAGACGCAACTGGATCATTATTTAAAAAAATACGGCCTCCAATCGACCCGAAACGCTGTTACCAGTCAAAACATCTGTTCTTATACGTTGTACTTCTTAAAATTAAAAACACGTCTATACCAATCGCTCAGATGATTTCAGCTACTCAAACACTAGACAACATATATTTATGGCTAAAAACATGGATACAATCTATGCCAAAACCTAAGGAAGTGATTACCGATGACTCCAGCGCTTTGATCGGTGCTTGTGTTAAAGTGTTCACTACCTTTAATACGACAAAAGCTTACATAAATCACTGTTTTTCACTTTTAGAAGGGCTAACGAAAGTTAGTCCAAAGTGTATAATGCGCCTTGATTCGTCACATTTTATAAAAACTTTATACAGACTTAAATGTTTCAAAAATGTTGACATGCGTGTGAAGAAATTTTACATACGGCAATTGTTAAAGCTTAAATCGTGTAATATTTATGCGACGGCGAAAGAAATCATACTAAATGTTATAATAGTTGCAGTTAACAGATTTGATCGATGTACAAAAAATGGCCAGATAACGAGATGTGAAATAGCTAAAGATAAGTTGCTTGGCACAACTGAAGAAATTGAAAACATTCTTGAAGAAATGGAACAACCAGAAGAAGTAATAGAATCAGACAACGAGGGTTCGATATTTGAAGAAAATGATGACGAATTACTTCTTCAGAACACAGTTATTGCCGATTTCGAACATATTATAAACAGAGAAAAAGTGCACAGTGATCTGTGTGAAGACACTAATTTTGAAAATGTTTATTTTTTTCCTATATTTATAGAAAGCTTTAAGAAACTTATATATAGACTGCCCCTTTGGACTAATCTAATGTTGCCTTTTTTCAAGGAATCGACTGACAATGCTAGTAGCAGCAACGTTGAAAGTTATTTTAAAAACATTAAACAGCTACTACTCAATTCAAGAAGCGGTCTTTTGCGTGTGGATAGATTTATTATGGTTCATACTGATTATTTATCTGGAGAATTAAAGGCCGCGAAATGCTCTTATCCTGATATTTTTCAGACAGCAAATGGTTCCCTTGATTGTACTAATGATTCACAAGAAAAATCACAAAAAAGCTTTGATGAAACTGATAAATCTTTCGGGGATAATTCTATATTCATAGCTAAACCAAAAAACGAGGAAAACTGGCGAAACAAAAACAATACTAATAAATCGAAACCTTTAATCGAAACAATTAAACCAAAGAGTAATAGAAAGTATGTACATTTGATTCCAAACGGAAATATTAGTAGATCAGGAATGAAAGATATAATTTTGCAAAATACATGCGCGTTTGATGCTGTTCTACAAGCATTTGCCGTACTTTATAAAGAGAATAATGTTTTTGCTCAACATGTCGACCGTATAAAATCGACTTTTTCTATGTTGGTTAAAGCAGTATCTCTGAATGACTTGGATGTTGATGTATTACGATTAAGGTCAGATATTCTTATAAATTTTTGTGACAAAATTTCTTACCAGGGTAATCTCAAAATTTATGATTGTCAGTGTAATGTGACCAAGATTTTTGAGTCGATTCTCTTTAGTGAATATTGTAGTGCAAGAATTTTAAAAACATGCAATACTTGTGACAAGAGAACAGAAAGAATGTTACCAATTTTACCGTTGAATATCCTATACTTGGAGGAGAGTCTTGCTGGCTTAGAATCATCAGCAAACTCTATGTTGAGCAATGAATATACAAAGTGTAATAACGAACAATGTTTTGGCACAGTTGCGATGACCTATAATTTATCGGATCATATTATATTTGAAGTCGTTAATACAGTGACTATAAAAGAACTGCCAAAAACATTAGTTCTGCAAAGCAACAGACGATACGACCTAGCGTCAATTATTGAATTTGTACCTCCAACAGTTGCAACAGGACTTGGTCATTTTACAGCTCATTGTAAAACGGGACCTTACTGGTACTGCTATGATGATCTCAAGACAAAGGTACATAAAACAAATTTTGGTAAACCATTTCAATCAAACATACTTATTTACATCAAGAGTTAATTTTATTAAAAATGCAAAAAGTCAATCAATGTTTATATATGTTTAGATGATGATATTTTGTCAATAAGATAACTTAAAAATAGTTTTCAATCGATTTGTTTATTATGTTTCCTTGTATAACATATTTTACGTTAAACAATTAAAAATGATATAAAAATATGGTTTTATGAATTGTAACTCCTATAAGTACCTAGCAATAAAAATAAAAGTACCTAATCTTCGTTTTAACGTTATCAAGATACTTCAATAATGTCATGTAAAAAACACGAAGGTACGACTAAAAATAAGTACGTACGTTTATGATCAATGCAACTACACCCCCATTGCTGGTTGCCAAGAAAAAAATTGAACTCTCACCAGAAACCAAGTTCATAACATAAATAAAACGTGTGTATCTCATTGTACCTAAATAAAAACACAAAGTTTCGTACGTTTGATGGCTCCTCTACACGATGGGCCAACGCCAGCCACTCCAAGGGACGCAGCCATGCAGTAGAATGAGATAGCAATATCACTTGCTCCCTCTAACGCATAAATGCGTCCCTTGGAGTGGCCGGCGTTGGCCCATCGTGTAGAGGAGCTATGAGAAGTCGGCTGGAGGCGCTTGCGTCCTGGCGACAATTAGTTAATTTAACTAGCCATGGCTTACTCGATCAACATTAAAAACTGCAGTACAATTTTTTTTAGGCGTCTTTTTTGCTAAAAAGTAAGTATTTACGTGAATTTTCTTTAATTAAATTTTGGGGTTGCTGGAGAGATGCTCTACAGCAAGTCCGAATTGAGTTAATTGTACTCTCGATCTATTGAGGTACAAATTTTTCTAAGTATGTACTAATTCAGTACATATTGTGTACATCAGCATTACGTTTCAATAAATCACAAAACAGACAGTGGGGTTTCCACGGAGCATGACGTCTTTAGAAATGTCCAACTTTGTACAAAACGTACAACATTAAGTGACAACGATTCTGTTAACGCAAAGTGGAACTTTAGAAATGTCCAACTTTGTACAAAACGTACAATATTAAGTGAAAACGATTCGGTGCAAACTTTAAATGATAGGCCTATTATGAATTATGTATGATCAATTGATCACAACTGGAGCTCTAAAGTCAAAACAAATCCTTTGTTTGCAGATTAGACTTTATTTCAGATACAAATAAGAATTACATTTAGAGCTGTTTCGCGCTGAAGTCCAGTTTTTTGTGGGTACGGTTTTTTGCAGGATCCCGTTTTAGTAGTATCTTAGGTGCTAATATAGTAAATTTCACACGAGGATTCTGTTTGCGGGATCCTGCATGCATACTACAGAAAACTGGATCCTGCAAAAAACCGTACCCGCAAAAACTAGACGTCAGTCGGAAACAGGTCTTAATGTTATGTTAAATGTTACCGATTATGTTAATTTATTTTTTTAATTTAAATTTAATTTAAGTAATTTAAAAGCATTGTCGCAAGAAAGGAATTTAACCGACTAAAATAAGGAGGAGGTTAAACATTTTGTCAGTAATTTTAATATCCTTATTGTCATCAAAGCCTGGCTCGTACCAATTTGTTTTTCGGAACTTATGTACTAAATGTCATTTGATATTTACCACTAGCTTTTCGGTGAAGGAAAACATCGTGAGGAAACCTGCATACATCTGCGAAGAAATTCAAAGGTGTATGTGAAGTCCCCAGTCCGCATTGGGCTAGCGTGGGCACTATAGCCCAAGCCCTGTCGCACATGAGAGAGGGCCTGTGCCCAGCAGTGGGACGTATAGGCTAAATTATTATGTCATCAAATTAAGAAATCTGCAAATATTATTGACACAGGGCCACTTGTACCCGTGGTTAACCGGTTAAATCTGGAGTTACCATGGTTACCACTAGAATTTAACACTGGGTTAGCGGTTCAATCTTTTTTTTGTAGTATATATATTCACGACAAAACTCCAATTATTTGTTTGAAAATCGCGAATCCTTAGTAGGTACCTACCAACACTTTGCTTTAGGCAGTTCGTGAACTTGTTATCTGAAGTCTTCTTCTGATTTCTGAAGCCCTCGGCAACGTAAGGGCTCTCGGATGCTACAAGGACTGTTCTGAACCGAAGAGAACGCGCCATTTTGTTTTATTTTGTGATTTTTTTCGCTGACTTCAAATAACGTTTATATGTTGTTTCTACATATTTACAAAATATACGGATGGGGGTGGGTATGTCCTTAAACTACGTCCAAAACCACCGGTGAACGGGCAGCAGCGTCCCTCAAATTCGGTGTACTCGACTGCTATCGCCAACCCGCCTGCCAAGCGTGCGATTATGGCATTCACCCCCCCATCCGGCACGTATGGAGGTCCAAGGGGGAGGCCTATGTTCAGCAGTGGACGTGTTATATCTGACATGATGATGATGATGATATGGTGGTCTGTTAAGTTGGTATACGGACGATAATTTTGCGTTGTATGACGGCGGCTTAGGTCGGGTGACTCTTAATGAAAAATACAGACCGCTTTTAAAGTTCAGGGGTTCGAACGTCACTAATTTTCTCCTCTTCTTCCTCGCGTTATCCCAGCTTTTTGGTCGAACGTCACTAATTTTATTACGAAAATATACATATACAGCGGCGGCAACGACGCGACGCCACAACAGTAATGCAGCTTGACATCCGAACGTCACCTTTAGGGTAACATTCCATTTCTGACCGCAGCTGCACTACTAGTACAAACGCGTCGGTGTTATTGTCAATTTCCATAGTAAAATGAACAGTAGTGCAGCTGTCGTTGGAAATGGACTGTCACCTTTAGGGTAACATTCCATTTCTGACCGCAGCTGCACTACTAGTACGAACGCGCCGGTGTTATTGTCAATTTCCATAGTAAAATGAATGGTAGAGCTGCTGTCGTTGGAAATGGACTGTCACCTTTACCGTCGAGCTATGTCAGAAACTGACGTTTGCTATCTACGCTATCGTTATCGCTGCGATAAGCGCGACCATCATCATCATCAGCTCGCAAGTCTCTGTACAGAACTTTGGAATAGGATGGAATAGTAGGTACAATCACCTGCAATAATATGTTACTCTTCGAAGGCCGCAAAAATATGTGACAAGCTCTTATGGCTCTACAAATAAAATTGTTTCAGATATTTTTGCGGCCTTCGTTGTGTAACATATTATTGCTGGTGACTGTACATTATGATACAAGTGCGAAAATTAGGAAATTAGGAGTAAAAGTACGACTGCCGTATTCGAACTTCAAGATATTCACAAGATACGACACGTACTAGATCCATTCTAGATACGTTATAGTTTAGATATTCGCAATTCGGGCAACCAATGTCAATTTTACGATAGATAGAGTAAGATATCTATTAGATGTGAATTGGATCTCTAAGTCATATCCTGTGGAAATCGTTCAAGAGTATCTCCAGAATATCTTAAACATATCGTTATCGTATCTTGGTGATGTCTAAAAGATATCTAATAGATATCTATTGAAAAACGACCGAAGGGAGTTGCGAATTACCTTTTCGCACGTGTATTGTACAACGTTTTACAGTACATATGGCCCTTTAAATTTTTCGACGTAAGCACGTATTGTGCTAGTTATCGCACTAGGGCGATAACTAGCACAATACGTGATATCTACTGTAAAAATATACAAATGCCTCTAAGGACTTTATTTAGGAGCAATTTACCCTGATTTTACTGATTAGTTTACACATCCTTCTAACTAATATAATTGTTTTACATATATTACGCAAACACAAAACACTATATAGTTTTCTTTACATGCAATTCCTCTTTTCTACAAATTCATTCTTTCTAACAATACAACTTAGCCCCCATTCGCACGACAGCTTTTTCAACGCGCGTTAAAAAAGCGCTAGAATCTGTCCGCACTCTAAATTCAATTTAACGACCAAGGCTTAAAGTCGATAATCCAACAACGCTTGATAAAAAGCGCTACCGCTATCGTGTGAATAGATACATGGTTATCCATTTGTGTCATTCAAACGCTTGTTTAATGCGCGTTGAAAAAGCTGCCGTGCGAATGGGGGCTTAAGGATGACTCATGTTAGAACGGTCCGGATCCGAGCCGAGGCTTCCGACACTTCGTTTTCTATGACGGATGATCGATGATCATTTGCCTATTGAAAACTAGGGGTTTAGGCCATTAGATGACAATCGTTAGCAGAGAACCGCAAGGAAACGCTATACTCGTATGTCTTTATCGCACTGATATGGAAGAGTGCCTTTCGTTTCGTTTTCTGCGCACAAACAATTGTCATTTTGGCTAAGCCCCCTAAAGTGTTGGACGCCTCGGCCCGGACCCGAGCCGTTCTAGTGTGCGTCATCCTTTATAATTATTACTGTCAAAACCATCTGACAGGCCAACCACTATTTTGGTCAATGGTTTATAATATAAATCTGTGGGTATAAATGTTAAAATATGTGAATTAATTTTTTCTTGGTTGTCCTTACAACTGCTTTTTAAAATATCTTGAAACTACCAAACTGCCAGCATTGCTGAAATGTTACATCTACAGTAAACACTTTAAAACTTAACCTATTTTTAAAAGTCCTTTAACACTTAACTTGACTTAACTCACAACTTTTTTTACAGATGTCTACAAATCGAACTATCGTTGACGTCGGCCTCACGGCGCTGCCTCAATAGTGCTAACAGACGGGCGTACCGGACGGCCACCTCGGTCCGATCAGCTTAACGGCTCGGCCACGACATCGAGCGACATGCGACGGCGGGAGCGATAACCATAGGTTGGAGCGAAAGGTCCGATCGCTGTGTCACGCTCCCTCCAACCTGTGGTTATCGCTCCCTCCGTCGCAAGTCGCTCGATGTCGTGGCCGAGCCGTACTCTTTCTTGCTTTCACATAGCCGCGACCTTACGGACGTACCGCTAACTGCCGTTATAAACTATAAGGAGTTGGTTTCTGAACATTTTTATCTTATATTTCTGTTAAGGTCGCCAACCACATCATAAAATTCTTAAGCTCGCGTTCAAAAATCAACTGCTTATTCGTCAAAAAACGATGATCAAGGTTACCACACGAATCAAGTAACCCCAGTTTACGGTACCTTCCACTTCTCACTTCCTTCCAAGGTCGCGGTCCGGTACGCCCGTCTGTTAGTACTTTTACACTTAACTCACAACTTTCTTCACAGATGTCCTGCTGTCCGCACTAGCGACGTCACGAGTGACGTCACGCGTTTGCGGCTAACTGATGACGTGCACGTCGACGTCGTCTGACGTCGCGATGAACGAGGTCGTGGTTGTCGTCATGGTGGCCCTTCGCTAGGACCTGTGGGAAAGCCTGGTGTTAGATTGCTGCTAAAATGTGGTATTTTGCCGAAATTAATACTTAACGAAAAAAACTGTAGTGCCCGAACAGGAATTGGAGTGCTGGAGATAAAATATATCAATAGAAATATTTTAAACGTATTTCAAATTAACACCAATATCAATCAGGTATTAGGTACGTAGTGCAATTACAAGTAAGTATGCTACGAGCTAGAATCACTTTGCAAGAGGCTGATATTTGATATTTATTGAAATCAAATTTTACAGCATTAGTAGTACATTGGTAGTACATCACCAGTTTCAGCTCGGTAACATCGGTTTTTTTAAAGCTTAAGAAATTTACAATTACACATTATATATACACACTCAGGATTATCATGTCATTCTTGTAACTTCTAAAAAAATATTATCAAGACTATCTTCTAGAGACTAAACCAAATGCTGTCTAACCTGTGTCTCTGCGCCTCACTGGGCCGCAGTCGCAGTTCCAGCGCTACTTGGCTAACTAGCGCGGCGACTAGCGCGCTCGCTAGCGCAACAATTTGGAAGCGCGCGCACAACAGCTGCCGCGCCGCGCACGCTAGGGCCAGCCCGGTGTGACGCGCCGCGAGCGTCAGCGACCAGGGACCGCGCCAGCCTGGCCCACCGATGCAGATTCCCGACTGGTGAAATAAATAAATAAATCAGTTATTTAACGTTTCTCCCGAAGGATTACCTACAATGTAATGAGTTATTCCTGGGTCTTAATGTTATACGCTGCGTACATCAACACGTATTAATGATATGTTACAGCGAACAAGAGTAGTGTAAGGTGGTGATACTGGTGGTGAAACTTAAGTCACTGTCAATAGAGGTGACAGCAGGATGTCATCTATTGGGCATTAGCATGTCGAGCACCAGTACCACCACCTTACACTACTCTTGCAGAGATCACTACATAAGTTCGTCAATGCTTTAAATTTACCCTGCCGCCGTTGACGATCGGTCTGGCCTAGTGGACCCTGCCTATGAAGCCGATGGTCCCGGGTTCGAATCCTGGTAAGGGCATTTATTTGTATGATGATACAGATATTTGTGCCTGAGTCATGGTTGTTTTCTATGTATTTAAGTATTTATATATTACCTACATATATCGTTGTCTGAGTACCCACAATACAAGCCTTCTTGAACTTACCGTGGGGCTTAGTCAATTTGTGTAAAAAATTTAAAACAAAAAAAAAATCACGTTATATTAAATTGTACTGTGTACACAACACCGCAATTTTATGTTTGGCCGGCGGTGAAATGTAAATAGTGCTTTTGGGTACCTGTAGGACGTCCCATAACGCCGCACAGGCGCCCCACGCCGCAGCAGCGACAGCGGGCAACGCCAGATCAGTCCTAGCTGCTCTCCACCTTAACAGTGCCAGCATCAGCGAGGCATGTGCCGCGGCGCCTCCGGCCGCTAGCGCGCCCCGTCTGCCTCGCGCGGCAGCCATGCTTAGCGTGGCGGCTGCTAGGGCTTGAAGGCAACCTGCGCCGCAGAGAGCGCGCCACGCGCACGTCCAGCCGCCGACGCAGACACCGTACCACTGAGGAGTAGACTTTTTATTTGCTTACCAAAAACAGTTTTTATAAGATACTTAACTTTAATATTATTTATGAATCTTTTTTGTCTATTAACCCCTGCTGAAGCCCCATCTGGAAGCCAAGCCACAGTTGACCTCGTGCCTATGGCGACTAGAGAAAGCAGCGCCCATATTATGACACCATACATATCTTACCTTAATATAAGACGTATAAATAAACCCCTGTTGAAGACCAATGAACAGCCCCATCGGGAAGCTAAGCAGCGCCCTTGGATCACGCACTATAGATCGCGCATCAGGCGGAGGCGCGGGCGTCGATGTGGCGCCATAAACGCCTAGGCCTATGGCGACTAGAGCGAGTAGCGCCCAGACGGCGACGAGCGCTCGGCGGCCGTCGGAGGTAAGTGTGGTGCCGGAGAGGGATTGTACGTCGGGGCACCCCGCCGCGCCACAGGTTTGCTCCTAGAGAAAAAAAAATCAGTTGAAAGGGCAAAAGAGACTTCAAACATTAGAAGTGTTGACGGTAGGACGAAAAACGTCCAAATGTAACCAAAATGTGAAGTTTCGTGAGCTCAAAACGTTAAAATTTCATTAAATACTAAATTGCAAGCATTAATTATTACCTCATATTCTTCATCCGGAAAATACGAGTCATCAGGCGGCGGCCACCCCGGCACCGTCGCGTTTGTAGGCACAGCCGTGAACAGGGCCGGCGACATGTCTTCAGGCCAGATGAGGAGCGCCCCGCCGAGCAGCAGGGACCCACACACCAGCCCTATATCCTGTGCCGCCCGGAGCGCCCGCAGAGCTCTCCTTAAAGCTATCTTCCTTCTACACTCATCGCCTGCTGCCTGAGCCAGTGTAGTCGCTGACGCACATAAAGCCAGTGACATCGGAGATAAAGCGAAACCGCAAGCACCATAAAGTGGAAGTAACACAGAAAGAGGAGTAGCAGCTATATGCGCTGTTAACAATATACAGACTAGAACGTGCGCCACAGTAACGACTATTCTAGTCCCAGTCTTTTGAAGAATTAAAGGGGAAAACGGTGCTACTAAAGCTGCTACCGAATGCATGACTGCTAGAGGCATTGCTCCTGCTTCCGCGCCTGCGAAGGCTGTGAAAGGGAGCAGGGCAGTTGCACAAAGACCACTGGCTACACAAAGGAGGGAGAATCGTTGGACGACGGGTTTGGGGATCTTGGGGGGTTGGCGGGCGATGAGCCGGCGGACCGAAGCGGCGCCGACGGATGAGGCCACGGAGTCTCGGCGGCGGGAGGATGTGGGAATTGCGGGCGCTCTGGCTGAGGATTTTGGCTTCTTCCAGAGCCATTCTTTCTTGTATATTGTGCTCACAGGAATCTGTTAGAAGAAAAATAAGTTAATGAGCTGCTCCAGAAGAACATACTAGACTAAAAAAATAGACTGACAGCTAGAATTACATTTCACCAAAATGCACAAGAATGAATGCAAACCATTAAATAACATTTTCTTAAAAATGGACAACATTTTTCCAATGTTTTTGCATAAAAAAATGCTGGCTCAGGCATTATTGTTTTTGTTGTCTTAAGGATGACACGCTAGACCGTGCCGTGCCCGGGCCGAGGCGTCCGACATGACATTTTCTATGACGGCTGATCGGTGATCACGTGGTGCTTTCCATAGAAAATGAAGTGCCGGAAGCTCCGGCCCGGTCTAGCGTGAGTCAGCCTTTAGTCTCAATCAATGGTTTTATCTTGTGTTTATATCAGAGCATTCCTTGAAGCACTAACGATGGATGTTATTGGTTTCTCTCTCTCTCTCCCACTTACTTGTTTGATAGCGTGGTGTCGATGTGGATCAGAAACCGTGCGTGCTGCAGTGCGCACGGATGCTGGCCGCGACCGCTCCGTCAAGTCTGGCAGGCTCTCTCTCTCCCACTTACTTGTTTGATAGCGTGGTGTAGATGTGGATCAGAGACCGTGCGTGCTGCAGTGCGCACGGATGCTGGCCGCGACCGCTCCGTTAAGTCTGGCAGGCTCTCTCTCTCCCACTTACTTGTTTGATAGCGTGGTGTAGATGTGGATTAGAGACCGTGCGTGCTGCAGTGCGCACGGATGCTGGCCGCGACCGCTCCGTCAAGTCTGGCAGGCTCTCTCTCTCCCACTTACTTGTTTGATAGCGTGGTGTCGATGTGGATCAGAGGCCGTGCGGGCTGCAGTGCGCACGGATGCTGGCCGCGACCGCTCCGTCAAGTCCGGCAGGCTCTCTCTCTCCCACTTACTTGTTTGATAGCGTGATGTCGATGTGGATCCGAGACCATGCGAGCTGCAGTGCGCACGGATGCTGGCCGCGACCGCTCCGTCAAGTCCGGCAGGCTCTCTCTCTCTCCCACTTACTTGTTTGATAGCGTGGTGTCAATGTGGATCAGAGACCGTGCGGGCTGCAGTGCGCACGGATGCTGGCCGCGACCGCTCCGTCAAGTCCGGCAGGCTCTCTCTCTCCCACTTACTTGTTTGATAGCGTGGTGTAGATGTGGATCAGAGACCGTGCGTGCTGCAATGCGCACGGATGCTGGCCGCGACCGCTCCGTCAAGTCTGGCAGGCTCTCTCTCTCCCACTTACTTGTTTGATAGCGTGGTGTCGATGTGGATCAGAGACCGTGCGGGCTGCAGTGCGCACGGATGCTGGCCGCGACCGCTCCGTCAAGTCCGGCAGGCTCTCTCTCTCCCACTTACTTGTTTGATAGCGTGGTGTCGATGTGGATCCGAGACCGTGCGAGCTGCAGTGCGCACGGATGCTGGCCGCGACCGCTCCGTCAAGTCCGGCAGGCTGCCCATGCGACCGCTTACACTACCTCATCTGCAACAAGGGATACTACTGGTAGAGTTATTTAGTTATTAATTAGATACCCTGGGAGAGTTATTTTATTTTTCGCGATTTAGTGGTTCCCATAGTAAAAGTTGCTCAGTATGACCTATATATCCAGCCTGTAAATTATTGCAGGGGACTAAATAAACACCAATATATATGAAAACCGCTAGGGATCTCATTATTCGTCACTGGAGTACTTCGTAGTTGCACAAATGCCTACCGCGAAACACGAAAATCGAAACTTCGCTATCTGCCTTATTCAAGCAATAGATAATCCTCACATGAATAAATTTTTATATACTCATCCAAAAGCTTTCATCACTCCAATCCCTGTCCAGTTAATGTTCCTCATGATTCTCGTTATATTGCCTTTGATATCTAAAAAACCTTTAAACCATATTTACGCATAATTAAATCGCTTTTCGTAAACATGGCATCCCTAACGAATATGTACGTTCAAAGATAATATTGCCATTCGTCAAGCGAATAAGTCAACCGTGAAAGATAGGATTCTACGGGTATGGGATACTCGCTTTAAATCTAAAAGCAAGTATTCTATAGAGATGAAAGATTACAATAACAAAAGAGTCGGATCAAGCTATACTCTGTATCTTTAGGTATTTTTAAATAAAAGTAAACAAAATCTACCCTCAAATGGCTCCATAAGCCGGTTGAGGGTAGATGAAAACATTACACGATCAAATAATGTAGGTTAAAGTCAGGTCGTTCAGTTTTGATTGGTCGGTTAACCAATAAATGTTGTAACTACCGAAAACGTACAAATTGTTTGTTTACTTTTATTGAAATACCTAAAGATATAGACTTTCGTTAAGGATGTTATTTGCAATGACAAAGTGCAATGAAATATTGCAATGTTCAAATCTGTACATAGTGGACGAAGTCTGAAAGGAATGGTTTTATGGAACATATTTACAATAGGAGAAGCAGAGAAAGCGCTATTATCTTCCTCGTAGTTTCGTTTTTCATTTTTTTAAAGTCCTAAATGCAAAAACGATAGACATCTTGTTTCCCACCAAAGCTTTCTTGTTGCACACCAAATACAATTAACCCGCCTAAATTACATAGGTTGTTTATGGTATGTGGTCGACAATGGTAAACGCATTTTTAATTTCGTCGCATTGCGTATTTTCGGTCTTTTCTCGGGCGCACGCGTATGGCAATGGTAACTCTACAATATATTTGCATTTGCTTTCCGCTTTAAATAAGTAGATTTATCGTTTGGGTTATGCTCAAAAGCCAAAAAACTCTTGGTTACATAATAAGTAGGGCGCGGACACATGCGGGCTTAATAGCTATCAGAGTCGTGTTTATCTGCTTATTTGAGATTCTATTTTGTGACGCATTGTTTTCGTTACACTGGATGAGAGTTGTAGGCGGTAATAGGATTGTTGTAGTAGGTACCTAATTATTATTTAGCGAGCGACCGGCCAAGTGCGAGTCGGACTCGCGCACGAAGGGTTCCGTTACGCAAAAATGGCAAAAAGAACACGTTTGTTGTCCCATGGAGCCCCACTAATATATTTTTTCTGTTTTTATTATTTGTTGTTATAGCGGCAACAGAAATACACAATCTGTGAAAATTTCAACAGCCTGGCTATCACGGGTTATGAGATACAGCCTGGTGGTAGACAGACGGACAAACAGACGGACAGAGAAGTCTTAGTAATAGGGACCCGTTTTACCCTTTGGATACGGAACCCTAAAAAGAGCTTATTTTGCCTTAAAATCAAATCTACCCCGTTAAAACGTGCACTGACATAATTAAATCAAATTGAAACTCATTTACAATTCATATTTCATCATAGTTTTAAAACAAACTCAAAACAAAAGTTATATCGCAGCAAAGCAGTTACAATACCGATAAACGTTCCACGTTTCAACATTTCCACAAGTTGGAACGTTCAGAGTTTATCGCTGTGAAGTTAGTCGGGAAAATGGAACAAACACAGCGGTGCAAATATGGAACAGTTACCTACGCTATTCATGAACTGGGTTCGAACGTTTCTGCTGACAGAGCGAAATTGTTTTAGAGGCTATTTTCACTTTAAGTTTTTTATTTAAGTACTCTGCTTACTAAATAGTAAATACTTACTAAGCAGAGTAAAGGTATACTTATTATTTGTATAAAAAACGCGCTTGTTATGAGACAAAGATTTAAAAAAAAAATCTTAATTTTTTAGATCGAAAAATTTTGCTTCGCATTTCGTCAGGTGACAAGCAAAAGTCACTAATTACTAAAATTTAAACAAAAATCGACGTTCTTTTAGTACTAATATGGTTCACTATGGCTATGAACTTGTGGTGGTACTTAGTGACTTTTGCTTGTCACCCGACGATTTGATCAAGTGTTTTCACTGAGAAGGATTTTTTCAGCATAATCAGTATTTGTTATTTAATAAGCTTTAAATATTGTGATAGGGAAGACCGAGGTAAGTTGTGACAGAGGACAGTTGTAAACTTGTGACATCGTCGATTTTTTGAAATCTATTAACTAGAAACTAGGTCGCAATAGCGCGCGTTTGTTAGTTCAAGTTACGAGCTAACAAACGCACACTGTTGCGACCTAGTTTCTAGTTAATAGATTCCAAAAAATCAACGATGTCACAACTCTCCCCTGTCACAACTCACCTCGGTCTCCCCTACCTAGATCATTATTTTCATACAATGTGTAGATTTACAATAAAAGTCGAATTTCTCCTGACGGAAAAACGTTTTCTTCAAATTCAGTTTTCTATAGAAAGCATCACGTGATCACCGATCACACGTCATAGAAAACGATGTGTGGGAAGCTTCGGCCCTGGCCCGGACCGTCGTAGCGTGAGTCATCCTTTATTAACATAAATACCAAGTTTCAAGCCTGTTCACGAGATTCTGACCTTTGTCCTAGTTCGATTGTATTAATATTTAATATGGAAATATTTTACAGCTACAGAGGTCACGGAAACCATTGTTTATGTCCCTCCCCATACCGACTTGGGGCCTACCGCGAACCACATTCGACATGTTGCCTCTCTGTCTCACTTGTAAATTCGTACGTAATTGTGACAGGGAGGCAACACGTCGAACGTGGTTCGCGGCAAGCCCTCTAAGTTAGGATTCCACGCACGCCACTGCGTTGGTTTACCCTTGTCTGCATTACTATACTATCCGCGAACCAAACTGAGGATCCAGGTCATATCACTATCTCTTTCACTCTTGCCTTGGCCACGTAAGCGTGAATGAGATGTTTACCCCGGTCGTCAGTTTAGGTTGCGGATAACAGCAACACCTAACTATGAACCTTACACCTTGGTAATAAGGTTTACGAATTGTCAGTGGGTAAGTACGATGCTATATATACAGGGTGATTTAAGAGACGTGAGCAGATCAACCCTGCGCATTGCAGCATTCAGTAAATTATAAGCAACTGTTTCGTAAATTCGTACTAGTATTTAGTGAGATTAACGTATTTTTTAACAGTTATAAAAAAAAAGTATTGATTTATTTAGACATGCTATAGTATTAGTCCCCGATCGTTAAGAAGTCAATTTTGACAGTTATGACACTAAGGCTATCAGTTTAACGGTAGATCTTAGCTTCGTAAATTATAAGTGTTCATTTATAACTGTCAAAATTGATTTTTTTTTCGGCCAAGGTCACCCTATTATTAGAATTTAGAATACTTCCGATACTTTTTGCTTTATCTGTGATAAGATTGATATAGATGGTCAAGCAGATCTTGTCAGTAGAAAAAGGCGGTTAATTTGAAAAATGTAGGCGAGAATGGAGGTCGTCACATAGAAAATTTAAATTTCGCGCCTTTTTCTACTGACAAGATTTGCTTGACCATCTATAAGTGTTAAATTAAATATCATCAGAGTTTTGAAAAATCGTACATATCCCATTGAAATATTGTGTCAATGTCAATGTTTTTGTTCATAATCAAAGTGCTATCATAACCGTAATATTTATCTACATTAATTATATGTTGTAGGGTGATCAATGAATGTAAATAATTAAAATAGTCCTTACCAACAAAAAAAATTAAACGGTATGACTGCTGTGCTTAAATACGATGGTGGACGATCCATTAACATTGATTAGAGATAGCTCGAAAAGTGTATACATGTTTATGACACAGTTATAAGTGTCTCATTGGCATAAGTAGCTGTAAACTTATACTTGTTTCTTTGAGTAAAGAATTAAGTACTAAGTGAGTTGAGTAATTGGTCCTGCTCACATTTCATGAATCACCCTGTATGTTAAGTATAGTGCACTCACAGGATATGAGGGTTCGCCGTCACATCTTGTTTGTACTACGACGTGACGTGACAGTGGGTCTGGAGAGCATGTTGAACACAGAAACCGAGTATTGGCCATGTGTGCGGCGAGGGAAATTTGAGCGGATTGCACGTTGTGGGAAAAATGTGTACTTTATAGAATAGAATAGAATAGAAATAATTTTATTCATGAGCACAAACACAAAATAAAAGAGAGAGTGCCACGAAATGGTCTCACCTCAGCATGTTGCTGGCGACTTCTAGAGCTGATCTTCCGATAAGACCATCATACACAATGCACATATGTGTCATATTATGGCACGTCATATTAGTATTAGGTATCTTGATGATTAGAATAACGTGGGATAAGTTCGCTTTCGCGTCTCACATTTATGTTTTATCTGATGTAACCAATATTCCTTTCGTTTCGTACATATAAGTGTTTATTTACTTACTTAATATGGATAGGCTAACGGCCCAATTCGAGAAACGCTTATAAGATATTCTGTCAGTGTCAAAATTGACATTTCTTCAAACAAAAACGTCACCTATGATAGTAACAAATCGGTATCGTATCGCTGTGACATCTTAATGGCCGTGAATGGTGAATTAGGCCGTAAGCTTAATGTGAATAAAGTCACAGAATAAATAATATCACTTGGTACAGAAGACTCACTCTCTAACAAAACGCGTCTGTTACGATCAGCACAGATATGGCCGCTAGGTGGCGACAGCGCCACGCGCGGCTTATGGCTTTCCCCAAAATTGGGGTGGAACGGATGTACTTTTAGCTACCTGTAGCAAAGCGACGAAATCACGGAGTGAGTCACGCCTGATAAAGTACAGTCCAACAAGCCAATCTAGGACGACACTACAATATTGCCACTTTTTAATTTCTACACTTTCTTGGTGGACTATACGTCATCTTCTTCCTCGCGTTATCCCGGCATTTGGCCACGGCTCATGGGAGCCTGGGGTTCGCTTAACAACTAATCCCATTGACGTGGCATTAGTTTTTACGGAACTTGTCGGACTATAGGTGATGGTCGTTTATATATCTCCTGACATGGCGCAGTCGGTAGGATGCGAACTACTACTACTGTGACTGTTAGATAACGTGTGCCACATTCATCAGGACAACGTCACACAATAGAACAAAATAATTGCATTATGTGATGTACTGAATAATGACTTCATAAGTACTATACTATTAGACTTGGCGCCACTTGTACACTGTGTTAAATTGTACTGGTAACCATGGTAACTTCAGGTTTAATCGGTAAACCCCGAGTTAGTAAATGGTTCAAGTGGCCCTTAGACATTTTGAGCTATATAATGGCATTCTCACTATGTGGTCGAAATATGCCTAAATTCTCAGAAAGTACCTATCGGTTAAAGGGAAAGTCTAAAGTAAATAAATCACATAATATTTCAAGTTTGAGATCGCCCTAGGTCGGTACTCGGTAGGTTAGGTTAGGTCATCGCCTGACCTCATTCAGCCAAGGTCACCGCCCATGACCTTTTGCCCAACTATTCGCTCGGCAACTTCTTAGGAATATCCAATTGATCAAATTCGCGTATGCTACCTCACGGTCTGCTACAAAATCTATGAAGCGAAAAGCGTAAGCATTAAAACATTTGAACTTGTAAAACATTTTTTTCCAAATGATAATTCGTCTCAGTCCATAATATAATAGAACAGCGAGAAATATCCATTCCATTTCTACAAGTAGGTACCTACGTATTTATATCAATTAAGTAAAAAAAAAACAACGGGTTGCACTCCGGGAGTGCCGACAGAAGTGAAAACTCAATGACTAGTCCAAAATGTCTGCAGCACTATGTATAATTGACCCATCCTCCTTTCTGTTGAAAAACTTTAGTTCCGAAATTGCTGGTCAGTGAGCTTGTTTAAAATTCGAAATTCAAATTTGTAGCGTTAATTGTTTAAAATTCGAATAGAAATTGTAAAGTTACCTTGCAGACCTCGCATCTAAATATATTTGGTCATGATATTTTGAGTTTTATTCACCAGTACACTTTTATTAGCTATTTCATCAAGATGTAGCTTTATTGAATTATATTTGAGTGATATAAAGTTAGAATGTAACTGTGAGATCCTCGTATTTCAACCCGTACAAGATTAAAACCTTTTTCATGTAATGTCATTGAGTTTTTCTTTATTGATTTAAATGCCATCTAAATGAGTGGCCATCTAAACGTTACGGTCACGTGATCGCTGTCTCGAGTTTATCATTTTTTCCCCACCTCAAAAAGTGCCCAGCGCCGCTAAAGAAGTTTTCACTTCAAAAACTAGGCTTGACTCATTGTGTCTAGCGTCCCACTTGCGAGTCCATTCATTATGTGGGCCTATTGCTGCCACATTTCTAGAACCCAATGAGGCTATATGACTATTGAAATTGAAATTGAAATTGAAATTATTTATTTCAGGCATAGATCCCATAGTGTTAGTACAAAATATATAATTTAACTACCTACATCTATGTTAGTGTACAATATGTAAAATAATAAATACCTAAAACTACTTAATACTATTTATTTTGATGATGCGTTGGGTTCGTGCAATTGATTCCAACGCCTCATCAGTGGGCAGTCTACTCTATCGACAAACTATGGATTAGTATAAACTACATAGGCTCTATTCAGATGGCTGGAGTAATATAACAAAACCTACTCGATTCCATGATAAATTGATATATATGTACTTATCTAATGAATCTAATGGAGTTTTGATTTTGTATTTGGTCTGGATCCCACAACATGAACATATTTATCAGACCTAAATACATTTTAGGTGTAACATTTATCACTTTACCTAGTCTTTCGAAAAATGAGATTTTAATGTCAAAAATATATTAGGAAAAATTTATTGACCCAAAAAAAAACATAATATTAACAGTACAGGTCATACATTCATACATTCATTCATTCATACATCTATTCATTTCATCCATTCATCTAGTCATTTGTTCATACATTCGCGGAACTTGCTATATGCACTAATCAATATAGGTATGTAAGGTATCTATATCTGAACAGGCCTCAAGTGGCCAGCCACGCTTGACCTTATTATGTGAAGGCAAAGAGAATTTGAAATAGAGGCGGATTGTCGAAGTAATTTCAATTATGTAGCCACAGTTTTACTGCCATCTTTCGACAGAAGATTAAAACTGTTAGAACGCCATTTGACTTTGATCCTTAATCCTTCACTGAAGTGTGTTAATTTGTTAAATAGGTATTGAAATGAACGCCATCTCCTCAACAGTAGGCCAAAGGTATGGTGCAATCATTTCGAGCGATGGCGCCATAACCTTTGGCCTACTGTCGAGTAGATGGCGTTAATTTCAATATTTAACAAATACACATATGAATGAAAGAATATTTATCAAAGTCAAATGGCGTTCTAACAGTTTTAATCTTCTGTCGAAAGTTGCCAGTAAATGTACTGTGGCTACATAGTGTCATCATTAGGCATTGTGCATCTTTCTTTACAGATGATTTAAGCAGCATATATGACTTACCTATGTCATCTAGCGACAGCGTCGCTCGTGGATATATAACCCGATCCTTGAACGGCACAGTCGCCCACATTTGTGACAAATAAATAACACTTTTATTTGTTTATTAAGGATCCGCATCGAGGTGACCCTCATCGCGCATGTGTTTTATTGTCCGTTTTCGGGCCAAGTTTTGAAACCAGGACCTATCATGGGTTTCGCGACCTCTTAGAAGGCTGTTCCTCCACTCCACGCGGTTTATAGCTAAGTCTTCCCATGAGTCGCAGTTGATGTTACTTACCATGACAGTAACTCTCCATACACTCTTTTCTCTTTGGTGTAGGCAACTTGAATACTCTCCGTTCATTAGCGCACATCTTCAGCGGCGCTTCGCTCGAGGGCGAACCGCAATTTGGCAAATCGAGCAGGAAATTGTGGTGGCGCTGCACTTTGGGGACAATATTAACGAAGATTTCAAGGTTTTAAAGGTTTAAATGAATACAAAAAATTTAAATTATCTTAGTACCTTACAATTCAGTCTAAGAAACCCTGTATCAATATGGTTTTATTTATATGTATTTATAAGAACCTTATTGGTTTTTTAATGGCACTAGGTTCATTTATGTAAGAATTTCAATACAGATTTCTGCAGTTTATTAAGGTAGCTGGCGTACTGGTCCTCGACAAATTAGACTTTTTTGTGGAATGTCACATAATTTAGAGTTACACTTACTGTGTTTGTACTTTATTCTAAAATTACTCAATACATTTTTGTTTTCACCAGACATATTGCATATTGTAAGTATGTACTCGTACCATATTTATTTATTATTTGTTACATTACCGCTCATTTCTAACGAGCTCCGCTGGAGGGCGAACCGCAATATGGCAAATTGAGCAGAAATAGTGATGACGCTGCGCTTCGGCAAATTGGAGAAGAAACTTGGAAAGGAAAAAGAAAAATGGGTTATTTTACGTTACGTATTTTAATCATGTTATTTATACATATCTGGGAGACCGAGCTTTTCTCGGAAAACATAAGTATAAGAACTCAAAAATACGCGTTCTCCCAGAGATAAGACCGAGCTAGATCGATTTATCACCCCCGAAAACCCCTATATAGCAAATTTCATCGAAATCGTTAGAGCCCTTTCCGAGATTCCCGAAGTAAATAAATAAAGAAGCATTGCTCGTTTAAGGGTAAGTATTGCAAATGCAATTTTAATTTGTAAAAATAAATATTCTAAATAAAATGTAATGGAAGACCTTTTTAGAGGCCTCTGGGTGGCTAGAGATAAAACTGCACCCCTGCTAAACTCTACTGTTTTAGTACAATTTTAGTTCAAGCTTCACGACGTCATTTTTGTGAGGTTCTTATAAAAGAAGTGCTTTTCTTACGTTTTATTACGATTTTTATAACCTGTTATAAAACAGTGCGTAAGAAAGTAGAAGGAAGTGAAGCTATTCAGTCGGCAGAATCCAGAAAATGGACGTAGGTATTATAAAGAAAATCAATAGTGCGTGGGTGTTGAGACTCAAACGTGCAGCGATTGAATTGTGGATTGAATCTTTATTAAAGATAGTGCATCGCGCGTACCATATGATCAGCCTTGACAGAATACCTAGAGTCTACAACGCTAAGGTGATATTTTAGGCATCCTTTCGTTAATAGATTTGAACACGGATAGAGGCATATGCTTAAGTGACGGGATCCTATCTCGTCGCATAATAATTGATTGTCATAATGTAATGTTACGCATAAAACTCTTTTCGCATACTTTTTCTCCAGCTGAAACAGAAAATATTTTCGAGAATATTTTGTATACATCGTGTAGAATAGGGTAGGTTAGGTTAGGTTTGTGTTATAATTTCTCAGAAAGGTTAATATTTCCAACATAATAACAACTATGCGAAATGAGTTTTATGCGTAATACATTAGGACAATCAATTATTATGCGACCCAATATGGACCCTTAAATGAGCGACAGAAGGCTAGAATATTGAACAGATTTGTGACAATATTTAACAAGAATAACCCCGCTGGCCGCATACGCACGGAATTTTCCGTACGTGTGCGGCCAGGTTAAGTAAAGGTCATTTCCAACGACAGCTGCACTACTGTTGCGGCGTTACGGTCATTCATTTTACTATGGAAATTGACAATAACATGGACTTGTCGGAGCAGTAGAAATGTCAGTAGTGCAGTCAGAAATGGAATGTTACCTTAATGGTAATCCTTTTCTTTGCAATTTCGTCCGTACGTATAACCGGGGATGGTCACAAGGGTCCTGCGATTTACAAGACAAGACAGTCGTCACACTCAGTCCTGCTTCGGACTAACCGGCATACCAGGGTACGAAATTTTGTGGGGAGTGACATGCTCTGGGATGTTGAGGGATAGTTATATTGAGCCGGCTAATAAGGGTCCTGTGATTTACACAAAAAATAGCTAAGGAAGGGATCACTCACAAAAATATTACGTCGTGTGCGTTGCATCTCAAAAGGACAAACGGAGTCGGACTGCCAGTATGTCCTATAACTGGGGATGGTCACAAGGGTAGAGCATGAGACTCATAATCCCAGGGTCATGGGTTCGAGCCCCACGTTAGGCGCCACGTATAGAGTCTGTGCGGAAAGAGAAGAGTCGTGGCAGAAACGGGAACTAACATTTTAAATTTTATATGGCAATCAAACCTTTGACACCTGTCTTGTAAAAAGTAAACAAACTTCTGTCAATGTATATTTTTATTAACAATAACAGCAAGTTTTATGTATAAAATATTTTCAAAACACGATGAAACCGTACATAAAACCACAAGAAAAATTATATTTAACATTGTTCGGTTTTGTCAGCGGGAAGAAAACGGCTAAAAGCCGACTATCGACTTACAAAAAGTCGCGGAACGTGTTTCCGCTATTCGCGGGTATTGATGTTGTATTTAATATCAAATAATTACCTATTTAATAAGCCCCCTAAATAACTTGTCTCCGGTACATAATCGGTAAGTATATTCATTCAAAATATATTAATTTTCATAAATATGCAGGTCATTCATGATCTTTAAAATAACTGACAAATAGTCTTGATACTTGCCATTTTATGCATATTAATATGTAATTTTTTTTCAGGATCGTGTAAAAGTACCTACGGTATCTCGAATAAAAGACCGCTAAGTAGGTGATATGCAAGAATTCGTAATCTACGTGCCGGATTCAAGCACATCCAGTTCCTCACATCAGTCCCTGGTTGTTCTGTTCTGAAGCTAGCTCAAACATAAGTGACATTGAATATTTTAATTCAGACGTCGATTACAAAGAATAAAACCTTTTCATACAAATATTTCTTTATTTGTAAGTTCGTTTACTAGGTTCTGTTAGTTACGAAATTATAAGTAATGATACTAATATCGGCGAAGTAAAATATCGTGAGATGAGAGAACCGGACATATCCCAAAAAGGCCTACCTACTTATGCACTATTTTTATTCATATTCATATTTATTATTAATAATGTACACATACATTACAAGTCAAGTTTACAATGGGTGAAATATATCCCAGATAGTAAAATTACAGTTCTAATGCCCAATTTCTACCCGATCTACCCGGTTTTGTATTAAAATAACTGTTGGACTGCACAGATTAGGTAGTACATAAATGAGACTATCTTGTTTGGTACTAAAATTACAGTTGTATAGGGCAGATTCTTAACTAGTTTTAGCAGTTTTATCAATAGCACTGTCACTTTTTAGTATCTGAAACATAAAAACAAAAGTGTGTTTTAAAAAGAAAACTAGTGCCTGCGCTAAATCAGAGGATTGATTTGACGAGCCGACACCACCACCAGGCTCCGTTTAGTCAGCCGTGGTAAAAAACCGGAACAAAAGGGATACAAGTATCATGACCTTTAGTGTCGTACTATAATCACGTGACCAGTGTTGTCAGCATAGCAAAAACTATAAAATAGCACTGGCGCGCCCTCAAATCCCACGACTCTTCTCTTTCCGCACAGACTCTAACCGGGGATGGTCACAAGGGTCCTGCGATTTACAAGACAAGACAATCGTCACACTCAGTCCTGCTTCGGACTAGCCGGCATACCAGGGTACGAAATTTTGTGGGGAGTGACATGCTCTGGGATGTTGAGGGATAGTTATAATGAGCCGGCTAATAAGGGTCCTGTGATTTACACAAAAAATAGCTAAGGAAGGGATCACTCACGAAAAATATCATTGAATCTCGAAAGGGCAAACGGAGTCGGACTGGCAGTATGTCCTATAACCGGGGATGGTCACAAGGGCAGAGCATGCTACTCTTAATCTCTGGGTCGTGGTTTCGAGCCCCACGTTGGGCGCCACGTATAACCGGGGATAGTCACAAGGGTCCTGCGATTTACAAGACAAGACAGTCGTCACACTCAGTCCTGCTTCGGACTAGCCGGCATACCAGGGGACGAAACTTTATGGGGAGTGATACGCTCTGGGATGGAGAGGGATAGTTATAATGAGCCGGCTAATAAGGGTCCAATGATTTACACAAAAAATAACTAAGAAAGGGATCACTCACGAAAAATATTACGTCGCGTGCGTTGCATCTCGAAAGGGCAAACGGAGTCGGACTGCCAGTATGTCCTATAACCGGGGATGGTCACAAGGGTGCATGAGCATGGAGCATGAGACTCATAATCTCAGGGTCATATGGGTTCGAGCCCCACGTTGGGCGCCACGTATAACCGGGGATGGTCACAAGGGTAGAGCATGAGACTCTTAATTTTAGGGTCGTGATTTCGAGCCCCACGTTGGGCGCCACATATAACCGGGAATAGTCACAAGGGTAGATAGAGCATGAGACTCTTAATTTCAGGGTCGTTGGTTCGAGCCCCACGTTGGGCGCCACGTATAACCGGAAATAGTCACAAGGGTAGAGCATGAGACTCATAATCTCAGGGTCGTGGGTTCGAGCCCCACGTTGGGCGCCATGTATAACCGAGGATGGTCACAAGGGTTCTGCGATTTACACAAAAACATAGCTAAGGAAGGGAACACTAACGACAAATATCACGTCGCGTGCGTTGCATCTCGAAACGGCAAACGGAGTCGGACTGCCAGTATGGCGCACGCGAGGTGATTGAGTGATTGGTTTAGAGTGAATGTAATGAATGGTGAGTGTATGAAGATTAGGGGATTCATAGACGTGTATAAGGGTGTGTCTGCACGTCTGTGTGGAACTAAGGACTGTGCTACAGTCCACTTTTACATGCACAATTTATTTGATGATGTGTACAAGGAGTCAAAAAATTTGATGGAACCCCTACCGAAGGTAGGTAACGTCAGCGTAGGTAGATAGCTTAAATAAACAGCTCGCTATATGATTTGTTGTCGGTCTAATGCAGAGAGTCAGACAGTTACCCGTGATATTGTTCCCAAAAGCTTAACTTAGTAACTTCTCGACGTCACATTAGGCAGTAATGTTAGCACCATTTCACCTTGCAACTTTCAGTATGGTATCCCCTGAGACACCAAGTCCATATGGATTGTGAAACTATGGACAAACTTTATAAAATTACTTAACCTTTAAAACTTTTGAAATGTTAATTATAAGATGTAATAATGTTTTGAAAAGATGTGTCCCGCCGAGTTTGTTGCCGGTCCCATATTGGGATACCCTCCTCCAATTGAGGGGGGATTTAAATCTTCTCGGGGCAGAGGTGTACGGTTGGAGCCGGTAAAGGTTTATTTGACGTTCATAAGCGCATTGTAATATGCCTACTTGAATAAACTATTTTTTATCTTATCTTATCTTAACAATAAGTAGGTACTATAATGGATATTTTAAGTTAACTTAGTTTAATAATAAAAAAAACATTAAAACTAACTATAGATTAAACATTAAGGTATTTTCTTAAGTTTCACAGGAATCTTGAAGTTTTTATGTGTGAGCAACTGGAGGATAAAGATTTTCACAAATTGAAAATGTTAAAGATACGATTTTTTCGACAGGCCTTTGTATTCTGAAGCATTGTTATGACACTATGACATGATTGAGATCTTTTATTCATATTTTCTCCTTTATTTTTCACGGTGTCTAGTTACAGGGCTAGACAATAGTTGTTTGTTGTACTATGAATTAAACATAGGTATTTTCTTAAGTTTCACAGGAATCTTG
This sequence comes from Cydia fagiglandana, assembly GCF_963556715.1. Classification (NCBI taxonomy): domain Eukaryota; kingdom Metazoa; phylum Arthropoda; class Insecta; order Lepidoptera; family Tortricidae; genus Cydia; species Cydia fagiglandana. The sequence goes on along the minus strand of NC_085951.1, from coordinate 2,744,500 downwards.
AAGTTTTTATGTGTGAGCAACTAGAGAATAAAGATTTTCACAAATTGAAAATGTTAAAGTTACGATTTTTTCGACAGGCCTTTGTATTCTGAAGCATTGTTATGACACTATGACATGATTGAGATCTTTTATTAATATTTTCTCCTTTATTTTTCACGGTGTCTAGTTACAGGGCTAGACAATAGTTATTTGTTGTACCAGAGGGCAAAGTTGTTGTTTAACCTCTCGTGCTAATATTAACGAGAGAAAGATTCTAAAATTGAAGCAAGCGAAAGGTTCCAAAAATTGAATCTTGAGCGTTGCGAGGGTTTCAAGAAACGAGGGTTAAACTAGTTTTCCACCGAGTGAAACACAAAATTTTTCACCACACCAACACAAGAAAAATTCTTACTGTAAAATATCAATCAAAAATCAAAGCAAATCGATTCAAAGTGAATGCTATCAGATATTTAGAGATAGAGATAGAGATCTTTATTTTGCATCCAATGTACATATTTATATTAGGTACATACAAGTAAACTACATAAGGGGGAGGCCTATGTTCAGCAGTGGACGTCTTATGGCTGAGATGATGATGATGATGAAACTACATAGTAACATACAGGCACATGGACCCTGGTAGGGTATCATCCAAAATAATCATTTAATATTTTAATATTTAGATATATTTAAGTTACTTTTGTATGATTATTTATGTACCATTAACCTTTTGTGTAATAAATATATATTCTACCAGCAAACATAATTTAACAACTCAAAATATGCATTAGATTAGGTACTTTGCCTCACATGTGAAAAATGAAAAATAAAAAAAAATAAATGCAACTTTCTTATCAATTTCTGAACAATCAAGAGAGCCTTTACCAGCTGCTGTGGTGAAAACAAATTTGCAAACAACACTGCCATTGATCTCATAAAACATATTCTTAAAATAAAGACACAATTCTCACCATTGAAAAACATCAATCCAATCCAATGCACATTCACTAACACTGTCACTAACTAGATTCCATGTTCAAATGATATGGTACGTCGGATATGTTGTGTGTTTGTCAGTCTGTGTGTACAAGTGGCGGCCTGGGAAGGTGGCGCAGTACTGGAGTCTGGGCGCTGGGGTGAGGCGCTAGGGTGCCCATGGGTTCGGGTCGCACTTGTACTTATCTGGGGAATGTTAGTTTAGTACAATTTTGCTAAATTCAAATAATAAACAATAAGAATTTCGGCATATATACGTCCCACTGTTGGGCACAGGCCTTCTCGCATGCGGGCATGGGCTTAGTCCCCACGCTAGCCCAATGCAGATTGGTGACTTCACATACACCTTTGAATTTCTTCGCAGATGTATACAGATGTATGTGTATTGATGTATGATGTTTTGCTAAATTATACAATAAATAAATATGATTATGAGAAACGCTGAAGAGATGTTTTTAACCTATTCAACGATATGTAATAGTGTCATTAACGCGAAGAAACAAATTGCACGCAAACAAACCTGACGAACTTCTAAGATTTCATATGAAATCATGGCGTTTGGGGCTCTAAATATACTGACTTTAAGTAAATATATCAAGTCAATGACGGTAAAAAAGGTTTATACAATTACAAGTAATAGGTAACTTATGGGCAGCTTAGTAACTTATTGCGTCTGGTTTAAAATCGTTACGTAAAATAATGATCGTTTAACTTTTGGAGATATTTATTTATTGAAACATATTCAATTGTGTAAGTTTATCACCAATCGAGCGAAAATGTATCTTTATATTTATATAACTATTTATATTTGATCCTCGGTTGTTAATAAACCTTTTCAAAAGCTGTAACATGCCTATCTAAGCATCCTTCAAAAATATGTTTCATTTCAAAACATTCTATATATATATAGATGGTCAAGCAAATCTTGTCAGTAGAAAAAGGCGCGAAATTCAAATTTTCTATGAGACGATACCCCTTCGCGCATACATTTTTCAAATTTGCCGCCTTTTTCTACTGACAAGATCTGAATTGATCTATACATATAATATACCTACGTACACATTATCACTTGACTCTTCATAGGCTAATTTAATCCTACTTGCTGTTCCATATATACAATATTAGCAAGATTTGTGTGCCCGAAACCCTCGCAAATTCTTAAACGCAATTACCAGAAACCACGGAACGAGCAACATTCACGGCTATTTACTTGATCGCATTCCGAACCAAATCGGATTAGTCCGGGCACTGAACCTCAGTCTCACATTTCACAGAATCGAAGACACCCTACGAATCAGGGAGACCTTTCTAAGGGGATATGGAGGCTGAAGCGCGCCTGCGCCTAGTCAGCGTCGCCGCCACAGAACTAAAACGACATATACGTCTTTGAGATAGTGTACAAATATCGACTTTAACTTAAAGGATCACGGTGTAAAATCATAAAAATATCTTTGCCACACTGTCTTTTTGGTTTTAAGGTATATTCGTGTGTCAGGCGTGCAAATACAACCTTATTAGAATGTATCCACATTGGCTGCGACAGGTGGATGCTGGTAGCATTCCTTAAGGCACAGGCTATAAGGGCTATAATGCGTTGGCACGACTGGTGGTCAGTGGCGAACTATTTGATTGATTAGTTCTATGATTACATCAGTTAATTTGAGGATTTGAGGGCTTAACTTCGACATTGCTGACAAAAACAAATGTAATGAATAAATAGGTATATTTTAATTGGGTAATGTGTAAAATCGGTTAAACCTTTTAACCTTGCATATTGTATGTCGTGGTTAAAAATCGTGGGTTAAACTTTGGTTGTGCTGTGCAGAACAGAAAATTTAAAAAAAATTCGGTGTCTAGAAATGAAAAAAAGAAAACACTGACAAGTAGTTAAAACGAAACAGCAAGTAATTAAATGAATAATAAAGATTCACTCACGCTAGACTGGGCCGGGGCTGGGCCGGAGCTCCCGGCGCTTCTTTTTCTATGGAAAGCAACGCGTGATCGCCGATCAGCCGTCATAGATGACACGTCAGACGCCTCGGCCCGGGCAAGGCCCGGTCTAGCGTGAGTCATCTTTAATGAATCCATTAAAATTGCACGATTTCCTTAGAACTTGTTGCTTCAACCCAAAATTGACAGATTCATTTTAAATGAGAGCTTAAGATTCGATTTAATAAATCAGTGGGCCGCCCTCTATCTATGTTCGTTCAAAATTCCCAGTTAATTAATTTTGTTACTGTAAAAGTAAGATTAAGATGTTGTTGTTGATGTAGTTAAAGCTTCGCATTCTTTTTTATATTTAATATAGTTTTGTTTTAGATTTATTTAGTGTTATTTTAGTTTAGTTTTTAATTATAGTTTTGATTATAGTAAAAGATTTACAGCCCAATTCAAACGTACACTGACACCAGAATAATATTTGAATTATGTTATTTAGTTATCGATCATCTCACCCGCGCCAATACATGTACGGACAAGTACGAGCAAAATGCACGATAACTGAATGATATCAGTTAGATATTCTGATATCTGTGTACCTACGTTCGAATTGGCCTGTAAAATTAATCTAAAACCAATTACATTTATATAGTTGTGAATGGATGGGTCCCTGGGATAACAAGCAATAAATATAAGATGGAGAGGTTTTGTTAAACTTCATATGATTTTTTCTTACAATATTGACATAATGTAAATATTAAGTTTTCCTCATATGATGAGTAAAGAAAAAACTGGTTTAGTGTGTGTCGGAATGCTCATAAGAGAGTTCCGTACTTAATCACGCAGAAACTGTAAAAAGATACGAAACAGACAAAAAATAGTTATTTGTTTTACAAGGAGGCAAAGTTGTTGTTTAAACGCTCGTGCTAATATTGATACCCGAGCAAGCGAAAGATTCAAAAATTGAACCACGAGCGTAGCGAGTGGTTCGAAAAATGGAATCTTGAGCGTTGCGAGGGTTTCAAAGCACGAGGGTTAAACAAAATTAGCCCCCGAGTGAAACACAAAATTTTTCACCACACCAACCCGAAGCAAATATTTAATGTGAAATATCGAACAAAATCAAACCAAATCAAATTCAAATGAATGTTATTAAATATTTATCGTCCAGAATCATCATTTAAAAGTCAATTCTACCAGCATGTAACAGGCTATATTGGTGTTTTGGTTTTTAAGAGCTATGGACTATCAGTGGTACTCAGGGTTCGTGGGTCTGACGCTCTATTGTCACACTACACGTCTGTGATATTCCTAAAAATCTATTTAATAACTAAAATTAATTTTGAATAGGGAGAATGAGAAAGTATTGGGCGCCAGCACGCTGTAAAGCGTACAGAAAGGTGAAAACTAAGATGAGAAAAGAAAACTATTGTTTAAGCTCGAGACAATTAAATATAATATCAATGTTTCACACAAAAACAGTAGTACTGTAAGGTAGTACAGAAAATAACCTTATGCTATTATTATACTAAGAACACTATGCTATCGGACTGGTTACGCAGTCTCAGTTAAAGTTTATTATGTCTATACACTAATTATGCACTGAGCACTTGAAGTTTATTAAGAGGCCACTATTGCGTGAAGCTAATTAAAGTCTATTGATTAGTAGCACACCTAAATCACGTGTCTATAGTAAGAGGCAGCCTGGCTGTGATCACATGTCACGCCAGAAGCGCATAGGTGGCAGCCAAAAGCCGCGGTGACACGTGCTGAAACCGTCAGCCACGTGTCCAAGTGACCGCCTATCTACCACGCCAACGTCGCGATGCGCAACAGGAATCACGAGCTCGAAAGAGCCAATAACAAATTAGATCTGACCACACCTGAGCCACGTGTCCGTAGCAGAAGCCGGTGAAGCCGTGGCCACGCACTGCCCCAGAGGCGCGCAGGGGAACAGCCAAGAGTCGCGGTGACACGCGGTGATACCGTCAGCCACGTGTCCAGGTGGCTGCCTGCCCGCTTCGCCAACGTCGCGCTGAGCAGCACGAAGCTCCAGCCCAAGGTCCACAACAACGCCCAGCGCCGACACGTGCCCGAAGAAAAAGCCCAGGGTAGGGACCGGCATTAAGGCTAAAGGAAAAAACCACATATTGAAACCCAATATCAAGAAAAAGGATTGATTCTCCACTGAAATTAACTGGACAGTTACTAGACTGACACACCGATCTGACATTTACAGGAAAACCTACAAATTGGCCATGCGGTCATCCGACACACATGGGCAAGGACGGAAAAAAAGGTTACATTTCCTACAATAAAATCGCAAATGCTTACCCGGATTTCAAGTGAAGCGATTGATGCTACACTGCTGACATTTATAAAAAAATATTTCTTAAGAATTCCCTACAGGAATTTAATGTAGGACGCCATATTGTTCTGTTTGCTCGCTACAAAAGGTGGAGTTGTATTCCCATATTTTACCGGGATGGCTCCCATACAAAGCGACCAGAGAAGATCTGCACCAGCTTCTTCACATGGCTGCGGAAATCTCAGTGACTTGATCGCGTTCGACAATCAATTTCCTCTCCTGTCACTTTTTTTTTTCAAAAAACCACGCTCAGAGCCAAGGAATTTTGCCAGGCAATGCAAACGATGTCCCAAACAATATTTGAAAATTATAATATTAAAAGACCAACGATACCGAGTACTAATATTTTTGAAGAATTAAACCTAAATATTTCAACCATTAAAGAAAATATTTAATACTAAATAAGAACCATAAAGTTTCCTAGAGCAACAGCTCGCCACTAAGTGTTGAGGTGCCCTCTTGTGCGAATAGATGGCGCTGAAAACAATCCTGTACCTGTCTTATTACAATGTCGCTGTGAGTATGGAACTAAAAAAAAAGAAATTGCCTAAGTTACGTTTGAAACGTAACATTACCACCTAACTTAGATAAAAAAAAATGTTTAATGTTAGTGAAACATTTTTTTTTTTTAACATGTAATTAACTATATTGGCTATGCCATGAGGTTTACACAATCCTAACTATCAAGTTAAACTATGTTCATAACTAACATGCAAGAAAACTATCGACTAGTGAGAGATTCGGAGAGTAAATCTCGGCGGTGCAGCGAGCGAAGAATAATTCTAGGCGGGGTGCACGTCCGAGTTTTTGCCTACTCCACAACCACTAAAAGCTAAGAGTAGACTGCAGAAACACCAGAACGTGGCGTACGGACAGGAAGAAAACAAAACTTCAACCTTATCGACTCGATGGAGGCGTGCAGCAGAAGAACACGAACTCCCCATGCACGGACCGCAAGCGAGAATCCAATGCATGAAATTAAGTAGACCACGAGTTAGCAGTCAAATGCATTCCTAATTAAAAGAAACTACAAAAATATTCTAAGTGTCAAAACCAGTGACACATTTTACCCCTCTCTCCCCTATTGTACCAAATGTGCAGAAGCACACCGAAGACTACCGTCCCCTTTCAGAGATACAAAGAGAAGCATCCAGAGTAAACTATTTTATCAAAATATAAAGTTACGTGAGTATATGCCCTTAAGAATTTGTCTCAACAGAAGTGAAAACAATTTCCCATACACTGTTTATAGAGAGAGAAACAGTGCACAACAAACAGAACGTACCTACCCAGAGAACTTCAATTTCTAATTAAAGTTTAAAGTCATTATAAAAAATTAAAGTTTAAAAGAGATGGGCACTAAATTGCCCCAGTCTCCCCTTTTCTAGTGTCACTATGTGTAGGAACACACCATGAGATTATTTCCATAATATAGAACACAAGAACTAACACTTGAACACAGATCCAATTAAGTTTTAAGTGAAACGGAACGCATACCGCTTGACGTGTAGGCTTCCCATTCCAAAAGGTCGTAAGCGCCAAAGGAATTGAAAATGGAGGTTATCTACGAGTGCATAATGAAAAATTTCGCTCCAGATGGGATTGAAACTTCATCCAATGTTCAAGGGAACATGGATTGACAATTCACTGCACTTATAATCACCATTTTCACTTCACAAAGCACTGATTCACTTCACTTTACTGAAAGAAAGAGGTTAAGGCATGACAAACGTTATGAAAAGCAATTTAGAAAGTGTGAAAGTTAGGTAACTGCATCGGTGTTCAAGCCCACAGGTTGTGATTTCAGAATGTCCTTGACATGCCATATACCTATCGATTTACCAGTAATTAAGTCTTCCAACTCATAAGTAACAGCTGATATTTTCGTTTTGACTTTACACATTTTAAACTTTGGGGCTAACTTTTGTGTGAAGAACTTGCTAGCATCAGAGAGTGGATATTCCTTTTTATAGACAACTTGACCCTCCTCGTACTCAATAGACCTTCTATTGCGATTATAGTACATTCTACTACGTTGATAGGCCTTTTGTAGGCGTTCATTGACATTCTCAAACAGCGGTTTGAGGTGAGTTAACATAGCAGAATACAAAGATCTATCAACAAATACCAACTCCTCCGTTGACAAAGGTCCTGCAGGATACCATTCACCTGACAATACAGCCTCCCTTCCAGAATTTAGAAAATAGGGACTGCGTCCAGTGACCTCATGAAGTGCAGTATTAATAGCAAACTCAATTCCACTCAACTCCTCTGCCCATTTGCGATGGTCCTTACCTACATAAGATGCGATAGCAGTGACTACTACTCTTATAATTCTTTCCGCGGGATTATTTTGTGGAGTGAACCTACAGTTATAAAACAGTTTAGGTATTTTATATTTATCCTTCAAATTTTGCATGTGCTTAGAAATATACTGAGGGCCATTGTCCATTATGATACATTGGGGAATACCAAATTTTAACAGCACATTATTTTCAATGATATCTACTACTGTTTTAGCCAAAGAGTTTCTCATGGGGAAAAGACATGTATACTTAGTGAAACAGTCACTAACCACTAGAACAAAAGTATGGCCCTTGTAGCTTCTGGGTAATGGTCCGAGAATATCTGTACATATAACTTGCCATGGTCTTTGTATGCGCTTAGGATGTTCCATCAACCCCGGAGATGCCTCATTGCTACTTTTGTATGCCAAACAAATTGAACATTTCTTAATATATTTCTTTATGTCTCCTAGCATTCGGGGCCAAAAGTAACTTTGTGAAACCCGTTTAAAGGTTTTAAATACACCCAAGTGTGCCGCATCTGGTCTATCATGACACTGTTTCAATATATCCTGTCTCAGCTCTAATGGTACTACCCGTTTCCATTCACAGTCTTTAGCTAATGGATTCTTGTCCCTGACAGGCTTGTATAAATTCCCATTAATTATCCTATAGTCTGGATACTTGTGTGGAGTATTTTCCACCCTAGCAAATAAGTTAGTAAACCAAGTATCCTGTATGGAACCAATTGGATATATACAATTTAAGTTACCAGAGACAATGGGAGCACGAGAAAGTGCATCCGCAAGTTTATTTTCAGAGCCCTTTCGATAATGAACATCAAAGTTGAATTGAGAAAGACGCAGTGCCCATCTGGCCAGGCGTCCTGTTGGAGATTTTAAACTTACTAACCATTTTAGACTACTATGATCAGTGTAAACTTTAGTTCTATGAGGAGAACCCTCTATGTAACCTCTAAACTTTTCTAGGGCAAAAATCAACGCATTTAGCTCTTTCTCAGTAGTGGAGTGATTTCTTTCAGCACCGACAAGTGCCCTACTGGCATATGCAACAGCATGCTCATGGCCATCATCATCCAGCTGTGATAAGGAACAGCCAAGGCCGACCTCTGATGCATCTGTGGTAATTATGAAAGGACGATCAAACCTAGGCATGCATAATATAGGTGCAGATACCAGCAGTTCCTTGCTGATCCTGAAAGCCTCCTCAGCATCTTCTGTAAATTGGAAAACTTGCCCCTTTTGTAACTTCCTAGTGAGCCTATTTAAAGGAGCACAAACAGTGGAGTAATTATTTATAAATCGGCGATACCAAGATAACATCCCCAAATAACGTCTGAGTTCCTTTTGATTAGTAGGGCGAGGATAATCTACTATGGCCTTAATCTTATCACTGTCAGTTCTTAAACCCCTGTGATCCACTACATACCCTAGGAATTTCAAAGATGGCCTACAAAAGACTGACTTTTCTAAATTGATAGTTAGACCTGCCTGTCTCAGCTTTTCACAGACCTGTTCCAGCAGAGATACATGTTTTTCAAAGGTGTCAGAGACTATTATGATGTCATCTACATAGTAAAATACATTGTTTGCAAACTCAGGTCCAAATACTTTATCCATAAGTCTCATCATGGTAGCAGTCGAATTTACTAGCCCAAATGGCATACGCCTGAAACGAAAGGCTCCCAGACCCGGCACGACAAAGCAAGTCTTTTCCCTAGAATCGGGTGATAGCAGTATCTGAAAGAAAGCTGACTTTAGATCTAGAGAGGTTAGGTATCATTACTGAGGGAATCTAGAACCTCTTGTATTCTGGGCATGGGATAGGAGTCTACCTTAGTGACACTATTTAATTTTCTACTATCCAGGCACATCCGGAGTTCACCATTCGCCTTTGGTACTAATCGGACTGCTCCATGGAGAATTACTTTTTTCAATAATGCCCAATTTCAACATTTCATCTATCTCTTTCCTAACATAATCTCGGTGGTGATAGGGTATAGGATAATATTTTTGCTTAATTGGAGAACTATTCCCCGTGTCTATTACATGCTCCTCCAAAGCAGTACAACCTAAAGTATCTTTGTCAGCCGCTATAGACTTAAATTTTAATACTAAATTTTCCAAAAGTGACTTTTGTTGTGCACTCAAGTCCTCAAATCTATGCAAGTGTATATTGGTATTTAAAATGATGCTCACCTTGCCAGAAGGGGCCTCCTCCGGCGGCACCTCTTTTAGTATGTCCTTACAGAGCCCAAATTTCCTTAAGAAATCTACCCCTAGTATCATGGGCATGTTAATATCTGTAGAAATATAGAAATTTATAAAATGCAGGTCATGCTTGTAAGCTACAGAGATTTCTACATAACCTACCATATGTAAGTATGCCCCATTACCTACACTTAAGTTTTTATTTGGAGGCCTCAAAATGAGAGTGAGCCCCTCGTCGCGTAAAGTCTTTAAAGCATCCTCGCTCAGTAACGAGACAGCTGCTCCTGAATCAGCCAATGCATTACATTCCAGTCCAAAAATACCTACATTCAAAAATGGCCTATCATCATCATCATCAACCTTAAACAGCGGCCTAGTAGGATAGTGGCTTTGTTTATTAGCAAGACATGAATTGTTTGGCATAGCAAAAGTTTGGTCAGAGACATGTGATTCAGTGAAATTACCCATAGTCTCCGACCCCCTATTCAGTTTTTTGAGCAGTCACAATACCTGGTGATGGTGCCTGGTTTTTTGCATCTGAAGCAGATGGGATTTGGGTGAATGTCACACCTAGAATGATGATGTGCACCACCACACTTTCCACAGAGCACAGTGCCACCACTTGCCTGTCTTTGAGTGTTGTCACGCACATTGCTACCGCTAGGCTTAGGAGTTAAGGGAACTATATCTGCCCCTACATTACAGAAGTTTGGCAGAATGGTATCCCTACCAGTACTCAAGTAACCTCTATTCTCACACCTGAACTTCGACAACTCTAAACGTGCGCAAATTTCCTTCAGTTCCCTAATAGTGTGCACTTCTGTAAGTGCTAACCTAGATATAAAGAAAGGACTCATGTTAGTTGTAATAATATCTAATTGTTCAGTTTCAGACAAAGGCCTAGCTAGACAGTCTCAAGAAAAGGTTTTCCATTATATTTATAAAAGATTTGACAGTTTCATTTTTACCTTGCAGACGGGCCTTTATCTGATTCAACAGACACCTTTCATAGTCAATTGGCTGAAATTCCGCCTTCAATGAGTCAATCAAGTCCTGTACGGAGTCGAACCGAGTTTTATTAGTTCTAAACCACAACAGAGCCTCACCCGTGAAGAGATGCACTGCATTTCTGAGTAGTTCCTGATCAGATATTTCAGAAGAGTATTGAAGCTCTTGTAGTCTAAAGATAAAGTCATGCACTGGAGTGCGTCCGTCAAAGTTCAAGTTCCACTTCAAGACCTGAGAGGCACGCTTGTGGCATGAGGTAGTTGGAGTGACATCCTTGACCTCCATGACTTGTGTAGAATTAGAAGTAGAAGCCGAGTTGCATTTCAATGTTTCTGTGGCTCTGAAGGCCCTAGACACAAGAGATATTTTCCTAAGCTGTTGATCCGAGCTGAGTAATGACAATTTTTCTAACCTTAGAATGATGTGAGACAACTTCGAAAGACAACGCCTCCGACACGACGCCGTAGAATGATCTGCCTGCAGCACCTGGACGAGTTTCTCCTCACAGACCTGAAATTCCCCGTCAACAGACAAACTTGAAATATATTGGCTACCTTTAGTGTTGTCGTGAGGTGTGCCTTTGGCAAGTCTAAATTGTTTTCTTAAATCATCAACAGTGGACTCTTCATTTGCCTCAAAGCCTCTGGCTTTCAGCTCAAAAATGAGCTCATCTTTGTTTAGACAGTCAACATCTACATGTAGGGACATGTTGTAAGTATTATTTAAATTAACGGAAGTATTTTTAAACACAGAGTAGACAAAGTCTAGATAATCTAGATAGTAAATTAAGTTTGTTACTTAAAGTAGTATTGAAATTTACACAAATCAGTGTAAACAATAAACAAAACTTTCGCAAGCATGCAGAAACAGACGTCCTAAAACTATAAGTATGTTATATCGAGCTCAAAAAATAGCTAAGAGAGATTTCTTCAGAATCCACAGACTGTGACAACAATATTTATAAAATAAAGCGTGGCCCCATACGTTGGGTGTCAAATGTAACAGGCTATATTGGTGTTTTGGTTTTTAAGAGCTATGGACTATCAGTGGTACTCAGGGTTCGTGGGTCTGACGCTCTATTGTCACACTACACGTCTGTGATATTCCTAAAAATCTATTTAATAACTAAAATTAATTTTGAACAGGGAGAATGAGAAAGTATTGGGCGCCAGCACGCTGTAAAGCGTACAGAAAGGTGAAAACTAAGATGAGAAAAGAAAACTATTGTTTAAGCTCGAGACAATTAAATATAATATCAATGTTTCACACAAAAACAGTAGTACAGTAAGGTAGTACAGAAAATAACCTTATGCTATTATTATACTAAGAACACTATGCTATCGGACTGGTTACGCAGTCTCAGTTAAAGTTTATTATGTCTATACACTAATTATGCACTGAGCACTTGAAGTTTATTAAGAGGCCACTATTGTGTGAAGCTAATTAAAGTCTATTGATTAGTAGCACACCTAAATCACGTGTCTATAGTAAGAGGCAGCCTGGCTGTGATCACATGTCACGCCAGAAGCGCATAGGTGGCAGCCAAAAGCCGCGGTGACACGTGCTGAAACCGTCAGCCACGTGTCCAAGTGACCGCCTATCTACCACGCCAACGTCGCGATGCGCAACAGGAATCACGAGCTCGAAAGAGCCAATAACAAATTAGATCTGACCACACCTGAGTCACGTGTCCGTAGCAGAAGCCGGTGAAGCCGTGGCCACGCACTGCCCCAGAGGCGCGCAGGGGAACAGCCAAGAGTCGCGGTGACACGCGGTGATACCGTCAGCCACGTGTCCAGGTGGCTGCCTGCCCGCTTCGCCAACGTCGCGCTGAGCAGCACGAAGCTCCAGCCCAAGGTCCACAACAACGCCCAGCGCCGACACGTGCCCGAAGAAAAAGCCCAGGGTAGGGACCGGCATTAAGGCTAAAGGAAAAAACCACATATTGAAACCCAATATCAAAAAAAAAGGATTGATTCTCCACTGAAATTAACTGGACAGTTACTAGACTGACACACCGATCTGACATTTACAGGAAAACCTACAAATTGGCCATGCGGTCATCCGACACACATGGGCAAGGACGGAAAAAAAGGTTACATTTCCTACAATAAAATCGCAAATGCTTACCCGGATTTCAAGTGAAGCGATTGATGCTACACTGCTGACATTTATAAAAAAATATTTCTTAAGAATTCCCTACAGGAATTTAATGTAGGACGCCATATTGTTCTGTTTGCTCGCTACAAAAAGTGGAGTTGTATTTCCATATTTTACCGGGATGGCTCCCATACAAAGCGACCAGAGAAGATCTGCACCAGCTTCTTCACATGGCTGCGGAAATCTCAGTGACTTGATCGCGTTCGACAATCTATTTCCTCTCCTGTCACTTTTTTTTTTAAAAAAACCACGCTCAGAGCCAAGGAATTTTGCCAGGCAATGCAAACGATGTCCCAAACAATATTTGAAAATTATAATATTAAAAGACCAACGATACCGAGTACTAATATTTTTGAAGAATTAAACCTAAATATTTCAACCATTAAAGAAAATATTTAATACTAAATAAGAACCATAAAGTTTCCTAGAGCAACAGCTCGCCACTAAGTGTTGAGGTGCCCTCTTGCGCGAATAGATGGCGCTGAAAACAATCCTGTACCTGTCTTATTACAATGTCGCTGTGAGTATGGAACTAAAAAAAAAGAAATTGCCTAAGTTACGTTTGAAACGTAACAAGCAAACATAAGAAACCAACTCAAAAGTTGCATTAGATTACTTTGCCTCACATGTGAATAAAATGCATCTTTGCTATCAGTTTTTGAAATGCAAAGTAAGCCTTTCCGAGCTGGTGTGGTGAAAAAATAATTTAATACTTACTCCGTTGATTCGGTGACCTAAAGTGAGACTTCGACACAAAACAGTGCCATTTTTTTCGATCCTTACAGCGGGGTTTTTGGTGCGGGAATGATTTCCTGTATAAATAACTTTCTTTATTGTGAAATAATTACCAAACTTTATAGTTTGTTTTATTTTTAATTTATATTAAAAATAGGTAGTGTTAAAATGTTAAAACAGTACACAGTATTTTACCAATTTTTTAGCTAGTGTAAAACATTCTAGTACCAAAAACCTCGATGTATGATAATAATTAATAAATCACGGGGCACACTCTAGAGGCCAACTAATGATAATTTAATGAGATAGCCGAACTTTACATTGTGGGCCTAATATTACCTATTAAGTCTCGACAAACTTACACTTGCAGTTGACAAAGTCGCCCTCGTCAAAGCTTAGTCACCGACATGTATGCAGTTTACTAGTTGTAAAATTTTGCCGTGTGTAGTAGATAAGTTTGTCGCAATTTTGTGGTTTACAAGGTAGACGTATGGCGTGGTTTCAATGTATAATTCTGTAGACTGATATGTTTGGGAAAAGTTTGAGAGTAGGGTTGAAATGCAGGATGATTTTTTAAGTCCCGGCAATATTTTGCCACTTGAAAATACCTATAGATCATACCTACTGAGTAACTTTCATTATAGGACCAAACCCGAAATCGCAAAAAAAACAGCTCAATATTGCACTGTCAGTGACTTACATAATGTATCTATGCAAATTTACAGCTCAATGAAAAATCGGGAAGTAGACCAAATTTTGCTTCCAATATTCGATCCAAACTAACTGTACATACTAACAGGGCAAGTTAAATAATAGTAGTTTATGTGACTGCTACATAATGAGAGGCATTAAAATACGAGTGTGGGTTTAAGAAACGAACGTTAGTGAGTTTCTTAAAAGGATCACACGAGTGTTTTAATGCCTAATTATGTACAGTTACATACACTACTTTATCTAAACACATACTTAAAACTAAGTAAAAGATAAACTGTACGTCAAATGGCGGTGAATGAAAACTTTTTTCACGCATGCCACACATCCGTAGTTTTTTTTAATTTCTAAACAAAAGAATGAAGTCCCTATTCTCATGTCACTCGAGATCAAATATCGTGCGGTTTATATTTAAAAAACATACTAAATTGACGTTTCGTATCGATAACTGTTTTAATATCTATGGATACTAGAATAGAGACCTACTTGAGTTTGGACTGCTGTTCCAAATTTAAACTCATAACCTACAAAAATCTATAACGTTATGCACATTAAAGTACAAATTTTCCTACTGCCACAGATAAGAAAGTTCTCATAGTAAAATTGGTTGTGTTGTAATAAAGCTTGTCATTTCCTACGGTTTCTGAACGCATTATAGAGCACTAATGACATGTGTGTAGATAAAAGCTTATAAAAAACAAAACAAAAGATAAAAGAGCAAAAATAAGTGGAACGGAAACTAATGCCTATCCTTTGTTTCGAAGTATAATGGAATCGCATCGCTTTTTCCACTTTTTTCCACAATATGAGTAACTGCTATTGTGAAAATAGTAAAAAACTAGTATAATGCTGGGATAAAACAAAAGGGTTTCCAGAAGCTTGCTTTTACGCTCAGAACGCTTAAATGAATAAGCTATAATAAATAACAAAAAAGCTCTGAGATAATCTAATTTGGTTTGGTACCTAATGTACATAGTGAGTACTTTTTGGATTATAAATACTTATATGCTGCTCCATATATTCAAACAAAAGAATCAGGTGCGTATAATGCAAAAGAAAGAAAAATCAGGTCACAGAAAATTAAAAACGCCACAAAAAAATAGAAGATTATCCTTGCACTCTCGTATAAATTGAGACTTTAGCTAGGAGAAAGGATTCGGACGGATGCAAAGTCACTTCTAAACATAAACAGCACTATATATACTCTGTATTTTTAGGTATTGAAATAAAAGTAAACAAATAATTTATTTATTTATTTAATCTTGGGTCAAACCAGAAAGATTAAGTAGGTGCAGTGTCTTTAAAGTAAATGAATTTGTAACCAAGACTACGAGTATACAGTATATGTATATGAATATAAACTATGTTGATAAACTTACACATATACTTTGAATTTAAGTAATTTGTATAACATTTATTGGTTAACCAACAAAATACAAAACCACCTGGATCAGTCACTGAACGAGACTTTAACCATATACATAGCTTTAACCTTCATTATTTGATCATCTAATGTTTTCATCTACCATCAACTGGCTTAACCATTTGAGAATAGTTTTTGTTTACTATTATTTAAATACCTAAAGATACAGACTATAGACTAGACCCACACATACAAAATACACGCCCCCGTACCTTTAAGGTTAATGAAAGCAATATCGATGACCCTCCTTAACGCCCGATCGATTAATTAGAGCAAATTTCACTAACGCGTTTAGTCAGGCGCTTACGAATGAAGAGCGCGTCACTTCACTGGGTTTAAAATAAAGACTGACGGCCCAATTCGAACTTTAAAATACGTCAATTAATAGATCTAGAAACGATATGGATTAGATATTTTATGTCAGTGTCAAATGTGACGTTTCTTCAAACAAAAACGTCACTGACACATCTAATCCATAATATCGTTTCTAGATCTATTAATTGACGTATCATAAAGTTCGAATCGGACAGTGAGAAATTCTATTTGTTTGCCGCTGTGGCGGATTATAGTCTTTGCCGCCCTAGGCCCCAGGCCCTGTAGCCGCCCCTTTCTCAGCACCCATCATACTGACTACATTTTTGTTAACATCAGCGAATTTTTTGTCACAATTTGCCGCCCCTAATATCTTGCCGCCGGATTTGCCCTAAGGCCAAGTAGGCCTAGGCCCGGGCCTACTTGGCCTTAGGGCAAATCCGCCACTGGTTTGCCGAGTACAGGGTGTATTGAAGGCTGTATAAGTGAATAACATTTCTAACTAAATGTAGATTACGATACAAATGCGAATAGTAGGAAATTCATAGTAGGCAATGAAGTGCAATAAATTCGACACGAGTTGCGAATTACCTTTTCGCACGTGTATTTCACAATGTTTTACATTACATAAAGCCTTTATTTTTCGACATATGCACGTATTGTGGTATGTATTACTATATACACGTACCTATGTATACGTTTCAATAGTTATTTACAATACAAGTGCGAAAAGTAGGAAATTCGCAACGAGTGGCGATAAATTTAATCACGACCGAAGGGAGTGTTTTAAATCGACACGAGTTCCGAATTACTTACCTTTTCGCACGTGTATTAAATTGTATAACATTTTACAGTACACATGGCCCTTTTTTTCGGCATATGCACGTATTGTGCTAATTACCGCACTAGGACGGTAAAGTAGCACCATATGTACTGTAACTTGCATATAAAGCATAACAAGTACTTTTTAGGGTTCCGTACCCAAAGGGTAAAACGGGACCCTATTACTAAGACTTCGCTGTCCGTCCGTCCGTCCGTCTGTCCGTCCGTCTGTCACCAGGCTGTATCTCACGAACCGTGATAGCTAGACAGTTGAAATTTTCACAGATGATGTATTTCTGTTGCCGCTATAAGTAACAACAAATACTAAAAACAGAATAAAATAAAGATTTAAATGGGACTCCCATACAACAAACGTGATTTTTGATCAAAGTTAAGCAACGTCGGGAGGGGTCAGTACTTGGATGGGTGACCGTTTTTTTTTTTGCTTTTTTTTGTTTTTGTTTTTGCATTATGGTACGGAACCCTTCGTGCGCGAGTCCGACTCGCACTTGCCCGGTTTTTATAACTTATAAAACAATAACTTATTATCGTTTATGAGAGTCATACAACCTTTGCTAAAGTGGCTAATTACTAGTAATTAGATAAAAATAGTACAAATCATGCTAACTGGAAGAGACTGGACTAGGTTAACTGGAAGAGATCCCTTAAAGGGATAAGTTCGCCTTTGTACTAATGACGAATGTTATTTTTTAATACAGTTGCTCAAAAAGTGCTACTTTACGTAGCTGTTTAGCGTGCGGAAAGTTGGTTATCTCGAACTAGTGCTTTTTACTTTTCCAATTTTTTTAAATTTATACTTGTTCCAATTCACGACTACTTATTGATGAGTGTTAATATTAGTTTCCTTTAAACGTCGTAATCAGCATAAAAACCTACCGTTAATGTAAGAATACGAAAAATATTACATATTTCATATTTAATTACTTACCTCTTCATCATTATAACACGTTTAATTTTTAATATTCAATATTGAAAATTCCGTTCTTAATAAGTTGACTGAATGGAACGGAATAGCTGTCAAACGCCCATAGATATAATATACTTAAAGACGACGTCTAACCGAGCTGTCACTGTTACCACTT
The DNA here is from genome assembly GCF_963556715.1 of Cydia fagiglandana. Lineage (NCBI taxonomy): Eukaryota > Metazoa > Arthropoda > Insecta > Lepidoptera > Tortricidae > Cydia > Cydia fagiglandana. The sequence continues at coordinate 2,726,429 of NC_085951.1, read as the reverse complement.
TTGTTTAGTGTACGATTAACAATGTTTTTCTTATTTTTTCGCAACTGTATTAAAAAACGTCGTTCGATACACGTGCGGAAATGTCATTCTTCACTCGTCCCGAGTCTTGCCACTCGCCTGCGGCTCGTGGCAAGATATCTCGGTACTCGTGAAGTAATGACATACCTTCCGCACTAGCATCGAAATGTACTATTTCCTGTTTTGTTTTGTTTTTTGTACAATAAAGTGTTTTACTACTACTATCATGCTTTAAATGCAATTTTATCAAAAACAAAGAAAGACAATCACATTCTAACGTAAATAAATTATTGATATACAAAAATAACTTCTGTCCTACTCATTTCCTCAAAGGTTAACTGGAAGAGATCCCATTGAGGGATAAGTTCGCCTTTGTTGTATTTAATTGACTCCGTAACTGTGTTTCTCGTGTTTTTATTTCTATGTACAATTAAGTAAATACATACATACATACAAATAATAAAATCATCGTGACATAGCCCGATGTAGGTACGAGTTGATTAGTACAAACACTTATATCTAAATACAAATGATTTGATTTAACCTAAAGCCTTTCTATTTCAGTTTATAATTTAATTTATACATCGTGTTTTTTTTCGTTAATTTCTAGGGTGCATTCCTGAGCTTAAATCAACTTTCTCAAAGACACCGGTATTCTAATTAACTCCATTCCGAAGATAATCAATTTATTTTTTGTGATAGTTAAAATAGTTATTTACGATACAAGTGCGGAAAAGAGAAACTATTTTTTTATTCGCACGTGTATCGTACAACGTTTTACCGTACATATGGCCCTTTATACTTTTGACATATACACGAAAAGTGCTGTTTCTCGCACTAGTACGGAAAAGTAGGAGTGAAGAATGACATTTCCGCACGTGTATCGAACGATGTTTTTTAATACAGTTGCGAAAAAATAAGAAAAACATTGTTAATCGTACACTAAACAAAAGTGGTAACAGTGACAGCTCGGTTAGACGTCGTCTTTAAGTATATTATATCTATGGGCGTTTGGCAGCTATTCCGTTCCATTCAGTCAACTTATTAAGAACGGAATTTTCAATATTGAATATTAAAAAATAAACGTGTTATAATGATGAAGAGGTAAGTAATTAAATATGAAATATGTAATATTTTTCGTATTCTTACATTAACGGTAGGTTTTTATGCTGATTACGACGTTTAAAGGAAACTAATATTAACACTCATCAATAAGTAGTCGTGAATTGGAACAAGTATAAATTTAAAAAAATTGGAAAAGTAAAAAGCACTAGTTCGAGATAACCAACTTTCCGCACGCTAAACAGCTACGTAAAGTAGCACTTTTTGAGCAACTGTATTAAAAAAGTATTTTTTTTTAATTATCTGCCATTAAAGTACCTACTTAAATTAAATAACCATACCTCGAAGTTAACGAAATTCAATACATCTAAACACGATGTACCTACTGTAACTGTTAAAAAAATCACAAATTAAAATATTTCGTAAAAGACGTATTAAATCATTTATTTACATACAATATATGTACAGTGGTACAACTAAACGAAATTAATAACTATTTTAGTGGCCTATTTTAGATTTAAGCTAGTTATTAATTTCGTTTCGTAAAATAATTTGATTTGTTCAAAATCAAAAACTTTAATAATTAGTATTAGTACAAAAGTCCAAACTCGGGGTTTGCAAAAGCGCTATTGAGCGCAGCATATTAGGTGTAAAATTAAGGGGTCGAGTCCGAAACACCACGCTGCGCTCTAAGACTCGAATAATGGACGTAGCTCGGAAAGCGGCCAAGTTAAAATGGGACTGGGCTGGTCATGTCTGCCGAATGCCGGACGACTTGTGGGCCAAGTTAACCACAGAGTGGGAGCCCCACGAGTCTAACCGGGGAGCCGGCAGGCCTCGTCGGCGATGGCGGGATAACTTGGACTCCTTCTTGAGAGGCTGGCCAGATATTGCACTAAATAGAGACGAGTGGAGGAAGAGGGGGGAGGCCTTTGCCCAGCAGTGGGACACAGTGGGCTCTGAATAATAATAATAGTACCTAAATAATTAATAAACAGTGATTCATAGCTGATAAACGTATTAAAGATAAACGAGTCATGGTGATTTAGCATTTTAATTTCAATACATTTATCTATTTAAGTAGCTAACTTTGTAAACAAGTTCACAATGTTCTCTCATCTGACAATAAATGAGCCGTATTGCAAAGAGATAAGGTTCACCGGTGGTCAATAAAAATAAGAGTGTTGTTGTTCATATTTGTTATGTAACTGGACTGTCTTGTCCACAGTGCTTATTTTTGTATTGTTTTTACAGAGAAATACGACCTTTTGAAAATACTCCTTTAAATTGCAAAGTCATGATGATCCGTTCAAATAAGTCATGATGATACAGCATTTTATGAATTCGGAACGATTAGGTAATAACATGCCGGCTCCACATGCTTGGGAAACAACGGTAAACAGCGACCACCAAACAACATTCACGAACGTATGGATAGTGTTTAAGGTGGTTTAAGTCAGAGCACAGATTATATATATATAATAGTTCTTCAGGCCCCCTAGCCAAGGTTACAATCGCTATCGCTTCGACAACGAAAAGCATTATGTATCTCTATCACTCTTCTTCATTAGTGTGACAGTGACAGTTGCGTTTCGATCGCTATGGAGCGTCAGCGATTGGCATCTTGGCTACGCGGCCTGGGGGCCTACCGCGAACCACGTTCGATGTATTTCCTCTCTATCGCACATTTAAATTCGTACGTAAGTGTGATAGGGAGGCAACACGTCCAACGAGGTATGGTAGGCCCTCTGTTTTGTTTCGTGTTTGCTAACACTTTCCTAAAATTAAAATTAAAAAATAATATTATTAAGGTACCTACAATAATAAAACTTTTTCAATAATATAAGTTCGTTAATTGTAGCTTAAGTAATACTACTATTCCTAATTTCCATTGGTATTTTGTTATATATTTTAGGCGCTATACCAAGTATATTTTTTCTCAGCAGGACAGTATTAGCAATTTGATTGTGAATTCTATTATTATCCTGTTCCTGTGCTATTAGTGAGGGACACACAGAATTTTGCCTCTGAAATTGGTCAGGGTTATTTCTAACGAATAAAGCTACTTCATAGATGTAAATAATAAGGTAATGTCTATATTTTATATTTTGTAAAGTATGGCCTACTACTGTCTAATGGTTTCAGACCAAACATGGCTCTAAATCTTTTTTGAGATTTTAAAACATGTTACCGGTCGGTACTATTTCACCAAAAGATTACCCCATATCTCAAAACAGTCGCTACCAACACATGATAGGCTGAATAACTATTTCTATATTTTCTATATGTCTCAACTGGCTAAGTGCATGTATGCTGATTTTGCTAGATTTGAGTATTACATGCCTTGCCATTTTAGTTTTTTTATCAGCAGCAGAGAGTATATAGGGAGTTATATGTCTCTGATCAGCAGTAAGAAATGTTTTCATAGTTAGTGGCTTTGCGTTGTGACACTTTAGTGATCGCTTTCAATTTGTCTGAATATTTATTTAATTTTACTTTAATTACTATCGAAGATTTAGTACGGTATTCCCATAAAAACTTTCTTTTAGTTACAACATTTTTGATGCCCTTTGTGATGCAGATCCATGTAGGCCGTTTGGCAGTTTTTATACTTATTGTATTTACGGGGAAGCAAAGGTCATAAAACAATTTAAATGTAGTATGGGAATTATTAAAAGCGTCATTCGGTGTTTTTGTATCTATCATTTCAGTAAATGAAATATTTTCTATGCAATGTCTAAATTTTCTAAGATTGTCTACACAATGTCTAGTTTTTCGACTATTAACCGTGAAATAATTTTTTATGGGTATTTTAATAACTGCGCAGTGTGAGACATAGCACGCATGTTCTATTATACCAATTTATTTCACATTTCTTCGGTATATCATGGGCCACATTATCTACGAGTATACAAGTGCCTGAAGTGATTATTGTGGCTTGATTTAGGTACTTGTAAGTGGAGATACATAATCTCAATTGGCAATTGATAAATTCTTGAGGAATATTATTATTTTTTAAAGTATTTACGAGTAGGTATATTAAAATCTCCACATAGGGCAATGTGATGCTGAGTTTTTTTACTGACATTAAATAAAATTGCCTCAAGTTTTTCAAAAAATACGTTTGCTTTGACTTTGGCACTTTATACACACACATAATTACTAACTTATGGTTAATTAATTTTATAGCACAACATTCAAAAACACCGCTAATCGATAGATCTGCTAAGATATACTAGGTAAAATTATATTCGTATTTGATAAGATAACATTCCCATACAAAATCCTAGCAGATTAAGAAATGATGTTGGATTCCTTTCATTCACGCCACACAACAAAATTATGTAGTCGTTTTTGGTAAATGACTCATACATATCAAAGCAAAGCGTGTATTAGATTTAATTGTTATCTTGTACAAAAATCGCGCAATATTGTTATCAATACTTCCAAATGTTGTTATCGCCCGAGTATAAAACCCAGGCCCACCGGTCAGTGGACATCAATCAATCATTAGACATGTTTGTTACGACACTCGTAGTACTTGGGTCCGCTTTGGGACTCTTCTATCTATACTTGAAGAAAAAAAATGAATACTGGAAGTCCAGAGGCCTCGTTACTCCCAAGCCTTTGCCACTTGTCGGTAACTACGGGGATTTCATTCTGCTGAGGAAAAACCTATTTGACACTGTCACTGACATTTGCAAACAATTCCCTAAGGAGCCTATCGTCGGTGCGTACTACGGTACGGAGCCGGTTGTCATCGTCAAGGATCCCGAGCTCTTGAAACTCGTCATCGCCAAGGACTTCTACTACTTCAGCAGCCGAGATCTCCAGGGACATAACGAAAAGGAAATAATGACCAAAAATGTGTTCCAAGAAAATGGGGATACCTGGCGCGTCATGCGGCAAAACCTCACCCCGGTCTTCACTTCAGCTAAGATGAAGAAGATGTTCTACTTAATTCAAGAACGCACGCAGGACTTTGAGAAATTCTTGGCTAGAGAAATCGATGCTAATCCAACACACGAAGTCAGGAGCTTCGTGGCGAAATATACCATGGATTGTATCGGATCATGCGTCTTTGGCCTTGAAACTAAAGTCATGCAAGAGAAGAGCGACAATCCTTTCGTGGCCATCAGCGAAAAAATTTTCGACTTTCCCGCCCCCAGGGTTTTTAAGAATATCATGAGAACTATCTGGCCAAACATTTTCTATGGATTAGGCATGAGAGCTTTCGATAAGGAAATTAGTGACTTCTTTAACAAGCTTATCGGTGGTGTCTTCTCTGATCGTAACCATACTCCTAGTTCAAGGCACGACTTCATCGATTTCATCCTTGGATTCAAGATAAATAAGTACATTATAGGAGATGAAATAAAAAGTCTGAAAAATGGAAGCGATGCAAGAGAGAAAGTGAAGCTTGAAGTAGATGATGGAATGTTAGTAGCGCAAATGATGATATTCTTTGCGGCTGGATTTGAGACGTCAGCAGCGACTATGAGCTTCGCTTTGTTTGAGATGTCCAAAAACCCTGAAGTTCTAAAGCGTGTGTTAGACGAAGTGGATGAGTATTTCATGAAGACCGACGGAAAGGTCACGTATGAGTGTGTCACCGATTTACCTTACTTGGAAGCTTGCGTCGACGAAGCTCTTCGCATATACCCGGTACTAGGAGTCCTGACTCGCGAGGTGGTGGAGGATTATCGCATGCCGTCAGGTCTGCTGCTGAACAAGGGCATACGCGTGCACATACCGGTGCAGTACCTTCACATGCACCCGGATTACTTCCCGGAGCCAGAGAAGTTCCAACCCGAGAGGTTCTTGGGAGCCAACAAGGATAACATCAAGCCTTACACGTACTACCCCTTCGGAGATGGACCTAGGATTTGCATAGGTAAATGCAAATGTAGTACTTCATCTTTGTTTCATTTCACATGTTGCTCGCTCTTGTCCTTTCTCTATCATTTAGGGTCTATTGCACCAAATGTTTGGGGAGACCGAGGTGAGTTATGACAGAGGAGAGTTGAAACAATATCGATTTTTTGGAATCTAATAACCGTTAGTGAGCTCGCAACAGTGTGCGTTTGTTAGCTCGCAACTTGAACTAACAAACGCGCGCTATTGCGACCTAGTTTTTAGTTAATAGATTCCAAAAAATCGACAATGTCAGAACTCTCCTGTGTCACAACTCGCCTCGGTCTCCCTACGCTATCACATTAACCTTAATATGCTCTTACTGAATAAATGAGTTAAGATTATGCATACAATCTTGTTAATATACTTAGGTCGTCTAATTTTATTTTCATTTCCCCAGGCATGCGTTTCGGGAAGATGCAGATGATGGCAGGCCTGGTCACGTTGCTCCGACACTACACCGTGGAACTGCCCCCCCACGTGCCCAAAACGGTCGAATTCGAGCCGTTAGCCTTCACGCTGCAATCCAAACATAAGATCGAGCTGAACTTTATTCCGAGAACCAAGGGTTCTAGTTAATAATCGACAATCAACTCCTTCAAATGCAATCCATAGGTTGAAGCAAAAATTAAATATTTGAATAATATTTGACATATTATTAGAAGACTGTATACCTAGTATAGGTATCTCTTGGTTCCACATGAGCCATGCACTGTACGACAGAGTTTTGAACTTCTTGCCTTTCGTTGCAAGCGCCACACGTCAACTTCATGAGTTCATGACACGGTAAAATGTTTTTATGCCATGCGTCACACTTACATATTTGTTAGAACGTGACAGGCATGGTGACAAATGATAAAGAACCGACCATCTTATCCCTACAGCACGGATATCATGGTCGCATTTTTATCACCTGTCATGTCACGTATCACTTTCGTAATTGTTAGAACGTGACAGGCATGGTGACAAATGATAAAGAGCCGATCATCTTAGCCTTACAGATCACTTTATAACTTCAGAATATGTGATATTATAATAAGGCTACAAATATAATGACCACCAAAAAATACTTTGGTACCCTAAATAAAAAAATCATGCTTACCAAAAAAAATTACTGAACACCAAAAAAATAAGGCCTAAAATTACAAATGTACCACCATTTTAATTACGACTGCACTTCAAATTGTATTCGAATACCAAATATATTGAATGATTACCAAAAATCATTAATGATCACCAAATCTTGAAGACCAAATAAATGCGATATTTTCACCTAAATAAACCACTATGATACCAAAAAATTTATACATATAACCAAATAAAGTAAAATGATGCCAAAATTACTAGACCCTCCCGCTCAACCCCCGTTCCCCGCACCGCATAACTTAGGTAGGCATACTGAAATGCTACTAGAAAAGTATGTTAGGTTAGGTTAGTACTGCTATCAGTTAAGTGGGCTAGGTTAACACTGCGACCCTTACAGAAACGAATTGCTACTAGAAAAGTGGGTTAGGTTAGGTTTGAACTGCGACCCTTACAGAAAAGAAATGCTACTAGAAAAGTGGGTTAGGTTAGGTTTGAACTGCGACCCTTACAGAAACGAAATGCTACTAGAAAAGTGGGTTAGGTTAGGTTTGAACTGTGACCCTTACAGAAACGAAATGCTACTAGAAAAGTGGGTTAGGTTAGGTTTGAACTCCGACCCACACAGAAACGAAATTCTACTAGAAAAGTGGGTTAGGTTAGGTTTGAACTGCGACCCTTCCAGATAAGAAATACTACTAGAAAAGTGGGTTAGGTTTGAACTGCGAACCTTACAGAAACGAAATGTTACTAGAAAAGTGGGTTAGGTTAAGTTTGAACTGCAACCCATACAGAAACGAAATGCTACTAAAATTTATATGCTTTTTTTATATGCGAAAATTTTGCTTTGCTTTAATTAGGATAGCAAGATTTAAAAATTTGGTTATAATTTTACATTAAAATGGAGTTCTAATTTTGGTGGTCATTTACTATTTTTGGGTTTACAATGATTATTTTGGTGTCATTTTATTTAATAGGATAGTACGATGTAAAAATTTGGTTATCAATTGAGATTAAATTGGGGTTTGAAATTTGGTAATTATTTACAATTTTTGGGTTAATAATGATTAATTTGGTGTCATTTCCTTTAATAGGATAGTAAAATGTAATAAAATTGGTAATCATTTCACATTAAAATGGTGTTATAATTTTGGTGATCATTCATTATTTTAGGGTGGTAAAGTAGATTTTTTTCGTATTAAATTTTATTAAATCTGGTGATCAGTTAAATAGCAGCCTTATAATAATATTCTCATTGTGAAAACGTAAAAGAGTTACCCAGGATATTCGGTGTATATTATATTAAGTATTCGTAAACATTATTTTGTGCATTTAATATACATATAAGTTAAATATTAAGACTGTGATAAAGATGTTTGAGGAAATACCTCAAATAAAATATTATTTACTTATTTGATTTTATTTTTAATTCACTAACTAAGTAATTTCCACTTAAACTATTTTACCACTTTATTATTTACTAAATACGGAATTTTTCTCCATTTCTAAGCATTTATTTTGAAATGAAAGAGCTAGAAATGAAGGAGTGGAATCTTTGGGTGAATTTTGTATGTGATTTACGGGTTCATTTTAGGATTTTGAGCTTCAGCGCTAGCGGAGTCTTGTATGTACCTATCTGCTTCAAAGATCTTGCCTTGCAGTTTTCCATTAAGTAGTTGAAACTTTAGGTCCATGAAGTCCTAGCGCCATTGTTTGCAGATTTTGCGAAGCGTCTGGTTGACGCACGACGTAACCAACCGAAAAGCTGGTGGCTTTCTCGCACAATGTTGTATCGCAATGCTGATAAGCATTGCGATACAACGAGGAAATACCGCCAGCATCCTTGCAACAATATGCCTCTGGGCCTATTTTAGATTTAAGCTAGTTATTAATTTAGTCTTGTAGTATCACTGCATATATTTTTTATGTAAATAAAATATTTATTTTTAGTAGTTGATTGTGATTTTTATAAATCTCTCTCTAAATAAAATACATAACACGAATAAGTGTAAAAAATAATTAAAAATAAATTGCAGCCGAATAAAATTAGTTAGTAGTGTTTGTTAACTTACTTAATTCTATTAATTTAATAAATAAATATTGCTCTAGAACATAGGTATTGATTTATGGTTCATACAACCTATGTTACATTAGCATTTCATGCCTTATAATAACTCGTAACGGAACAATATAAAATAAATAACGAATTCCTACCTATTTCTACTTAAGTCAATTAGGAAAAACAATACAAGACATCAAAACATCGCTTCTTAATACCACATATTAGCCCAAAATAATGTACAAATATATATATATCTAACGTGGAGTTAATCCATGAACGGCACAGCTAAACGATAGAATTCATAAAATATTAATTATAGGAATGTAGCGAGGTTGACTGCGACACTTTTCCAATTCAAATCTGACTGACGGTTCCACTCAGGATGTCATCTCATTTCGGGCTGTCCTCAGAATCAGCCAGGAACCAATCCATTAAAGAAGCTGTTCGGGTCATTCATATAAAAGTCACTGTATCGCAGTCAAACACACTCAAGCATAGACTATTTCAATACTTGACATTCCATCAAACGCAGCCGTCATACATTCATTATGACGGTCTGCGACATATCGTTTTGCTAAAAATAACTATATAAATACAAACTAGTTACGTACTTATGTAAAATCGCACATCATTGTTGTTAATATCTACTTAATCGAGGTTGTTATCGTGCGAGTATAAATTGAAGGCCCACCGGCCAGACGAAATCAGTCAATCATTAGACATGTTTGTTACAACACTCGTAGTGCTTGGGTCCATTTTAGGACTCCTGTATCTATACTTGAAGAAAAAAAATGAATACTGGAAGACCAGAGGTCTCATAGCCCCCAAGCCTTTGCCGCTTCTCGGTAACTACGGGGATTTCATCCTACTGAAGAAAAACCTTCCTGACACTGTCACTGAAATTTGCAAACAGTTCCCTAAGGAGCCCATCGTCGGTGCGTACTACGGTGCGGAGCCGGTTGTCATCGTCAAGGATCCCGAGCTCTTGAAACTCATCCTTGCTAAGGACTTTTACTATTTCAGCAGCCGAGATATCTCGGCACACGCAGGAAGGGAAACGATGGCAAAAAATGTGTTCCAAGAAAATGGGGATACCTGGCGCGTCATGCGGCAAAACCTCACCCCGGTCTTCACATCAGCTAAGATGAAGAAGATGTTCTACTTAATTCAAGAACGCACGCAAGATTTCGAAAAATTCTTGGCTAGAGAAATTGCCGCTAAACCAACTCACGAAGTCAGGAGCTTCGTGGCGAAATATACCATGGATTGCATCGGATCATGCATCTTTGGCCTCGAAACTAAAGTCATGCAAGAGAAGAGCGACAGTCCTTTCGTGGCCATCAGCGAGAAAATTTTCGACTTCCGCACCCACAAAGTGTTTAAGAACGTCATGAGAACTATCTGGCCGAACATTTTCTATGGTTTAGGCATGACGGCCTTCAATAGAGACATTGTTGACTTCTTCAACAAGCTTATCGGAGGTGTATTCTCTGATCGTAACCATACTCCAAGTTCAAGGCACGACTTCATCGATTTCATCCTAGGGTTCAAGAATAATAAGTTTATTACGGGGGATGGTATAAAATCTCTGAAAAATGGAAACGACGCTAAAGAAAAAGTGAAATTGTCAGTGGACGATGAACTTCTAGTGGCACAAACTTTCGTATTTTTCGCGGCTGGATTTGAGACGTCAGCAGCAACTATGACCTTCGCTTTGTTTGAGATGTCCAAAAACCCTGAAGTTCTAAAGCGTGTATTAGACGAAGTCGACGAGTATTTGGTGAAGACCGACGGAAAGGTCACGTATGAGTGTGTCACCGATTTACCTTACTTGGAAGCTTGCGTGGACGAAGCTCTTCGCCTATACCCGGTACTAGGAGTCCTGACTCGCGAGGTGGTGGAGGACTATCGCATGCCATCAGGTCTGCTGCTGAAGAAGGACACGCGGGTGCACATTCCGGTGTTGTACCTGCAGATGCACCCGGAATACTTCCCGGAGCCAGAAAAGTTCCAACCCGAGCGATTCTTGGGAGCCAACAAGGACAATATCAAGCCTTACACGTACTGTCCGTTCGGAGATGGACCTAGGGTTTGTATAGGTGAGTGTACCTACAAGTTAAAACAAAACCTAGTACCTAATACTACCTAGTTTATCCTTTTTTCGCGTATCATTTTTTCGTTCGCTCTCTTCCTTTCTCTATCATTAAGGGTCTATTGCACAAATTTTTGTACGGGAAGTTACATAAGTAGTTCAATGCTGAGTCACGTTGATAATTTCGTCGATTGTGGTTTGTACAACTGGTTCTAAATTAATCCGACCGAATAGTGAGCAAAGTTAAAAACTTTTTGTTTCTCAGAAACAATAATAAACGTACGCAATAATATAAATTTCTTTTACATACCGACTATTTAAAAATGTTTTAAAGAGAAGTACTCGAAAGTATAAATAACTATCGCCATTTTAGCATTTTTTGTCGAAGTTGATTTACATCAATGTGTTTTACAGGCCCATAGTTGTCCCCTTGCACCTCAATATTGCTCTTGAATAAATGAGGTTAGATTAAATGCATACCTACTTACAATCTAGTTCTACTTCTCTAATTTTAATTTCCTTTCCCCAGGCATGCGTTTCGCGAGGATGCAGATGATGGCAGGCCTGGTCACGTTGCTGCGACACTACACCGTGGAACTGCCCCCCCACGTGCCAAGGAAGGTCGAGTTCGATCCTTTGGCCTTCACGCTTCAATCCAAACATAAGATCGAGCTGAACTTCTTGCCGAGGACCAAGGTTTCTAGTCACTAATGAACTCCTTCAAATGGGATGCATTTGTCTGTAATATTTTTGGTTATTTAAAGAATGTTTGTTACGGAATGTTTGCTACTTTGAGATGTTTGTAGAGAATGAATATTCGATTGACATTACGATATGACGTCGACCTTGACGCGGGAGGCCTATAAAGGATGACTCACACTAGGACGGGCCGGGCCCGGGCCAGTGCGTCTGACATGTCATTTTCTATTATGGCTGATCGGTGATCACATGGTGCATGGTGCTTTTCATAGAAAATGAAGCTCCGGAAGCTCCGGCCCGGCCCGTGTCTGGTCTAGCGCGAGTAATCCTTATGATTTTTTGTTATTTAAATATTCGTTATGGATATGATATGAGTTTAGTTTTTAACTCCTGAAGTAGAAATGTCCTGAGCTTTCCCCATGTTAGGAAAAGATAAAATGTGTGTTACGAGTATACCTAAATATTTTAAGCTAGGGCTAAAATACTATGAAGCCAAATTTATTGTATCTCGTTCCTAAGTAGGAACATAAATAATCTTTTTAACATAATATTACTATTTTTATTTAGAGTACTACTAATGTATAAAGTACTAAGTATTAAGTCTAGATACAGCTAGCCAATTTAAAGGCCTGTGCATACCGGCTTGCGTGTGAGTGACGTGCACGTGCGCTAAAATGTTGGAGCCGCACACGCACACGTCACGCAAGCGGTGTGTCGTCTCTCATAAGGATCTGTATACTACAACGCCGCACGCACACGTGCACGTCACGCACACGCAGCCGGTGTGCACAGGCCTTAAATTCTAGGCCACCTTATAACTTGTCACAATTTAATAATAAATATTGTGATAAAGTAAAATGTAACTCTGAATGTAAAAAGCTAGTAAATTAAATGTGTATTTTTTAAACGTTATATTATGCATTTATTGGAAAATTAAAATATAAGTTAAATGTAAAGACTGTGATAAAGGTTTTTTTAAGGCAAAATCGTTAATAAAATATTATTCAATGAAATATCATTTTTAATATTACCTACTGAACTCAACTTTCACGATTCATTATATTTTATTATTAACTAAATAAAGTCGGTATTTTAAAGTGCCTCAATGTATTGCAAATCAAATGCGATTAATACGGTTAACGGTGACGTTAGAAACGTCAAACTCTTATAAAATATGACGTATAAATAACACTTGCACTGCGAGTGCTATCAAAATCGTTGCAGTCTTGTCTTGATCTGACCAGTCTGACTCTACACATCTAATACAATACAATCAACGATCCTTTGATTTCTAATAAAAGTTATATAATTATTTGTGAAACAGATGGAATAATAATTATGAACAAGATTGAATATACAATGTCCTTGAACTTCCCAACCAGTTTGATAGCCGTTGGGGCATTCGGCCCGATTCGAACTTTTATATACGTCAATTAATAGATCTAGAAACGATAGGGATTCGATATGTCAGTGTTAAATGTGACGTTTCTTCAAACAAAAACGTCACTTTTGTCACTGAGACTAGTCCACATCGTTTCTAGATATATTCATTGTAGTATATTAAAGTCAGAATCGGGCAGCTCGTTTACGATACACGTGTAGTTGAATCATAATCAAGAGTATTTTATTATCTTAACAGCAATAACATGTTATCAGGATTCATTAAAAATATATGTGACGTTCCACGGCAAAAGGTACCTTATCGCGTCTGGCGCTTACGTCGCATAGCGCAGCAATAATATCGGAGCGACGTTAATAATAGCGTAAGCGCCAACCGCCATAAGGTACCTTCACCCGTGAGACGTCACATATATAGATGTCACTCCCTTCGGTTGTGTTTTAATTTATTTCCTCATTTCCGCACTTGTGTCGTAATAGTTATTTACGATACAAGTGCGTAAAAGAGAAAATTCGAAACGAGTGGCGATAAATTAAAACACGACCGAAGGGAGTGTTTTCAATCGACACGAGTTGCGAATTATCTATTCGCACGTGTATCGTACAACGTTTTACAGTACAATTACATATGGCCCTTTAAACTTTTGACATACGCACGAAAAGTGCTATTTTACGCACTAGTGCGGGAAAATAGTACCATATGTACTGTAAATAACTATTTAGATTTCCGAATCTGCTGCTGTGTTATAATGAGTTATTTGAACGGATCATCATGACTTGGCAATTTATATAACAGATATAAACAACAACACTCTTATTTGACCATCTGTGTACCTTTTCTCTTTGTAATAAGGGTTATTATTAGTGCTGGTGGCCTAGCGGTAACGGTAAGAGCGTGCGACTTTCAAACCGGAGGTCGCGGGATCAAACCCCGGTTCGTAGCAATGAGCTTTTTTTTTTATTGTTCAGAACACATACAGTCATACATAAAAATATAGATATAACTTACAAAAAGATATAAGAACAGACCAGGCCGCGTAGCCAAGATGACGATCGCTTACGCTCCGTAGCGATCGAAACGCAACTGTCACTGTCGCACTAATATGGAAGTGTGATAGAGAGACATAATGGTTTTCGTTGTCGAAGCAATAGCGATTGTAATCTTGGCTAGGCCGGCTGGAGGTTCATAATGTAAGCATGTAAATATTAAAAGGTACAAAAGCGTTTTGCGAAGAGAAAATAAGTAAAACATAACTGATAATACTACTACCTACTAATTATAGTCATAATTTATTTTATCAAGAGCAGTTTGGATCTCGTATGTTCTTTTAAAGCTGCAAGAGAGTGCATAAATGGATCGACGTCACAGAAATACTCATTATAGTTTTTACTTTTTACTTTTTGCAACTTATGTACGAAATATCATTTTGTTCACCGTATTGGAGGCTGTGATACGTCTTCGTTTTAATACGAAAATTATACCAAACTTGTCCTAGAGTCACCAGGCGAAAATTTTTTTTTTAAAGATGACGGGTGCCGGCCATCTTTGTTTGTACCCCGCCCTCCCCGACTAGACGCTCATTTCTTATTGCCTCCCGGACTAGAAATGCTTAAAAATGCTCAAGGAACATATGTGATGACGCACATAGCTTAAGCACGTAGCTTGATAAAAAAAACTGGGCAAGTGCGAGTCGGACTCGCGCACGAAGGGTTCCGTATCATAAGGCAAAAAAAAAACAAAAAAAAAGCAAAAAGAAAAACGGTCACCCATCCAAGTACTGACCACTCCCGACGTTGCTTAACTTTGGTCAAAAATCACGTTTGTTGTATGGGAGCCCCATTTAAATCTTTATTTTATTCTGTTTTTAGTATTTGTTGTTATAGCGGCAACAGAAATACATCATCTGTGAAAATTTCAACTGTCTAGCTATCACGGTTCGTGAGATACAGCCTGGTGACAGACGGACGGACGGACGGACGGACGGACGGACGGACGGACGGACAGCGAAGTCTTAGTAATAGGGTCCCGTTTTACCCTTTGGGTACGGAACCCTAAAAATGAGCTATGTATGGGAGCGATGCACAACTGCTTTCACTAGGGAAACAACGGGTACCTACAGGTAATCACGGTCGATATAATGGCTCCTCTACACGATGGGCCAACGCCGGCCACTCCAAGGGACGCATTTATGCGTTAGAGGGAGCAAGTGATATTGCTATCTCATTCTACCGCATGGCTGCGTCCCTTAGAGTGGCCGGTGTTGGCCCATCGTGTAGAGAAGCCATAAGTCTAGTGAAACTAACCGTGAATCATACAAAACTGTCAAATTTGGGTGGTTTTAGGTACCTACTAGCTATTTAAGAAAGAGTGAAAACAAAATCACTATGACTTATGATATTTCGTGTCAAGTCATCGTG
Organism: Cydia fagiglandana; assembly: GCF_963556715.1. Classification (NCBI taxonomy): domain Eukaryota; kingdom Metazoa; phylum Arthropoda; class Insecta; order Lepidoptera; family Tortricidae; genus Cydia; species Cydia fagiglandana. Next base: position 2,710,683 of record NC_085951.1, on the reverse strand, counting down.
ATTGTGACTACGGTGATAAAGTAAGTACCTAGTTACTAGGAAGATAACATTAGTAAGAAGCTTGTGCCAAAAAGAATAGATAGTATAGAGGGGTCCTGTCATTGTAAATGTTGTAGTCATTGTAAATTTACTGCCATCTATCGACACACGACTATAACTCGAAATAAACACGTAAGGTTTACTCGGGTAATTCCGAATGTCGAAAACTGTCGGATAATTCCGAAAAGAGACTTTTATTATGATGGAATTAAGGGTGATTTTCATTTGAATTTCGGAATTATCCGACATTCGGTATTACCCGAATACACCTTATAAAATTATCAAAAAAATGAATATATATGGATAAATGATTTTATTATTTTTATATCATTTTGACCCATGTTCATTCACTGATATCTATGTGTTAAAATTGTTAAATATGAAACGATGTCGTCACGCCATCTAGCCGAGCTTAGGCTAAAGGTGAGAATGACTTTTTCTTGATTTCCGAGGCACGTTTTTTTCTTAGACTTTATTCATCTTTTGCTTGTGCTAAAAGAAATGAAACGTGTTATGATAAGTAGGTAGGTATGTATAAAATTAACATGTAATCATGACGTTACTAATAATTTACGTATCAACACCGTTATCGCTCCATTATTATAATTAATAATTAAAGGGTAAATGGGCCGTTACTAATGGCATATTTACTATTTATTACGCGGTCATCACACAGGGTTGCTATTACGTCAAGATTTTCCCTGACATGTCAGGAGTTTTGGGGCCCGATTCGGATTATGAAATAGACATCTATAGACATCTTTTAGACATCACCAAGATACGATAACGATATGTTTAAGATCTAACCTGTCAAATTTGACATTTGCGCGATTCTGGAGATACTCTTGAACGTTTTCCACAGGATATTAAGTACTTAGAGATCTAATTCACATCTAATAGATATCTTACTCTATCTAACGTAAAAGTGACATTAGTTGCCCGAATTGCGCTGCAAAAGAAAACTAGTTGATATCTAAACTATAACGTATCTAGAACGTGTCGTCTATTGTGAATATCTTGAAGTTCGAATACGGCAGTTGCTCGTTTACCAGGATTGCAGGGGAACTTCGCGGGTGCCAGGATTTTTTAAAACCCTCAGTTAATTACAAAAAGTTTAAAGTTGGGCAGAGGGAAAGGAAGTAGTGAGTTAATTAAGAGGCTGTAATAGTGACCCAAGAAAGGTTCAGTTTTGTAGAAGTAGCTAAGTATACCTTAAGTTTAATTAAGAATCTTCTCGGTACGTGCCAGGATTCTAACTTACGACGGTTAAAATTAGAGATGCAACGGATAGTTGTTTGGCCGGATACCGGATACCGGATATTCGGCCTGACCATCGGCCGAATATCCGGTATCCGGCCGCCGAATATTCGGCCAGCGGAATTATACCTACATTTCAGTTTTTCAAGTGCGCATTCCGCAGGTTTGACCTGTTTCCTAATGAACGTTCGCGCGGAAACATTGGTAGGTTCGAAATGAGTGCGCGTGCAAGTCAGTGGAATGTTTAAATTGTTTTAAAATAATAAACAAGTACGATTATGACCGTGTCTGATTCTTAAATCCAATTTGTTTACTCCAAAATCAAGCTTTGTTAATCCGGTCACTATCCGGTATCCGGCCGGATAGTAAAATAATGGCCGGATTGGCTGGATACCGGATAGTAACCAGATATCCGGTGCATCTCTAGTTAAAATATCTACAAATTAACTTATCCTTTCATAATCACAAGGAGTAATTGAATTATGCTTTGAAATGAAAACAAAGTTCTGTCTTTGAGTTTGTCTGTTCAGTTTTATCAAAGAGTTATAGATACCTAATAAAGGTAGCAAACAGAGATCGTTTTTATTACGACAAATGCATAGTGGATTTTACGTTATTGATACAAACAAAGAAAGAACCAAATAAACATAATAAAACTTAAAAAAAAACCTACAGATAATAAATTTGGCCCAGATCGCCGTCAACGGGCAAGGTGCCCAGAAGGCTGGCCGTATTTCCCCGCTGTATGGCGACACTAATACGCTAGGCAAAATAATGGCCAGCCCTCTGGTCACCAGAAGCCTCTATTAGGCGCCGACAAGTCTTTGTATAGAGTTTTTATTTTCCGTCCTTCAAGACGGCCGCAAGTAAACGCCTCTAGCAAATTATTAGCCTTTGCTCTTTAGATGAGATAGCTAACACATTAGTTTCAGGCGTCTAGAAAAACGGTAACATGCACGGGAGCGCGACCAATTACCAGTACCGTCTTTACCATAAGGGCACACAGGGCCCTTTCCCAGGGCCCCCATCCTCAGGGGAGCCCGAAAGACAGACAGTAACAGTATATTTGATTACTCATAATTAATAGAAGATCATTGTAGAAAAATGTTAGTTTATCTCGCTTTGTTTACTTTCCAATAGGGCCCCAAATTCTTATGTGCCCAGGGGCCCCAGTATAGTTTAAGACGGCCCTGCCCATTACCAAACTCATGGAGCGTATTATTCACACAGTGACCTATATTAGTTATTTTTACCTTACTTGCATTTTTTTAATTTGCATTACTTGTTTTTTTTGCGTTATCACCAGATTCTCCACTACCCAAAGATATACCTGAAAAAGATCGCTCTTTAGCGAATAGATCGCCTGTTGTCTACCATACTTTCATTTATATGCTTAGTCGTTTCTTTTGATACAGGTAAGCAATAAAAAATGCTTGTATTGTCAGCGACGCACTCCACCAAGCTACAGAACACGACCGGTGGACACAATTAGTTGATGGAATCAAACGGAGTCACGATCCTCAGCAATGAGGGACCGATTGAAGAGAGAGGGCATTGTATTGTAGGTACTTATTTATATATTAAGTATATCGCACTCGAAAAAGACTACCAACTCTTCAACTACGCAATGAATCCAATGGTATGGATGGCAGGTGGACCAAAATGTTAACGGATTGGTGGCCGGTTTCGGATGACAGCTCCTCTACACGATGGGCCAACGCCTTCCACTCCAAAGGACGCATCCATACGGTAGAACGAGATAGTAATATCACTTTCTCCCTCTATCGCATACTGTGGGACTTAGTTTGAGCTTACTGTGGGACTTAGTCAATCTGTGTAAGAATGTACTATTTTTTTTTTATCGCATAAATGCGTCCCTTGGAGTGGCCGGCGTTGGCCCATCGTGTAGAGGAGCCATGAAAGAAGCACTGTCCGTTGGCTCGTTGGGTGGATGACATTCGGAAAATCGCGGGGCACTTTTGGATGAGACTAGCCCCGGCTCGGGATAAGTGGCGTACACGAAGAGAGGCTATGCTCAGCAGTGGGCGACTGAAGGCTAGACTAGAATGATGATGATGAATGAATGCAATTATTTATTAAGTTTAGTGTTTACTTGTTAATCAAGACAATTGACATAACAGTCGGAGGCTAATTTCGGTGATACCTACGCCATAGTTTTTTACCCCGTTGTTAATTCGTCGCGGGGCACTTTTGGATGAGACTAGCCCCGGCCCGGGATAAGTGGCGTACACGAAGAGAGGCCTATGCTCAGCAGTGGGCGGCTGCAGGCTAGACTAGAATGATGATGATGAATGAATGCAATTATTTATTAAGTTTAGTGTTTACTTGTTAATCAAGACAATTGGCATCACGGTCGGAGGCTAATTTCGGTGATACCTACGCCATAGTTTTTTTACCCCGTTGTTAATTTTCCTCGAATGACACGTCAAATTGTCTGCGGCAAAAACACCAGGAAGTCGATAAGTGAAAGCGAGGCTGATTGCGACCTTCGGTTATCACTAATGACTTATACCTATTGTTTTGAATTAAGTACTACCAGCATCATTCAACCATTACTTTATATCATACTCATAGTTTACATTAAGAGTTAGCAGCAAGCTTGGTTTTCCATACAAAGGTAGTAAACGCTCTCATTTTAAAACGACTATAGTTCGTATTTTTTAGCATTAGAAAGAACTTGAAAGAACGTAAGCGATCTTGGCATGTCTTTTAATTGAAAAGCGCTTTTTAAAAATCAGTAACTATTACTTATGAAAGCAGAAGAATATAAATGATTGTATTAGATTCATAATTGTTACATATTTGCCGTAACATATTTGTGAAATGTGTTTTTCAATTAAAAGACACATCAAGATTGTTTACCTTATTTCTAATGCTGAAAAAAACGAACTATAGCTACCTACATTGCTCTGAGACTATGTCTTACAATAGGATAAGATATATCTAGTCCTGTAATTAGTTTATAACAGTATGTAAATTAACGAAAACCATTTACTCAAACCCGTTAATGTGTAGGTCACACTGAGCAACTTTTATTATGGCATCAACCCCGAAAACCCCAAAAAAATTTATGGTTTCATACATATGGGAGGGTAAATTTTTTAGCCATAGTGAAAGTTGCTCAGTGTGACTCACACCTTAACGGGTTTGAGTTGGGGCTAGGTTGATCTGTGTGTGTGTAAGTCCCTCTAATATTGATTTATTTATTATTTCATATCAAAATCTAGTGGTAGGAATGATTACAATATATAAAAAACACTAATAAAATGAGAACAAAAACAACGATATCTATTATTTGTATTGAAAAATATCTGAACGCGTATTATTAGCCCCGATCGAGATGAGATGACTCCATAAAATATTAACCTCTATATGACCCCGACTACCCGACACGGGTAAAAAGCAAGAAACAGTTTATCAGGACCCTTCACAGCTGTAATGGAATGGACTTGTCACGAGAGAATAGGGTTGTTTAGGCTTTCACACACTGCAGGCTGTACTACCGAGTAGGTATATTGACGTGATATCGTCTTATAAATCTATGAACACCGGTAGCATGTACGAAAAAGTGTCACGTTGTGGACGGATCTCCATGGTATCGTTGTGGACGGATCTCCATGGTATCGTTGTGGACGGATCTCCATGGTAACGTTGCGTTACGGCCACTTATTCCTTAGAGAATATAACCAAAGGAGTGGTCATTAACAGGCGTTCCCCTCTGTCAAAAAAAGGCGGCCAATGGTCAACCACATGTCAAACACATGTATGGACTGACGTTTATCTGACATGGCTATGTTGACGTTACGTATACATTTGATGTGCCCCTCCCCCGCAAAAAACGGCGGACTATTTTATACCGAAAATTATAGAAATCCTTTGGAAGACTAAGACTTATTCATCATCACTTATTCAACATTAATTTACAGACAAGTGGATCTTTTTTAGGGTTCCGTACCTCAAAAGGAAAAAACGGAACCCTTATAGGATCACTCGTGCGTCTGTCTGTCCGTCTGTCCGTCTGTCACAGCCAATTTGCTCCGAAACTACCGAACCAATTAAGTTAAAATTTGGTACACATATGGAAGTCTGTGACCCAAAGACGGATATGTAACGTCAACAAATGAATTTTAAACATAGGGGCTACTTTTGGGGGGTAAACGATAAAATTAAAAAACAAAGTTTTGAAAACAATATCGTGTTACATATCAAACGAAAGAGCTCATTGTGAGAATCTCAAATATATTTTTCTTATAAATTTACAATAAAAAATTTAGAAGTTATTCAAGAAAATAGACAAAAATTGACCATTCCCCCCCCCCTCTATCTCCGAAGCTCCTGGGTCTGAAATTCTGAAAAAAATAGACAAAATAGTCCTTTAGCTAAAAATGACAGGAAAACCTATTAGAAATCTAGAGTTAAGCGTGAGTCTGATTTAAGAACAAAAATGCAGTTACGTTTTTTTAGGGACACAGCCGCAATGGTTTAAGTGAAACGTGATGTAGACAGCTATTGGGAAGGCCCTAGGCCGATATCCGCATAAGGCCGAAGGCCCGAAGCGTCCCGAAGAGACGTGCCTTTAGCTTCATGCGTGAGTCGGACTGAAAACAAAAAATGAGACTAGGCTGTATCTGGCACACAGTCGCAATGGTACTTGTAGTACTGATTGATTAGGTTACTATTGTTATGTACGTGTTTTAAAAAGCACTATACAGGTTGGCCAAAAAAAAAGTGTATTCCCGTTGCCAACGTGCAACCCCAAAATTTGACTGTTTCATATATATTGGCTGGTCCGTTATCTATGGGAGCATACATTTTTTTTCGCGATTTCGGGGTTGGTCCCATACTAAAAGTTGCTTAGTATAATCTCAAAACCTCCTTGGCTACGGGAATGCACTTATTTTTTGGCCAACCTGTAGGAATTATCTCTCTTCGGCCTTCGCTTTTATAACACTTTCGGAAGTTGTAGGAAGCACGACCCGTCGGACGCTCCGAGTTCAGCTCTATGCGGAGCTCGGTCTTCAGTCTTCGCATTTGGACACTTGTGTTGTGCTATTGTTCGGCATTTAATCTTCAGAGTTGTAGAGATGTAAGCTACCACGCCAGAAAACTTCATCTTACATCTGGTTTTTGATTGACCCGTTCGGGTTTTTCAAGACGTTTCACTCACGTCACGTTACACGTCCAAAAATTTTTTTTGAAAATTGTGTGATGTGATGTACGGAACCCTTGAAACACGAGTCCGACTCGCACTTGACCAGTTTTTTTAGATGATACTAACGTGTATTATTGGTTTATTATACGCGACTCTACTCATCACTGTGAGCAACTATTCTTATGAGAGCAACCCTGGAGTCGCAAAAAAATATTAAAAGTTCCATACTAAAGTTAATTTCGTGAATAATTGTTTAGGGCACGTAGAAGTAGACGACTGTGCCGAAATTGCGGATATTTCTTTACGTGTCTGTTGGCGGGCCCAACTGACAATCTAACTATAGAGTTAGACCAAGAAAAGTCTGCAGCGAGTTAGATAGCCCACGCAATGCAAGTGTTATTTACACGTCATAATTTCATGGAATTTTGACGTTTAATATAACACTTGCACTGCGTGGGTTAACAAAGCCGCTGCAGACTTTTCTTGGTCAAACTCTAGTAACTCTGGACTTTGGGGTGGTTGTTTTATGAATGAATGAATGAATAATATTTATTTCAGGACTAGTCCCATATTATGTTAGTAACAAGTTTGGTTTATGAAGGCAAAGCATATAACTTTATCGCTTAGCTCTTCATACGACATCTATCCTAAAAAGGAAGTGCCGTCAAGTCCGGAGCGACACGATTGTTAGATTGTCAGATACGGTTTCCGGCCACGGCGGCCATGATACTAGGCTCACTAGGCTGTAGCCGCGGCCACGCCTATTAAAGGTCCTTTGGGACACGATTTTGAATTGGCTACAGTCTTAGGTTATAAATAGATAGGCAATTGATTTTACATTTAATTTATAGTCTATTTAAATTAATACTTTTGCATAACGGGGTATATCTGTCATCCGATACATGTTTTCTTTTCGTTTGTCGATGTAGAGTTTGTTCGGAAAGAGAAGAGTCGTGGAATGTATTGGGCCCCATACATTCCACACAACAACAACACAACTCTCTTCTCTTCTTCCTCGCGTTATCCCGGCATTTTGCCGCCTGCCAGCCTGGGGTCCGCTTGACAACTAATCCCATGATTTGACGTAGACACTAGTTTTTACGAAAGCGACTGCCATCTGACCTTCCAACCCAGAGGGGAAACTAGGCCTTATTGGGATTAGTCCGGTTTCCTCACGATGTTTTCCTTCACCGAAAAGCAACTGGAAAATATCAAATGATATTTCGTAAGTACATAAGTTCCGAAAAACTCATTGGTACGAGCCGGGGTTTGAACCAGCGCCCTCCGGATTGAAAGTCGCACTACGCTCTTACCGCTAGGCCACCAGCGCCCTACCACACCCCGGACACTGGCGATCAAATGTATTGTAGGGATGAATTTATAGTTATAATGTCAATCCCAAATATATTTTAATCACTCGCGGACAGAGCGACCGATTTTATTATTAGATAATTTTCAAATGTATGAGCTCTGTTCTGTGTAAATAATCCTAGAGCTGCTGTAAGCGCTGCGTGCCGCGCTGAACGGTCTAACGATCCGCCCTCGGCTGCAGCGCTGACAGCGATGTATTGTGCCCGCTTCCCGCAGGCGCAGAGAGCCCTTAGATACGAATGTTGTTATCGTGGCTGTCATATTAAGTTGCTTTTTCTGTTAAATTTGTATTTCTAATAATTGTTTGGCTTTCGCTCTTACTCCTTCTATTTTATATAGATATGTATTGTGTGCCGTTACGGAGAATAAATCGGTGTGCGAAAACGAACGTTTGGTGCCTATTATTTGCTCCTGCATCTGCACCCGCTTACCATGCCTAGCACAACTCTACCTTCCACATCTACACTGGTGACCACGTAGAACACTGAAAATGAGCGATAACGAGAATGACGGATTCGTAGACTCGGAGTTGCCTGGGCCGAGCAAACCAACAAAAGGTACTCAAAAGGGCAGCATACCCACAGAAATTTACCGCATCGGCGTAAAAGTACCTGTGTTTTGGCCGGAGAAACCTGCAGTATGGTTCGCTCAAATGGAATCTCAATATTACTGCGGACGCGACCAAATACAATTACATCGTCGCGCAGCTCGATTCCCAATATGCTGCCGAGGTGGAGGATATAATTGTCTCGCCGCCAGCTACTGACAAGTATAAAAAGCTTAAAGATGAGCTCATCAAAAGACTGTCGGTGTCCCGGCAGAAGAAAGTAAAGCAGCTACTTAGTCAGGAAGAGTTGGGTGATAGAAAACCTTCCCAGTTTCTCCGCCACCTACGTCATTTGGCAGGGCCAAATATACCCGATGAGTTCCTGTTATCTATCTGGACGTCTCGCCTGCCAAGCAACATGCAATTTGTGATCGCATCGAAGCCCAATGACCCAATTGAAGAGCTCGCCGAGTTGGCTGACCGTGTTCACGACGTAGCAACTCCTCAAGTAGCCGCAGCATCAGCGCCTGACTCTCAAATGGCTATCCTCATGCGTCAAGTGAGTGAGTTGACTAAGGACATGAAAGCACTAAAAAGTCAGCTCGATAGTGACAGGCCTTCGCGATCAAGAGCTCGTGCTCGCGCGTCTAGCAAGTCCCGCAATCGCTCCAGCTCACAGAGGTCGCAGTCGAATTACCGCAAGTTTCCTGAGTGCTGGTTCCATGCGAAGTTCGGTGAGAAGGCAACAAGATGCGTGAAACCGTGCGATTACCAGGCGGGAAACGAGAGGGGCACTCGATAATGGCGACCGCCGTTTGCCCTAGCCCCGGTCGCTTATTTGTTACAGACCAAACAACGAAGATACAGTTTCTCGTGGATACTGGTAGCGACGTCTGTGTCTTCCCTAGGTCTCAACTAAAATATCGGCGACATCCTACCAACTACGAGTTAGCTGCAGCGAATGGCTCACCAATAATTACTTACGGTTACATTCACTTAGTACTGAACCTAGGCTTACGCCGCGACTTTGCTTGGCAATTTATTGTTGCGGATGTGACAAAGCCTATAATCGGCGTAGACTTCTTGGCATATTACGACCTTCTTCCCGACTGCAGGAATAAACAGCTCATCGACAGGATGACTAGCTTGTGTGTCGTGGCTTTGCCTGGATGTTCGACGGACGAAATTTCTTCAGTCAAAGTGGTGTCGGGTGAGTCAGATTATCATCGCATACTACTCGAATACCCCGACATTACTCGCCCATTTGGCGTTCATCGGGTTCCAAAACACAACGTCCTCCATTTTATAAGGACTACTCCAGGGCCTCCTGTGTCTTGCTCTCCTCGACGGTTGGCTCCGGATAAATTAAAGATTGCTCGGGACGAGTTCTCCGCAATGCTTCAAAATGGAACAGCCAGACCTTCAGAGTCACCTTGGTCGTCACCTCTGCACCTCGTCCCCAAGAAGAATAATGGATGGAGGCCTTGTGGTGACTACCGAATGCTCAATGCCAGAACTATTCCGGATAAATATCCCATTCGGCATATACATGACTTTGCTCACAGTATTTCTGGTTGTCAGGTTTTCTCCACCATCGACCTTGAGAAGGCGTACCACCAGATCCCCGTAAACCCAGAAGACATCCAGAAGACCTCGATCACCACACCGTTTGGCCTCTTCGAGTTCCCGTATATGACGTTCGGGCTCAGGAATGCTGCCCAGACGTTTCAACGGTTTGTGGACGAGATGGTAAGGGGGTTGGATTTTTGTTATGCCTATCTAGATGACTTCTTAGTGTACTCTAAAGATGAAGTAACTCACAAGGAGCACCTGCGCCAGCTGTTTGCTAAATTCCAGGAGTACGGAATGGTCGTTAACATTTCCAAATGTGTCTTCGGGGCGACGGAGGTAAAGTTCCTGGGCTACAGCATTTCAGCCGGAGGTACCAAGCCCCTCCCATCCAAGGTCGATGCCATCAAAGAATTCCCGGTCCCAAAGAACGTGAGAGAGCTGCGCAGATTCTTGGGGATGGTTAATTTTTACCGCAGATTTATCCCCGGGGCAGCAGCATCTCAGGCTCCACTTCATGCGCTTTTAACTGGATCTGTAAAGCCTTCTCATCCCGTCAACTTTAGCGCTGAAGAACATGAGGCTTTTGAGCGTTGTAAGGACACCTTATGTCAGGCTGCGTTGTTAGCGCATCCAAATAGTGAGGCTAAGCTGGCCATTGTCACAGACGCTTCTGATAGCGCCATGGGAGCCGCGCTACAACAACTTGTCAACGAGGAATGGCAGCCCCTGGCGTTCTTCTCGAGAAAATTGAGCCCCGCGCAACGTAGGTACTCACCGTACTATCGTGAGCTTCTGGCCATATACGAAGCGCTAAAGTACTTCAGGCACATGGTTGAGGCCAGGGACTTCACAATCTATACGGATCACAAGCCCATCTGCTTCGCCTTCAACTCGCGCAAGGATAACTGCTCACCAAGACAGTTCAGGCATTTGGACTTTATAGCGCAATTCACGACTGACATAAGACATATCTCTGGGAAGGATAACGTGGTGGCAGATACCCTGTCGCGCGTTGAGGAAGTCGCACAACCGATCGATTTGGAGCGACTTGCGCAATCCCAGGCGAGAGATCCAGAGTTGCAAGAGCTCTTACAGAGTGACACTTCGCTGCGTCTGAAGAAGTTCAAGTTGCCAGGTATTCAGGCCGAACTGTATTGCGACGAGAGCGACCAGACACTCAGGCCTTATGTCACAAAGGAGTTGCGCAGACAAGTGTTCCAGAGCTTGCACTTCCTTAGCCACCCTGGTGCTAATGCTTCCGTTAAGCTCGTCACAGACCGGTACGTTTGGCCAGGTATCAAAAAAGACTGCCGCGAATGGGCACGTACCTGTTTGTCATGCCAGAGAGCCAAGGTAACTCGTCACGTTTCTGCACCACTTGGGACATACAGACTTCCCAGAGCAAGGTTCATGCATGTACATATAGACCTAATAGGCCCCTTGCCAGTATCTCAAGGATTCAAATACTGCCTTACAGCCGTCGATCGTTATACGCGTTGGCCTGAGGTGGTACCGCTACAAGAGATCACAGCAGAAGCCGTAGCCAGAGGACTTCTACATGGCTGGATATCACGGTTCGGCTGCCCCAACGACATCGTAACTGATCGTGGCAGACAGTTCGAGAGCTGCCTCTTCAAGCACCTGTCGGAGCTAGCCGGCTTCCAGCATCGTCGCACAACGGCCTATCATCCGGCCTGTAATGGCCTCGTGGAGCGTTTCCACAGACAGTTGAAAGCTGCTATTACCTGTCATGCAACTAGCAACTGGGTAGACACATTACCCTTGGTCCTGCTCGGTATACGTAGTGCGTACAAGGAGGATCTCAACGCTTCGACTGCTGAGCTCGTATACGGAGAACCACTGAGGTTGCCAGGAGAGCTTTTGCACGCCAAGGCGCCCGATGACACCATTGATGTGACTGATTATGTCGCACGCCTGCGTAAGTTTGCCCATGATCTCACTCCAGTGCCAGCGTCACGCCATACAAGCAATAGACGAGTGTTCATATATAAGGACCTCAAAACTGCCAGTCACGTGCTGCTCAGAGACGATGCGAGTCATCCACCACTGCAGCCGGCGTATACTGGTCCGTACGAAGTGCTCGACAGAAGTGATAAAGTGTTTAAGTTGCGTGTGAACGGCAAAAGTGTAACAGTGTCTATAGATCGCATTAAACCTGCTTATATACTGGCCGATGAGCCGATTGTACCTATTACTCGTACTGTTCCACCTGCTCAACCTACTCCAGAGACTGAAAATACGGTAAAGAAGACTAGGTCAGGACGTACAGTGCGTATTCCAGATTATTATTATTAAGTTATTTTTATTTTATCGCCCTTGACGGTCTCTGGAGGGGGGTGATGTAGGGATGAATTTATAGTTATAATGTAAATCCCAAATATATTTTAATCACTCGCGGACAGAGCGACCGATTTTATTATTAGATAATTTTCAAATGTATGAGCTCTGTTCTGTGTAAATAATCCTAGAGCAGCTGTAAGCGCTGCGTGCCGCGCTGGATGGTCTAACGATCCGCCCTCGGCTGCAGCGCTGACAGCGATGTATTGTGCCCGCTTCCCGCAGGCGCAGAGAGCCCTTAGATACGAATGTTGTTATCGTGGCTGTCATATTAAGTTGCTTTTTCTGTTAAATTTGTATTTCTAATAATTGTTTGGCTTTCGCTCTTACTCCTTCTATTTTATATAGATGTGTATTGTGTGCCGTTACGGAGAATAAATCGGTGTGCGAAAACGAACGTTTGGTGCCTATTATTTGCTCCTGCATCTGCACCCGCTTACCACGCCTAGCACAACTCTACCTTCCACATCTACAGTATGAAACAATCGCGTTCCTACGTGCACAGCTAAGCTCGTGTAGGTGAACGCGTACTATGCTTGTATGAGTGAGATAAGACGTGCGAGGGTTTTCGCCATTTTGTTGTCAAGTTCGATGACCTTAGTGACTCAAAACTCATTGCACGAATTAGGAATAAATAAGAATCGTATTATGCTGTAAGCTCGATTTATACAACAGTTTCCTATTTTGAATCAGTATAAACATAAACGAAGTAACAAAATTTTTGTAAGGAAATCAGGCCACCAAAATATTACGTAAGTTGAAAACATAATTTTTTGTTCATATATAACACTTTAGATATTGTGTTGTTTTTAGTGTGATCTTTTCTTTTTTTTTTTTATTATGAATGGGCTTACTCATGGCCACAGACTAGCCGAGGCGTAGACGTGGCCTACGATGGAGCGAGCTCGCCCAGAAGGTGCCTGTTCACTCTTGATTTGAAGGTTGCCGGGTTATAAGAACACGGAAATATAGACGCCGGCAGGGAATTCCATTCCTTGGCATTGCGCATAAGGAAAGTAGAAGCAAAGCGCTTCGTGCGAATTGGTGGAATATCTACCATGTAAGGATGGAAACCGGCCGTGCGTCTAAAAGTCCGATGGTAGAATGGGGACGGTGGAATAAGCTCGTGTAGCTCCCCGAAGTGCAGCCTGTAGAATACCGACAGGCTGGCGACTTTCCGCCGATGGGCCAAAGACTGAAGCTTAGCCGTTAGCTTCTTGTCGCCAATCATCCTCCTGGCTCTGCGCTCCACTGAGTCCAAAGCGGCGAGTTGGTATTTAGCTGAGCCATCCCACAGGTGGCTGCAATACTCCATACACGACCGGACTTGAGCTTTGTAAAGTGTTAGAAGCTGTCTAGGTGTGAAGTATCGCTTCACCTTATTTAGGACGCCCAGCTTTCTGGCCGCAGTTTGTGCTTTAGACTCAATGAAGCTGCCGAAGCTGAGGACTGAACTCAGCTCCATGCCGAGGAGTTCCAGGCTGTCGGCAATAGGTACAGATGCACCCCGGAAAGAAGGAGTCAGGTCGAATGGAGTCCGTTTTGCGGAAAAAATTCTGATAGGTTTTGTAAATATTTGAATATTTTACGTGGCCTCCGCTCTGCGCACCGCGTCGTCGCGTCCTTGCCAGCCGGTAACTGTGAGGTAACCGAGAGCGGGTGGGCGGCACTTTCAACGGGAGGCAGGGAGTGTCCATACTGTACGTTAGTACTCTTTATTATACTGTGGCCCTACTACACAGACAGCAACACATTTATATAATTTAATAATCATTTTACGCAAAGTAACAGCCAAAGCCAGATATCCTATGTTTTTACAACAGTCGTGCAAGACTGCACCACCATTTTTTATAATTTTACTTTTTTCATATTTTTGTTTATGGTTTTTAGGGTTCCGTACACAAATGGTAAAAACGGGACCCTATTAAAGACTTCACTGTCCGTCTGTCTGTGTGTCACCAGGCTGTAACTCGTGAACTGTGATTGCTAGACAGTTGACATTTTCCTAGATAATGTATTTCTGATGCTACTATAACAACAAATAAGTACTAAAAATAAAATAAAATAAATATTTATGTGGGGCTCTTATACAAAGAACGTGATTTTTTTGCCGTTTTTTGCGTAATGATACGGAACCCTTCGTGCGCGAGCCCGACTCTTCCTTGACCGGTTTTTTACGTATTTTTGGTTATAAATTTTTTGATACTGTTTTGTCTGTTTTTTTAATTGTCAGATTACACTTTGTTTTCTCCAGAAACCAGTGCCTTAATATTACATTCTATTAAAACAGCGATGTCGTGACAATAACGAAATTGGGTCATAATTCAATTTATCTGACCGTACCCATGTCAAAGAACGAAATTTATTCAGGACTTAGAGCATTTAGAAACTGGAGACGCCTTGTCTGTAATTTTCTGTACACAAAAGGCTGCCGACTTTTGCGGGGGAATGGCACTTCAAATGTTTGGCTATATGTACCAGATTTGTACGTAACGTACAAATACCCATAATGAATAGAATCAGGCGTTACTCTGCGGAAATCCATATTAATTAAAACCAAAAATATTACTTTGCTAATCCGCGAAAAGATAACGTGCTAGTCAATCAGTGCTAACCCGTTATACTTACTTGTGTATTTTTTACATGCAATTAATGTTCCCACTCTCCCACCGCAAGAATAAATACACAAATAAAGATAGAGTTTCCGTTGCCGGGCGTCAGACCGTCAACATCTGAGGATGCCTTGAAGAGAGGCGAAACACGTGTCGAGTATTGTTGTTTTGGTGGTGGATTGTTATTTTTATTTGTGTATTTATTCTTGCGGTGGGGGGGTGGCAACATTAATTGCATGTAAAAAATACACAAGTAAGTATAACGGGTTAGCACTGATTGACTAGCACGTTATCTTTTCGCGGATTATAAAAGTAATATTTTTGGTTTTAATTACAATACCCATGTCAGACAAACGTCAGTCCATACAAAAGTTTGCAGAGGGGTATTAAGATCTTAAAGGCGACTCCAGTTGTTAAATGGCTAAGATTCAGGGACAGCCAGTATATTTAGTCAATAGTGCACGACACAAACAAACTTAGTATTTTATGGCGCTATCATTTTCGAATAACTTTAAATACGTTATACAAAACGAGGTCAGTTGTTTTCGAAGGTTGAAATAGACCTCTAGTTAAGAATAATTTGGATATTTACAAGCAAATTCTCAATGACAAATCGACAACACGTGCAACCTGTGTATCTGTGTGTCTGTGTGTGTGTGTGTAGGTAGGTAGGTAGGTATGGGAAGCCGGAACTGATCTTAATTTAATCAAGTGCGTTACATACTGCCGTATTCGAACTTCAAGATATTCACAAGAGACGACACGTACTATAGTTCGTTTTTTTTAGCATTAGAAAGAACTCCACAGAAGCAAGCGTGCAGTTTTTATCAGGCTCTTTAATTGTTAATAATTATTGAATTATCTAATGTAGCATGGTCAATACATATAACTTACTTCAAATTATTACCGCTAGAAGTGCCGGATTTGGAATCCCAAGCTTACTTCTGCGAAGTTCTTTCTAATGCTAAAAAAAAGGGACTATAGATCCATTCTAGATACGTTATAGTTTAGATATCAACTATGTAGTTCTCTTTTGTAGCGCAATTCGGGCAACCAATGTCACTTTTACGTTAGATAGAGTAAGATATCTATTAGATGTGAATTGGATCTCTAAGTCATATCCTCTGGAAATCGTTCAAGAGTATCTCCAGAATCACGCAAATGTCAAATTTGACAGGTTAGATCTTAAACATCGTTATCGTATATTGGTGATGTCTAAAAGATATCTATTTCAAAATTCGAATCGGGCCCATAAGTAGTTACTTAATAAGCTATTTGACAATATAATATATCGATGTGATAAACTCTATTTAAGTACTGCAGTTGTAGTGCATAATTGGTTTCTGTCGTATTTTCACGGAAACGTTCGTATTTGTCATGCTACTTCAGTCAACCTCAGTACTTTTTGTACCGAGACTGACTGAAATAGCAAGACACGTTCGTACGTTTCCATGAAAATACGATGGAAAATAACAACTGTAGAGTTAAGCCACGAAAAGTCTGCAGCGATTTTGATAGCCCTCGCAGTGCCAGTGTTATTTATACATCATAATTTCATAGAAGTTTGACGTTTAAAATAATACTCGCACTGCGTGGGCTATCAAATCCGCTGCAGACTTTTCTTGGTCTGACTCTATTGTACAAAGGTTTATTTAGATTTTATATTTGAATATTATTTATATTTTCTTTCAGAACCTTGTTACTGTAAATAGTTGAATACACATTATGTACAGACCTATTAAATTGTAAATTATTCCTGTAAATATATACCGGGTGTGGCCTGTAACATGAGCAAATTTGTAGTAGATTGTACTCCTCAAACGGTTCAACAACTTTTAAAAATTATGAAGTATTTAGACTCCCTATTTTTTATACAAAATAAATATTATCTTCAATGGACGCCTTCGCCACGCCATATCATTGTGATTGACGTTGCTTGTCACGCCTTAAACATAACAAAATATACATTGCGTCTTAGAATAAACTTTAAAGTGTATTAAAAATTAAAATACAAGTTATTTTCAAAAATCGCTGAACGAATGTTGATCAGTATGAGGAGTACAGCCTATAGTTTAATTTTTTGCTCATATTACAGGCCACAGGCTGTATATATGTGCTTCTTATTAGAACGGGACGTAGTCTGGAGATAGTTTTTGGTTATCACTTAAATATATCGTCCCAAACCGTAGGTACCTAAATTAATTTTGGGCTGTACCTACCAGAGTATTGGACTTTTTTATAACCAATGATCTGAGGCAGAACGGATATTGTATATATTGTGGTCCGTATATTAATATCCAACTCAAGAGGCACGTAGGAGTCGGAAATATGTATATTGATATACTTAATCGAATCCGGTAGGCATTCTTGCAAGGTCAAAATTTGCATTGTAATTTTTTTTTTAATAAAACATCTTTGTAAGCTGATCATGATCAATTAACTGGGTATTAATTGCATATATAGCAATGCCATCTAGTTCGATCAATGTAATATTAATTTAAAGTTTTAAGAAGATTTAAGTGTATTCGTCTCACTTGGTCTCACTAAGGTGCTTACGCCCTTATCACAATACCTTCTTATACCTTTAAACAAGCAATTTTTGTATATTTATACATTTCGAGGATCTCGGAAACGGCTCTAACGATTTCGATGAAATTTGCTTTATAGGGGTTTTCGGGGGCAAAAATTCGATTTAGCTATTAGGTCTTAGGTATGTCTGGGACAAACGCGCATTTTGAGTTTTTATATGTTTTCAGAGCAAAGCTATATAAGATAGTAGTAGAGTAGAGCTTTCAACTCTTGCGTTTCTCGGATCGGTAGAGCAGGAGTGAAGTTCTTCCTTTTGATTATGTCTCAGAGAAGTACTTGTACAAATACCATTCTTGCCCTATGGCGGTCTTCCCCTCCAAAAATACCTTACTCGATAGAATGAATCGAGTCTACCTTCACTATACATTTCTCTTTATATTTTTACAATTTCTCAATAACCTATAACAATAATTCCATATTAGGTTAACCGTTCAATCATTCAGGCCAATCATTCGGTCGGAAGTGTTTGTTTCCTACATTGTAAAGAATGTCAATCATTCCTGACTATATACGATAAGGTTTGCTAGTTATAGCACCAATTAATATCAATAATAACTGAGATACATTCGCGATATGAATGCCGGAGCATAAGTGGTATTGAGTCGACAAGACTAAATAGGAATTATCTAAGTCTAACGCCCGACAAGATCATTTTGGCCTCAAGATAGGGTCGCTACAAGCTGCTTACATACGGAAGTATTGTGCGTACGTCATGTATAGTCATATAGAATATAAGAGGGCTTATATTGTGTAGCTTCCAAATAGAGCTCGACGGCTAATCCTATTGTCTATTGTTAAGTAAAACCGCTCGTGCCACGTGCCACAACCACCTGCATAAAAAATACGTACTGCGGTTACTGAGTGCCGGCGAGTCGAATGCTACAGAACCAGTCTAAAATGTGTTATCGAGATGCGTAACAAAGGCGCGTTATCGGAGAGCGCACCTACACTGGTTTTTTGAGCGTTGGACTAGCCCGCGCTCAGGTGCCAAATAGAATAAAGAAGACCCTTTTTTGCAGGTAAGTAGCACGTGCGGTTTTACTTAACAATAGACAATAGGATTAGCCGCCGGGCTCTATTTGAAATCTACACACTATACCGCGAGCCACGTTCAACGTCTTGCATTTCTGTTGCACTTGTAAATTCGTACGTGTGACAGGGAGGCAACATGTCGAACGTGGTTCGCGGTAGGCCCTCAGTACCGGTCAAGTTAAGGACTAATTTCAAAACATGGTTTATTGAAAAACTACGCTACCCTTCGTCCTTTTACTCATGAAAATGTTTTATTGTATTCACAATATTTTTTCTTTCATCTTTATTAGCATTTTCGTGTATAAATGCGAAATCTTTTCTTGTTTAGAGTTAGACTAAGAAAAGACTGCAACGATTTTGATAGCATAGGTACGCAGTGTAAGTATTATATATACGTCATAATTTCATAGAAGTTTGAAATTTAAAATAACACTTGCACTGCGTGTACTGTCAAAATCGTTGCAGACATCTTGTTCTAACTTTACATTACATCGGACCATCTGATGATTTTCAACGTCTGTGGTCAAAGTCTCCTTACCAGTAAAATAAATAAGTACCAGTATAAGGGATGACTCACGCTAGACCGGGCCGTGCCCGGACCGGGGCGTCCGACATGTCATTTTCTATGACGGCTGATCGGTGATCACGTGGTGCTTTCCATAGTAAACAAAGCTCCGGAAGCTCCGGTTCGGACACGGCCCGGTCTAACGTGAGTCATCCTTAAATCCGCAACATGGCGAAGGCCTAATCAAATCTTGGCCAACGAAATATCATTTGATATTTACCACTAGCTTTTCGGTGAAGGAAAACATCGTGAGGAAACCTGCATACATCTGCGAAGAAATTCAAAGCATCAAGTTCAAAGGTGTATGTGAAGTCCCCAATCCGCATTGGGCTAGTGTGGGGATTATAGCCCAAACCCTCTCGCGCATGAAAGGAAGCCTGTGCCCAGCAGTGGGACTTATATAGGCTGAATTATTATTATATTATTAAATGTCATCTCCACTACCTCTGTTCCGACACAATAAATTCCGGTAGTGATAACAAGCCAGCGCGTGCGGTATGCCTGTCGTTTATTGCTCTAATACCAGCACCGGTTCTGTGGCCACTTCATGCTGACCCTGCCCCTTATTGTCATAGCTTTATCCATTTTAAGCTTGACTTTATTTGTCATATACCTTTTTAGAACTCCGCACAAAACTGTTCGCGGAGCTCTTATGGTATCACTTCGGTCTTGAAAACCGGATACATACGTTTTTCCTCAAAAGACCGTATGATGTAGGTACCTAAAATTGGGAACAGTTATAGCAAGTACTATCACTAACAATGTGAGTACGGAAAAACAGCTTATTTAAATTTATTAGGCAATCTAGGCCAGCCATTCTCAAAGTGTGTTCCGCGGAACCCCAGAGGAACCCTCTGCCCCAAAACCCAAAGCCTCTGTTGGGGTTCCGCGAAAATATACTTGTAATAATAAGAAAAATACCAGCTCTTCTATAGGTATATCTGGTCCACAGTGATGAACGAAAATTTTTAATTTGGGGTTCCGTCAAATATTTCGCTTGCCGAAATGGTTCCGTCACCAAAAAAGTTTGAGAACCGCTGATTTAGGCAGTTATAGAGTGTCGCCATTTTCAAATGAAGTACTATGAAAATATGAAATTTGTAATGTTATTTCTCCACTTTCTTCTTAAAATCTTCATATTTCAGTAATTAATATAATGCCTAGTTCTCTGGCACTCCCAACACTACCAGGTAGCCCATTTTAAATTTATTTATAGAAACCACCGGATTTAATTACTGAAATGCCGATTAGTATGCGAGCCGGCCTACAGCCGAGTTATTTCAAACTGAATTACATTAAGATTAACCGCAACCCTTAGAGGGAGCCAAATGAAGCGAGTGTACGCGAAGCCACATACATACACATACGATATTCCTATACCCACCAGGAGAACCAGAGGTCAAGTGAGACTCGGAGGTCCGTAACATGCAAAATGACAATTAGGGAACGAATTAAATAATTTTTATTTAATATTTTTAAAGAAGAGAAGCGCGGACGTGGCAGGCCCAAACGGAGATGGCGGGATGTCTTAGAGACCTTCATCAGTAACTAGCCGGAAACAGCACTACAACGGGAGTTGTGGAAATCAAGGGGAGATACCTTTGACGGGCTAAAACAGAAAGAAAAAACATTTTTTTTGTTTAAGTAGTCACACTCACACTACTACACTCACACTCACACTCATATATAAATTAAAAACTAAAATAGATGTCATATACTAAAGAAAAAGTGACCAAGCCCTAGTCCCTATACCGCAGTAGCTTTTTGCCCACTATAGCCCACACTGTTAACTGTCCATCGGTAAACCTTATTACAAAAGGCTTAAGGTCCACCGATGGACAGTTAAGAGTGTTGGTGTTTGTGCTGTTCGTCCTTTAGAATTGACCCTTTGGACAATTCCTCCGGCCTCCTTCCGGGCGGCAAGGGCCTCCGGAGGGCTTGGTCACTTTTTCTTTAGTATATTAGGTACATCTATTTCAGTTTATACAGGTCTTTACCGACCCTTAGCCATATTTTGCCAACGCGAAGTTTTTTCCAGCATATATTGGCTTTCTGAAACCAGTAGTTTGTAAGCAATGAAATAATAACCCAGTAGTCCTAGTACAAAAGCCGCCCATTGAGTAAAACCTTGACACAATACCTTTGCACAATAGGTAAGGGATGAAATACATTTCATTGTACCTACGAAATCATATTCTGGGTTAGTTCAAGCAGTTTAGGCTCAATTAGAATTCGAAGGGCTGCTATTATTATGCAAACGAGCAGACGAATCGCCTGATGGTAAGCGATTACCGTCGACTATGGACACCTGCGACACCGGAGCGGTATCAAATGCGTTGGTTGCATCTAAAATAGGCCCTTCAGGCATTGTACCAAGAATGCTGGCGGCATTTCCACGTTGTTTCGCGTTGTGTGAGGAAGCCGCCAGCTCTTCGGTCACCAGTTACGTCAACTGACGCTTCGCGATTTTTGCCAAAAACTTTTGCGCGCTGGGGACCCCAATTACTTATTTGTCCCAATTTCCTTTTGCGTATCCACCGTATTTCAATAAACAGACCCGGAGAGCCAATCAAAAATCATCACGTTCCGTATTAACACGGACATTGGGACATTGTAACACAATGGAACGGTAACGCAGATGACGCGTTGCAGTTTTTACTTAATGCTCCAATAACTAGTTTTTCTGCTCAGAACGAATAGATTAAATATTAAATATTTGTTCCTGGAAACGCGTTTGTCTGGGTATTGACTCACGGTATGTCTAGG
This sequence comes from Cydia fagiglandana, assembly GCF_963556715.1. Taxonomy (NCBI): domain Eukaryota; kingdom Metazoa; phylum Arthropoda; class Insecta; order Lepidoptera; family Tortricidae; genus Cydia; species Cydia fagiglandana. Next base: position 2,688,802 of record NC_085951.1, on the reverse strand, counting down.
AAGTATTTAAATACATACTTCAAATTATTGCGGACTAGCGACCCGCCCCGGCTTCGCACGGGTTAAAAAATTATACAGCTAAGCCTTCCTTACGAATCACTCTAAGGATAGGTTGAAACCGCATGAAAATCCGTACAGTAGTTTTTGAGTTTGTCGCGAACAAACATACAAACACACAGACAGACGCGGCGGGGGGGCTTTGTTTTATAAGGTGTAGTGTAGTATTACACTGATGACGTACATTTAAGGAAGACAATATTTATTGTTTATGAAAAATACGGTCTAACTAAAGTCTTCATTTTTTTTTCTATTATAGTAAGTTAAATCCCATCAAAAACATAAATGTAAAAAGGAGAGCCAAGTTCAATACAAAAATTATGCTTGGCTGTGGGGTTCGCCGCAAAAAGAATGGAGATCTAAATAAGTGCCAAGTTCTATGCAAAATCCAAATATGTATTTATAGGAACAAAATAACATTATAAACAAGTATTAAACTCTATTTCTTTGCTTTATTGGATACCTATAACAATTGCTGTTATTTAAAAAAAATGCGAGATCTTAAAGCAGGTTAGATTCGACTTGGCCAGTTTTCATTACATCAGTCATTTTATAAAGTTATTCAACATATATATTTTGTAATTCTGATAAAAACTTTAATACTTGTTTATAATGTTATTTTGTTCCTATAAATACATATTTGGATTTTGCATAGAACTTGGCACTCATTTAGATCTCCATTCTTTTTGCGGCGAACCCCACAGCCAAGCATAATTTTTGTATTGAACTTGGCTCTCCTTTTTTACATTTATGTTTTTGATGGGATATCAATACTTTTCGTAAAGAAAACTAGGCAGGTATTGAGATTTAATGTTTTCTCTTGTGTTTCCGCTGCATGTTTTTTACTTCTGTTCTTTGTATTAATTATGTGGTGCCGCGCGCCGCCAACGACACATCGTTGGCCGGTTGTTTAGCGCGTATTACAGGTTTTTTGTATGGGGACCCCCCCTATTTTATAACTTTTTTTATTTTTAGATTTTTTCCTACGCTTACACACAATTACCGAGCTGGATTCCAAATTTCATCCTTCTAGGTCATCTGGAAGTAGGTTAGGTTTAGGTACTATATGTCAGTCACAATAAAAAAGAAATTTGTATGGGGACCCCCCCTATTTATTAACTTTTTTTTGTTTTTAGATTTTTTCCTACGCTTACATACAATAACCGAGCTGGATTCCAAATTTCATCCTTCTAGGTCATCTGGAAGTAGGTTAGGTTTAGGTACTTATATGTCAGTCACAATAAAAAATGTTTTTTTTGTATGGGGACCCCCCCTATTTTATAACTTTTTTTTATTTTTAGATTTTTTCCTACGCTTTCACACAATAACTGAGCTGGATTCCAAATTTCATCCTTCTAGGTCATCTGGAAGTAGGTTAGGTTTAGGTACTATAAGTCTGTCAGTCAGTCTTAAAATTTACGACTTTTTGACCTTCATATCTTTATAACCGTTTGAGCTAGCTTCATGAAATTTGGGCTTCTAGATGTCCTTATGGATATAATTAAACACACGTAGTTTTATGTGTTTACGTTAAAGATGTTTTGAGTTATAGAAGGGTCAAAAGTGGCACCAAGTGGTTCGTGTAATATTACACTTGGCGCTGGCTAGCCAGTTCCTTTGCTTGAACTTGGCTTGACACGCTGCCGCGTGTCTAGATCGGATTAACCCCAATAAGGCCTATAGTTTCTCGTCTGGGGTGAAAGATCAGACGGCGAGCTGCTTTCGGATGTAACAGTGAGATGAATACAATATACCTACTTAAACGGTACATAAACAGAACACCTGTACAAACTATGAAACACAATATACTCAAACGGTACTTGTAAAAATAGATTACCCATTCATTTCCATGAACTCGAAAAACATACCCTTCCTAATATGGTGGTCAGGAAAATGCGCTAAGTTAAGTATTGCTAGATTCATAATAGTTAATACTTAGATTAATATATTAAATCCCATCAAAAACATAAATGTAAAAAAGGAGAGCCAAGTTCAATAGAAAATTATGCTTGGCTGTGGGGTTCGCCGCAAAAAGAATGGAGATCTAAATGAGTGAGTTCATTACATCAGTCATTTTATAAAGTTATTCAACATATATATTTTGTAATTCTGATAAAAACTGGCCAAGCCAAATCTAACCTACTTTAAGATCTCACATTTTTTTAAATAACAGCAATTGTTATAGATATCCAATAAAGCAAAGAAATAGAGTTTAATACTTGTTTATAATGTTATTTTGTTCCTATAAATACATATTTGGATTTTGCATAGAACTAGGCACTCATTTAGATCTCCATTATTTTTGCGGCGAACCCCACAGCCAAGCATAATTTTTGTATTGAACTTGGCTCTCCTTTTTTACATTTATGTTTTTGATGGGATATCAATACTTTTTGTAAAGAAAACTAGGCAGGTATTGAGATTTAATGTTTTTTCTTGTGTTTCCGCTGCATGTTTTTTACTTATATGTCAGTCACAATAAAAAATGTTTTTTTTGTATGGGGACCACCCCTATTTTATAACTTTTTTTTATTTTTAGATTTTTTCCTACGCTTTCACACAATAACTGAGCTGGATTCCAAATTTCATCCTTCTAGGTCATCTGGAAGTAGGTTAGGTTTAGGTACTATAAGTCTGTCAGTCAGTCTTAAAATTTACGACTTTTTGACCTTCATATCTTTATAACCGTTTGAGCTAGCTTCATGAAATTTGGGCTTCTAGATGTCCTTATGGATATAATTAAACACACGTAGTTTTATGTGTTTACGTTAAAGATGTTTTGAGTTATAGAAGGGTCAAAAGTGGCACCAAGTGGTTCGTGTAATATTACACTTGGCGCTGGCTAGCCAGTTCCTTTGCTTGAACTTGGCTTGACACGCTGCCGCGTCTCTAGATATTGATATTGGTTTTTACCAACCAGCATTATTGTCATATGACATAATTTAAATGTAAACTAACTTAACTAGGAATCCAATTGATCGGTAGGTAGGTAAGTACCTAAATCATTAACTTTAATTAATCAATTAACATTTCTATTACTAGGTAAAACCTTTACCTACGGCCCTACGCACGGGGATTCCCTGCCTATTAAGTAGCCAGCCTTCAAAGAACTGTCAACGCATTAAGACTTTAAGAGCATACATTCAGCAACCAATCATCTAAATCCAATCTAATTAGCCTTTCATTTTCAATTAAAGTTTCTAGGCTGCGTATCCAACAAGCCAATTTCCTGTAAGCTTGTAGAGTTGGCAACGCGCGTGTAACTCCACTAGAGTTGCAAGTACCCATTGGCTGTGGTAACTGCTTAACATCAGTGATAAAAAAAATAGTGAGCAGCTTCCCGTATGCGGTTAGTACGGGAGGCGCCATATATAGTTACAGAAAAAAACTCCTATACCTGCAAATCTTGGGAAAATTTACGTTTGGATGCGACAACGGTAGACAATGTCGTCGAGTGCAAATATTTCAAAAACTTTTTCCTAAGTGAACAAACTCGCGGGCATAATCTAGTGCTTTAAATAGGTACGAGAATGAACTCCAAGATCTTCGCAATGGAAACATTCGATTAACAAATGACTTTTTGCTTTCTAAACGAGAAGGACATAACTCTATAAGACATCTCTACTATTCCATAACCTTTCGAAGTCAACCGAGTTCGTATAATTTTTCCGTACTTGTTAATAGTGAGTCAGTTCGTGGTTTTGTGACGTCTGAACTGAATTAAAGGCTTAATGTGGACTTTGTTCTTTTACCTTTTTAATAAATTGAGACATTACGAGCCAGTTATTAGTTCGGTCTTAACCAACTTCAAAAAAGGAGGAGGTTATCAATTCGACCGCATTTTTAGAGCACCGTACAAAACTTTGTTCACGGTGCTCTTATGGGATCACTTCGGTCTTGCAAATCGGTTAAATGCGTTTTTCTCAAAGACCGTTTTTAACAATACATTTATATACTCCGCACAAGTAAGCATGGGAATAGGTATTTATCGGTTATTTTATGCGGTATATTATAATCCATTATAATCAATTTACTTAATCTTTTTGTTTTAAATGTCGATGTATTAAAAACATCAATTCTATCTCAAAACTTGTTAAACCTATTCAGAAACGCAAACTTTCATCAACACGTAAAAGAACCGACTAGAATATCACAGAATTCAAAGACATGTATAGATATTCTATTCACGAACTTTGATATCAATAATATAGTTGTTGACGTCGTTGAGCTTGGCCTTTCGGACCATAGAGGAGTTTTAGTGACTACTCAAAACATAACAAATAAGACAAAATACTTACGTAATCAATACTCTTATATGACCCGTATTTATAACCAAAGAAACATATACAATTTCAAAACTGAATTACAAAATACAGACTTTACATCCATGATTAACCCTCAAAACACGATAATTGAAAATTTTGACCGATTTCATACTGAAGTTAAAAACCTACTTGATCGATGCATTCCAAAAATACAGTTTAAACCGAAACCTAAACCAAAAAGACAATGGTTAACTCGCGGCATCAAAATTTCATCTGAACACAAACGCCACCTAAAAATATTGATGACTCAAACTGACGACCCAGTTTTAAAAAAACATTCTAAAACATATGATAAAATTCTCAAACAATCTGTATACATCTCCAAAAAAATTAACAACATTAATAGAATAAACAAATCTAAAAACAAAGTAAAAACAGTTTGGCAAATCGTGAATGAACAAACAAATAAAACCAAGACAAAAAAAACCGAAAATATGAGCCTAAACATAAATGGTAGTATTACAAACGATCCGCAACTAGTAACGAATACTTTCAATACCTTTTTTGCCTCCGTAGGATCAACAACTAGTAATAGTATACCGCACGGCCGCCCTGTCATTAACCCAACCAGCAACACATTTTTCTTGTCGCCTGTAGATCCCTGCGAGACGTTCAAATGTATTAAACAGTTAAAGAATAAAACTAGTCATGGAATTGATGAAATTCCTCCCTCACTTGTCAAATTATGTGCCACTGAATTGACAAATCCTCTCACGGACCTAATAAACCAATCCTTTTCCTCAGGAATATTCCCAGAAAGCCTTAAAATCTCACTAATAAAACCGATATTTAAAAAGGGAGACCTTTCAGACACCCAAAATTATCGACCAATTGCTTTGCTCAATACCTTTTCGAAGATCTTTGAATCCATTATGACAAACCGACTTACATCCTTTTGCAACAAATTTAATGTGTTTGATGAACGACAATACGGATTTAGGAAACAAAGATCTACCACACTAACAGTATATAAATTTGTTCAAGAAGCGTTAAAATTAATTGATAATAAGAAATACGCGTTCGGGCTGCTCCTGGACATGAGTAAAGCATACGATCGAGTTCGACATGACATACTCCTAAACAAACTATACGGAATTGGTATTCGTGGCACCGCGCATAAATGGTTTACCTCTTACCTAATGAACCGCCAACAAATAGTCGAAATAGAATTCTATAATGACAATACTAAAACATTATCCAAAGTTCGGTCTTCCACAATTAACACAACTTGTTCTATCCCACAAGGTAGCGTGTTGGGCTGCATCTTATTTATACTATATATTAATGACTTACCAAAATTACTTAATACTAATATCAAATCCCTACTCTATGCAGATGATATTTCTATCATATTTCCCAGCGCGAACACTGCTGAAGTTACGAACACCTTAGACACAATATTTAATACAATTTTACCTTGGCTTGAAGATCATAATCTAATTATAAATCTGCAGAAAACGAACTTAATACAGTTTAGACCCTACCAAAGATTGGCCCTAGAAATAAATTATTCATACCTATCACAAAATCTAGAACTTACCAGCACTTGCCCACTACTTGGCTTGAGCATTGACGAAAACTTTAACTGGAAAGCCCATGTTGATAAAATCTCTGTTAAATTATCCAGATTTGCTTATGCTCTCAAACAAATATTAATAAATACCAACTTAAAAACTGCTGTATGTGCTTATCATGCTTTTGCCCAGTCATGGCTGCAATATGGTATCATTTTGTGGGGCAATAGTGTAAACGCTAAAGACCTATTTTTACTACAAAAAAGATGCATACGAGTTCTAACCAAGATAAGTAATGAGGAAAGTTGTAGACCACATTTTACGAAATTAAATATTCTCACCCTTACATCCTTATACATCATAGAAACCTGCAAATTTGTGCGAAAACACGAGAGCTTATTTGTAAAACCCCAAAATCCCATACCACAACTACATAACTTACGTATCCGCAATAAACTTGTACAAGCAGTTCCCGCTAACCTACATTTCTTCAACAAAGGCCCTTACTCAATGTCCATTCGAATATATAACCACATCCCTCAGTATATAAAAAATGAAAATAAATATAATAGCTTTGTAAATAAGCTCAAGACTTACCTTTTAACCAAATGCCCATACACTTTGCAAGAGTTTATGGACAATTAAATAGTAAAGTATATGGACTATAGCATATTGTGACCTATTTAATTAGTTTAATTACCTAAAATAATAAATATAGACAGTCAAACAAGTTTGTCAGTAGAAAAAGGCAAGAAATTTAAACCTTTTTTGGGATGCGAACTCCTCGCGCCTACATTTTTCCAAATTTACCGCTTTTCTCTACTGACGGAAATAGCTTGACAAATTATAAATAGTTATATAATGTATGAATGTTTAAATATCTTACTTTTTTTACGTATAATATGTTGCCACGCCCTAGTAGGGTCCATGCTGTACTGAATGAAACTTAAACACCTTTATAAACACCATGGATTGCATCGAATAAATGATTATGATTATGATTATGATTAAGTAAATTATACAGGTCAGAATTTTAAAAGTAAAACTCATTTATACCCAATAATAATAATTAATATGGGTAGCACATCGTAACTGGTGAATTTCCAATATGACTTGGAACTCCGGTAGCCGTCTAAGAAGTGTAACACTCTTACGGTAGATGTCGCTAAGGGTCCCCTTGACCTATAATATGGTGGAAAGATTTGCTGGCTATGGATGAGGTCTTGGTGGCTCAGATGGCAGAGCACTGGAGTATCGATCCAGGGGTCGTGAGTTCAAGTCTCACCCAAGACAGTAATTTTTCCCCTTTTAAATTTATTCATTTATACCCACTTGTTTCGTATGAATAAGTGACATAACTCCCTAGGGAAGTTATAGCTTTTTTTCACAATCCATAACTCCCGTGGGAACAATAGGTCTTGGTTCTTTGGTACACCTGCATGAAATAAGATCTTGAGAAGATGAAGATATTATTATATACGTACCTATACTGTAAACACTTGTTTACACACGATCTGTTATGTAAATAAATGTATGTAGGTACCTAACTATCGACGTTTACAAGTAAACGGTAAAGTAAGTATATTAATAGCCCCTGTAATTAAATCACCACCTGGCTATTATATTACTATAGCCTTAGTCACACACCATGATGAATAAAACCCAATGATTAACAGTGATAACTAATTACTGCCGGCGTATTATGGATAGCTTTATCCATCTTTATCCACGTGATAAAACAAATGTCACTTTTTAACACCATGGGATAGAAAGTGACGGACACCGTTTTATCACGCTGTCACGTAGACAAGAACGACCATCATATCCGCACTGGATGCACAATAATATCTGCCTCCTATGATATAGTAATGCAATTGAATCTATATTACGTATTAAATGTCACTATAATACGAGTATATATTACTTAATATAAATGAGAAAATAACTCTGTCTGTTATCTCAAACGTTTAAGTAAGCCGATAAACCGATTTAACTTAAATTTGGTGTGGAGATATTCTGAATCCCGAGGAAAGACACAGCATATTTTTAATCACGGACATTAAAATACGTTCCCAGAAAATGACATTCTAAGAGGGTAAGGGAGACTCTATAATATTTACTATTTATAATATTTATGGCTGTCGCTGCCGCGTCAATGTCGTGGCCGAGCTAGGCGGGCGGTCCTGAAAGCTTCGTTCGTGGCCACAGAAAACCGCCTTCTGTGGTGGTACCATCCACCACCACCGTTCAGTCACCGCCGCGCCACCATACACGGCGCACGCGCCTGTTGCAACCTATGAACGCGCTTTAGAGGTTGCCAGCAACAACGGTTCGAAATTTGAACGAAGCGAATTTAAATTCGAGTTCGTAATTCGATTTTTTGTGCGCGTGTGGTGTAGATTTTGTTTTGGTGGTGAATTTTAATTAAGGGTAAGTTTTAGTATGTGAATAAAATGGAATTTTATCGCGTGTTCTAGTTTAACAAAAGTCGTATGTCAAGGCATAGGCAGCCCTCTGCCTCCATGAATCCCTAATCATAATGTATTTTGCTTATGCTAGTAGGTATTCCAATTCCAAAAAAATATTCTGAAATATATACTTGGGATGAGTACCTATAGTTTTTACTTATCCCGAGTACCTATAGTTTTTTTCAAAACACCAGTTCGTAAAGGCTCTCTTTAGTCTTTAAATACTTTAGCCACAAGAATGACAAAGTAATTAGATGCAAATTTTTAGTTGTTTCCCACCGTGAATCCTGGTGGGATTGACTTTAAGTGATGATTTTGAACAATAAATATTTGGTAGCGTTCTTTTGGATTTGATTCGTACTTAATGTTTTAGATTTTAGGTAGATAGTATTTTCCTCGCGTTGGTGCGGTGAAATTTTTTGTAGATATTTCACTCGGAAGCTTGTTTAATCCTCGTGTCTTAAAACCCTCGCAACGCTCAGATTCCCTTTTTGGAAACTTTCGCTTGCACGGGTATCAATATTAGCAAGAGCAGTTAAACAACGACTTGCCCTCTTGTAAAACAAAAAACCTGGCAGTGCATCAAAGGAGATAGTAGAGTCAGACCAAGTTAAGCTGGCAACGATTTTGATTTTTTATTTTATTTTATTATTATTTAAATACATTTACACGGCTTCCGAGCTAAGCCAATACACCGCATAATTAGATTAATTACGTATACAAATACAATAAATATATATAAAGTTGATAGCACAGACTGTACAAGTGTTAAGTAAACGTCACAATTTCATAGAAGTTTTACGTTTAAAATAACACTTGCACAGTCTGAGCTATCAAAACTGCTGCCAGTTAACTGACTCTAGCACTGTAGAGCTTTCCAGAGCTTGACAGTGCATTTCGTATCATTTGATATTTACCAGTCGCTTTTCGGTGAAGGAAAACATCATGAGGAAACCGGACTAATCCCAAGAAAGCCTAATTTACCCCCTGGGTTGGAAGGTCAGATGGCAGTCGCTTTCGTAAAAACTGGTACCCATGCCTTAGTTGCCAAGCGGACCCCAGTCTCCCATGAGCCGTGGGAAAATGCTGGGACAACGCGAGGAAGATGATGATGATTATTTTTTTCAGGTGGGATAAAGAGGGAAAGATCGATGGTAGAGCGTAGACAATGGTCATGATTATTTTCAGATAAAAAATGTACCTAGTGAGAAAAAACTTTATAATAGTGTCATTAAAAATATGTGAAGGCGGCACCTTAACCGCTTTTACTGACCCACTTAAAGTTTTCAGCCTTTATTGTCTAAGGGGTCATCCATCACACGTTTAGGGGGGGGAGGTAGTCAAGAAAATGAGACATGTTATGACAAGGGGGGGCGTCACAAACTTTGTGACGTCACATTAACCTCATCATTAACCGAAAAATTATTTTAATAATTTTATATTCTGTTAAATAACGAGTTTTTGGAACGATAATCGTTTTTATTCGTTTCATTTCCTATCCTAATCGGTTTTGAGTTATAAAATTACTAATATTTTAATATTAATTATACTTAATTCGATTTGCCGATTTCGTCAAAAAATGTGACGTCACACCAGGGGGAAGGGGTTTGCCAAATGTGACCAAGTGTGACGGGTCAAAAAACCTAGAAATTCGTGTGACGTAATTAATGAATTACCCCTAACTATTATTATACCGATAAATAAATAATTAAAGCCAAGAATACATTGTTGGATATTCTTTGAATAATCCATGAAGAGAAGACGGATATGTAGTTTTCCGATTGCGGCAGCCTACTGACCTATTTCTGTAGCACCTGCGTCTGTCTTCTGATAACAAGTAAATAATAAGGACTGCCAGTCTTTTGACAACACATAATTGCGGGCTTGTAGAGCATGAGCATTAACTGACATAAATGTCATACAGTGTGTTAATCCAATACTGGCAATACCAGATATACGAGTACCTATAATTAGTTTATCCGTGTCATCGTTAATTAAATAAGAAGGCTTTTTTTAAGATTATACTTAATTATGCCACAGAATAAATAATAGTACTAGGTACAGAAGACTCACTCTCTAACAAAATGCGTCTGTCACTATCAGCATAGATATGGCCGCCACGCGAGATTATGGCAAACCCCAAAATTGGGGTCGAACGGATGTACTTTTAGCTACCTGTAGCAAAGCGACGAAATGGCGGAGTAAGCCACGCCTGATTATGCCCCCACATTATTTTTGAAAATTTAACAAGTAATACAAAAAAAGTGTGCTAGCCCTCTAGCGGAGTAGGCCGGGCCAGATACGAACCTGCGGCGTCTTCGTCATCAGAGGGCCTATCGCGAACCACGTTCGACGTGTTGCCTTTCTGCCGCACTTGTAAATTCGTACGTAACTGTGAGAGGGAGGCAACGCATCGAACGTGGTTCGCGGTAGACCCTCACGTCCTCTAGGCTACCCCGTCACGGCGGTACTCGACTACTCGTCCCAATTTCTAGAGTATATATGCGATCTAAGGGCGAACAGTACGCGCTTGCACCGTGATTACGATATAGCGAGTGAAAACACACAAGCACAAATCAAAATATTTAATACAATAATTTGATCTTTTTCCCTATGTTGAGAATTGAATTGAAGAGATTGACAGTCTTTATTATCATAATGTCTTCTTTCTTCAATTCTTGTATATCATAATAATCTGACGTACAATGTATAGTCCGCTATTTATTAATTGTTTAAAGTGGCTCCAATTAACATTAACAACCAACAAGCTGGTGAACCACAAGAACTGAACAGTGCTAATGATAATGACTATGAGTTTGCGTATACGCAGTAATGTGACGTGGATATTTTAGTGCGCATGTAACACCCTTGGTGTTACAGCCGTCCATAAGCTACGGTGACCGCTTCCCATCAGGCGGGCCGTATGCTTGTTTGCCACCGACCTGGTATTAAAAAAAAATTAGGAACAGATTTTCTAAAAAACCAGCCGAGTGCGTGTCGGACACGCACACGAAGGGTTCCGTAGATACCTAAGCATAAAACGGCAAAAAAATCACGTTTGTTGTATGGGCCCGGAGCCCCACTTAAATATATATTATATTCTGTTTTTATAAACGAATTCTTATTCTTTAGTATTTGTTGTTATAGCGGCAACAGAAATACACTACAGTGAAAATTTCATTTACGATTCATGAGATACAGCTTGGTGACAGACAGACAGACGGACAGACGGATAGCGGAGTCTTAGTAATAGGGGTACGGATTCCTAAAAACACAATGTTAGTGCACGTTTGTAGACACACGTACAGTCAACAACGAAATTAAGGTCATGATCGTGATGGGTCCGTCACAAGTCACTGTAATCAAGTGACCACGACAGCAATTATTTAATAATCACCATTAAGTGATCGATTGCCTACTTGTGTCAGCATTCTTTACAACATTGTCACCTGTTTTCCTCGTATTTGCTAACCGATGTGTTAGGAATCTCTATCCTGTAGGTACGGATATTATAATAGGCCTTAGATCATTTAGTAACTGGAGACAGGATGGCTGACATTTTCTGTACGAAACAGTCAGCCGATTTTTGCGGGGGAGGGGACGTTAAATGTATTGCTATTTCTATAGTTCATTTTTTTAGCATTAGAAAGAACTCCACAGAAGCAAGCGTGCTGTTAGCACTAAATAAATAAATAAATGCTAAAAGAAACGGATTATACATGATTTATATAATGTAACATATAAATAGCTATGTCATTGTCAGTCCATACAAAAGATTACACAATTGTGTTTGGTTTTCGGCAAAGGGGTTAGCTCTTAAAGGCGACTCCAGTTATTAAATGTTCTAAGTAATAGGCCAATTAAATTACATTTTTTCCAGGAATTAATTCCCAGTAAGCTGGAAATCATCTTAATACCTTCATTTTAGCGTAATACGAGATTGCTCCATTCCAGGAGCTATGAAAAAAATTTAGCTCTTTTTCTGTTTTTTGCTTGTAATTCAAAAACAGTACATACCCCCGACGGAAAATTTGAAAATTAATCAATATCTGGGAGACCGAGCTTTGCTCGGAAAACATAAAAACTCAAAAATGCGCGGTTTCCCTGAGATAAGACCTAGCTAGATCGATTTATCGCCCCCGAAAACCCCCAAATAGCAAATTTCCTCGAAATCGTTAGAGCCGTTTCCGAGATACCCGAAATATATATAAAGTTAATAATATAAAGTTTAAAGGTATTAGATAAGCTTGTGAAACTTAACCTATAGTCCGTTTTTTTAGCATTAGAAAGAACTTCGCAGAAGTAAGCTTGTGGTTCCAAATCCGGCACTTTTAGCGGTAATAATTTGAAGTAAATTATATGTATTGACCATGGTACATTAGATAATTCAATAATTATTTAACAATTAAAGAGCCTGATAAAAACTGCACGCTTGCTTCTGTGGAGTTCTTTCTAATGCTAAAACAATGAACTATACTCTAAGAAAATATCAAGGTTGTACGTGTACAGTGGCTCACAAACCCTTAATTGTCTGTACTGTACCCACACAGTCCCTACCCTAGTCCTTGAGGGGGCGTGCGTCCGGCAAGCTGCGTACGCGCCGGGTCAATATCCGTAACGATATTCTGTGGACGGCTTTATGCGGTAACCTTATTGCCGTGACTGTCTCACCATACAAAATTGTCCTATTTTTAATTTTAACCGTATCTTATAGTGAAATGGAATGAATTTAGTTTGAGAGAATAATTAAACAAAAATGCTACTTTATTCGGTTTATGAAATGTTATAATTGAAATGAAACGGAATGTACACTATATAATGCACATTGGGCCTTACAAGACAAAAGTATTCTTAAGGGGCCTAACAAAAATTATAAGCGTACGAGTATATCGGATATTATATCCACAAACGCCAATAAAAAAGAGAAAATGTGACAGGATGACAAGTACAACGAAAAGTGACGTCGTATTTAAACTTTTGTGAGACTGTATACTAACATTGAATCATTTTACGGATTTTTTTACGTGATACACGGCCGTCGTGAACGCTGCTCGCACTGTTAGTGCTTAAGAAAGGAGACCTAATAGGCTCTCCGAAACATGTCGCGCGAGTGACTTAATACAAGTGAGAATAAACCGTAAATGTATTCAATGAAAAGTGACGTATTTATTTCTCTAAATTATTTAAGTTTTCTATAAATGATTGTCACACTAGGCTCCCTGAAAATAATTAGGTGAAAGACAAAAAATACATGAAACCAGAACTGCACGGCTGCCATCAGTTTGGCATTGACATAAACGCTATCGTGAACGTAATTTACTTTCGATAGGTAATTTACCGTTTACTCGTACTAATTGAATAATAATTGTTTATACGACAACGGTTTCACTCACTTGAATTTTTAGTCGCTATTGGCGACATGTTTCGGGCCCGTCGGGGGTCCTTCCTCAGGCTCGAGTGCTCGCGCTTGAATAATAATTCTTGCACTTTTTTTTAGTATACTTAGAAAGGGACAGTATCGTTTGGAGTGGAGTGAAGTTAGGCACATAAGACCGAAAAGAAACGTAAAACGTGACATACGGCACGTTTATTCACTGAAAGTAAGTGAAAAATACTCTGCCAACTGATGTTAGAGGCTCTGAAGACTTTGGAAAGTAATAACGCTTGCCACTAGGACGCGACATTCTATTTTAATGATGAATTCCTCCGTAAAACTACCCAATTACTGTGTTTACTAGCATATAATTAACTGTGATTAGTTTTTACCAGACGCCAGGCCACAAATGAAGATAATTTGATAATCAGCGTTAAGTCTGACTTGCGTTGCGTGGCAATTGTTTTTCATTTAAAAATAAACTCCAGTAAATTACTTAACCATGAGGCTTTAATTTAATGTAAACTGACAATAAACGCGAAAACCAATTACAATCATGACTTGATTTACTTTGAATAAAAACTGCATCCAATTATCTCTATTTTATTTTTAGATCGACAGTTCTTTTCCATAGTTCTATTAGCTTAATCGGTTTCGTTTTTTACGATTTTAACCTCTTACCTAATTTTTAGAAACTAAAATAATTTAACATGTTACAATTCGACCTGCATGATTAACATACTTAGTATACATATCAGACACAAAAGTAATATAATTAAAAATGTATTAATGTAAAGAATACACGGTTGCATAAAGCCGTCCTCTCCTTTCACTGCCTGAACCAGTTTGCGTGAAGTTCAGGGTCGCAAGCGCATTTATTTTTCTTATAGTTTTAGCAGTAGACTAGACTAAGTCCTATTTTGTACTGTATTCACCGGACATATGGTCTAAAATCAATATTTTAAAACCAAAGCAATGAACGACCACCTATGTATGTATGGTTCTTTATAGGTAATTTAAAACATGTTAATTTAATAAAAAACATAGTTGATTATGTTACATTTTTTGTGCTAAGCCGAAGCCTGATATGTTATACTTTTTTTGTCATTATTAACGAGGCTTGTTAATTATACATGCTTACATAATTAAACAAGCGTGTGAAGATTTGGTCAGGAACGAAATTCCACATATCAGTTACACACACAATTCCATTACTTAGTATCCGCGTCTCCCTCGCACTTTGTGTTCGAAAATTGTTTGAATTTGAATTTGGAAATCTGCCGTTCGACATACTGTAGTACTGGAATCTGCATTAATTAATAGGGGGCAGCTCTAGAGCCGACTAAAGCGACACATTAAATGGTTGACTCGCAGTTTGTAAGTCGAATATAGTGACTTAATGATATGAACCAGAGTCTCAAGTATTAACTTACAAACTAAGTAAGTATCTAAATATATGCGGATTATGAGTCACATTTAGTTCAATACCATTCTGAACACGTGGCAACTAAACCAGTAGGTATTTGACAATACCGGCCCGACAAATGGAGGCTGATTCTGTGAGCAATTTGTTTAATTTCATCTTATTTTGATACGAACTTGTGTCAGCGTGCAGCGTTACACCAATCATCGTGAGCCGCTAACACTGAATGCCTTGAATAAATATATATAGTCCAGTCATTACATCCAAAAAACCGACCCTACCCGTGAATAATCAGTTCTTGGATTTTTTTTCGTACGTCCCTCGGGGGGGTCACTGGGAGTGTAAATTCAAAAAGTAGACTTGACTTGAGTTTACACTCCCAGTGATCCACCCGAGGGACCTACGAAAAAAAAATCCAAGAACTGATTATTTGTGAATAATCATCATGGTCAAAATCTATAATAAATAAAATAAATAAAAATAAAAATCGTTTATTTCAGACTAAGTAAGTCCATAAAAATGTTAGTTATATTACAAACTTAAATTAAATTAAATAATGACTGAACTAATAACATAGGTAAACTAATATTTTGGGACAATGTTACAAAATCTACCTAGTCCCACAGTAAGCTCAATAAGGCATGAGCTGTGGGTGCTAGACGACCTTATATGTAATAGACAAATACCTACCTACTCGTACTTAAATACATATGTACGTAACTCAACAAAAAATATCTGTGATAAACACACGAATAAATGCCCTTACCAGGATTGGAACCCGAGACCTCCTGCTGCATAGGCATGGTCACTACCAACTAGGCTGGGAGGCCGTCATGCAATCTGGACTGGTATCATAGGGCATTTCGCTTGCAATCATTGGTGCAAGTGAGATGCCTGATGACACGGATTAAGGACGTATCAAAATAAAATCAAAACTTTTTTAAAATTTTAAAACAGAATCGAGCTATGTTCAATGAAGATTGATAGTGCATTAAGCCATGTTTATTTTATAGCTTGTTCCGTGATTACGCATGTACAGAGGTTATGCAAATTATAGTGTAATTTTGTGAACTGTTGAATAATAGATGAACCTGATGGTAGTGTTTTGATTGGATAAAAACGATGGTAAAGTTTACAATGTAACATGTACGAATATTTAGTGTTTTATCTGAGTTACCTTTGGGACACACTTCGGAGTACGAGATTACAAAATTATTGCTTGAATGATATTTCCCACATTTCCTTTTTTCATACAATTTTTTTTTTTACTACGCTCTTATAAATATTATATTCACTCAAAGCTACAACGGAAAGCTACACGGGGCCATTCCATTACTGTCATACAGAGTCTATGAAAAATGGTAACGGAATGGAAGTAAAAACTTGGGACACATTTTTTTGAGTAGAAATAACATAAAATTTCTAAATAAAAAAGGATAAGGATAAAATAAAAAAGGAGTAGTATACATTTTAAATAAATAGGTCCATATGTCAAGCAGCATTTTATTAATTTACTTATACTAATTAAAAATACGATTGTAAATAAAGCTACTTAGTAAGGTTAAGGTGAGGACCCGGGTATGTCCTTAAACTGGTGTACTTTCGTTTGGGCCAAATACATTTCGCCAAATTTCACTTCCCAACAAACTTATCGCAATAGTTTCATTTCCCAAAGGAACCTTTAGCAAAGTCACACTTCGCATATAATTTATTTGGTCAAATTATCATTTGGCATGATTTTACTTTGTCAAATGTTATTAGGACAAAAACTTATTTAGCAAACGTTTTTTATTGTCTAATATTATATTCCAAAAAGATGTTTGGTCAAAATTGTCACTTTGCAAATTTGACAAATAGGCATCTCTATTTAAATTTGTACTTTTTGTTATGTTAATATCGGTACGTTAAATTCTACGTAATTTGGGTGGGTTGGGTTAGGTTTGAACTGCGATTCTCACAAAACGGAACTGCTATCAGAAAAGTGGGTTAGGTTAGGTTAGAACTGTGACCCTCACAGAATCGAAATGCTATTAGAAAAGTGGGTTAGGTTAGGTTAGAACCGCTGTCCTTACAGAAACAAAATACTATGTAGGTACGAGAAAAAGGTCATCGAAGTGGATTAATTTATTTAATAGAATAACGAGATGTAAAACATTTGCATGACATTTTAAACTAAAATGTGGTTTAAATTTTGGTGGTTATTTACTATTTTTGGGTTATAATGATTACTATGGTGTTATTTGCTTTAATAGAATAGCAAGATGTATCAAATTTGGTTATCATTTTACATTAAAATGAAGTTTTAATTTTAGTGATCATTTACTACATATTTTTGGCAGTAAGAATGTTTTTTTTTGACGTTACCTTTTTTGCAGCCTCCTAAGCTCTCTGTTGGTATGTAAATTGTATGCCATGCAATATTTTGGGACATGTAAGTTATGCTTAATGATACATTTGACTAAATAATATTTGGTAAAATGAAACTTGTCCAAGTAATTATTTGCTAAACAATAACTTGCCAAAAAAGACTATTGCTAACTGAACATTTGCGATAAGTTATTTTGCCAAACATTTTTTTGGGAAATGATAATTTGGGAAACATAGTTTGGGATGTGATACTTTGGGAAACGTTTTTGGCCTATTCGTTAGTAAACCCCTTAAACTACGTCCAAGACCACCGGTGGACGGGCAGCAGCGTCCCTCAAATTCGGTGTACTCGACTGCGCTCGCCAACCCACCTGCCAAGCGTGGCGATTATGGCATTCACCCCCCATAAGGGGGAGGCCTATGTTCAGCAGTGGACGTCTTATGGCTGAGATGATGATGAAGGTGAGTCAGGCTATTCAAATCAATACACCTTCAAACAAACGCATTTATTTATTTTATTATGCGTGCTTTTATTTATTTATGCGATACCTTGTTGTTATGTTATTTCAAATGCAAAACGAAGGCTGCTTATAAATCACAATAATTACTGTGTATTAAGAGCCCTTCAACGTGCACACTAGCGCCACAGCTAAATAATCGTGATTATTTAAATTTAACGAAAGATATTGAAAAAAAGGGGGCGCTACGTACTGTATTGTGTATTTAAGTACCTTTTGAATACATTAAACTAGTTTTTATGTTGCTGGTTTCGTCGATCTAGGAACTTAAAACAAAAACGGCCGTTTTATCTTTGGACGCATAGATTGACAAATCCAGCAACATAAAAACTAGTTTGATGTATTCAAAAGGTACTTAAATACACAATACAGTACGTAGCGGCCCCTTTTTTTCAATATCTTTCGTTAAATTTAAATAATCACGATTATTTAGCTGTGGCGCTAGTGTGCACGTTGAAGGGCTCTTAACTTTGTTACACAGGTATAGGCTAATAGGAAATACGGATAGTCGGATAATAATCAATCATGCACTTAGGTGACCAGGCAAATTATATGCAGTACATAGTTTATAATCGATCGTTTATCTTAGAAGTACATATTACGAATAAAACTTGAAATAACAGGGTTCCGCATTAGTATAGCCCTATATATTATCAGTGGGGAGACACTCCTGACAGTCCTGACTTCAGTCGAACTTGGCTCCTCCGTTCGGCTCAGCATTGCCCTGAGCAATTATTAGGGTTGGCACCAGTTGACTTCCTTTTGCGTGCACGACCACAGATATGGTAATCACTTGAATTTTGACAACTCTAAATAGTCGAAAGGGATAGTGCCATATATTAGAAAGGGATAGCATGATTCGACCCTGAACCGCTGTCAAACTTCGGATTTGTAGGAAGTATCCTTTCTGTACGGTAGTACTATTATTTATTATCTAAAAACATTTAGAGGACAATCTTAGGCTCACCATGCATAAATTGCATAAGCTGTAGTTATCAGAAATTACTGGCACCGGTTTTTGTATGGAAAAATCTGAAAACAGCACCTGCAGGCGTATTATCCACGTCCACGGATCGTTTTATCCACGTGATAAAATAACTGTCACTCTTTAACTCCGCGGGAAAGAAACGACCATCATATCCGTACTCAATCTCCTCTTTAACCTAATCATAAAAATTCCGGTGGTATTCCAGTTCCGCGTTTTTTGATAATTTCAGCCCATGTGTAGTGCCTTACACATACCGAGAAAGCAATGACATAAAACTACTGTAAAACGTAAACATAGCCGTGACGTAACAATTTCGTTCATTGAATTTCATCGCATATCGAATAGAGACCTTGTTATATTTGACTGTCCCTCTATTTCATTGTATGACGTGTCCTGTTTCGAAACTAGGGCGGAACGGATCGCAAATCGCAACCTACACTGTTGTCGCCAACGAATATTATGAATAGGATATATATACTAGCTACCCACCGGGTTACACAAAACCGTAACAAATTATACAGCTAATTAAACGTTCCTCATATCTCATTATCATAATGATATATCATTTTCTATTCATAGGTGAAAACCGCATGAAAATCCGTTCAATAGTTTTTGAGTTTTAAGTGTAGTGCAGAACACTTACCTACGCTTAATAAGTCGTGACTTTGATAATAATAATTAACTGAAAAATATAAAAAAAAAAACAAAGTTATAATAGTTTGTAAGCCGCCCGTACTGAAAGCGAGGACCTACAACTTAAAAATAGACAAAAAACGTCGCGATTATAGATAGATTAATTATATCGTCGACTGAGTGATGTGACAAGCTTAAGGTCCGAGTGTTTTATCAGCAAATCGCTAATGCCAACACACAATGTTGACCTCATGAATCAAAGCTAAGTGATAATTTGTCTGTCCGTCCGTTGTTCGCCTTCACACCTAGCTAACATTCGCACAAACTGTGTAGGTATTTAGATTGCATTCCCTGCTCAAGAGCTTTTGAGTCAAGTCCTGTTCAAAATAATCTAATTTAATGTGATAGGTATTAAAAATATGCAACATGAATGTTAAAAAAATACGCGTTGTTAATTGTCAAATTGAAATATTTACATAGATTAGGGCCAGGTACCATGGCCTGAAATATTTACATATTTTAGGGCTAATAGGTACCATGGCCCTAATCTATGTAAATATTTCAATAATCTTTCTTTGAACAATAATCTGGCGGGTAAGTATCTATATAGGTAGGAAAATTATTGTTATTTTTGCTCAAAGTCGCGAGCTCTTTCGATCCTCCTTTTGATACAAGAAAAAAGAGACCCATTTTTCATTATTTTCTTTGACAGTAACACAATAGAATAGACGCTACGAGAACTGGAAATGTGTAGTTTTCGTACACTTCTGCTCCAATCCAAATAATATCAAATTATGCTTATTTTTTCCCGCGAATGACTCACAAACAGCTGTGTAAATTTCATTCGATGGCATGCGTACGCGTTTGCATCAGTGTCATTTTGGACGGCATTTTGATTTTCCAAAACGTCCCGCTTGGCGCGCCGTCCAAAATCCCATACAAAATAGACATAGGGGCTGTCCATAAATTACGTCATCGATTTTTGACGATTTTTGACCCCCCCCCTCCCGTAAAATGACCCGGTTTCCTCCTACGGCATGCTACCATCATCCGATGTCCAGACCCCCCCCCCCCCTAATTTGAAATGACGTAATTTATTAATAGCCCCATAACACAAACGCGAACGCTCGTCACCCTATCGATTGAAATTTACACTAGGGGTTCTATTGGAAATTTTGAGGAAGTGTACGATACCTTCCGCCCGGATAGTGTAAGAAATCGTGATGTTTCCCAGCATTGTCGACCTCGGTTCGATATTAAATCTAGTTTGAGTAGGAAATAATGTCTTATGTTTCTATTAATTGACGTTTAGTTTAGACACTTGATTGACAGGGGCATGATTATATTGACAGTCATACGACACTGAAAGAAAAAAGTGGATGGTACAATCAGCAACACTCCTAACTGTACATCGGTGGACCTTATTAGAAAAGGCATAAGGTCCACCGTTGTACAGTTAACGATGGTATTATTCCGTACTGATGAATGGCAATGGGGCGGGCCGTTTAATAGCAATCACATATTTACTGTTTTTTTTTAGCAACTAGGTACATGTAATATTTTGATATACCTTTGATTTT
The DNA here is from genome assembly GCF_963556715.1 of Cydia fagiglandana. Lineage (NCBI taxonomy): Eukaryota > Metazoa > Arthropoda > Insecta > Lepidoptera > Tortricidae > Cydia > Cydia fagiglandana. The sequence continues at coordinate 2,667,555 of NC_085951.1, read as the reverse complement.
AGGGTTCCCTAGTCAACTAGGAACCATTCCAGTTTAGCTATGTTCATCTTTCGTCCGCGGCTTAGATCAGTGATCGTTCGTAAATAAATATTTAATAATAAATATTTGGGGACAATCTTACTTGAGTGTCTGCAACGCGGATTATTCCAATTCCGAACCTCCTCAACAAAAAACTCACTTTCTTGTAAAATTATTTAATTCTTTTGGTTGAAAGACTACATTATATACACATATTTGCATGCATGTATTGGATAAAATACACTATAATTATTTTGTCAGTAATAAAGCTCGCACTAGCCATCCATACATGATTTATCGTATAATCAAGTTAGTCCTCGCCCGCCTCATGACATAATGTATCGTGACAAGATCGCGCGATAGCCGATCGCATGACATGATGTTGCCACGACACGACTTCTATAGCGACATTGATGTATAAGCTTCGGAAGAGAAGTAGCTTATGATGACAAAAAGTAGAGATACATGCGTACATAATTGGACGTATCTCCCTAGACAATAGGCCAGTCAAATTCGATTTTATCAGGAATTAATTCCCAGCTAGCTGGAAATCGTCTTAATACCTTAATTTGGTTCTAAATTAGTGTAATCAGAGCTTGCTCCATTCCAGGAGTTGTGGAAAAATTTTTGCTCATTGCTTATATACTTGGTCAAGCAGATCTTGCCAGTAGAAAAAGGCGGCAAATTTGAAAAATGTAGGCGCGAAGGGTTATCGTCTCATAGAAAATTTGAATTTCGCGCCTTTTTCTACTGACAAGATTTGCTTGACCGTCTATAGTTCAAAAACGGTACGTCCGACGGAAAATTTGATCTTGATAAAAATTGACATCTGTGGATCCAAAATATAGGTACCTTAATATAAATTCGTAGTCAAAGACGGTAAAAAATGGCCCACATATATATATATATATATATATATATATATATATATATATATATATATATATATATATATATATATATATATATATACATATATATATATATATATACAGTAAAAAATAGTGCGGAGGAGGAGGAGGAGGAATATTATATACATATAAACGAAAACGGCTCTAATAATTTCGATGAAATTTGCTTTATGGGGGTTTTCGGGGGCGATAAATCGATCTAGCAAGATCTTATCTCTGGGAAAACGCGCATTTTGGAGTTTTTATATGTTTTCCGAGCAAAGCTCGGTCGCTCAGATATTTAGTTTTAATTTAAGAATGTAGATAATTTTGATGTATTTTGCATCATCATCATCTTCCTCACGTTATCCCGCTTGGCAACTACCTAACGATTTTGCGTACAACAACGATCGAAACTCGTAGCATCACGTACAACCAATTATCGCCAACAATGCCAGTTATATCATCTTTGCATTCTGGGCTATCATCTAATAACCGTGTCAAGGTCGCGGCCGTGCATTGTGGTGACTCAGATAATTAGACAGCCTGTCAAAATGACTGAAACCAGTCAAATGGGTATCGGTACCAAACCCCGAACAATTTAATGAGATTAGATTTCCTTTTCTTTACAACAAGTTGCCAAAAGTAATAAAAACTTAGACAAATGTTAACACTTTTCGTCGCAAAGTTTAACAGCTCCTACTTGACAAGACACTTTATAGCGTTAAAGAATACTTAAATAATAACTATTAATGTATCCATTAGAATCAATAGACTACTTAATTAATTGATTATTATTCAAATTGTAGGTATATGTAATTGAAATTGAATTATATTTTTAATGTTTTTTTTATTTTTCTACGTTTGTAAAATAATGTAAATATTAGTTTAAAACGTGTACCTAGCGTACCTATACCTTGACGATCTCACTATGTGTGCTTATTTTTGTTTGAATTAATGAAAATTTTGTATCGCTATTGAGAAATAAATAAATCTGAATCTGAATCTATTACTAGAAAGTAAAAAAAAACTTCTATGCACTCTATTTTCTTTGTACAGTCGCCACCAGCTATATAGTGATTATACTAATTATGTACCTATTAACCAATGGATTATAGAAATCTAAATAAATAAATCATATTATTATTATTATATCAAAGCGGCCGAGGTGCTCAAAAATATCTAAACACGCACTCTAATGCCTTGACAATAGAGGCGTGTTCAGATATATGAGAGCACCCTGGCCGCTCCGATATATCTGATGGCGACTGTACCTATAACAATTTTTAGCAAGAAAAATGTATACCAGACATACATAGATACCCATAAGTTAATGTCCACCAAGTTTCATGATACTTAAGACATAAAATTTTATTTTACAATAATATACTAGAGTCAGTCCATGAACAGTTTGCAGCGGATTTGATAGCCCACGCAGTGCACGTGTTATTTTAAACGTCAAACTTCTATGAAATTATGACGTATAAATGACACTTGCACTGCGAGGGCTATCAAATCCGCTGCAGACTTTTCTTGGTCCGACTCTATTATCTTATTTAATTTGTATGGGAGTGGCTCTGTGTGACTCTTATGTTAAATAATTCATTTTATTTATTTATTTACATTATAGTCCGATTTCCCATTCCTAATAATTCATATTTTCATTCCTAATAAGAATCTCTTTATATCGCATTCTTCCTTACATTTGACATTTTTGAACAACTACTCAGAATAATATTCAATAAGGTGAGTGACATTCACAAAGGATACATGTCAGGTCAACGTCAGATGCCACATAGCTGTATAATGTGATGTCAACCTTGGTGAACCCACGTACCTGCGGTCGGCGGTCTGTTGCTGACCTGTTTCATACGGCTTGCTGCGTTAAATACACTACAGAGCAATGAAAATGTATCATTTCATGTTAATATTTTATGTAAAGTGACGTTTTTATCACTATTTAAACAAAAAATAAAACCGGGCAAGTGCGAGTCGGATTCGCGCACGAAGGGTTCCGTACCATAATGCAAAAAGGCAAAAAAAAATACGCTCACCCATCCAAGTACTGACCTCGCCCGACGTTGCTTAACTTCGGTCATAAATCACGTTTGTTGTATGGGAGCCCCACTTAAATCTTTATTTTATTCTGTTTTTAGTATTTGTTGTTATAGCGGCAACAGAAATACATCATCTGTGAAAATTTCAATTGTCAAGCTATCACGGTTCGTGAGATACAGCCTGGTGACAGACGGACGGACGGACGGACGGATAGCAGAGTCTTAGTAATAGGGTCCCGTTTTACCCTTTGGGTACGGAACCCTAAAAACAGTCATTACAATTAACTCAACCAATGTCTCAGTATCATATTTGTTTTGCTTGTCTAAAACAAAATAATTTTGAAATCGACTATATAAAGGGGTTCGGGCTAGTTTCCATGCCAGCCCAATAACCAATTGTTGACATCACAGACACCCTCGAGTCTATTTAGATATATTTTGTATATGCAGGTTTCCTTCCTAAACTAAATATGTAGGATAATATACTCTGTACCTTTAGGTTATATAAAAGTAAACAAAATCTACCCTCAAATGCCTCCTTAAGCCAGTTGAGGGTAGATGAAAACATTACGCGATTAAATAATGTAGGTCAAAGTCAGGTCGTTCAGTGACTGATCCAGGCGGTTTTGTAATTGGTCGGTTAACCAATAAATGTTATAACTACCCGAAAAATTACAAATTCTTTGTTTACTTTTATTTAAATACCTAAAGATACAGACAACGCCGACTTTTTTTTTCAAGGATTATGAGATATCAAATTCCAGACGGTACCTAGCACTGACTCGTTCCAATAATAGGCATTAATCAATCCAATTACACGCTCCGGCAACAATCATAGACTAAGCCAATAGAACAGAGCGTACACTTTTTGCCTCTTTTCATACCCCAGTTAAACCAAGCCGTAACCGTCACAGAGAATAACTTCGGACAATTATATTTACATATTTAACCTTAAAAAATAATATAGAAATTATAAAGATGACAAAAAAGTTGAAGTTCGAGCTTCATCGGTTTTGAGAAGGACGCGTGTCTATTATAATATTTATAATATAGGTTATGTTTTGTGTTTGGTCAGTATTTGTTTTGTGGTTCAGAGAGTGCAGTTGGTTTGAGGAGGTTAGTCTGTGCTCATTATTACTTTTGGGCTATTACAAATTATTAGGGTATATTAAAGTGTGGGTGAGACACATTTTTAGCAAACTCGTTCGCGTCTTTCCTGTAGACATCGCAAATTTAAGGGTATCTAAAGCTAACTTTAAAGCTGGACTTCCGAGCAAAGCGGCTCTGACGCAACTGTCGCAGCGTTAGAGCCGCTGCGTCAGTGTCGCAGCGTTAACTGACGCAGATTCGCGTCCGAGCGGCGCGACTCCGGCGACAGTCGCAGTTGTTATTCCATACGGTGCAGACGTGATATACTTATGATAAACCGATGAATTATGAAAATATTTTTAGAAGAAGAGGAGGATCACGATCTTTTGCTTCGTTACTTTTACAGTATGGAGCGAAGCCTACCCAATTCAATTTTTAAAAGTAGAATGGATGAAGGAACTTATACCAACTTGAAAAAAAAGCATTTAAACGAGAACGACGATTTGTCAGGAGCTTCTGTCGGTTTAATATTCATTTTTTAGATATTTTAAATATTGACATAGCCTCAAAACCACGTACGATCGCAGCGACTGCGCGACAGTGCTTGCGCAGACGTAGCACGGCCGCTATCGCCGAGCGACACTGACGCGGCGCCACTGTCGCAGCGATAGTGACGCTGCGCTCGGAAGTAAGTTCATACATTTCCATACTGCATAATACTGTCGCTCTGTCGCCGCGTCAGTGTCGCTGCGTTAGTGTCGCCGGAGCCGCTGTGCTCGGAAGTCTACCTTTACAGGCGGGATAGGTCCAGTCACCTGCAATAATATATTACGCAACGAAGGCTGCAAAAATATCTGACACGATCTTATTTGTACAGCCATAAGAGCGTGTCACATATTTTTGAGGTCTTCGAAGAGTAACATATTATTGCAGGTGACTGTACATGTTTTCAGTACCTACTTGAGACTCAAATAAGAAAATTTTTACATCTATGTACCAAAGTCGTTAACTTTGATTGTATTGACCACAGATATGACCTTTTTTTTATAATGTGTTTGAAAGGGAGCACTCTCTTTGAATTTTCTCGTTATGTAGCAAACAGTAGGTACAATTTTAGTGCGCTCGCACAACCTTTGACACGATTTTACAAAAAAAATCAAAGTGGCGGCCATTTTTTACAATCTTTGACTACGAACTTATACGAGTATTAAGGTATCTTTCGGATACCCAGATGTCAATTTTTATCATGATTAGGGCAAATTTTCCGTCGGTCGTACCGTTTTTGAACTACAAAAAACTGAAAAAAAGAACAATTTTTCCACAACTCCTGGAATGGAGCAAACTCGGATTACGCTAATTTAGAACCAAATGAAGTTACCAAGACGATTTCTAGCTTGCTGGGAACTAATTCCTGGAAAAAATCTAATTTGATTGGCCTGTACCTTTAATTCTTCCTCATCCACAAGTTCCACATTAATTTGCATATCCTGTTAACAAATCAAATGCCATTAATTATCTACGACAAGGTAATTGTTGCGTGGCAAGTCACGACGGCAATTACGATAAAAACCATGAAATTCAGAAATAGGAAGCAATATTTATATTTATAGTGTAATCGTAACAGGGCCGCGAGAGCACAGCCGCGTCGTTCCAAGTTCAAGGAATAACCTTACTGTTATACGATAAACAAGCTCGGGGGGCTAGCCAAGATGCCACGAAGGGACATGAAACGTAGAAGGGACACACTAGGGGTACTGTAATTCTATCGCTATCGCACGGATGTGGAAGAGTGATAGAGAGACGTAAAGCGTTTCGTTGTTGTAGCGCAAACGATTGGCATCTTGGCTAACCCTCCGTGGTGGGCAGAATACCACTGACCAGGCGCAAGAAATCATGCATATATTGACTTGATGCTTTCATTATTTAAATTTCAGGACCTGAAGGGGTTTTTCAATGATTATTTCCCAAGATTGAATAAGATATACTCATCGGGAAGCACTTGACGGACAAGTCGCTAATTGATATTATTTCACATCATCGGACGGTTCATAACCTTCATATCTATTCACGAGGCACTGCGTTAACCTACGTTAGTCTTACATAAGTTGATCCTTGACCGAACGGTAACGAAGGTCTCCGGTTCAGTTTGAGCAAAAATTCTTCCGTGTGTCCTGATATTCTCGTGTACCTGCAGATCGCATTTTTTAACCGACTCTCGTGATGGTGAAAATGTTAATTACATAATCATAATCATAATCATTTTATTCATAAAACCAGTTTACATGTCAACATTCTATTTATAATTATTTACATTTTTACATACATTATTCATTTTACGTAAGGATATTATTTTTAAGTTTTTTTTTATCAATTTGTATTTAATTTAATATTTAAGACCAATCAAAACATACTTGAAGGAACTGTCATAGGACCCATCGTTCGACGGGTATCATTTAACACTCGGGTTGCAAGTTTTTGTAACCGCATAGGTACTATTAAGGATGACTCGCGCTAGACCGGGCCGGCCCGGACCGAGGTGTCCGACATGTCATTTTCTATTACGGCTGATAGGTGATCACGTGGTACTTCCCATTAGAGATGCCACGAATATTCGGCAACTATTCGGTATTCGGCCACTTTGCCGAATATTCGGTATTCGGCCGAATGTTGCCTACTATTCGGCCGAATACCGAATGTCTGTTGCACCTACCTAAAAAGAAAAATTACACAAAATAATAACCAAAAACTAGGTATAAGTACATACTAAATATTTAAAATGTGTTCTTGGAAAGTAGTTAGACACGAAGGTAAGTTATTGAGCATTTGTTGATTACAAAATATTTTATTTTTATCATGGGTCAGATTTGATTGACTCTAACTACATTCATTAATTCTGTTCAACATAAAAATATATCTTAGGAAATGTTGTACTTTGTTGGCGAACAGTTTTCATAATAATTGTGACTCAAACTGTTCGCATGTCATGCCGAATATTCGGTATTCGGCCAAGAGAGAGGCCGAATATTCGGTATTCGGCCAAATTCACTATTCGGGGCATTTCTACTTCCCATAGAAAACGAAGCGCCGAAAGCTCCGGCCCGCTTTTAGGTGGACTATATGCTTGTTTGTTTGCTGTTGTCCAAAAAACAAGCGCAGCGACTTGTGAATCACACCTGTGTCCTCTAATACACAACGTGACAGCACAATAGCGACACGCAATGACAAATAAATGCATATAATTATGTCATTGTACCTAACTTGACATTTGTGTCACTGATGTACAATTCCATCACAATTGTGCTGTTTTTATGGATTGGCTATAGCTATATAGTCAGACCGTAAAAAGTCTGCAGCGATTTTGATAGCCCAAGTAGTGAAAGTGTCATTTAAAACGTTAAACTTCTATGAAATTATGACGTATACATAACACTTACACTGCGTGGGCTATCAAATCCGCTGCAGACTTTGTTTGGTGCGATTATAGTAAAAAATTTTTTTTTTAAACTTGATCGTCTTGGTTATTGACGCGCATGTCACGCATGACTTTAACTTCATTTGGCATGCACCAATCGTAAGCAATCTTCAAGGACGTGTCAAAATGGAATCAAAACGGTAACAAGTTAACAAGGCTCCAGGAACTAATAAACATAGTTCTTATGTGGCCACCAAGTTGACACTTTTACAACTATGTTCGTGACATGGTTAGTAAATAATAAAATGTCTCTTAATTACATGTGAGCAAGGCGAACTTCAAGTCCACTTAAAGTAGCTTTTTATGTGACTAACAGGCCTTGTTTTGTGACAAATTATGCAATTCACATACTTAACATTCAATAATTCAAGCTTAGTTTTAAGGATGACTCACGCTATACTCTGTATTTTTAGGTCTTCTTCCTCGCGTTATCCCGGCATTTCGCCACGGCTCATGAGAGCCTGGCGTCCGCTTAACAACTAATCCCATGATTTGACGTAGGCACTAGTTTTTACGAAAGCGACTGCCATCTGACCTTTCAACCCAGAGGGTAAACTAGGCCTTATTGGGATTAGTCCGGTTTCCTCACGATGTTTTCCTTCACCGAAAAGCGACTGGTAAATATCAAATGATATTTCGTACATAAGTTCCGAAAAACTCATTGGTACGAGCCGGGGTTTGAACCCACGACCTCCAGATTGCAAGCCGCACGCTCTCACCGCTAGGCCATCAGCGCTTTAGGTACTTAAACAAAAGTAAACAAATAATTTGTACATTTCCGGGTAGTTATAATAACATTTATTGGCTAACCAACCAAATACAAAACCGCCTGGATGTGTCACTGAACGACCTGACTTTAACCTACATTATTCGATCATGTAATGTTTTCATCTACCCTCAAATGGCTCCTTAAGCCAGTTGTGTTTATTTAGTATATAGTGTTTATTATGTTTACTTTTATTTAAATACCTAAAGATACCGGGCCGTGCCTGTGCCGAGGTGTCCAACATACCATTTTTCTATATTTTCCTCCATTTTCTCTTAACCATAGCTATTGCCCCTTTGTTTGATTTTTTTCGATATACGATTTATAAGAGTGAAGACTGTTATGAACTTTCAAAATTTTGTATCTAATTCGTTTATCGCTGAACTATATATCGGCTGGACCCTATACGGATGTTTTTTTTGTTTCCTTTCAAACGAATTAAAACCAAATATGTCTTTGGATAAATGAGATTCACACGAATTGAGAATGGTTTTTAATGGTTAAAATCACTAATGAAGGTAAAACCTCCCAACTATAGCCCAAAGCTCGGGAAACTAATGATTCAAAATTAACTGTATTTTTTTCGTTCAGAACAGGTCTATTGCTGTATTTTTTGTACTTCTAAGGCCAGGTACAGTATAAAACTCTGAGTAAACTAAAAGGAATATTGGTATTGATACTTAATTTCCTTTTGAACTTAGTATGCTATACCTACTTAGTATCCCAAAGCTCGGGAAACTAATGGTTCAAAATTAACTGTATTTTTTTCGTTTAGGACAGGTCTTTTACTGTATTTTTTGTACTTCTAAGGCCAGGTACAGTATAAAACTTGGAGTAAACTAAAAGGAATATTGGTATTGATACTAAATTTCCTTTTGAACTGGTATGGTCCACAAGTTGCAGTATTGGAGTACGTATAGTTCGGAGGTTTTACGGTAGCATGACTATCATGGACCACGTCAGCTGAGGTGCTCAAAGGACATTTTATATTAAAAACGGTACGATGCAAATCTCAACTGGACAAGCGGGTTCCATAGCGAAGTAACAATAGACAATCAATATCGCCAGTCAACTGTTTGCACGCAACGTGGCTCTAAGAGGCTTTTTACACTGTCCAACTCGATATAAGTATATAAAAAAAAGATATTTATTTACCAACACAAAAAAAGACAACGAATTGCAAATACAATAAAAAAATCAGGTAGAATTTACAAATACTTGTGCAGTAATATGGATGAGATGAGACTCATCGTGACCGCTGATTTTCAGTCCCCAACCAAAAAAAAAACCTATAGCTATTGATAGCCTGTCAAACAACTTTTTCAGTAGAAAAATTCAAATTTTCTTTGGGACGATAACCCTTCGCACCTACATTTTTTTAATTATTTTTTTAAATTTGCCGCTTCTTTCCACTGACGGAAATGGCTTGACAGACTATATATCTGCGTGATGTTGAATATTCACCGATCAAAGGTGTCGCCATCTTGAATGGAGCGCGTGAATTCGCCGTGACATGAGGTATTAATGAGTACATTACATTATAATGGAGTATACTTTTTAGGGTTCCGTACCCAAAGGGTAAAAACTTGACCCTATTATACTAAGACTCCACTGTCCGTCCTGTCAGTCTGTCATCAGGCTGTATCTCATGTACCGTGATATGTGAGGTATTTCTGTTGCCACTATAAAAACAGAATAAAATAAAATAAAAATAAATAATAAGTGGGGCTCCCATACAACAAACATGATTTTTTGCCAATTTTTGCGTAATGGTACGGAACCCTTCGTGCGCGAGTCTGACTCGTAATTAGCCAGTTTTTATTTAAAGTATCGGTCCGTTGACATTATTTCTATTATTCATTAGGTATCTATTAGTATAAAAATAAAAACATACAGAAATCTTACTTATTTTTAGAATGAAGGGAAATATAAGAGCCGTGATTTCAAACCCCGCCTGGGGCCGGGAGTTTTCCTCTTGAAATAATTAATTTTCTTTCTTTAAGGGTCTGATGATCTACAGTCAGGAGCAGAGGTTGCTAAGCGGGCGAGGTGTTCAAAATGAGCTTGACGCTACTTTATTGTTAACCCTTTGTGTCACAAATCTTTAGTAATAAAAGCGTGCAGTAGTGTATGGCTTATGATAACTAAAATAGGGGAAAAACAATTTTTAGTCAATTTTGAAGGGGATGTATGTAAATAGGTGGTTGGTATAGATGACCACCAGGACGAAAAGAGTTAAGCGAATAAGAGCGTGTCAACGTCATTTTGAACACCTGGCCCGCTTAGCAACTTCTGCTGCTGAATGTACGTACTATACTGTATGAATTTAATTAATATCTAGCTGACTTAATTTGTTTAATTATTTTGTTTCAGATTGAAAATGTTTCACGGCGGTATTTGGGCGAAGCTCCGCCCGTTCTACAAGTGGTATGTGCTGGGGCTGGTGTCCGTAGGCTACATACTTGGAGAGCTCGGACATTACCTTATTGGTAAGTCAACAAACTCTGCCGGACTAGCCAAGGTTACAATCGCTATCGCTTCGACAACGAAAATCTTTGTGTCTATGTATCACTCTTCCATAATAGTGCGACAGTGACAGGTGCGTTATGATCGCTATACTAAAAAGAATAGATAGTATAGAGGGGTCCTGTCATAGTAAATGTTGTAGTCACTGTAAATTTACTGCCATCTATCGACACACGACTATAACTCAAAATAAACACGTATAAAATTATCAAAAAAATTAATATAGGTATATGGATAAATGATTTTATTATTTTTATATCATTTTGACCCATGTTCATTCACTGATATCTATGTGTTAAAATTGTTAAATATGAAACGGTGTCACGCCATCTAGCCGAGCATAGGCCAAAGGTGTGTGCGCCATCTATCCGAGAATGACTTTTTCTCGATGTCCGAGCAGGGACAGGAACCGGTTACCTTAACCGGGGTTTTTCATAGGGTTATTTTAGAGGTGTTTATAAAAACCCCTACCATAACGGTAACCGTTTAATAAGGTAACACTTTGATTCGGTAACCGTATCAGATTGAGTTAACCTCTGTTACCGGTAACCGAAATAAAAACCCAGTCTATTCAGTTACCTCATTATGAGGTTTTTGACCAGTTCAAACGATTGTAATCTTTACGCACACTTAAATTCAACTTATTATTGAATAACCGAGGTTGGCATGGGCGGTCTATGAAGCCTCCAGCACAAACCAGTTTTTTTGCCGTTCCTTTGTTTATCTTTATACCTAACTGTGTGGTGTGTTCTTATTATAAATATTATTATATTATTAATAAAATTGTTGAAATAAATAAAGTAAATTTTTATTTACTAAAACTAAAATAATTAAAATAAATAAAGGGAATAAATTAAATAAATTAGATTAATTAAATAAATATATAAATTAAATAAATTAAATAAATTGAAATTATTCAATGAATAAAATAAATAAAATAATTAAATACAAAAATAAACGAATACAAATAAAATAAAATAAATAAATAAAGTCAATAAAATCAACAAAATATAAATAAAGTAAATAAAATAAACTATTTTTTTAGTTCTGACGGCACATCACTAAAACTACTTTAAATGTAGCAAACCAGTAAGCAACCGATAATAAAGGTTACCATAACTGAATGAAAACCTGTTAAAAACCCTTAACAAAAACCCTATCGCGATGGGGTTTTGAGATTAACTCGGTTAAAGGTTAGGGTTACCGTTTCAATAAGCTTACCATTACAATCAGGTAACAGTATGATAGGGTTACCGAATGATAAGGTAACCGAATCGATTGGGTTACCGAATTGATAGGATTAAGCGTAAAGAGGGGTTTTCCGGTCCTTGTGTCCGAGGCACGTTTTTATCTTATAGTTCGTTTTTTTTTAGCATTAGAAAGAACTCCACAGAAGCAAGCGTGCAGTTTTTATCAGGCTCTTTAATTGTTAATAATTATTGAATTATCTAATGTAACATGGTCGATAAATATAATTTACTTCAAATTATTACCGCTAAAAGTGCTGGATTTGGAACAACACGCTTACTTCTGCGAAGTTCTTTCTAATGCTAAAAAAAACGGACTATAGACTTTATTCATACGAAGTTACATATATGTCTTTGGCTATACAGAACGTAAGCGATTGGCATGTTGGCTACGCGGTCTGGGCCTTGTGTCGCACTCAGATATATCAGAGCGGCCAAGGTGCTCACAAATATCTGAACAACCGAAACGACAGAAAATAAAATATCTAACTGCCGAACGTACTCACAAAATTTCGGTTGATATATATGACCCGCAGAGGAGAGAATCCGGATATACGAATACGAAAGCATTTCCGCCCAAGCTAAAACGGAGATCTTCGCTAACGCTCGGTGAACTAAAAACGGGACTCTTAGGGACTGATTCGGATTTTGAAATAGGTAGACATCTATTAGACATCACCAAGATACGGTAACGATATAACCGATAACGTAACGGTATACGATAAGATCTAACCTGTCAAATTTGACATTTGCGCGATTCTGGAGGTACTCTTGAACGATTTCCATAGGATATTACTTAGAGATCCAATTCATATCTAGCAGATATCTTACTCTATCTAATGTAAAAGTGACATTGGTTGCCCGAATTGCGCTGCAAAAGAGAACAAGTTGATATCTAAACTATAAAATATCTAGAATGGATCTAGTACGTGTCGTCTCTTGTGAATATCTTGAAGTTCGAATACGGCAGTCAAACTCTCAGTGCTTCGTCGAGGTCATATTTTAGTACCCAATTAAGCCTACGGTCATGTATCATAATTAAATTAGTGTATAAATTTTTATTTACTTCCTACAGTGTTTTAGATTAAATATTTATTTTGGAATTGCCTATCAAGTTAATGGACACTTCCTTATGTTTGGTTAATGGCTTGTATTGGCATTAAGTAACCTATTTGATGACATTATTGAGAACATCAGAATATATTTCAATAATTGCCTAGTTATATCAAACTTAAGAGGAACAGGTAAATCTACTTCCGTATTTTTGTGCCTAAACATAAAATGATTGATAATTAAATACCAGTGCAAAAAATAAATTATAAAATGATATGTTTTTAGGGTTCCGTACCTCAAAAGGAAAAAACGGAACCTGATAGGATCACTCGTGCGTCTGTCTGTCTGTCCGTCTGTCACAGTCTATTTTCTCGGAAACTACTAGACCAATTAAGTTGAAATTTGGTACACGTATGTAAATTAGTGACCTAAAGATGCACATGTTCTTTTTTTATAATTTTAAAATACATAGGTTCGAAGTTATTTAAGAAAATAGCCGAAAAATTACCATTCCCCCCTTCATCTTCGAAACTACTGCGTCTAAAATTTTGCAAAAAATACACAAAATAGTTCTTTACCTGTAGATGACAGGAAAACCTATTAGAAATGTGCAGTCAAGCGTGAGTCGGACTTATGAACGGAACCCTAGACACGCGAGTCCGACTCGCACTTGGCCGGTTTTTTTTATAAAAACTTTATCTAAGTAAGTACCTACCCAGGTTTCCAAACCCAACATGCAGTTGCGTTTAACTGCAATTGGGTACTTTCCTCTACTTAAATAAACATTATTTCACACCGTGCACTAAGTAAAGGATCAGATCATTATTAGAAAAACATAGCAGTTATTTTTAAACACAATTTCTATTTAATAAATCGGATGGAAGTATAAAAAGTATGAAGTTGACTGTGACGTCACTACACACGTTTTCATATAAATTCCATATTAGCAAATCGTTTTGACAGTTCTAAAAAAGAAGCTGATTTGACTAGTAAGAAAGTAGCCAATTGCCATCACTCGTTTTACACCCAGACGATCTCTAGGAAAAATATTACCTAAGTAGGTAACTATACATAACACATCTCGTTAATTTCTAAACTCATACAATTCGTACATCTCCGTGAAAAGTGAAAGCTCTCGTCTCGTGACAAGTTGTGGTGTTGCGTCAGACACACACACGCTCGTATGTTTGTTTACAAACAGCACGTGACTGGGGCCTATTCATAAATTACGTCATTTCAAATCTGGTGATCGTAGGAGGAAACGGGGCCATTTGAATCATGATTTTTGAATGATTTTAGGAGGGACTGGGGGGAGGGGTCAAAAGTCGTCAAAAATCGATGACGTAATTTATGGACAGCCCCCTAGAGAGCCGCGGTCACATAACTGGGTTAGCCGAGAAATGTTACAAGTTCATAATGAGTTCTTAGGATCGGACGGCCTAATAGGCATCGCTGAAGCTATGTTGTTGAATTGGCCTTATGCGATCTTTAACTCCCATATTAACTCTCATTTATAGGCGGGTCTATCACGAATTTATTTTTCACCACAGGAATGGAAAGGCTTACTTTGCACTTCAAAAACTGATAGCAAAGTTGCATTTTATTCACATGTGAGGCAAAGTAATCCAATGCAAATTTTGAGTTGTTTTCTTATGTTTGCTGGTAGAATTGACTTTTAAATGATGATTTTGGATGATAAATTTTTAATAACATTCATTTGGTTTGATTTGGTTTGTTTTTGTTTGATATTTTACATTTAATATTTGCTTCGGGTTGGTGTGGTGAAAATTTTTGTGTTTCACTCGGGGGCAAATTTTGTTTAACCTTCGTGCTTTGAAAACCCTAGCAACGCTCATGATTCCATTTCATGATTTCATTTTTCGAACCACGAGCGTATGCCCCCTTGTAAAACAAATAACTATATTATTGGTAGGAGTAGTTTCTGAAGTTCAAGTTGATTAACATGACTGTGATAATTATTCTAGTAATATGTTCTCTAGCAATTTCTGTGTTCTTTGAGACTGTGTAGGCTGGCGGATATGTTTTTATTAACAATAAAAAATGACAGGTGCTCATTACTTTAATACCGGTTTATTTACATAAGGGCCCTGCCTACCATAGCTAGCACATTGGTACAGCCACCCATTGACCATATCAGAATCACGGACACAATTATATAAAGTAAAAACGCGGTTCTTAAGAAAATATGGGAGCTCAAGCTTTAAAACTTATTTAAAACATTATGTTATATATATTTTTTTTAGGTATTAGTTTTAGTTTTTTAGGTAGTTTTATAATTTTAGGTTAATTTTATTCTAAGTTTGTTATTAATTATGTTTATGGTTTTAAAAAATAAACAAAAAAACAGTAAAAAAAAAATTCATCATTTTTCCAAATCGGTCCAACAGTCTTCGATAAATCTAAAACAAAACATTTAAAACTAAGTTAAAAGTCAATCTGTAGCTGTACCTAAGCTTTTCTTTGTTACCGAACTAAGAAAGTTGTTTTTATTTAAGTTCCAAGAAAAAAACATAATAATAACAGCATAGGTACCTTTTGATCCACAGCGCAGGCTTCGTCATCGTACAGATAGCTCATCCACCTCAGGTTTCGTCAAACCTGACGAAACCTTAACCTTTACCTACCTAAAACATTTAAACCTTTTTTTTGGTTTTTTAAGTTCCAGAAATACTTTTCACCAAACAGCTCGATTACTTACATAGTAAATTAAGACATAGATTCAATAACATCTACGAACGTTTAATATATACATCAACTGATTATATCACACGTGTTATAACATAACTCAACACACCTATCAATCTCTGCCACGAGCTCGCCATGATGTAACTTTTTGCGTTCCAACCTCGACATTGAACGTCCTCGAACCCAGTAATTAAACAAAAAGCTCGAAATGTTCAGTTTTTGCCCGATTTAATGATTTACTTATTTCGGTAATCATTAACATGGATTGCAAAAAGTTGGAATTCGCGACTGTCTTGTCATTGTTGATGTAAATAGTTAAAGCTACCGTGAAGTTGGAAACTAAGTTTTTGTGAGAATAGGGTATTTTCCTTCTAGTCAAACCAGTTACTATTCAGTTTAGAAAAAAAATGATATTAGAAACTTCAATATCATTTTTGAAGACCTATCTATACCTATAGATACCCCACACGTATGGGTTTGATGAAAAAAAAAATTGAGTTTCAGTTCTAAGTATATGGGGAACCTCCAGAAATCTATTTTTGTGTGTTAATGTTAACCTCTAGCCGCCCAGAGACCTATAAAAAGGTCTCCTGTTCCATTCTAATTTGAAATTTGTGTTGACAAAATAAAATTCCATTTTGCTTGGCAAGGTTTGACGTATGGGCGGCTAGAGGTTAATGCGGTTCACAGAATACATCTACTTTCCAAGTTTCAACGGTATAGTTCTTATAGTTTCGGAAAAAAGTGGTTGTGATATACGGACGGACAGACAGACAGACAGACATGACGAATCCATAAGGGTTCCGTTTTTTGCCATTTGGCTAAGGAACCCTAAAAATGGGCTAAAATAACGACATTTTGCCCAAGTCTCCAGATATTTACGATATATCTTGTGGATGTTTCTAATTATGTATCTTTCCTTCAGGAACCACATCAAAAGTGACAGCAAACGACTTATACTACGGCGACAAGGCGTGCATGCTCAACACTACACACACTCACCTGACGTACGCGCAACTACCCGTCATCTGCGAGAAAGTCAACTCCAGTGAAATGTAAGTAAATGTGGCTATAGTCTGTATCTTTAGGTATTTAAATAAAGGTAAACAAACACTTTGTACATTATAGAATAGAATAGAATATGTTTATTGCTCACATATTGGTGTACAGGTCTTACTCTATAAGTACAACATGTTACCCTACAATACTGGAGTCAGTTATGTAACGCTGCCATACATGACCCAAAAAATTTTTATTAAGCTATGAGCTTCATCACATCTGATATTTGAGTAATTCTAAGCATTTCTAGCGTGAAGTGGGGGGGAGGGTGGGGTACAAAGACGGCCGCCATCCGTCATCTTTAAAAAAAATCTACTCTGATCCTGGTGGGTACTAGGGCAAGTTTGGTATCATTTTCGTATAAACCAAAGACGTAGAATTCATTGCTGATATTTGTTTTTTCAATTTCATAGTAATTTTACAAGAAAAACGTAAAAAGGTGAAAAATTTGGTTGGAGATTTTTGCTACGCGGAGCCGAAACTACAAAAGATAGAAAGTTGAAATTTGCACACTAGATTACATTTATAAAGTGTACAAGAGATAAGAAGCGATTTTGAGAAATTCAACCCCTAAGGGGGTTAAAAAGGGGATGAAAGTTTGTATGGGGTTCAAGTTTTATTTTAAGCTAGAAATTTGAAACTTCGTAAAACGATATATTATTAAAATACAAGAAAACTAATTTCAGCGTTTTTGAAAATTCATCCCCTAAGGTGGTGAAAAAGGAGTTGAAAGTTTGTATGGATATCAAAAAAATTTTCGAACGCGGGACTTGAATCTTTGTATTTGGGGATATTATTAAAAGACAGGAAAAGTAATTTCAGCGTTTTGTAAAATTCATCCCCTAACAGGGTTAAAAAGGGGTTGAAAGTTTGAATCCATTACAAATCCGAGTAGACACACATTTCTTATTGCCTCCCAGGCTTGAAATGCTTAGAATTACTCAAGGAACATATGTGATGAAGCTCATAGCTTAATAAAAAATTTTTGGGTCAACTTTATAACTGCTTCCGCTAACAAGGGCATTGCAAATACAAGTGCATATAAAATATATGTACACATAAGAAAGGTACATTAATTTATCTATTTCTACGCCTATTAAATATAACAAAAATATTATTTTATTATGTTATTCGGGTAGTTTTAACATTTATTGGTTAACCACCCAAATACAAAACCGCCTGGATCAGTCACTGAACGACCTGACTTTAACCTACATTATTTGATCATGTAATGTTTTCATCTCCCTCAACTGGCTTAAAGAGTAATTTGAGGGTAGAGTTTTGTTTACTTTTATTTAAATACCTAAGGATACAGAGTATAGTTCCGTCATAGAGACTATTCCGTCCACGAGCGTATATTTCTTTGATTTTCAATCGTAGGGAAAAAAACCATTTTCTTTTGATTGCTGAAACTAAAAGCATTCGCTGCTTTGTCGGCGAAATTATCAATGTTGTTCGAGAAAAACGCAAGTGGACGGAATAGGCCCTATGACGGAATTATCCATATTGACCTTAAAGGAATTCTAATCTAGTTTTTTGACCTTTTGATTAGTCAAAACCAAGATGGAAAGCGTTGGGTTATAATTTAAAAACTGCAAGACTCAGTTTTCAAATAGCCAGCGAACAAATGAATGCAATCATAAATTATTATAATTTTTCCATAAATCGGTGCCCATTAAGGATGACCTATCATACTGATGTATGTTCTGGTCAAAAATCGCTAGTCAAACCTCGGTTGTGATTTATATATAGAGCCAAAAAATCTTTCTCGAAAAAAATGCAAAAAGATTAAAAATTCGGTATGGATCCTTACCATACACTCCTTACCATGTCAATAAAAACAGTGACAAATATTTCGCGACATACTTATAGATCTATTAGGTATATTCATTTAGGTGCTTATGAGATGTCATTTAACTAAACGGCTAGTATGTCATCTATACATACAAATTGTATGTATAGATGACGTTGGTCACACAAAAAACTACAATAAAAAATATGGTGGGTACCGTAACCTCACGTATCTACCTATTTTCTGCAATTTAACTTAAGTAAATTGCTTAGTATATCTAAAATACTGTATTTTCAACAAAAACTAGCCAATAAGGAAACCTTTAAACATTCCATTTAGCCATTATAAAATTAATATCATTTATAAAGAACTAACTTCCTATCGCTAGTTTTGTCTTTTACAGTATTTAGACGGACTTTTTCTGCACTACGGCAAAAAGTAAAGTGCAACAAGTATTGTACCGCGATTTATGCATTCCATACAAAGGTATCCGTAAAAGAATCAACAATTTACGGTAGTCCTACTTTATTAGAATCATATAAGCTTGGCAGAAAATGGAAATAGAGAGAACCCGAAAAAAATATTGTTGGCTGTGTTTAATAAATATAATAACAAAAAAATAAGCGTACTTTCGGAAATTGAAATAGAGGAAAACCAATGAGAAATAAAATAGAATACATTTATTTACGTCTCATCAGGGTTGGTTAAATATTTAAGAGAATAAAGGAAAAGGAACGGACGAAAAAAGGCCCCCCAGCGCAACGCTTAAGTGGCTCCTGTGACGTTGCTTATAAATGTCCACGGGCGATGATGAACGCTTCCCATCAGACGGCTTTTCTGCTCGTTTGCTGACTATCACATAAAACAAAATACTACAGCATGATTTTCAGTTGGGATCATTACCGGCGATGGTTCATATAAGTTTATAAACTGGGGTCCCTTTGCTTCCCATAAAGTTTTAAGTCATAATGTATTGTTTGTCATATTATCGTTAGTCATAAAACTGAAACCGTTAACTTTTCAGGATTTTCCTAAGGTTATTCTATAGATAGGTTAGGTTAGGTTAGGTTTGTTTTATGGCAAT
Source organism: Cydia fagiglandana (assembly GCF_963556715.1). Taxonomy (NCBI): domain Eukaryota; kingdom Metazoa; phylum Arthropoda; class Insecta; order Lepidoptera; family Tortricidae; genus Cydia; species Cydia fagiglandana. Next base: position 2,647,796 of record NC_085951.1, on the reverse strand, counting down.
CCTGAAAAGTTACGCGTTTCTGAGGAAAACCAATTATGACTAACGAAAATTCGGACAAACAATACATTATGACTTAAAACTATTTGGGAAACAATAGAGACCCTTATAAACTAGGTATAACAGGTTTCACTCAATAATACCTACGTCAAGTGCTGCAATGATACTGATGTACATCGTCTCCATGAAATTGCAGGCATTCGCTGAATCATTTGTAACAATTAATATAAATTGATGTTCAGAGCAACCGCTGCTATGTTACGATCCACAGATTATGATCAATTGGGCCAATGTCAAGCCTTTATTGCTTATGAAGCTTCAAGGGGGGTTATATGATGTGACTCTAGATTAAGAAATATTCCGACGTATAGAGGTTCATATTATGTATGTATGTATGTATTGAGATACCCTCCTCCAATTGAGGGGGGATTTAAATCTTCTCGGGGCAGAGGTGTACGGTTGGAGCCGGTAAAGGTTTATTTGACGTTCATAAGCGCATTGTAATATGCCTACTTGAATAAACTATTTTTTTATTTTATCTTATCTTTATGTCACTTTATTACACATAAACAGGTTTACATAAAACGGACAATAAGAAAACAAAAATAAAAATGTTATGTACAAAGGCGAAATTATTATGTGTAACGTGTTTTAACTGCAGGAATACAAAAACTTAATTAACTGTAATTTTAGTTTTATTATGTAATATTGTAGTCATAATGTGTTCTTTTATAATTTAGACGTAATAGTCCATGGCCCCGACGGAAGACCAGCGCTAGCCTTTAGGCTAGCACCTGCTGAGTCGGGACCATTTCGTGACCGTGGTAGTATTACCTGTTGTTTTATCTATTAAGTTTTGTCACGAATAAAAACATTCTATTCTATTCTATTCTATTCTAATTAAGAATTTTATTGTCATCTAAATCTAGAATCCACGTAGAAGTTAAAACCATTTTTAGGGTTCCGTACCCAATGGGTAAAAAGGGGACCCTTAAACTAAGACTCCACTATCCGTCTGTCCCTCTGTCTGTCACCAGGCTGTATCTCATTCAAGTTTTCACAGATGATTTACATACTTCTGTTGCCGCTACAACAAATACTAAAAAGTACGGAACCCTCGGTGGGCGAGTCCGACTCGCACATGTCCGTTTTTTTTTACAATATGTGACCAATTGTTTCTTTAAACCATTTATTTTTAAAACAATACAAGATATAAAGAGTTTTTTTAGTAATCGCTCAGTGTTTAAAACCGGCAAAAAAGAGCAAAAAATAACTAGGTAAAAAATAATTGGGTATTTCATAATATCTATTACACTAGTGCCTATACTAAGCCTTTAAGTACCGATTCCTAAGGATGACAAAAAATTCGACAAAATGGCGACAAGGACATACTGTCACAATTATTATCTAATCCGGTTTAAAAACTGCAAAAAAACTAGGAAGTACTGCGCTGTTACATAATTGATGTAATACACCGCGTTTTTATTGAATTCTATTTACTTCGGGGTACTTATGTATGGTTAAGAACATTTAAAAAAACTAAAAGGCATAGTTATTTAAAAAAAGTATATAGCGTTGTTGTAACATAGATTGACAATTATGACTCAAAAATATTTACAGACCGAAAATTTACGTCTGAATTCATGTCAGACGTAAAATTAATATTTAACATATTTTTTATTAAACTACTTAATATTTAAAGTGGTGTCCATACAATCTTGTCTTCGAAATTCTTATGTAAATAAGAGGTGATTACTGATTAATGTTATAAAAATCCCTACACGAACAAAATTTTCAAACAAAACAATCAATAATTTCCTCTGAATAGCTCAATCTTAATCGATATTGCCATTAAGTAATTAAATAATCAATCTAATGCCTACAATACTTCTACCTCGTCATTAATTGATCAACCAGTGAAGAAATCTCTAACGTCATTGACTACATCTTTGTCCGATACACGAGTCTATCATCAGATTTTTTTTTTTATCACTACACCTTATAAAACAAAGTTCCGCGCCGTGTCTATCTGTTTGTGTGTATGTATGTTCGCGATACACTCAAAAACTACTTAATTATTATAAGTGTTAGAAGCATTAAAAAAAACCGGGCAAGTGCGAGTCGGACTCGCGCACGAAGGGTTCCGTAAGTACCATAATGCAAAAAAAAAAACAAAAAAAAAGCAAAAAAAAAAACGGTCACCCATCCAAGTACTGACCACTCCCGGCGTTGCTTAACTTTGGTCAAAAATCACGTTTGTTGTGTGGGAGCCCCATGTTTATTTTATTTTGTTTTTAGTATTTGTTGTTATAGCGGCAACAGAAATACATCATCTGTGAAAATTTCAACTGTCTAGCTATCACGGTTCGTGAGATACAGCCTGGTGACAGACGGACGGACGGACGGACGGACGGACGGACAGCGAAGACTTAGTAATAGGGTCCCGTTTTACCCTTTGGGTACGGAACCCTAAAAATTGTATGTAATTTATATTTCGATCCTAATTCATATAATAATCATAAAATCGAAAAAAAAACGAAGGGTTGTAGCTATGGTTAATACATATATTTACATCAAATTATATATTATATATTTAGGTAACTACCTATAGTTCGTTTTTTTTAGCATTAGAAAGAACTTGAAAGAAGGTAAGGGATCTTGACATGTCTTTTAATTGAAAAACGCTTTTTAAAAATCAGTAACTATATATTACCTACTTATGAACGCAGAACAATATAAATGATCGTATTAGAATCATAATTGTTACATATTTGCCGTAAATAAGTTACGGCAAACTTATTTTCAAAATGGGTTTTTCAATTAAAAGACACATCAAGATTGTTTACCTTATTTCTAGCGCTAAAAAAACGAACTATACATCAAACATTTTCCATAATTTCCATTTCCAGAAAGAGGAAAATAGGGACTGCATTTATATGAAGAAACCATTGTCCTCTCTCCTCTTAATGAATTTACTGTGAGAAGCAGGGCTAGCTAGGTTGATTTGTGTAGATTCTCCCATAATCAATATTTATTTATGAATGACTTCATTTTGTGTTAGCGACATGCAAGTCAATGGTGCAAGTGATAAAATTACAATTTTCTCAATACTAGGAAACTCGTGACGTGTAACCAATAATTAGCATTGCATTCTGTAAACACCATCTCATTAAAATGTCGGCAATCAATTGACATCCGGCAATTACGACCAAGGGTTTAATTATTTTTACACGCTTTTAAATCATTAAATAAGTACGCCTTCCATTGAAAAATATTATGGAAATTTTATGCAATCTAAAATAAGGAAGTAAGTATCTAGAATAAAATATAAGTTTGGTAAAGACAATGTGGTAAAGACGGACGGTCTATGAGGTAAGACCGTCTACAAGCTACTTCGTCGCTTTTAACATTTTCATTTGTACACATACTACCTTCTCCATGTACAGAAGGTCGATAGAACAGAAGAAGCGAAGCTCTTATGTCTGACTGTGACTGTGCCTGAGCGAAGTACGTATTCAAATAAGTACAAGAGTTCGTACCCTATGACGATCTTCCCAACCAAATATTTTCGGGCGGGACAAATGGGAATACACCAAATTTTATGTCACTCTTCTCCACACGCATTCTCAATACCAAGTTGCCGCAAAATTTGCGTAGACGGACTTTATTAACCACATTCTTTTCCAGATGCGAGTCCCTAACCCTGAACGGCACGAGGTACTGCGAATGGGGCTACAACGGGCTGGGGATAGACTACCAGGTGCTGGCGGGACCGGCGTTCATGGCAGTCTTCACTGTGGTCGGCGTCATCATTGGATTCATCGCCGATAAGTAAGTCTTGAGATCATATAGACCACGGATCTCCAAACCCCGACCCGCGGGCCAAATCTGGCCCGCAACGCGTTCCAATCCGACCCGCCGACACCCAAAGCGAGTGCCCACTGCCCGGCCTGCGGGAGCCAGGCTCCAGGGGTTCAGCATTCATTGAAAGTGGAAGTTCCTAACAGTAGCAACCAGACAAAAACCGACGGCCCCGAAAGTTTCTGAGACGCAATATGGCCCTCAGGTAAAAAAGTCTGGCATTCAGACTTGATACCTGATAAAAGACGATGCGAGAACTCGCATGCGAGTTTCATTACATTGCGGTTTCTGATCGGTCGGTTGAGTGGACGTAACCAACAGTCCGCAATGTAACTAAAATCGCATGCGAGTTCGCACGCCGTCTAAATCAGCCCTTAGTAAACTTGTTAGTCTGATCTGGTTAAAACTTTAGAATGTGTTATTTAATTTTTACAACAAGAGAGCAAAATTTGATATAACTTCGAGTTCGAGTGCTTATTGTGAATCCCGTGAAAGTGAAAGATTCTATAATTTAGAATATTGAGCGTACACAATGAGCGTACAGAAGCAGTGAGAACAAATTAGAAGGAAAAATACAACCTGGAATTATGTAGTACTTGTTTATAACTTTTACACTCATGTTTTCTTAAATTATTATCAGCTTTAACTATCGCAACAAAACACAAAAACAAAAGGTATTAAATTTCAGAGATAATATGGAAATAACGAACACTGACTGGTCAATCAAGAACCTGTACTAAAAAAAATCTTTATAGAGTGTGTTCGGATTGTTGAAACTACTATTTTACTATAATTCATTTATTTTACAATTAAATACGTAAAATATATACAGTATTAATAACTAAGCACCCTAATTCCTCATCAACCTGGTTATATTCTGCTTAAAAATAAAGGAAGGATATTGTGATATCGTTTGCTTATACTTTTTTTTTATTCTTCTCAGGTACAACCGCGCAAAAATCCTCTCCTACTGCACTCTAGTCTTCGTCGTCGCCATAATCCTGATGGGGGCCGTCAAGGAATACTGGCACCTAGTAGTCCTCAGGATGATCATGGCTGCCGGCGAATCAGGATGTAATCCTCTAGCCACTGGCATCCTGACTGATATGTTTCCGGAACACCAGAGGGCGCTGGTGCTGTCGATCTTCAACTGGGGTATCTATGGGGGGTACGGTATTGCTTTCCCTGTCGGGAGGTATATACCTGAGTTGAATGCTTGGGGATTGGTGAGTTGAACTTTACTAGAAACGGACCGAGTGAATTCTGCACAAACTTTGCAATGGCAAAGTTACCAAATACGTTAAATTTCTACTAAAATAATTTGTTTTAAAAGGGGGCAAAGTTGTTAACCTCTCGTGCATATATGTATTGATACCCGAGCAAGGGAAAGATTTCAAAATTGAGCACGAGCGTAGCGAGTGGTTCGAAAAGAGGAATCTTGAGCGTAGCGAGGATTTCCGGGCACGAGGGTTAAACAAATTTTGCCCTCGACACAAAATTTTTCACCACATAACGCAAAGAAAATACTAACTGTAAAATATGAAACAAAATCATACGAAATCAATTGAAAATAAATGTTATTAAATATTTATCGTTCAAAATCATCATTTGCAATTTTACTCACATAAGGAAACTACTCAATATTTGCATTTGATTATTTTACCAGTTGGTGTGGAGAATAGTTTAATAAGGCCCCTTCCACACTTTTTCCTTGCAAAGTCGTGTAGAGTCCCAAGCCCCAACTCAAAGCTTGTAATTAGGTATATGCTAATGCTAGCATCTATATAGTAGGTAGTTAACTTATTGTACCTAATATCATAACGTGTAATGAGCTAGATTGAGCCCAAACTAGTACTTATGGTAATTTTATTCACGTTTTGAATATGGCCGATTAATACGTTCAATCATTTATTACAGAATTAACCTGATTAAAAGTTAGAGATTAAACGTCATACTTAAACATCATTCAATCGCTTGCCTACTTTATAGTTACTTCATTTATAGTTAGTTATTTTTCCATCATAATATTATTATTTATTTAAAAGACAAAATATCCTATATAAAACCCCTCTACAAAGTCTACACATACCTCATCGATAATTTGCATCTGTCTGTCATCCTGATTTTTACTTTTCGATTGGCGTTTGTCAATAAATGATTGGCATTTTTTCTTGTTTAGTTTAGCTACCTAAGTTCGTTTTTTAGCACTAGAAATAAGGTAAACGATCTTGATGTGTCTTTTTAATTGAAAAATACATTTTAAAAATAAGTGCCGGCAAATTTGTAATGAATTGTGCCATGAATCTAATACGATCATTTATATTCTTCTGCTTTCATAAGTAATAGTTACTAATTTTTTAAAAGCGTTTTTGAATTAAAAGACATGTCAAAATCGCTTACCTTCTTCCAAGTTCTTTCTAATGCTAAAAAAACGAACTAGGACTCCGTTCTATAAACTTCCCTGGATAAATAGATCATTTCATGATCACGTTCTGTTCTACAATCTACTTCGTTGTTCTTGACTTTCTTGAGTAAGATATCGTCAGGTGACAAGCAAAAGTCACTAATTAATAAAAAACAAATTAAAAATCGACCTTCTTTTGGTAAGGGAGATGTGGGTATAATGATCCCCTTAAGGGAGAAACTTTACTGTGTTCGAAGTTGAAGTGATAAACACAAGATTTACCTAGGTACTAATATACTATGGCTATGAACTCGTGGTGGTAATTAGTAAGTTTTGCTTGTCACCTGACGATATACAAGACAATAATATATACCAATTTACCCTCAACAGAGCTGGCGAGTATGCTACTACGGCGCTGGCATCGTCGGCATCGTCCTCACGATCCTCACCTTCATGACTCTCCGTGAGCCGGAGCGCACCACCATCGGGGAGGAGGGGGGGAAGGCGGAAAATATGGAGGCGGGGAAGAAACAGCCCCAGATCACCATATGGCACGTTATTACTCAGCCGAGGATCATATTGCTGTGTATTGCGGCTTCTATCAGACATTGCGGTGAGTCTATATATATATATATATGTCGCAGTCGGATCGTATAATCCGCCGTATTACATTACGGCTAGCCGTTTTCAAAAACAGGGGCGTTTTGAAATGCGGCGGTTTAACGATTAGCCGTATTGAATGCGGCTGAATGAGAATCCGCCGGAATGTATTCGGCGCCATACGTTCTTCAACACGGCTAGCCGTAATGTAATACAGCGAGTCATTAGCCGCCGCTTTGACAGTTTTTAGTTCCCATTTTTAACACTCGTGGCGCTGCCTGACTAACGCTGGGGTGTCCATCAAATCTAGTTTGTCGGACTGTTTCTTTTAAAAAAAAATTCCCTTCGCAACTTAACTAGACGGAGCCCCGCTTCGCGGGGCTCCTATTTCTGAGCGGTTTGCCCTTCGGGCATCTGAAGCTACCTAACGAACCTAACCTACCTACCTATTGATTAAGTGAGACGTCCGTGAAAACATTACACTTTGGGGAAAAAAGCGTAGGTAGGTAATTAGGTTAGGTTCGTTAGGTAACTTCAGATGCCCGAAGGGCAAACCGCCCAGAAATAGGAGCCCCGCTTGCGGGGCTCCGTCTATTTAAGTTGTGAAGGAAATGTTTTGGAAAAGAAACACATGTAGTGCGGTGGGACCATGGTAGAAGTAAATTAAATTGCAAACATTGTCAAACTCCGGTTACGTAGGCGACCGAAAGAACTGGTCACTCTACAATGTACGATGCGGCTAAACGTGGGCCGCCTTATTGAAGAACGTATCGCAGTGACAATCCGGCTAATCGTCGAACCGCCGCATTTCAAAACGCCCCTGTTTTTGAAAACGGCTAGCCGTAATGTAATACGGCGGATTATACGATATGACTACGACATATATATATAGTCTGTATCTTTATGTATTTAAAAAAGTAAACAAACAATTTGTCCATTTTCGGGTAGTTATAACATTTATTGGTTAACCTACCAAATACAAAACCGCCTGGATCAGTCACTGAACAACCTGATTTTAACCTACATTATTTGATCATGTAATGTTTTCATGGCTTAAGGAGCCATTTGAGGGTAGATTTTGTTTACTTTTATTTAAGTACCTAAAGATACAGTGTATAGATAAGCGTCATCCATTACACAAACAGGTACATGCGTATATAATAATAATAATAAGTTCTATAGGCCTCTCTACCATCAGCCCTCACACCGATTTTACCCTTGAACCATCCTAGATTTCGCTTTTTGTGTGGGCACATCTTGTGGGGGCGAGTCACCGTCTGTTCGTAATAAAATTGCATACCGTTTAATTAGGCAGGCATCCGGCTAATACTGATAAAGTCAATACTGATTTAGTCCATCTCTTTCAAAAACTGGGCTATCACAGTTCATTTTGGATTCCATCAACTTCCAATAGTCTTTACACTCTGACGGGTGCTGCCTCTGCGTGCATCCCATGACTCCCATGACACAGGCAAGGGCAGCACCCGCTCGGTATACCTACCCCATAGATCTCATTAGTGTCAAAAGGACTCTACGTGTTGGCTTCGGCTCCGTTCGCGCACGCCTCCCAAAAGTCCCAAATGTCCGGAACACCATTGATCCGTGATGGGTAAAGTTGTATGGGAGGAATGGCAAATCGTATTAACAATAAGTTTAAAACTCACTTAAAACTTAGGTACTTACCTACTTAGCTTAAATTTTATTACAAATAAGTTTTCGCAAAACTCGCTTATAGCTTATTATAAATAGGTTTTTATCTGTGTACGGAGTGACGCAGTAGCAATTTTCTATCAATAAATCGATCTAAGTAGCTCACAAAACAACAATCGAACATGACGAACAAGAAAACATAATACCTAGAAACATGCCTAGGAGACACCATTAAGAAGCCCTATAACAACCAATCCCTAACGAACCTTAAGCCAAACCTTATAAGATTCAATATCGAGTGGCCTATGAAAAAAAACCTCATTCATAAATGTACCTATACTAAAATCTACATAAATTTAAACACAATAAGGTTCGTTTTTGCAAAGGAAGTATAAAATAGTTCTGCCTGTCACCCGTATCCTGCCAGTCACGGCTCTGACGTCTTGTCACAAAATGCAAGGCCAAATTAGTGGTCCCGAAGCATTCAAAAATATTTCTTACACCGTTCTATTAAAGTACAAGGCTTGGTGTTTAATATGGCTTCCGTAAAAGAAAATTGAGTTGTAATTAATTCGCCGGACAAAAAGACGGAAATTGATACGAGTACACGTTATTTTTGGCACAATAGAGACGAGTTAATGTTAACATTTGGCCAATTAATAGGTTAAAATAGAACATAATAGTAGGAACTGCGTATCTGATAACTGATTCCTATTTTAACCGACTGCCGCAGGCGGGTTATTAAATGTACATTATTTGAGTGTATTTTGTGCCTATAAATAGTTGTGTGGCTTTGCCTGTCACTTAATGTATGTTCAAGTATACACGGTATCGCTTTTAGTACTAAGTGTACCCCAATTTAAGTACCCATGTCGCCATAACCATAAGTACTTGCTATACTTGTATCCTGTACCTATCTAAAAGTGGATGCTTATGTTAGAGCACCGACTACGACTCTACGAATCAAACGAAGGCCCCTAACTGCCGAAGGTCACTTCACGTGGTTTCGAGAAAAATAATCTACAGGTGCCATAGCACAATAGGAGTAAAATCTCTGTCATACATGGGGGTCAGCTTTTAATGTCCTGTGTTTGATCTTCGTTTGACCCGAACTGAATTCGTCAGCCCTGTACCTATATAAATTATCAGGGATATGTAGCATTACTAAAGAGCTTGTTACACCTTCCTGAATTTAGTAACTGTCGAGAGGCCCGCTGTAACACATGACATCCGATGGAGATATATCTCCATCTTACTTCTACATATTGATGCATCCCTTTCAGGAAGGTGCAAAAGCTTTCAGCCCCTGACCAGTGGCCTATTTTATAAAGCTACAAATTACAATTTACAAGCGGAAGTCTCGTTCTAACACATAGGGTTAGAAAGAGACTTCCGCTTGTAAATTGTAACTTGTAGCTTTATAAAATAGGCCACTGATGTTTTTTGTAACTTATGCATTTTTTTCGCAGGCGGTATGTGCTTCGCATACAACGCTGACTTGTACTACCGGGACTACTTCCCCGACGTGGACCTGGGCTGGTGGCTGTTCGCAGTCACCGTCGGCATCGGTTCCGTGGGCGTTGTGGTTGGCGGCGTCGTGTCTGACAAGTAAGTGGTACTACTGGGACTACTTCCCGGATGTGGACCTGGGCTGGTGGCTGTTCGCCGTCACCGTCGGCATCGGTTCTGTGGGCGTTGTGGTTGGCGGCGTCGTGTCTGACAAGTAAGTGGTACTACCGGGACTACTTCCCGGATGTGGACCTGGGCTGGTGGCTGTTCGCAGTCACCGTCGGCATCGGTTCTGTGGGCGTTGTGGTTGGCGGCGTCGTGTCTGACAAGTAAGTGGTACTACCGGGACTACTTCCCGGATGTGGACCTGGGCTGGTGGCTGTTCGCAGTCACCGTCGGCATCGGTTCTGTGGGCGTTGTGGTTGGCGGCGTCGTGTCTGACAAGTAAGTGGTACTACCGGGACTACTTCCCGGATGTGGACCTGGGCTGGTGGCTGTTCGCAGTCACCGTCGGCATCGGTTCCGTCGGCGTTGTGGTTGGCGGCGTCGTGTCTGACAAGTAAGTGGTACTACCGGGACTACTTCCCGGATGTGGACCTGGGCTGGTGGCTGTTCGCAGTCACCGTCGGCATCGGTTCCGTCGGCGTTGTGGTTGGCGGCGTCGTGTCTGACAAGTAAGTGGTACTACCGGGACTACTTCCCGGATGTGGACCTGGGCTGGTGGCTGTTCGCAGTCACCGTCGGCATCGGTTCCGTCGGCGTTGTGGTTGGCGGCGTCGTGTCTGACAAGTAAGTGGTACTACCGGGACTACTTCCCGGATGTGGACCTGGGCTGGTGGCTGTTCGCAGTCACCGTCGGCATCGGTTCCGTGGGCGTTGTGGTTGGCGGCGTCGTGTCTGACAAGTAAGTGGTACTACCGGGACTACTTCTGTGGACCTGGGCTGGTGGCTGTTCGCCGTCACCGTCGGCATCGGTTCCGTCGGCGTTGTGGTCAGTGGCGTCGTCTCTGACAAGTAAGTTTATAGTCCAGTTGACAATCAGATAAGGCTACCAGATTTAATTTATGCCAGGTGGGCTTGTGGTTGACTTTTTGACGCGACTCCTTCTTTACCATCCCACGTCAAACTCGTAGAGATAACTTCATGCTTTCCCTTTCATGAAAACAGGGAGTTCATTCCACAGCTGGTGCGTTGGGGGAAGGATATTTCTTTGAATCCGCACAGTGCGATACTATTTAGGTGCCAGGGTGCAGGATGTGCAAATAGACTTGCCAACGACGGCGAGTAATGCGGTGGTAGAAAGCAAACTTCAAAGTTCAAATGTAGTGTACTTACCCTTATGTAGAGCACTTTAGGGGGAACTATATAAATTCCTAAATGAGGACTGACCTGCCCACGGCGAGGGATGCGGTGATAGAAAGCTAGCTGCTGAAATCACTGACCAACTTGTACGAACACAACTTGTACTTGTACTACCTATTGTGACTATTCTGACGTGGGCTGCTTGTCACTAGTTCAGCTGTAATTATTTCTCCTCGTATAATGTGAACCTGACCCCGCTTCCTCTGCGCGATAATACATGGACCTGGTGCTCAAACTGTATAAACTTGTGATTAATGAAAATAATGAATAACTAACTTATTCCAGATTCGTGGCTAAACTGGGCGTCCGCTCACGTGTGCTCGTGCTGGCTCTATCCCAGCTGATTGCTACGTTACCCGCCTTCGGTTCGGTGGTCTTCGGCCCTCTGTGGGCCATGATCACCCTCGCTCTCTCTTACTTTTTTGGTAAGTTTGCGGTTCCGTTATGTTCCAAAGTGAGTTATAGACACAGTAAATGCGGACAACATTCATTAACTGAAAATATTTTTCCACAAAATTAAATTTGTACTTAGTGCACCCTGTGTCTTTGGAAGAGACTGGTCAGCAACATTAGGACATGATGTCACGATCCTCAGCATTGAGGGAACGACTGATGATGATGATGATGATGATGGTGATGATGATGCACCCTGAAAATTGCTACTTAGGGCATACTGAAAATTCCTGGACTGGCCACTTAGAAAAATTAAGTCTTCTCATATATTAGAATCCAGAAACTTTCAGTATGGCCCACATGTTTTTTACATTTCTAAAGCAATTTCGCAAATGAATCAAGATGCACATGTAGATTAGATATATTGTACCAACAAATAAATAATTTATCAAACTAACAAATACGTTCGTTTCCAGCTGAGATGTGGTTCGGGATCGTCTTCGCGATCCTCGTCGAGATCGTGCCGCTCTCCGTCCGCTCCACCACCGTGGGCGTGTTCCTGTTCGTCATGAACAACGTGGGGGGGAACCTTCCCATCCTGGTGGACCCTGTCGCCAAGGCTATTGGCTACAGAGAGGCTATTATGATCTTCTACGCCGGGTTCTACGGAATCAGTAAGTCTTGCACTTGGTATAATGTATCTCTAAAGTACCCTTGGATATGGGGCCTTACCTGATGTAAGGGGTCATCCATTAATTACATCACACGTTTAGGGGGAGGGAGGGGGTCAAGAAAATGTGACATATTGTGACATGGGGGAGGGGGGAGACCCAAACTTTGTGACGTCACTTTAACTTCATCAGTAACCGAAAATTTATTTAAATTATTTTATTCACTGACATTTAAACAACAAGTTTTTAAAACGATAATCGGTTTTATTCGTTTAATTTTCTTTCCTAAGCAGTTTTGGGTTATAAAATTGCTAATATTTATATCGTCAAAAATATTTTGATAAAATATTAATAATACTTAGGTACTTACTTAATTCGATTTGGCGATTACGTAGAAAAAATGTGACGTCACACTAGGGGAGAGGGGGTGTTTCTAGGTAAAAAAACCTAGAAATTCGTGTGACGTAATTAATGAATGACCCCTAAGGAGTGAGCAACGTGGGAGGGACCTTCCCATCCTGGTGGACCCTGTCGCCAAGGCTATTGGCTACCGAGAGGCTATTATGATCTTCTACGCCGGCTTCTACGGAATCAGTAAGTCATGCACTTGGTTTAGTGTATCTAAGTATCCTTAGATATGGGGCCTTACCTGATGTAAGGAGTAAACAATGTGGGAGGGAACCTTCCCATCCTAGTGGACCCTGTCGCCAAGGCTATCGGCTACAGAGAGGCCATTATGATCTTCTACGCCGGCTTCTACGGAATCAGTAAGTCTTGCACTTGGTATAATGTATCTTTAAAGTACCCTTATCTAAGAGACCTTACCTGATGTAAGGAGTGAACAACGTGGGAGGGAACCTTCCCATCCTGGTGGATCCTGTCGCCAAGGCTGTTGGCTACAGAGAGGCTATTATGATCTTCTACGCCGGCTTCTACGGAATCAGTAAGTTTCCCACTTGGTTTAATGTGTATCTACTAGCTATGGGGACTTTACCTGATCTAAGGAGTAAAGCGTTAGTGCTATCGATCTTCCTTGAATTTCTATAAAATTTTGACGGATATTACGTTTATGACGTTTACTAGTGGTGACGGGAAAGGTCGCGGGTAAAAGACCTAGAAGACGAAGTCCAAAGAGATGGTCGGACCAGATCTCCGAACAGCTGGAGTTAGGTACCTGTTACCACCGCCATCAAGCAACAGACCGAAACAGTTGGAGGCAATTCATAAAGCGCAAGTAGAGTCATGATCCTCAGCAATGGGGGAGCGATTAAGTAGAGAAGAGAATGACGTTTATTATGACACTCCACATGTTGTCACAAAGTCAGTGATGATATGTTTAGTTTTGGTCTCAAGCTCGTTCTTGGCATCAGTAAGATCAAAATAGATACCTATACTCTGTCAAACCATTTCCGTCAGTAGAAAAGAGCGGCAATTTTAAAAATAAGGCGCGAAGGGTTATCGTCCCATAGATTTTCTTCTGACAAACTGGTTTTACCTATAACTAACCACTATTTTTTTTCTCAACAGGCTGCATCCTCTTCTTTCTGACTATGTTCTTCATGGACGGCCCAGTGAAGGCCCCGGAGCCCGCACAGCTCAGCCCGACAGCCAAACCCATAGGATTAGACAACAGAGCGTACAGCCACGACGAATTACCCGCGCGTAACGGAACGCGCCACGCACACGATTCTAGTAAATTGTAGTTTATCTGTGGTAACTCGATGGTCATGCTGTGGATACGATAAAGGACCTTGTAGTTTGTCTGTGGTCTCGATGGTTATCTATGCCTCAAGTGTATGCGGGAAAGAACCTTGTATGCATGAACTTAAGGTTCGATTTTGTTGTAAAGGTAATATCAACTCAGAAGTAGCGATTTTTATAGGACTTGGCTATGCCTGAAATGGATCGTACTAGGAAGTGCCTTATGTGCCTGTACTTAAGATATAATTTTGTCTGCTGTGTTACTTTAAGGTTGATATCAGTTTAGAAGATGCTTTTGAGAGGCTGATGAATGATGATCCAATTTGTTTACTAGTTTGGTTAAGTGGAATCACAGTCGAATACACGGAGAATGTATTTTGAATCTCGTCAATATAACGAATGTGTCATGTAGTGACAACGATAGCATAAGAGATGACTAGAATCTCAAGAATGTGTCATTTTTCTCTTTCTACTACATAAATGCATCCAATAATTGCCAACGTTTTAAATATAGTCTGGTAAACCAATTTGTCAGTAACAAAAAGGCATGAAATTGGCTACTTTCCTACTAGTCAAATCAGCTTCTTTTTTAGAACTGTCAAAACTATTTGCTAATATGGAATTTATATGAAAATGAGTGAGTAATGAGAGTGACGTCACGGTCAATTCACTTACTTTTTATATTTCAATCCGATTCATAAAATATAAATTGTATTTAAAATAACTGTTATCTATGTTTTTCTATTAATTATCTGGTGCTTTATTTCGCGCAGTGGGAAATAATTTATTGTACCTAGAGGAAACATCTCAATTCGATTTTTTATGAGAAATCTACCGTTCGGTTCGGAGTAATTTTTTTTCCTTTTCTCCTGACATAATTGGTTTTGCCAACCCTTACTTAATTTACATAGAAACAATGATTCCTCAGATTTATGTCTAGAGTATGTGACATGTGAAGTTTGTTAGTGTTACCAAGCTCTTGCCTAAAACAATACGCCATAGATGTAGTTGTTGATGTTGAAGAATGAATACTGTCATTAGGTTATGATACTAAAGTTGTTTTTCGTTTGACAAGCGCCATGATTACAGTCCGACAAGATAGTGTAGAAATTAACGTGGCAATATTGTTGAGTCGTTTCGTTTTCTTACATCTCGGAGTAATTAACAATCTTAGATCGATTTGAAAGGGATGACACTACAGTATTGCCACTTTTTAATTTCTACTATTTCTTGTCGGACTGTACTTTGGAACTCTATTTAAATATAAGTAATCATGGTGTAAGCCCCAATAGGGCCCGAATTTATAAAGCTCCAAGTTAGAATTTTTCTCTAAATTGCCAACATTGATGCCATTCACTTTCGAATAGTTTAACCGATTCGTTGAATGTTCCATTTTCGAAAACTTTTGGCTGTGGCGCGGAACAATAATTTCATGACACGGCAGCCGTGCCATGCGCCATAGAATATGATGACACTCCTGCCGTATCATACGCCACACGTAAAAAACATTGATGACACGGCAGGCGTGTCATCAGCCCCGAATCAGCTAAATGATTGAAAAATTGTAATTTGTAACGAAATATAATTTGGCCTAAACATGACAGTAACATAATCGTAATTTATTTTACAAAAAAAAAGGAAAAATTACTCAGAACATAAGTTAATGTAATGTAAAAAAAGAAGCAGTTACTATTGTGATACTGACTTTTGTACATATTTATTTTGTTAATTACTAAGTATTATTGTAAATAGAAATAAAAAAGTAAATCTACTCTTTTGTTTTATTTTGGAAACTATTCAATAGCGGTTAAAACTTTGCCGTTTTTTTGGGACTTGTATTTGTATAGTTTTTCTTTTCGCCTAGATTTCCAGCATTTTGTTTCTTCTTTGGATAAAACGTACTCGCCTGTTACTGCCACTGCTGCTATTTTCTCTGAAAATAATAATAAATAATCGTTAGTATTTAATAAAATAATAAATTGCCAACTTTAAGACAGGACATGCCAAAATTACATGAAACTTGGTATAAACATATACGTAATAATATGTGGCTAGAAAATAACTGCTGCATTCCCGTTGCCAGGGAGGTTTTGGGATTTAACTGAGCAACTTACACTATGGGACCTACCCTGAAAATAGACCAGCCAAAATGTATGAAACAGTTAATTTCTTTTTCGCATTTTCGATTTCGGGGTTGGTCATAATTGCAAAAGTGTGTCTGTCTCTTACCTCCTCACGCTTAAACCGCCAAACCAATTTGGACAACATTTGGCATGGAGATAATTTGCGCCCCGAGATAGGACATAGGATAGTTTTTATTAATCATCAATATTCCACACCGATGAAGTCGCGGGCAGAAGCTAGTAAAATTCATATCAGCAATAACTTGTTACTCAAGCTGTAAGTTTTCCTAATAAATTAAATAAAATTAAATAAATAAGTTTAAATGCAAATATTTAAACGTACCATTCTCATCTATGTGTTCTTCTTCATGCTGCCGCTTCTGTTTCATCATTTTCCTAGACTGTGCATTATGGGTCTCAGCATATGTGTCGACCGCAGCCTCCGGTGAGAGGTAGTCTTTGGAGTCCGAGAACAGTTTCACTCCACCTTTGATCTTACGTTTCCTGGAAACATTGATGAATTCTATATCAATTTTAAATCTCTAACAAATGTTACTCGAAAGTAAGTCTATCTCTCTGTCTGTTACCTCTCAAAATTTAAATAAACTGCTGAATATTTCATAGGATATGCCTGAAAATGGACTTGAATGTCATTTATTTATGACCTGACAATTATGGGTGAAGAATTATTCAAAATACTCCTAATACATTTTTTCCAGCTAGTAATTTTGTTAGGACAGTTTATTTTAGTAATAAAACATATTAATAATCGCTACAAACCTCATTTAGCTAATAATCATTTGTCTTTATCTGTCAGATGGGATAGAAAGATATTTGTCAGAAAGGGATAAAACGTAATTTAACTAAATCAGGCCCATGAAGTTTTATGAATACACCCCCTGTGTTACTATCTGTACTTCGTTTTTTTTAGCATTAGAAATAAGGTAAACAATCTTGATGTGTCTTTTTATTGAAAAACATGTTTGCAAATATGTAACAATTATGAATCTAATATGATAATTTATATTCTTCTGCTTTCATAAGTAATAGTTACTGATTTTAAAAAAGTGTTTTTCATTTAAAAGACATGTCAAGATCGCTTACCTTCTTGCAAGTTCTTTCTAATGCTACTAAAAACGAACTATAGTATCTATGAATACTTACTTCACTCCATTCGCCTCCATGTCTACAAATTCTACATTCCTTTCAATAATCCTGGAGATCTTCACGCCTATTTGTTTCTGCATTTTCTCCGGCACCTTCACATCGTTGTAATGGCTGGCGGTTTCCAAATACCTCTCGGAAACGAGTTTCTTTACTTCTGAAAAATTAAATAAGTTATCAATCAATTACTCAAGTAACAAATGTTACACCCCAGCAGGCAGTGGTGTTGGTGTAGCGTGAAGCAATCTACCGTGGGCGAAAACCACATCTGCGAGGCCCTTTTCAATGTGTTTTCCCAGCGTAATAAACAGTTGTTGGCTTTGCGAAGCCCTCTTAAGTGCGAGGCCGCTAGCTAGCTACGCCACTGCCAGCAGAGGGTAACAAGATGAAGAGAAGAGAGTGAGAAATAAAGAGAAAGTCAGTATTAGCTCTGGTATTAGGTACCTTTTTGTGGGATACCGCGAGTTTCATTGATGAGTTTAGTGAATGAAGTATCGACGGCCTCTCGGAACCTCGAGAGGTCTTCGTCATCAGAAGAATCGGACATTAGTTCTGTGTATAATACTACTTTTATGAATGTTAAATTATTACAGAATACAGCACAAAATGCACGCGAAGTTCTTATTACTATTTGGTTTGTTTGGTTATGTCTTGATGTCAATGTCAAATTTGACACATGACAGTTGCAAAAAAAAAGTTGGTGGAACTGTTTCAACTACTGCTTTAAAAGCAGCTGCAGACTTATCCCTTTATTCATAAACCGCTGTTTCCCATCTCATCCTAGAATAACAAACACAAATGTCGCAATATTTCACAAACAACGCCATCACAGTGTCAGTAGAAAAGGCATAAATTTTAAAACACGCATACACGAAGCCTGTCTCGATACAAATTATTCTAAATTTAATTACTGACAAATTTGTTTCCATTCCACAGACCACCGCCCTATTATATAGACCAAAATAATTATAGACTGAGATTTAGCTGAGATTATAGGACGACTCACGGTCACCACCCGTGTGATGTATAGGTCTTATGCACGCGGCCGCGGCCACGCGCTGCCAGTAGCGCCCAAGAATACGACCTGTTAGCAGTGTGCACGTCTGTACGAAAATAAATCGTAAATCATTACATTTGTTCGCTAATAATGGGATATTGCAGCATAAAATGGTGTGGCAAGTCATCTAAGACTTCCAAATTCTTAACAGATGGAATAACATTCCACAGGTAAGTGAAATTCATTATTTTGTTGAAAATTGTTTCTTGTCCGCGGGGTTCATTTTATACTGGTAACTGGTTGTACTGAGCAGCAACGAAGTATACCCGTTCCTTTTCGTCAACGTAAAAATGCAATGTGCTATCCCTTTCACATAGACGAATAGTGATGTGACGATGATGGTTCCGTCAGTTGCGGGAACTTCATACGGTACTGTACCATTTTAAAAAAATATTAAAGATAACCGTGATTCTTTTTTTTAAATTGACAATAATTAATCTGTAGCATGTGTAGTTTTATTTAGTTCGTAGTTCATCTTAGTAGAATGATCATTATTGAGGTAGAGTCAGGCCAAGAATAGCCTGCAGCGGATTTGATAGCCCACGCAGTGAAAGTGTTATTTTAAACGTCAAACTTCTATGAAATTATGACATATAAATGACACTTGCACTGCGTGGGCTATTAAATCCGCTGCAGACTTTTTTTGGTCCGACTCTAGTATCAAAATGAGAAATGAAATAAAAAATCGGGAACAAGATGTACCTGATGATGTGCGAGATTGCGAGGGTACTCGGTATTGGTTTGCGATAGGCATATTATGTTGTGTGCACCTAGAACTAAAAAATAATACAGTATTTTTTATTAGCGTGTACGATTGGTGCACACTGACTTTTTTTGCCTTTATATCAGTGACCTTAAGTTTTGGAAGCCTTTTAAAGTTTTGGGGTCAGGTAAAATAATTTGATTGTCTTTCAGATTTCCAAAAAATCCTGAAATTAAAGCAAAATGGATTGACGCCACGCACCGTGGACAGTTATGGTACCCGTGTAATACGAGTGTCATTTGCTCAAGGCACTTCACAGCAGATAATTTCCACCAAGTAACGAGTCAGCGGAGACGATTATTGAGTTCCGCAGTACCAACTCTATATTTACCAGTTTTGGTAAGCTGATTCAACATTTAATTGATTATCAACTTTAACTATACTTACTTATATTTTTATTTCATAAAATCTTATCGTTTGGACGAGAATTATTTTGGTAATTTCATCGTTTAAATTACATGATTCACAAGACAAAAACTTCCATGTACCTTCTTAGAGCCTCCAATCCTTCATATTAAAAATTATTTAATCAAATATTTGCAGGCTCCACCTTACACCTGGTTCGATTTTGATGTGTTCTTGATCGAGTTCTTTTTATGTGGAAAATATTATGTAATTTTACACGTAAATAATATTTCAGATAGAGGATATAACTCAGCAACATAACAACTCAGCAGTAGCAGTTCAAATACCGCAAAGCATTGACTGTGATGTCCATGATGAAGGCACATTAAAAAAAGAGGTTCGATTAAATATAATATAATATTACTACCGTTCATTCTGAAATTCTAAAAAGGGAGTATTAATTATAGAGCGAATAGAGAGAGTTTATTGTGTATCGTATTTTCAGGATGGCTCTACTCTGCAGAGTTCAGTGTTAACAACATCTCAAGAGCAGAATACTGTGTCACAAACACCTACCACGAAGCGAGAACTATCCAGAGTCCGGGACCCTGAATCACCATCTGCTTATAATTCTCCTGTCGAAAAACGACTTTCTCGAAGAATCATGGAACTTAAGTGCAAAGTAAATGAAAAAAATGTTAAATTGCGAAAGTTGCGTGATGCAAACAGGAGATTAAAACGAGAGATCGTTTCACTGAAATCTCTTTTAGAAGATTTACAATAGATATATCATTTCACTGAAATCTCTTTTAGGAGAAAAGAAAAATTTGAACAAAAAATTACCTTTGCTCTGGTAGTTGAGAGTTAATTAAATATCGCTGGAAGTCGCCAGCAACATGCTGAGGCGAGAACATTTCGTGTCACTTTCTCCTTTTTTTATGTGTCTCTGCTTGTATAATTTTCTTTATTTTTGTGTATGTACTCACGAATAAAAATATATTCGTTCATAATCGTTCTGTAGCACCTTAAAACCTAAGTTTCGTTTAATTTTGTACTATGACGTTATCTATGAAAAGGGACCTAATTGTCGGCGGTTACGCCATTATTAACGATGCTCCGATATAAATACAATGCCGCGCGACGCTGTGCGGCGTAAGCGCCATCGACAATAAGATCCCTTTTCATTGATAATGCCCCATATCAAAATACATGCAGTAGAAATGAATGTCTCTTTATTGAAATTACTGACCGATTTGTATATTTTTTACTTGTTCGAAATATAAGTAACTTTTAAAAACAGCAATAAGATATTATTTGTTATAAATCCACCTTCAAATATCCATAAACATTAAACGTTAATGAAATATTTAAAGGCCGACACCATAGACTTAATAATATATAAAGACGGAGCCTCAGCGAGCTGTCACTGTTGCCACTTTTGTTTAGTGTACGATTAACAATGAGGCCCACGTTGCTGTAGCCATGTCGATAAAGTCATATCGATAAACTATCGACATTTCTTGCAATTTTAATTTTACTTCAAAGGCTTAACGATACCTAAAATGACCAAAAACGCTTTTATTCTTTATTGTGGTTATCAGATCACAATTTTATAGTCACGCCCCAGCAGGGAACCAAGGGAAAGTTCCGATATTTAATTAAAATACATAAATACCTCCTAAAATAGGTGTTCCGCAATAATTGAATTATATTATTATATTATAATATATTCATTATCTATTAGCATTTCAATTATGTTTATGTTTAACGAAGATATTGAAGCTTCAATTAATCGCTATTTCGTTCCGCTGTGTAGCGTTTATCGATATATAACATGATTAATATCGACTTTTCACATCCCTAAAAGAGCACACATATACGCTTTTAAGCACACATACACAGCCTGGGCGCATCAAGAAAGGCAACACTTGATTTGAAGTCCACCTTGTCAACAGTATGGTTGTCCTTTTTTGACAAACGGCATTTTAAAAGAGCGAGGAGAGAGAAATGATACTAGTTGCTGCGTCGCGAAAGAGAACAGAAAAGGTTGGGCCCTTGGCCGACACTTCCGGACTGCAACCCTGCTGTAAAGTTAGCCCTTAGCAAGGCCTGACATTTTATACTTTTAAACATTGATTATGATCACGGAAGATAACAGCGTTAAAAAAAATGATACATTTTTAAAGTACCAACTTAATGAAACATTATATTATTTTAATATTATTAAGTATTTTTTATTGATAACAATTTTACCACAATAAATTACGGTACCACTCCACATGTCCCATCCCTACGCTTGCACGTGACAGAGCGACATGTTTGGAACGACCAATCGCAACGTCCGGCAACTGCCAAACCGATTTAGATGAAATTTGGTACTGAGATAGAGATAGTTTGAGTTTGAGTTGAGGCCCCGGGAAAGGACAGGATAGTTTTTATCAATCACCATCATTCCACGCAAGCAATACCACAGAATAAATAATAGTACTAGGTACAGAAGACTCACTCTAAGTACTCTAACAAAACGCGTCTGTCACGATCAGCACAGATATGGCCGCTAGGTGGCGACAGCGCCACGCGCGGCTTATGACAAACCCCAAAATTGGGGTCGAACGGATGTGCTTTTAGCTTAGGGTTGCCATACGTCCCGGTACGCCGGGACATGTCCCGGTTTGAAGCATGATGTCCAGGTGTCCCGGTCCATAAGCAAATTGTCCCGGTTTATAAATCATAGTTATTTAGTAGGGGGCATTGAGACAGACAGACGGCCGGACGGTCAACAAAGTGATCCTATATGGGCTCCGTTTTTTTCCTTTTGAAGTACGAAATCCTAAAAATCTACCTACTATTATCTCGAAAAAATTTCGCGCTCGTTTCGCTCGCGTTTTCATTTAGGTACCTACATTATTTGTGACAGTTAAGTTGAAATTTGGTACACATGTATGTATTATGTAAATCTATAACCCGAAGACGGACATGTAACGTAAATAAAATGAATTTTAAACATAGGGGGCACTGATTGGGGGGTAAATGAGACAGTTAAAAAACAAAGTTTTGCAAACTATATCGTGTTATATATCAAGTGATAGAGCTTTGGGAATCTCACATATATTTTATTAATAATTTTAAGATTAATAGTTTAGAAGTAATTTAAGTAAATATGCACAAAATGACCATTTCCCTTCTTTATCTCCGAAACTACTAAAATTTTAAAAAATATATACTAAATAGTTCCTTGCCTATAGATGACAGAAAAACCTATTAGAAATATGCAGTCAAGCGTGCGTCGGACTTATTACTTATTTTTTGATCGTCCCTTACGGGTCTTTTTTGAACATTTCACTCACGTTTCACATCAAAATATACATTGTTGAAAATTGTGTAATGTACGGATTTACGGAACCCTTGGAAGGAGAGTCCGACTCGCACTTGGCCGGTTTTCTTTAAATGTCCCGGTCTGAGCCCCCACACTTATGGCAACCCTATTTTAGCTACCTGTAGCAAAGCGGCGAAATCACGGAGTGAGCTACGCCTGGTAATACTCAAAGTCAAACCATTTACAAAATCACATTTTCTGAGTAGGTACTCAGAAAATCACATTTTCTGAGTACCTACTCATGCTTACATATGGTGATATGGTACATATTATGTACGTAAGTGTGAGATGTATAAGATAATATCATAAGTAACATTATTACAGCTTACAGCTAAATTATCTTTAGCCTTCAATCATTGTTTTATAAAAGAAATATGGGTACAAAGCTCATTTAAAATACTTATCAGTTTTCCAGCTTTTCCTCTACAATTTTGTCATTTGACTTATCAATTTTGTCATTTGACTTATCAATTTGCAAGTAATTCATATCATTTACAATGTTATCAGGAATTCTAAATATTAGACCTCTCACCAATTCTGGTATATTAAACTCGCAACCCAGAGCAATAAGCCTATCAATGTTCTCCGAATTCACCGATTCTACTAGCTTAGCCGAGCAATCGGCCCTCAACTTGTCCATGAAGTAGTGTGCCGCAACCTGCAACAGCGGCTCTAAGCCTTCTTCTGGTAGAATACCCAAGTACATGTAGTCCTTCAGGTGTCTAAGCGTCTGGACAGTGATACCGTCCATACTAATCTGACCTTCATTTGATTCCTTCCAGTTATTCGTCAACATCATTTTGAACATGTCGCTGTGAAGGAACAGTACAGCCTTGTGTACAGCCACTGAGCCATCTTTTGTATAAAGCTGAAAATCCGTGGACTCTGTGTCTTCATAGAGTTCTTTTCTTGGCAAAAAACCTGTTGGCATTATGACTTGCGCAGTAACATTTATTTCAATAGTGAAACAAGTTGCAGTAACATCATGTGTCCTGTCTGAATAACTTGTGTTGTTGCATTTGAAATTCGTTCTTCCTGTTGATGTATGTAGCAGCGGGTTCAACTGTACTTCAATCCAGTGGTCAGAACAATAAAACAGTTCATTAAAATCGTTACATTGTATAGAAACTGGAACTGGAGAATTGTATACACCTTCCATTTTTTTCATTCTTACATATGGTACAAACGAGCATTTTACGTACTCAAATTTTAGAGAAGCCTGTATCAAGTTATCAACGGTAATAATTTTATCATGTGTTATTGAAACAGGGTCTCCTTCCAACCGTACAATTGTAAATATTAGTGTAGTGGTAGGACCGCGGTGTAAATGTCGCAAAGATCTGTAAAAAAATTATTAGGTATGTATAAAGTAAAGTATTATAAAATACATTATGTATGTTAGTCTGTAAGGTATTTGTAATATGGGCTGTGTTGCCTTAATTAAATTTCTAAATAAATAAAATAAATAAATGTCTAACAAACCAAACAGAATGTGTAAAGTTAGCGTGTAATAAAACGGATATGGATTTATTATAAAACTAGGCAGTCTAAATACAGATTACAGTCTGGCAAACATGTTATGACAGTAACAGTAGAATCCCTCTTTTTAGGGTTTTAGCACTACAGCATGAAAAAATACAGAAGCTGCAGCATACAAACTGAATTTTGTTCTCATCTTAAAACTATGTTGGATTGTAATGAAACTGCACATACAATAACATGAGGTATATATATGCCAGCTTAAAAAACAAAAAAAGAGCCAAAACAAGTGTTGTATGAAAAACTTAAATACACAGTATATTTTTAACTAAGAACTTGTGGTATCTGAAGCTATATAAACTAATTATCCTATTGTAAATACAAAGTTTCAGAGCAATCTAGCTAGTCGTTTTAAAATGAGAGCATAACTACATTTGTATAGAGAACTATAAGCTTGCTGCGGACAATGATTACCTCTGCCTTTGCTCCAATGACAAACGACTCCTGCCAAACTATAAACATACAATCTACTTACATTTAAACATATTGGGCTAGATCACCCATGTTTTTATCGTTTTTACGTGTTAGTTTTAATTTAGTAGGTACTTTTAAAATTAAGGTTACATTTTATTATAATAAAATTTTGTTATTAATTAAGTTTGTTTTTGGCTTTGATAAACTTAAATTATATATTTACCCTTACATTTGAGACATAGTGTACTCCAAATATGTAATTGGTAAGTATTTCTTAAAATTGGATTCACTTAATGTAATTTCTACGGTTCAAAAACCTTAGTGAACAGAACAGTCAATCTGACAGTTATGGAATCACACAAAGAGAATATAATCAAAATTCAAATCACAATATTATTCTTAGAGGATATAACCAACGGAGACGCCATGTCTAAAATTTTCGGTACAAAATAGTCTGCCGTTTTTTGCGGGGGAGGGGCACATCAAATGTATAGGTACGTCATGTCAGATAAACGTCAGTCCATACATATGGTTGACATGTGGTTGACCATTGGCCGCCTATTTTCGACAGAGGGGAACGCCTGTTAATGGCGGCTCCATTGTTAATTACTCCGAGATATTATTCATAATCAACGACATCAACGTACATACCGTTGCACCGGTACGGATTCCATAAGTACGGAGAAAGATTAGCATAGCATGGCATGACAATGACAGATTACAATTGTAATTTTTTTTACAAGTGCGGAAACGCCACAGATTAAGCTAAAAAGTGAAGTTTGTGGGATTCACGACGGATGCCGGATCTGATCTGTATTTCCAAAATATTTAAGTTTGCAATATTAACATGCACTTAAAAACCAGAATAAACAAAATATTTTCATAAAGTGAAAGATTAAATAAAAAATCTCTCCAAAATGAATCGTGTAACAACAGTTTAACAAACAACATTCCACAAAACCATTCGTTCTTTGTTCAGCTTTCGCAGCCCTCCCCTCACTCCACCACTCTTCTCATTCGCATCGTTCGTTTTTTTTGCGGTATTGCTGTGGCTTGGTTTTGGTGCTCGTTTCTCGTTTGTCGCTGTGTTTGAAATTTAGTTGCCCTGCAGTTTGATGCTAATTCAAATAAAAACACGTAAAAATTGGCTGTACAATTCAGTTAATTCATTGAATGCACTTAAACTTGGTAAGTGGATTTTACAAAGTTATGATAGAACACGTTGCTTTGACATCGCTACTCTTGAACTTCATGAAAAAGTTTACTGTTTGTTTTTGATAAAATTTTGTTGTTGTTACGTAAATATCGTATTCACATTTGTTTTAACTATATGTTACCCTAATTTTAGCATTAATAGCGCCAGTACTGTTGTCCAGGAATGTGTTAAAATGTCATGATTTCGTCATGTATTGGGAATAAGTTTTTTTTTAATATACTGCCATGTAATATCCATACCAGTGTTTATCTCTATATCTTAAAATTGTTGTGCTCTGTTTCAATTAGTGTGTTTAAAAGGAAACGTCTTTAGTTGTCCCAGTCAATACAATACCTACAGCAGCAATTTTCTCTCAGTTTTAGGCAGA
This sequence comes from Cydia fagiglandana, assembly GCF_963556715.1. Lineage (NCBI taxonomy): Eukaryota > Metazoa > Arthropoda > Insecta > Lepidoptera > Tortricidae > Cydia > Cydia fagiglandana. The sequence continues at coordinate 2,621,284 of NC_085951.1, read as the reverse complement.
AACCATGCTGAAACAAGAAAGCGGGAATTTGGCTGAATTCGAGTATGATATAAACCAGATGTACAGGTACACTCATTTTAAAATAATTCGATCTAAAGTAGGGTTGCAATGCATCCCTGTACACCGGGACATGGGGACATGCACCCGTTTGAAGCTTAATTTTTTTACACCTATACATTTACTTTACATTTCATACCTATTTGCATGTTGTAGTCTCAGAGCAAAATTGTATGTATTAACTTTCAGTGGAAACTGTTTTGGCTAATGTGCTCAAATATCTTTCTCAGGCTATAAGAATTATGTGTGCTGTTTCCCTTAATCAATAAAATAAAAATTATATCAAAATTTAATGCCTGTTATTTTGTATGAAGAATATACCAGTATTCAGTTAATGTTTAAGAACCACTGCTAATTTTTCTTCAGAAGTAAAGGTACCCAAGTTCCCAAGTGACACTAACTAACCAAAGTATTCTTCGCCCTTCAGCGTGGACAGCATGAATCTAGAAGACCTAGGGTCGCTGGGCACCTTCAACAGCCAGGGCAACCTCGTGGTGCTGTCTCCACCAGATGTCTCCGAAGAGACTTTGGACATCGCCTATGCCATGCCTAGCGTGCCAAACATTGAGGATATGATGCCGGTATAGTTTCTTTTTTTTCTTCTTCATTACACTCACGACAGAGTGGTCGTGGCCATTATGTAAACTTTTGAGTGACTCTTTTTTTTATATATAAATATTATTTCAGCGAAGTACAACCTTCAAGCTTAGTATTAATCTGTTCTAAAATAAGGGCTATAATAATAATAGGGATATAAACATTAACTTAAGCTAAGACTAAGAAAGACCAAGGGTATTTATCTATCAGCTAATTGCAAAATGAATAAGTTTTTGGCAAAATAAAACATTTTTGGTACAAGCTTATATGGCTGACTAATTTTCTTTCCACAGGCAACTAATACTCATTGATTCTAAGGTGGCCTCATAACATTGCCCTATATTCGTAGGCCATGTCTACGCCTGGGCTAGTCTGTGGCCATGAGTAAGCCCATTCATAATTTAAAAAAATAAATAAAAATAGAGTTGACGTTAAAGATATAGGTATGTTTAAACCTTTCGCCTTATTACAAAGGAGTAAGGTGCAAAAGTGTAAACATATATTTGACGTCAACTGTGTGGGTCCCTCAACCACCTACAGAGTTCACTAATACTGCGTTACTTGTTTATATGTAGTCCTTGTGCCCAGGTGTCGCCGCGAGGCCCGCCGGCGCGCACTCCGTTCCCCGGAGGCCTGAACTTCGCCGTCGAGATAAATGCTGCTGACACCAACCGCAAGAAGTACTTGGTAAGTTATTCTGGTGTCCCAGGAAGTCACAACACTAGTTGGGGGCGTAGAATCATCTGTACATAAGTACCTACACTTATACTTATGTACTTACCCAAAATTAGGAACCCAACCCAACCCAAACCCAAGAAGACCAAAAGAAGAAAGAAGGCTAAGATTATGATTCAATGAAAAGGGGACTTTATCGTGTATAAATTAGAATAAGCTTGAAAATGACTTATGTGATTATATATTGTGTGACTTTCTTCGTTAGTGTGGCCCTGGCATTATAAGCGTACCTCATTCATTTTAGTAATTATCTGAAACTTAAATTGTTTTTGTATTTCAGTACTCGCACCAACTGAACCGCATCTATGTGGACATCAAGACCAACTTCCCAGTCCAGTTCCGCTGGGACTTCGAGCGAGCGGGCAGCCCCATGTTCGTGCGAGCCACCACCGTGTTCTCTGATGACGCGCAGTCCGAGAAAAGAGTGGAGAGATGCCTGCAGCACACACATGAGAGCGCCAACGCTGGTATGTCACTTATTACAAAAACCGGACAAGTGCGAGTCGGAATCGCCCACCGACGGTTCCGTACTTTTTAATATCTGTTGTTATAGCGGCAACAGAAAAAAAAATTGAAAAGAAGAAGAGTGAAAATTTCAACTGTCTAGCTATCACGGTTGATGAGATACAGCCTGGTGACAGACAGAAGGACGTGGAGTCTTAGTAATAGGGTCCCGTTTTACCCTTTGGGTACGGAACCCTCATAAAAAACTAAGATAAACCTATCAGTCTGTCATTTTTATTGCCAATAATTTACATTAGCAATAAAAATATACACAAAAAGCGACCTGCCCCGGCTTCGCACGGGTTACACGAAATCTTAACAAATTATACACCTAAACCTTCAAGAATCACTATTGATATGTGAAAATCGCATGGAAATCCATTCCGTAGTTTTTGAGTTGTCGCGAACAAACATACACACAAACAGATAGACGCGGCGGGGGACTTTGTTTTATAAGGTGTAGTGATACTGGGACATCGTCTCCCTATCTGGCTTGTATAGTCTGTAATGATGAGTGATACTGATGATAATACTGGCCAGTCGTTTTTAACTTTGTATATCAACAATTTGATAAAAACTTTGAATCCCTTTCTTTCCCCTTAGTGATCGAATTTCCAAAAACCCTTTCTTAATGGAGCTGTAGAATATTTCAATAAGAATATTATTTAAATGCAAGATCTCTTTCTAAAGTTTAGGCTGCGTGTTGTCTGTCTTTTATACAGGATGGCTAAAATATAACTGCATATCCGTTGCTAGGGGGGTTTCGGGATTATACTGAGCAACTTTTACTATGGGACCAACCGCGAAAAGAAAATTTACCCTCCCATAGAAAATCCCAGCCAATCCAATACAATTTTGTTTTTCGCGATTTCGGGGTTGGTCCCATAGTAAAAGTTGCTCAGTATAATCCCGAAACCTCCCTAGCAACATGTTAGGTTTAAGATATCGGCACAGAATAAATAATAGTACTACCGTACAGAAAGGAAACTTCCTACAAAACCGAAGTTTGACAGCAGTTCAGGGTCGAATCTTGCTATCCCTTTCTAATATATGGCTCTATCCCTTTCGGGTATGTAGGGTTGTCAAAATTCAAGTGATTATCTTATCTGTGGTCGTGCACGTAAAAGGAAGTTGAGTGGTGTCAACCCTAATAATTGCTCGGAGCAATGCTGAGCCGAGCGGAGCCGAGTTTGGCCGATCTCAGGAGTTTCGCACCCCTGATATCGGGTAGATGCGATTTTCACGCCTGCCGGTTGCACCCGGCAACAGCCTTGTCAGTCGGAATATATTAGATATACGATAACCGGCCGTGTCTCATTTCTTGGCACCCTTTTCCCTCCAAAATAACACAACGGTAATGCAGTTATTTTTTAGCCACCCTGTATAAAGTGACTGTTTTTTATACATTTGTATTTAGATAAGGGTAGATTAAAAAATCTTAACTTATTTTTATCAGGCGTAGACCCGACCATAGTGCAGAACGTGCTCCACTCGTCGGCCGCGGCGGGCACGCAGGGCGTGTACTACTGCGGCGCACCCGGCCTGCCCGACTCGTGGTACTCCGTGCTGCTGCGCTTCGACGGCCGCCCGCAGGAGGCCTACTCGCACGCCTACCAGTTCGTCTGCAAGAATTCATGCTCCAGTGGGATCAATAGACGGTCTATTGACATCATTTTCACACTTGAGGATCATACGTGAGTTTGTTATTATTATTTGTATCTCCGTTTTAAAACTCTCGGGTCTTTCGAGCCCGGTCATTTATAAGGCGTGCGTGGGGATATGGATCCAACACGTAGAGTCTGTTTGGGGAGTTTTGATGTCATGTAGAACGCCTCCTGGAACCCATTCACGGGTACATACATCAATAGATACCCGCGAACCGGTTTCAGCAGTCATTGGAAGCTATTGTGAAGAATATGGACAGAGTACTGGTCTATGGTTTAAGTTTGGGTGGAAAAAAGACTGGGCTATTGCAAAGAAGTCCGGACACCTGCCATTACATTGCTTGCACAAGTTATCGAGGCAGGCGATGACTCGCCACTCGTTAGATGGGCACCTGATGCGCCATCGTAAAGACGGCCAGGCGCAACACCGGCGTGAGCGGCTCAGGGGTGTCGAGAGGTGGTGCTGCGCTTTCTCCGAAGTTACTCGTGGCGTTATGCGTTATAACACTTTCCACCCCTGGAGCTATATAGCTCTAGCGACTTCTCTTTGGATGGCCAACAAAGGCAAGCCAGAGCTGAGAATCCTGCGGGACCCCTTGGGGTCGACTCAGACCGACGAAGATACGCCGGAGACGGAGACCTTGACCGACTCTCGGGAGCATTCGGTTCCGTGGGGTCGTTACTCCCCAACAGTTCGCCACAAGCTGCCCTGCGGGCTTATTATTATTTATTATACTTCATATTTACAACAACTCTTGTGTGGCATGACAAGAATGAGTATATAAGCCTGAAAGTTGCACTCATAGTAGAACAAGTAAGAGTGAATCGTTTAGCGTAATACGGGCATGTAAAGCGGAGGGATGAAAGTCATGTGACGAGAAAGGTATGAATGAATGTGGAGGGAAATAACGGGAGAAAAACTGAGGAAAAGATGGATGGACTGTGCGAGAGATGATTGATATGAACCCGAGTGTATGATGAGATGACGGGCGAGAGAGAGGTACGAATGAAAAAGAGATGATGCGTATGAATGGGATAAAGGCAAGCGAATGATGATGACTTACAGCAACTTTTATACTTTAAGTATTAATAGGTCTTTTACAACACAAAGGACAGTCCAATTTTGTAGTATAAATCGTAACAAGTGGAAGCACATAGAGCTACATGGTATCAGTCGGATTTCAATTATTCATCGGTTCGTTGCAGATAAAAAATGAAAGTACCTAATAGTATAAAGTTTTCAAAATTGTCTGTCTCAATGTAGACGTCCGCGCGGCCGCATCGCACGCATCGGACGTATCGTACGCAACGTTTTTTAGTATTTTTTGTATAAAAAATCACACATATGTGTCCACCGATCACTCGCGTGCGACGCGTCCGACGCGTGCGATGCGGCTCTATGGGCGTCTACCTTTTAGAAGTACTCGGGACGGTTTTATGATATGAACTCTTGTTAACTTTGTTGTCTCGGTGCAGGGGCCAGGTGTACGGGCGGCAGGCGGTGGGCGCGCGCGTGTGCGCCTGCCCGCGCCGCGACAAGCACAAGGACGAGAGCGCCGCGCCACCACAACCCAGCACCAACAAGCGCCGCCTGCCGCCGCAGACGCCGCAGGCACCGCCCGCGGGGAAAAAGGTCAAGATAGAGCCCGACGACGATGTACTCGTGCTGCCCCCGGTGAGTCTAACGTTCAAGTATTATAGCGGTCTCGATATCGCGCGGCGGCCGCGCGAGCATCGTTCGACCGCGGCGAACCTGTATTTTGGCCCGCGAGCCATCTTTGACACCGTTTAACTGCGCGCGAACACTCCTCTGCCGCGCGCCCGATAGCCGACAATGACTGGTTCCACGCGCGGCGCGCGGCACCCGTGGCGCGCGACCCGATGTTCGATAACTTGCCGCGCGATATCGAGACGAGACTTCACGATCACGTTTCACTCGGATTTTCGAGATGTCTACGCGCTTACGAGTAACCGATAATAGTTATTGTAGAGACTATAAACTAGAGTTCATACGAGACACAAACTATAGATACTCTGTACTCTGTATCTTTAATCGAAGTCAAAGTCAGAAATACTTTATTCATGTAGGCCTAGTGACGAGCACTTATGAACGTATTTAAATAAAAATAAACAAATAATTTGTACACTTTCGGATAATTAAGATCGATTTTCCTAGGATAACGGTGCCGTCATACGGCAGCCGTCTCCATACTAAATAAAACGGCTAAATATGAATGTCATAGTATTTGTATGGAAACGGCCGCTATATGACGGCACCGCTATCCTAGGAAACCAGAACATTACGACATTTATTGGCTGACCAAATACAAAACCGCCAAGATCAGTCACTGAATGACCTGACTTTAACCTAAATTATTTGATCATGCAATGTTTTCATCTACCCTCAACTGGCTTAAGGAGCCATTTGAGGGTACATTTTGTTTACTTTTATTTCAATAAGTACCTAAAAATACAGAGTATAAGTACTAGAAATAAAATAGAATTTTACTAATGCTGTAATTAATTATGTAATGCGACATGCTGATGCGGAGTCCAAAAAATTTGGAATGATAGAATAAAAGTTTCACTTTAAAAAATTGTGACGTCCCACGGGTAAAGGTACCTTATGGCGGTTGACGCTTACGCTATTATTAACGCCGCTCCAATATTGCGGCGCTATGCGACGTAAGCGCCAGCCGCTATGGCGGTAAGGTAAGGTAAAGTACCTTATGAGATGAAAAAACTTTTTCCACGGCACGGGTTCCACGGAACGCCACAATTGTTTCTATTAATACCTAGTATCATCTATATCTCACAGCTGCCAATCGTCGGCCGCCGCACCGTGGTCACCGGCCTCGAAGTCATGCTGAACATGATGGAGGCAGTAGCGGCCAAGACTCCGGAACATGAAACCGACAGATACCAGAGCTCCATCCGGGCGCTCCGGGACCAAATTCAGGAGCTCCGGGGAGGCTCACAGGCTGAGTAGTCTATTAGTTTGATTTAATTAATAGCTAGAAGGCAACTAAAGCAATTGTAACTAAATCAGAAAAAGCAATCGGAATAATGTAGATTTTACCGTTGTTTTTCTTTTTTAAGGCCTGAGCAGACCGGATGCGTAGGCGTAGACGTGCGCGTTGTAATATACGGATCCTTATAGGAGATGACACACCGCTTGCGGCCTCAACATTTTAGCGCACGCGCACCCGGTGTGCTCAGGCGTTAAAAAGAGATCATCAAAAAAAAGATCATTTTAAGAAAGAAGCAAGTACTACTGAGTGCCTTTAGATGCTATTTTTTTTTCAATAATTGCGTGCCCTATTATACAAAAAAAAAATTAAAAATTGTGTCTCAAAATATTAACAACTACATATGTTACCTTGCTATAGATTGAGTGCATTATGGTTGTAAATTAAAATTATTGTGTGATTGGAATCACAAACGTGACGTTCCACGGAAAAGGTACCCTCTAGCGGTCGGCACACTTACGCTGTTGAACGACGCTCCAATAAGGTGTTACGCGATGTAAGCGCCAACCGTCATAAGGTACCTTTACCGGTGGAACGTCACAATTGCCGTGTGTAATTATGAAAGGTTAAATAAAATCGAGTACCCTTTCCGATTTCTGTTTTTTTAAAACAAATCCAATAAGTTCATTGATTGTCGTTCTTGATGTAATTATGAGTTGCATTTGTTTTCGTTGTTTTCTTACTAGTTACCTAAGATTGTGTAGTTTTATACTACTTTTATAGCATTTTTTAATTTTTTTAGTCTAGAATTATGGAAATTATAGGATAATTTTGATTTCTATTATAGCAACTTCCAGTGCTAAGTATTATTCTTCTTTGTAATTCGATTTTATTAGATTTTACTTTTTAAATTGTGCTTCCTGTCTTATGCAATTTTAGGAAATAATTTGACATTAAAAAATAATGACATAAATTTTCTGCTTAGGATGGTATTCCACCTCTCCAATTTCTTTATCTAATGTGCATTGCGTCTCACTCTCTTATTAGGCAAAATGTGAGACGCAAATGCACATTGGTCCAAGAAAATGGCCAAGTCGAATACCACCCTTACTTAAAAATTATGATATATATAATTTAATTACGGAACTTATTTGTAACTTGCCTTAGTTTCATAACTTTAACTTTGATTGGTTGAATATATAACGACTAACTATTGGCCTCTCGCTCAATCCCATGCTCGAGGGAGAGGCAAATAGACACTGCCATTTTACCTTAAGCGAACTTGTTTTTAAATACAGTATGCTCTCGGTAATCCGGCAACTATAATTTTCTTTCTATGCCGGATTGTTGGAACAACTTGATTAATGGATTTGTATAGGAAATAAAAGTCTTATATAGAAAACAATTTCTACATATAAGGTTCTCTTTTTTAGCATTAGAAAGAAGGTAAGCGATCTTGACATGTCTTTTAGTTGAAAAACGCTTATTAAAAATCAGCAACTATTATGAAAGCAGAAGAATATAAATGATCGTATTAAATTCATAATTGTTACATATTTGCCGTGATATATTTTTAAAACGTGTTTTTCAATTAAAATACACATTAAGATTGTTTACCTTTTTTCTAATGCTAAAAAAACGAACTACAAAAATGCAACCACTCTGGCGTTCGATTGTGTAAACTGCCGGATTATAGAGCGTGTCATCTGAGTCTAATTGCCGGATTACCGAGCGCTTACTGTAAGTAACTATAATAGAAGTGTGCTATACTACTTTTTTACTTAAATTGTACTTATAATGATACCCTCATCTTGATGTTAATTATGAATCCTTTGCTATGTTTACATGCTTGCGAAGTCTTTTTACCCCAAAATGTATAGTAAATAGTAACATCTATAACATATGTGCTTTATGGAACTAGGTAGACCGCATAATGCGTCTTAGGCCCACTTGCACCATTCCACTAACCCGGGGTTAACCGGGTAAACCTGGAGTTACCATGGTTACCAGTACAATTTGACACTAGGTTAACGGTTTAACCGCTTAATCCCGGGTTAGTGGGGTGGTCCAAGTGGGCCTTAGGTACCTACCTATACTAATACTAAGGCTTGGCAATCATGTAAAACATGGCAATATAGCTTTAATTCGGTGATAAAGCTTGTACAGAATAGATGTAGTGTATAATTATTTCCATCGTATTTTCACGGAAACGTACGAACCATCGCCCACACTATTAACTGTACATCGGTGGCCCTTATGCCTTTTGTAATAAAATCCACCGATGTACAGTTAGGAGTGTTGCTGTTGGAACGTGTCTTGCTATTTCAGTCAGTCTCGGTACAAAAGGTTCTGAGGTTGACCGAAGTAGTATGACAAATGCGAAAGTTTCCGAGAAAATACGATGGAAAACAATTATGTACTACATGTGTATAGTTATCTTGTCACAGACATATTTTGCATACGATGTATCTAAGATTAGGGTGTCGGATTCAAAGAATAGTGTAATGTGACCAGTGACCTAAAGTAAAACCGCCGCGTAGTTTATAACCTAACCTAAAGATACCTACTGTACAATTATATGTATATTTTACAGTACATCTGTGCTTCATTACGACACCGTGCTATAATAAGCACATTACGTAACTACGTCGAAAAATTTAAAGGGTACATATGTGTACTGTAAAACGTACGATACACGTGCGAATAGGTAATTCGCAATGAGTGGCGAATTTTAAAACACGACCGAAGCGAGATCGAATTTCGCACTTGTATCGTAAATAATTTCATTGTTTCGAATTATAGTTTCCCATAAGTTGGTTAATTAAGAGTATTATACACGCAAGTGTGAAAATATGGTTGCATACCACTTCTCAAAAATATGTCCCATAGTTCATAATTCAACATAAGAGCAATGGGACATATTTTTGACTAAGATGTGTGATCCCATATTTTTACACTTGACTGTACATATTGTTGTTACTTAGCTGTAAGTATCATCATGATTTATTGTGGTGCTATTCCTATAGTTACATAATTATTGTTTAAGTTTTTAATTACTCCTGTTTTAATGTCGGCAATACCTGGATTATGAAAAATATGAAACACCACCAACGAAATATTATGTACCAAACGCCATCTATCCGCCTTTGAAGTGAAATTTTGAACCGTGAATGGTTATTAAAATTTGATGATAATGTATTATGTTATTATTTAACTAGCGACCCGCCCCGGCTTCGCATGGGTTAGACAAAACCTTAACAAATTATACACACACAACAGCAGGTGTATTAAAAGTACACAGCGAAGTACTAGGTAAAGTTAGGCTTAGTTGCAGGCAGATGTGGAAGGAATACTTTGATAAGCGGTCTCTCACTAAAGGAATCTGGTACCGAACAGTTCAATGTCAGCCCCCTCAGGTCCCGTGGTTTGGCAAAAAGCTAAGCAGGAAACAGGTAGTATCACTCCTCAGACTTCGTTCCGGGCACATTCCATCAAACAAATTGAAGCACCTGATGAAACTAGCGGCTTCACCAAATTGCCAAGAGTGCGATAAAATAGAAGATGTCCACCATGTGTTGATGGAATGTGTCCTTAATGAGGCGATGGGGAGTGACATGACATTTATAAAAACCACCAACATACGTAGTTGCAACATCGTCCTGGCATCGCCACTATCAGACGAGGCCAGGTTGATGTGCAAACTATACTTAAATGTGATGTAGTGGTGTAGGTAATACTTCACTACTACATCATTATTACTATTAGATCTCATTACGGGGGTGACATCGTCACTGCGTGACAAAACCCCTTAAAAAAAATAAAGATTAAAAGAAAAACTAATTATTTACCCAGACCTTCCTCAGTAAATTACTCTATTGATAGGTGAAAACCGCATAAAAATCCGTACATATACATACACACAGACAGATCCTCAATACTCAGGAATTGTTCCGAATAAATATTCACATGTCAGGTTAAATAGCATCATCTTTATCTCTCTACTAAATAGAAAGAGTAATAGTGACTCAGAAAGGTAAATTCTCTATTATGTGAAATGCAGCCCGCCAGGCTATTTTAGGTGGCCCGCCAGGTAATCCCGGTATAGATCCTTGCCATCAGATCACCTTTAAGCAAATTCATCTTGTGGCCCAGCCCAGTAGTTGTGTTTGCTCACAGCAAAAAAAGGTCAAACACGGCGTTGTATGAACAAGAGATTTCCTTTAGCAGGATTGGTCCTTAGGACCCAAGGATGGATTTAAGAAGTGGAGCCACCCAGAGTTTTGATGCAGGTGGGGGGTGGGGGGTTTAAGCGTCTGCGACGTTTAAGGTTAATAATTCTTTATCTATTTAGTATGGGTCTCTATTGTTTCCCAAATAGTTTTAAGTCATAATGTCTTGTTTGTCCGAATTTTCGTTAGTCATAATTGGTTTTTCTCAGAAACGCGTAACTTTTCAGGATTGTCATAAAACAAACCTAACCTAACCTATCTATAGAATAACCTCAGGAAAATCCTGAAAAGTTAACGGTTTCAGTTTTATGACTAACGATAATATGTCAAACAATACATTATGACTTAAAACTTTATGGGAAACAAAGGGACCCCATTTAGTATTCTAGTTTAGGTTCTAAGTCAAGTTTAGTATCATTTTCAACAAAATCAAAGATGCAGACATAGATTTCATCGAAATCGGTTCAGCGTTTATTGATTTCCCATACAATCCTACACCTTATCTTTAATTTTTAAGGTATTTTTTTTGGAATAAAAACTATCCTATGTTCTTCCCTGGGACTCAAACGATCTCTATACCAAATTTTATCTAAATCGGTTCAGCGGTTATTGAATCCCCATACAAATTTCCTCCTCCCTTTTCACACCCTTAAGGGATGATTATTGAGATTACAAGTATGCTATGTTATTCCTTGGGACTCAGACTATCTCTGTACCAAATTTTAACTAAATTGGTTCAGCAGTTTAAGCGTGAAGAGGAATTAAAAAAAAAGTATTTTTTTCATATTTTATGTGTTTTTACTTCGGAATGGTGTCATTATGATATCAGAAATGAATTCGGCACCCCCGATTTATACGGAAACGATACCAAAGTTGACCTAGGAGCTTAAATGATACAGATATCAAGATCAAGTTGAGAGCCCCCCCCCCCCTAAAAATTTACATCAAAAATCTCGGTGGCTTCACTTCTTGAATCCATCCCTGGGTCCTAAGGACCAATCCTGCCCAAAGGAAATCTCTTGTTCATGCAACGCCGTATATTAGCTCCAGCGCCATCCGCTACAGGGCTACAAGGCAAAATAATCTTTGTGGCTCTCAAAAACAAAAGGTTGGCTAGTGGATTTTTGGCAAGCAAAACTAGCTTACTGTTAACAAATATGATTTACTAACATCAGTACTTAAAATAAATGCTTAACATCATGTTGTCTGAATGAACTTAGATCTTTCACTTTAGGAGAGCAACTTATTATTAACATTATTGACTATTGTCTTATAGAAGTTTCAAATGCCCAGTGATTTCATCAATAACTTCTTTAGGAGCTGGCCCTACTCCTAGAACAGTTATAGAATTGGGAGCAATTTGAGTGCGCCCGGCATCTCTGATCATTGAAGTAACTACTCCCATTTTCTTCGCTTTCTCTGCTAGCTTCTTTATTTCATCAACAGAGTCTGTTTTTAAGGCGATCTTGGCTTGACCGGTCATCTGCCACTGCTCTAAGCCCTCCGGGTCCTTCCGCTGAGCCTTTTCAAAGGCTCCTACTGACGCATGGCCACATTGAGCTGCAATTTTTCCTTTGGACATCTGCAAGTCTGTTCGGACCACTAGTACGAGTTTGTATTCAGACCTTGATTTGAACTGCAATAGAATAAAAATAGTTTCATTTAAAAAAGCAAAACTATTGGACAATCTGATTAAAATCAATGTAGGTATAGCAATAGACTCAAGATAACCTTTTTAAAAGGTTCATGTTTTAATTCTTTGATAAGACCAACATTAGCGAGCCAAAAACTTTTAATATGGATGGGTAAGGTTATGCAACTTTCCTGTGTATATCATAAAATAAACCCGACTTTTAAGCTAAATTACTGGACTTTATCCTGATTCATGTTAAAATATTACGCTTATAAATCTTTAACTTTTGTTATATCCACAGAAAAGACTGCAGTTGATACAAAGATTTTGAGTCTTATTATTTAAATGTGAAATTGCTCTAATTATAATGAACCATGTCCCACTATAAAAACGAATTACAACACAATACACGGTAAAACAAGAAACCGGGCATAACCTATAATATATTGTGTCAATGGTCAGTAACACCTTGAGGAGCCATAAAAATATTTTTATAACTAGAAGTTACCTTCTTAATAGTTTCTACGGCTTTGCTGGCGTTGGAGAATACTCCTAGATATTTCCTGAGGGCAAACAGGGACAGGCCTAGGCAAAGACCACAACCCAACCCGGAGAGGAAAGAAATGTTCAGTTCCATTCTTCGTTTGGTAGAAATGATTGAAGTTTTGAAGTAGATCTAGATTTGATTTATTGTTTTTGTAATAATGGGCCGGTCGCTGTATTTGTAGTAGGTATAAGTTATAAAAAATAAACTATTCGAGTATTTATAAAAACTCCGTACAATCAACGAGTGCACTGCAAATGCAAAAGTGACAGTGACATTTAGTGGCAATCTGTCAACTGTCAATGAGTAAAAAAATGTTGCGTTCTTATAATTGGTCCGGACACAGGTGTCTGAGCGGCTGCCGCGAAACCAGAAATTCGCAAATCGCGAGGATCTTTCTCTTTTACTCCAAAGAAGGCGTAATAAGAGTGACAGAGAAAAATCCCCGCAATTTGTGAACTTCGATTTTCGCGGTTATAGGCCTGGGTCAATTACGTGAACGCAACAGAGTGAATAAGTTGTCAAGCCATTTCCGTCAGTAGACAAAAGCGGCAAATTTAAAAAATGTATGCGTGAAGGTTTCCTCCATACTTACTCTTTGGTTCCTCCCGCCCGTTGCCAAGCAACTGTTCTTTGTTTATTTGCGTTCAGTGACGTCCAAAGTTGACGTCATTCACATCCCAGCTGTTTGTTACCATTTTGTTACCGTTTTACATTATTAGTGAATATTAACAATGAATAAGATGCCATTGAAGGATTTGGCGCCCATCGCCATACCGCATGGGCCTCCGGTGGAGTGCGCCGAGGAGTACTACAATTCGCTGATGCAGAGCTCCATGATTGTGAAGTAAGTTTCGTTACTGATTAAGTGATTAGTTGATTAGTGATTACATTCAGTACCAGTGCGAACTACGCGCTAGGGGCTATTCATAAATTACGTCATTTCAAATTAGGGGGGGGGGGTCTGGACATCGGATGCTGGTAGCATGACGTAGGAGGAAACGGGGTCATTCGAAGCATGATTTTTGGATGGTTTTAGTGGGAGGGGGGTCCAAAATCGTCAATAATCGATGACGTAATTTATGAACAGCCCCCTCCGAGCGTAGCCGATGATGGGAAAATCGTATGTATAGTCTGTTCGAGATCCTGAAAACGGTGAAAAATAAAGATACTACTCCTAAAAATACGTGTGATACCTCATTAGATTCGTCATGATGTCTAGAAAAATGTGTTCGAAGCGTGTATTAGCACACAAAAAATATCAAAAGTTATAAACAAAAAAAGGGAGGAAAAAGTAGTTATTCTTTATTTCCCCAATATCTCAAAAAGTATTAATACAATACAATACAATACTAATATTTAAGAAACCAAAATTTATATTGTAAAAGAAGAGGATATTTCCAATCAAACATTTTATACTTGCAGAACTGTATCTCCATTATTTATACTTTTTATCCAACGCTGAACACAGCCCTCCGCGCCTCATTTTTGAGAAACGCGCGCGGCGTGAAAAACGATTACATAACATTAAATATAATTTAAAAGGTATTAAATATTCATTGAAAAATTCAAAAAAAAATATGGTGCATTTAAAACATGTCATCACATGTAATACTTGTAGAAATTTATCTAAAAGTTATATTTTCAACAAGTTAGGCAATTGTTAATGAACAAAATTTTCTCGATTTTCCTTCTTTATTGAAAACAAAAAAAATGTATAAATAACTACGAGTATTGTAAAATTTTGTCGCTTTCTAGAGCCCTTCTCATATACATGTTCAATAAGATCGCGTTATAAAAGTTTTGAAAGGTACAAGCTTCAAATACATTTTTACTAGACATCATGACCAATCTACACGTATTTTTAGGAGTAGTATCTTTATTTATTACCGTTTTCAGGATCTCAAACAGACTAGTAGTGAAATGTGACTACGAACAGAGAACGCGCCTGACGGGTCGCTGGGAGTGAATGCGTTAGGGCTGATTTAAACGGCGCGCGTCTCGCTTGCGATTTTAGTTACATTGCGGACTGTTGGTTACGTCCAATTCAACCGTCTGATCAAAACCCGCAATGTAATGAAACTCGCATGCGAGTTCTTGCATCGTCTAAATGAACCCCTAAGGTTGGATGGGGTAACGCAAACACTTGTGTGGAATTCCCACACCTCTTACCCCGATCAAAATAACCTATGTTTTTCTCATGACATGACCATACTTCATTGACTATTGCGAGTCATCTATCTACGATAGGTACAACTCATGACAATGTTTAGTATTGTACCTACTGTATTTCCAAGCTCTAGCTCAAAAGCTCAGGAAAAGGCATATTTTTCAAGAGGTAGCCGAGATCCTGTACATGCCAAAATTATTTCTAAACATTGGTCCCGCTTTTGGGTTATGCAACCACGAGAATGGTTGTCCTTTAGGTACAACTCTGCTTAGACGATCTTACTTATGACGACTAAGATAATATTTCAAGGGCAGATCTCCTAATCATTTTATGTAACAGCTGTTAGTTTCGGAGCCCTGAATTTACGTCATGTCACGGTTGGATTCTCGATGATAACATTCACAATTTTACCTGATATCAAGTACCTGTAGGTGACTACAAGTACCTATTTTTAGTTGTAGTTCTGCCTCCTACAACACACAACACCCAAAAGGTTCGCCCAGCTTAAAGCATGTCTCGCTTCAGAAAATACCCAGTATGGGACGTGGCGCGCCCAACCCCACAAGTCCTGATGGAACAAGCGAGGAGGGATCTGATGGAGGCGGAGGAAAAGCTAGCCGAGAAGCGAGAGGAGGAGGCTCGCAATCGCGCCGCCATGGACATCAAGTGGGGAGAGCTGCGCGCTAAGGAACTGCTGCTGAAGGAATCCTTCATTAGCTTTAACAAGGTACAACAGAGTCAGGGTCACTTGCACCATCCCACAAGTCCTGATGGAACAAGCGAGGAGGGACCTGATGGAGGCAGAGGAGAAGCTAGCTGAGAAGCGAGAGGAGGAGGCTCGCAATCGCGCCGCCATGGACATCAAGTGGGGAGAGCTGCGCGCTAAGGAACTGCTGCTGAAGGAATCCTTCATTAGCTTTAACAAGGTACAACAGAGTCAGGGTCACTTGCACCATCTCACAAGTCCTGATGGAACAAGCGAGGAGGGACCTGATGGAGGCAGAGGAGAAGCTAGCCGAGAAGCGAGAGGAGGAGGCTCGCAATCGCGCCGCCATGGACATCAAGTGGGGAGAGCTGCGCGCTAAGGAACTGCTGCTGAAGGAATCCTTCATTAGCTTTAACAAGGTACAACAGAGTCAGGGTCACTTGCACCATCTCACAAGTCCTGATGGAACAAGCGAGGAGGGATCTGATGGAGGCGGAAGAGAAGCTAGCCGAGAAGCGAGAGAAGGAGGCTCGCAATCGCGCCGCCATGGATATCAAGTGGGGAGAGCTGCGCGCTAAGGAACTGCTGCTGAAGGAATCCTTCATTAGCTTTAACAAGGTACAACAGAGTCAGGGTCACTTGCACCATCTCACAAGTCCTAATGGAACAAGCGAGGAGGGATCTGATGGAGGCGGAAGAGAAGCTAGCCGAGAAGCGAGAGGAGGAGGCTCGCAATCGCGCCGCCATGGATATCAAGTGGGGAGAGCTGCGCGCTAAGGAACTGCTGCTGAAGGAATCCTTCATTAGCTTTAACAAGGTACAACAGAGTCAGGGTCACTTGCACCATCTCACAAGTCCTGATGGAACAAGCGAGGAGGGATCTGATGGAGGCGGAAGAGAAGCTAGCCGAGAAGCGAGAGGAGGAGGCTCGCAATCGCGCCGCCATGGATATCAAGTGGGGAGAGCTGCGCGCTAAGGAACTGCTGCTGAAGGAATCCTTCATTAGCTTTAACAAGGTACCAAGGAACTTATGTCCGTCATGGTCGAGGATAAATACCACGCGTACCTAGGTAGGCAGGTACGACCGAGGCCACAGATATCAAAGACATCAATTAAGGACATTCAAAAGTATTCTAAAGTATACTACATACTACACTTCTTTAGATTATTATTTATTCTGTAATCCCACCGGACTGCGCCAATTAAGTGCATCGGTACTTACCATCAGGTGAGATTGTGGTCAAATGTTTAACTTTTTCCAATAAAAAAAGGTGCAATTAAAAAAAAATCTTTCTAGCTTGTATGGAAAATCACTTCTTTAGCATATTTTGTTAAAAAAGAACATCTTTTCCATTATGCGCTACTTAATATTGTCATGTCATATGCTCTTATTTTATTTAATCCTCATAATATTAATCCTCATAATATTTTAGCTGCACGTCTTTAAAATCTTCTGAAATTACCAGTTCATTCGAGAGAATCAAGAGAAGCGCGACCGCGCCGAGCGCAAGATGGTCGCCGACGAAGAGGCGCTCGAGCGCAAGACGCGCGAAACAGAGGCCATGCGCAAGCGCGTGGAAGAGATGGATGAAGTCAGGCTCATGATGGAGAAGCAGGTCAAGGACTACACCATCTATGAGGTGAGTTCCTGAACATACCTCGGGGTATTACATACCTATATATAGTAACAGCACCAGTCATGGGACATTTAAGAGGAAATTTGGAGTATTTATGATATTTCCCGTATACATGTAAATGGTCTACCGCTTAGCGTGTTAAAAGATGAAAGTCCTACCCGTCTTTCATGTTTTAGGCGTGTTGTATCAAAGATACAGCAATTAGTTTCCACATATTTAACAAATGAAAACTATGCTTTTTTTCTCCAGTCATGGACACCAAAGCTCCAGTAATGGGCCCCCGGTAATGGACGTGGATCCAGTAATGGGCCCCCTATAATGGACATTGCTTTATCAGTATAAAATATTGAAATGGGGAATAAGTTACGGCAAAAAAATCAATTTTTGGTGTAAGCTTTTATCGCTGAATGTATTTTTCTTTCCACAGCCAATTATTACTGTATTAGATCCATCGAGACAATTCTAATATACCCAAACACACAGTGGCGGATTTGCAGTCTTTGCCGCCCTAGGCCCCAAGCCTTGTAGCCGCCCCTTTCTCAGCATCAGAACCCATCATATTGACTACATTTAGATCAGGCAACGAAAAGATATATTATAGGGGGAAATGCTTGAGACACATTTTTTTATAGTACCTAGGTAACTTTTTTGGACTCAAATAAATATCAAAAGTAGGGGGGTGTATTTTGAAGGTCATATTTTTCGGTTTTTCGCTTATTATACCTCAGAAACTATATATACGTCCTTGTGACATGATTATAGGAACATAGGTTTTACGAAAAATATAAGCAAATACTTATTCATTTTAAGTGACAGTTTTACCAATAACATTGGCTTTTTATGTACCTACAAAAACATTCAAAAAATCTAAAAAAGAAACATAAGAAAAACATTTTTTTTGTCTATTTTCTTGAATAACTGCTAATAGTAGTTATCCTAAAATTATAAAAATAAAAATTGAGATTCTTACAATGAGCTCTTTGATTTGATATAGTTTGAAAAACTTTATTTTAAATTTTCTCATTTACCCCCAAAATGGCCTCCATATTTAAAATTTATTTATTTACGTTACACGTCCATCTTTGAGTACAAACTTACATATGTGTGCCAAATTTCAACTTAATTGGTCCAGCAGTTTCGGAGAAAATAGGTTGTGACAGACGGACAGCCAGACGCACGAGTATAAGGGTTCCGTTTTTTCCTTTTGAGGTACGAACCCTATAAACGGGGAACAAGGCGCGAAGGCGTCAACAATATGCAAAATCGACGCCACAGTCGCGTTCGCGGCTTCGCGCCGCGATTCGCGCACAAGTGTGGAGGGCCCTCCAGATATCGTAAAAATTGTAGCTTGTCGTAGCTTGTTGTTGTAAAGCCCCCTCCAGACTATGCGCGTGAATCGCGGGCGAAGCCGCGAACGCGAGTGTGGCGTCGATTTCGCAGATTGTTCACGCCTTCGCGCCTTGTTCTCCGTTTTTTGTCGGTATTTCGGCCCGCGTCAAAGGAGACGCGAAGCGTGAACTTGCAAGACTCCACATTACACACTATTTTGGCTCTTCTGTGGCAAGATAATTATGCGAGTATATATGATTATATTATATTAAGCAGCTATATTTTACGGTTTCACAAGGAAACAAAATGGAAAAACAGCTAAATCACGTATGATGCCATAGATAACTAACAGTTAAACTCGATCAGCTGATGCTTTTCCGCCATCTTGCCGCAAACCAAACTGCGAAATCGCCGTGAAGTGTGCGAGTGTGGAGTCATACGTCAACTTCGCGATATGTTCGCTCCGCGACGTCGCGGCGCGATTCACGCCCATAGTCTGGAGGGGGCTTAAAACCAACTTTCATTTTAGAACGCATAGTTTCCAAAATTTAAGCGAAAAACTGACAAATGTGACCTTCAAACCTCTCTCTTCCCCCGGCTCAATGGCTACGGCCGGGGACTTTTGATATGTTCACCTTCTAGATAGTCCAAATAATGTTAGGTACAAAGTCAATTGTGTTACAAGCATTTCCCTCTATAGGTACCTTTTTTTGAGAATTCGTTGCCTGGCCTAATTTTGAGTTATTTTTTGTTATCATCAGCGAATTTTTTGTCACAATTTGCCGCCTCGCCGCCCTAGGCCCGGGCCTACTGTGCCTTATGGGAAATCCGCCACTGAAAACACAATTAGTTAGGGTTTCTTGTGATAAAGTTCCCATGTCTCCATCATCAGATAAGGTCCATGTTATCATAATATTGCATTATCATCCGATTTGCATACTTAATTACGTACTTACACAAAATTTCAACTGAATCAGAAATCAAAAAGTGGCTCAAATTCAGCTACCAAGATTGGACCCACACTAACTAACAGGGCAAGTTAAATAAAAGTTTGGGAAAACGATATTAATTTATCCAAAGTCCGAGAATACCTCCTGATTGACATATTTCGTAACTACCTACATTTTACTTCTGTATTGTTTAAACATGAAATTATGGCATGGCAAGCATCATTCTGTCAATTGTCCCATCATAGGAGGTACGCAGTTTTACAGCTCATATAATGGGATTGGGCCAAATACCACTATTTTTTTACATCTGTGGAGTCACAACATAGTGTGTTGTATACCTTATCTCATGGTAAATGCAACTAACAAAACACATTCTAGTTTTCATCAAGTATTAATTAATTGAAATTTAATAAATTAACTCACCTCTCTTAGCGAAGTTGTTAAGAATTCGTAGTGGTATTTTTTTTCAGTCACACGACAACTTTTGGGTTGACGCCAATTTCTTAAAAAGCAACCAAATTTAATGAAACTTCAAACTGAAACAGCTCTAGGACTCTTATTTATGATAATATACAGCCAGTGTGTATAAACTACTTTTAGATACTTATTTTAGAGGAATTAAGTTTTTTTGTCCCATTACTGGTTCCACGCCCATTATAGGGTATACTACTATACCCATGTTTTTAATTTCTAGATATGGCAAAGAGTTTGTATAGATAGGACAGTAACAGATCACAAATTTCTATAAAAATTGGTATGCTGGTAGAGTATACGAAGCTGAACAACTTCCACCACATTTCCCAAAATGTCCCAGAAAGTTTCTAAGAAATATCCCTTTTTTGCTACCAAATGTGTAAGGAAAACCGGTAACAAAACAGGAATATTTCTTAGAAACTTTCTGGGACATTTTGGGAAATGTGGTGGAAGTTGTTCAGCTTCATGTACTTTACCAGCATACCATTTTTTATAGAAATCTAAGATAATCGAAATGAGAGAGATAAACTTTTTGAGAGTTGTCAATTATGATTCTTCTTTCCAGGATTACTTGATGTCAGTTGTGAGGAACTATCCAGAATTCAAGCAACCTCTGGATGTTCTCAATCGATATGAAGCGTTAGGTGAGAAATACTAGTAGCAAATTTAGAATTTACAGGCTGTTTTTACTGTTGCGTCAGTTAATTAAGCATGATTCATCGATAAAAATTAATTTTCGATTATATGGGTAAGATTACTAATCCCAATAAGGCCTAGTTTACCCAGCTCTGGGTTGGAAGGTCATGGCAGTCGCTTTCGTAAAAACTAGTAGTAAACCTATACGCCAATTCTGGGGATAAGTTGTCAGGCTCCCATGAGCCGGGAATAACGCGAGGAAGATGATAATATGGGTAACATTACGTAGGTATATTTATTTTTATCTCTTTTTGCAATGATCCATATTAATCGAGTGATACTAATTTTAGTAGTAGTAAACTCTTTATTGTACAAAAATACACATTAAAAATAACATACAATTAGTAAGAAGTACAAAGACGACCTTATGCCTTTGAGAGATCTCTTCCAGTTAACATTGAGTCATTGAGTAGATTACTTAAGACATTTTTGATCTTGGAACCTTTTAAAGGACGTTTACTTTGAAAATGTTTCTTAATCGACAACTTTATATACCTACATAAAATTTTTGATCCAACAGTCTTTCAAAAGGCATTCTGACTTTAAAAACCTTCTCAAAATAAAATCGCAGTTGTCTAAAACTATTATTATGCCGAAACTTACTAAACTATTTTTAGCCGCTGCAAAAAGTACACTAGCCGATCGACAAGAGCACGATCTCGAGGTGCTGGAAGACGCGAGGAAGGAGATAGCATCGCTCACCGAGGAGAAGAAATTGTTCATCATGGGGCTGAACAACAAGCTTGCAAACCTGAGGGTAAGAGAAGTGCTGTCAGAAAGGTCTAGAATGGGACATTTTAGCTATCCCAATGATCCCTCTCTTTTAAGTTGATGTTTTATAAAAAAACCGGGCAAGTGCGAGTCGTACTCGCGCACGAAGGGTTCCATACCATAATGCAGAAAAAGGCAAAAAAAACGGTCACCCATCCAAGTACTGACCCTGCCCGACGTTGCTTAACTTCGGTCAAAAATCACGTTTGTTGTATGGGAGCCCCACTTAAACCTTTATTTTATTCTGTTTTCAGTATTTGTTGTTATAACGGCAACAGAAATACATCATCTATGAAAATTTCAACTGTCTATCTATCACGGTTCGTGAGATACAGCTTGGTGACAGACGGGCGGATGGACGGAC
This sequence comes from Cydia fagiglandana, assembly GCF_963556715.1. Lineage (NCBI taxonomy): Eukaryota > Metazoa > Arthropoda > Insecta > Lepidoptera > Tortricidae > Cydia > Cydia fagiglandana. The sequence continues at coordinate 2,599,255 of NC_085951.1, read as the reverse complement.
GGACGGACGGACGGACAGCAGAGTCCCGTCCCGTCCGAATAGGGTCCCGTTTTCCGTTTTGGGTACGGAGCCCTAAAAAGACCTTCATGGACATGACAGCCCAGACCTGACCTTTATTTCTTTCAACCGAAGCTTTTGCACTTACCAAGCATCTTGCTTACCTACTGTTGCTACATTAGAAAGTGCTTCTAGTTCTAGATATTTGCCATTTTCGAAATTGACTCGCATTTCGAAATTATCCCAATGCCTCTTCTATATATATTCTCCCTATCTGTTACTAGCGTAAAAACCGGCCAAGTGCGAGTTGGACTCGCGCACGAAGGGTTCCGTACCATTACGCAAAAAACGGCAATAGAATCACGTTTGTTGTATGGGAGCCCACTTAAATATTTATTATATGTATTCTGTTTTTAGTATTTGTAGTTGTAGCGGCAATAGAAATATATCATGTGTGAAAATTTCAGCTGCCCAGCTATCACGGTTCATGAGATACTGCCTGGTGACAGACAGATGGACAGGCAGACAGACGGACAGCGGAGTCTTAGTAATAGGGTCCCATTTTTATCCTTTGTTACGGAACCATAAAAATGGTTGGTAACATGTAACATGCGCAATGACCGGAAACATTTCTCAACATATGTTAATGGATGCTGATAAGCAATAATGTGTCAACACACATTAATTTTTCAATAAGATGTCAACATTGTCAACTTAAAAAATTGACGCTTAAAGTTGTCATTTTATTGTAAAATGGATGTGGGATGACTCATTTTTGCTAAACACCATCCGTTTGTCCCAGTGGGAATACGACCAAGTGCGCAACCGCGTCATAAAATGGGAGCTGGCCCTGCACCGTCTGAAGGAAACGGCGGCGAGGCGTCACGTCGAGCTGTGCCACGTCAAGGCTGCCATATACAGCCTCTACATCAAGATCTGCAAGAACAAGGGGCTTTCTATTGAGGTAATATTGTCAAATATAGACCGACCGCTTAAATGAGTCCTCGCCTGCCGAAATGAGTCGCTTAACTTCAAACTCGGGTAAATCCATCTGTCAGATTAAGATTTTGGCATTAAGAAAAAGTAAGAGGTGCTTGCTGAGAGGATCGAATGGGCTTACCCGAGTTTGAAAGCGATACAATTTAAGGTTCATCCTACTTGACTGCGCCAACTAAGAGTTGAATAAATTGTCCAAGATTTTTCTAGATGGTTTAGAATTGTTACCATGCCTTTTATCGTGACATTTCATTAGTTACGATTTCAGTTTCATCCTACCAGACTGCGGCTATAATATATTTTTATATCAACCAAATAAAGTGAAATGCATTTTGTACAGTAGGTATAGCATATAAACAAAGTATTTCGTCTTCTTTTGGTACACATCACCCACACAGTTAACTGACAGTTCGTAAACCTTATTACAAAAGGTATAAGGTTCATTGATGGACAGTTAAGTGTGTTGCTGTTTGTAACTAATTGTATGACGATGCTGGTATCATATAAACTTACCCCCTTATTCAGAAAACGGACTTGATTTAGTTAAAATATGTTTTATACCTTTCTTACAAATACATAAGTTAAAATGACAGATAAAGACAAACGATTACCTACTAATAGCTAATTGAGGTGTGTAGCGCGTTTATGAATAAGGGGTATTAGCGGAGAGGACGGATGAAAGCGCTGCTGGTGGCCTAGCGGTAAGAGCGTGCGACTTTCAATCCGGAGGTCGCGGGTTCAATTCCCGGCTCGTACTAATGAGTTTTTCGGAACTTATGTGCGAAATATCATTTGATATTTGCCAGTCGCTTTTCGGTGAAGGAAAACATCGTGAGGAAACCGGACTAATCCCAATAAGGCCTAGTTTCCCCTCTGGGTTGGAAGGTCAGATGGCAGTCGCTTTCGTAACAACTAGTGTCTACGTCAAATCATGGGATTAGTTATCAAGCGGACCCCAAGCTCCCATCTCCCATGAGCCGTGGCAAAATGCCGGGATAACGCCAGGAAGAAGGAGAACGGAGAGTACGGAGAGTTTAAGAGTGTTTTACCATATTGTGTCCCATAAATCTTTCGTTTGAAATGCAGGTGAAGCCCCACGATTTTGAGCAGCAGTTGGTTGTGATCATGCGAGCGTTGCTGGAGCTGAAGAGGATCCTAAGAATCGCAGCCAAGCGCTCTAAGGAAAAGTAAGTTTATGGCAACTTTTAACCCTAGTATCACACATGTGATACTAACTCAATTTGGGTCGATGCGACTCAGTATCAGATGTGTGTTACTGCAGATTAGGGTCAAATTTCCTCAATTTTTTGTATGGTGGTCGTTCGACGGTTTAATATTGATTTGATAGTTTTTGAGGAATGCGACAGGGATATCATCCCGGTTTTTGATAAACTAATTAATGTATCTGCTATTTGGGGGGTTAAAAAGTATGTAAAATTGATCTCTGTCTGAACCCTTAGCAGATCGATTTCAAGACAAATCCAGTAGGTACAGTCGCCATCAGATATATCGAAGCGATCAAGGTGCTCACAAATATCTCAACACGCCTCTATTGTCAGGGCGTTAGAGTGCGTGTTCAGATATTGTGAACACCTTGGCCGCTCCGATATATCTGATGGCGACTGGACCTACTTGGTACAGTTGACGGTGGTTTTATTCAATTTCCGATGCGTTTCATTTCATATTGTAATCGCCGCCACAACACTGACAAGATATGATACCTAAGATGCGAAAAGTTTGTAAAGATATTTTGGTTTGGATATTTAGAGTAGAGACTTTAAAGTTTTGTTTAGCTAACTCCGAGAGCCAGCCCGGCAGCAAATTAGCGAACAATATCTTATTTGAATTTAAACTATTAATTAGGTAGGTATCGGTCTGTACCCCTTGCCACAGAATAAATAATAGTACTAGGTACAGAAGACTCACTCTCTAACAAAACGCGTCTGTTACGATCAGTACAGATATAGCCGCTAGGTGGCGACAGCGCCACGCGCGGCTTATAGCAAACCCCAAAATTGGGGTGAAACAGATGTAATTTTAGCTGCCTGTAGCAAAGCGACGAAAAGATGTGGTAGGTAATGCGGTTACGCATACCCCCTGTAACCTGGGCGGCGTCGGGGGTTATGTGGGACTCCCATCTCCCACTCCTTTCTCTTAGTAAGAAAAGGGGGAGACGTCCTACCCACTAAACCCACATCGGCTTTACCCGCATTGCCGTATGGGAGACGTCATGGGATCGCGAACATTCTGCCATGACGCCCCCGACCGCGAGTGAGCCACGCCTACCCTTGCTACAGTTCCTACGAAAACTTATTTACTCAACTTAATGTATATTTCTTTTATTTTGTAGGGGTGATGCAGAGTCCGCGCGCCAGTCTGCTAACTAGTTTAACTGATTTAGTTTTTAATACCTATCTTATATATTTAATTAATAAATCATGGCCAAATTTGTACGTATGTAACTTATGTTTGTTCTTTATAAATGTTTTCATAAAATAAAATCATCACAGACATACATTTTTTTTATTCTGAGTTAAAAAAAAACCAGACATACTGTTTATTAATTTAACTAGAGAGGTACTTAATTACTTACCTAAGTTTTCACCACATTTAATTTAATCGGCATTATATTTTATTAAACTTACATTAAAATACATCCAGATATTTTGTTATTAACATTTACATACCGGGTGTGGCCTGTAACATGAGCAAATAATTAAAACATAGATTGTACTCCTCAAACGGTGACACTTTTGTTCAACAACTTATAAAATTTATGAAGTATTTAGACTCCCTATTTTTCATACAAAATAAACATTATCTTCAATGGACGCCATCGCCACGCCATTATCATTGTGGTTGAAGTTGCTTGTCACGTCTTAAACATAAAAAAATTCGCAATACTTACATTGCGTCTTAGAATAAACTTTAAAGTGTATTTAAAATCAAACCACAAGTAATTTTTAAAAGTCGCTGAACAAATGTTGGTCAATATGAAGAGTACAGCCTACGGTTTAATTTTTTGCTCATATTACAGGCCACACCCGGTATATAATTGCAAAAGATGGTAATGAATTGAACAAGAAAAGTTAGAAAATTTCTATGATCCCAAAACTAACAATAATTAACAAAATAATTAGCAAAGCCGCTAGAAACCACTTACCTTAAGTGCTCCAACTTTGGCTAGTTGAAGAGTTTTAATATTCTAAACGAAGCTTCGCTAATTAGTCAAAGTTGAGTTAACAATGGGTTAATTATCGACTTCTAAGGTCTTGGTACACGTTTGTATTGTCGTAGTTTTCTTTGTAGTAAACTGTAAAGCGTTTTTAAATTGTAATAATATGCTTAATTCACATGTGACCAACCCCATACCATCATTACACCTTCGCTGAGGCAATTAGTGTAGGTACCTCATTCGTAATACAATACTTTGCATGGGGTCTTTCGACCCCCTCCGGTAGTGAACTTGTTATTTACGTATGCGGTAGAAGTTTCAGCAACAGTTAGAAAGTAGGAAAGACAGTCATTCGTCATAATACTCATAATCCTTCATGATCTAAAGGCCAGTTGCACCAACCACACTTAACAGACTGATCAACATCACTCAACAGAGTATCTACTATGAATATTCCCATACAATAAAATTTTGCGAATGCTTTAACGGTGACAGATGGTTAGGTGCAACCGACCCTAAGACTTGCCCTACTTATATATACGAGTACTTACGTATAGGTAAGGTAGTAAAAGAGACAGTACGCCTCCATGATAATAACATTAATAACTGTACGTGTTTGGTACATAGCCCTAGTGAGGAAACACCTTTAGGTTTGCTTTGCATACTCAATTAAGAACCTCGGTATTTAAAGCCCTCCATGATCAGCGGCGTCCATTTCACGATCAGTCAACAAAATGGCCGCCAAAGATCAAATATCCGATTACACCCACTTCTTACAACTGCCATTAAAAATCGTTGGCTGTTGGGAATGGTTTCCCAACACCGACAGTGAATTTAAGTTAATATTAAACAATATCTACTTGGCCTTAGTTCTCTTTGTGCTTTTAAACTTTCCGATAACATTAATCGTGAATTTGTACACAGAGTGGGTTGATATTATGGGTAGTTTGGATAAAATAGCTGATGGCTTACCTTTGATAGTATCAGTCGTCGTCGTAATTTACTTTGCTTTATACAGAGAAGAGTTGTATGAATTAGTAGAATTTATGAATCAGAATTTTAAGTTCCATTCGGCGAGGGGTTTGACGAATATGTCGATGGAGGGTAGTTATACGTCAGCGAAGAAGTTTGCGTATATGTATACGGCTTGTTCGTTGTTTAGTGTGACGATGTATGTCACTCTGCCTATGGGTTTTCACTGTAAGTATCTAATTAATTTTATAGTTTTTTGATGCCAGACAAAGACCACTCACTTCTTCTTCCTAGTAGTATTCTCATGGCTGAGGGACGTAACGAATGTGGACGGTTCACCAGTCCTCTTCAAGCCACTGTCTTGGGCCCAGTGCATGCTAGCCTGCAACGCTGACGGTATTCTGTGCGCCCAACGCGTGGCCATACGTCCGTCCCTACGGCAATGAATTATTAGCTTTTCCAAGGCCACAAATACCTGTAGACAAGTCAGTATATTTTTTCTTTATCAGTTTTCCTGCAGAATAAATTCGTGATATCGGTGGCATGGCATGTGAATGTCTATTACCTACTGCCTATGCCGTTACATCGTTTATGAACGCCTCCGCACAGACATTCTCGAGTTGACTCTATTAGTAACTGCAATGGGCTTTTGTAGATAGGTACCTTTGTAATATTAACATGCTCTTATTTCGCACTAGCTTTAGTTAACTTATATCGCAGTGTGGACCCATCAGCCCCTGCAGAGCTGGGCATACATGGACGCTGAGCGGAGCCCGTACGTGGTAATGGCGTTTCTGCGGCAGTGCCTTGCGCAGGCCTTCGTCGGCCTCGCCGTCGGACAGTTAGGTCAGCTATATTAAGACTTTAACGGCTATAGCTAATAGATATAGGCACAGAATAAATAATAGTACTTACTAGGTACAAAAGATTCACTCTCTAACAAAACGCGTCTGTTACGATTAGGACAGATATCTGTCATATATATGACTGCTATGTGGCGCAAGCGCCACGCGCGGCCTTATGGCTGGCCACCAAAATTGGTGTGGGACGGATGTACTTGTCGCTACTTATTGAGACGCGACGAAATCACGGAGTGAGCCACGCCTGGTATAGGTATCATGAAATCAGCCGAAAGATATTTTTCACTTTTTCCTTTGCGTTGTTTAGGTACAATGTATTTTTCCAGGAGTATTCTTCGCCTCAAACTCTATCGTGCTCTGCGGTCAACTGGACCTGCTCTGCTGCAGCGTGAGAAACGCACGCTACACTGGCTTGCTTCAGAGTGGTGTGCCACACAAGGCCCTGTTACGAAATCCTGGAGCCTATACGATAGTGGACGATGAGCGACATAATTATATCTACAGCAAGACTGAGTTGGGAGATTCGGCGTACCATTACGATAAGAAAGTAGTGAGTATTTACCCGAAGATTTACGCGATTAAGTCCCGTGTTAGTTTTAATATTATTCACCCGTGGTTTTGCAAGAGCCATTACCTAATTACCTACTTCAAAAAGGCGTTACCATTAGTTGTTCCAAGAATCAGATAAAAAAAAATATTATAGGACATTTTTACACAGATTGACTAAGTCCCACAGTAAGCTCAAGAAGGCTTGTGTTGTGGGTACTCAGACAACGATATATATAATATATAAATACTTAAATACATAGAAAACAACCATGACTCAGAAACAAGTATCTGTCATCACACAAATAAATGCCCTTACTGGGATTCGAACCCAGGACCATCGGCATCACAGGCAGGGTCACTACCCACTAGGCCAGACTGGTGGTGGTGGTTCTGGTGGTGGTGGTAAGTCTGGTGGTACTTACATTTATCTTGTTTCCGCAGACCTCCCATTTATTGGATCGGCGAAACGTCTTTGGTAAGATAAGTTGTTACCTACTCGTACTTATTTATTTATTTATGTAAAACTTTATTGCACAGAAGAATAACTTAATGTACAAAAGGCGAACTTAATGCCATGAGGCATAACCACTAGAAAAAGCCACAAAGCCTCAAGTTTCTTTTTATTTTGTGTTTATATGTCTACGTCTACTCCAGAATTTGCGCGTTTAAGGGCTCTAGAGCTTGCAACAAATTGCATGCAATGTTTGAATTCAATAGATCGATCAAATTTTGCTGTAATACATCGAAAATCTAATGCCATTTGTTGCAAGGTCTATAGAGCCCCTTATTTATTTATTTACCTAAACTTTATTAGGCAAAATATACACAACAATGTAAATAAGCTTTTGGCAAAAATTTCATTTTTGGTACAAGCTTTTATCGCTGACTGTACTTTTATTTCCACAGACAACTAATATATATACTCATCGAGACAATTCTAAAAACCACTAACACAATTAGGTTGCGTTGTTTCATCACAGAGTTCCTATAACCACCTCCCTCCTGTCATTGCATTGTCACCCGACTTACGTATGTATGCAAAATTTCAGCTCAATCGGAAACCGGGAAGTGGATCTAACTTGCAAGATTTGATTACAGACAACGGTCATGTGAAACTAAATGAAAGCTTGTAAAATAGCGGACTTAATGCCAAATGTCTTATTTTTGTGAATTTTTCTTTTTCAGATATTTACGACACAGAGTTTGACCCCGCGACGGTGGATGCGCTGCGCGAATGCGCGCGCGTTTGCCAAGTGGTTGCCACGTACAAGAAAAAGTTGGAAGAGTTTGTGTCGCCGTTACTGGCTCTCAGGGTTGTCCAGGTCACGCTGTATCTCTGCACTCTTCTTTATGCAGCTAGTGTGGTGAGTGGAAGAGAGATAACATTAGGCCACGTCTGAGGACAAGTTTGAAGACTTCCTATCGCCGCTGGCTCTGTGGGTTGTCCAGGTCACGCTGTATCTATGCACTCTTCTATATGCGGCTAGTGTGGTGAGTGGGAGAGAGATAGTTTGGTACCTACATCATAAGAACAAGTCTAAAGCCTGGAGCGCCAAGTATCAAGAGCAAAATTGGACTGTGTACCGAAATAATATGAAACTAGTAAATTTTGTAGTCACGGTACATTTACTGCCATCTATTGACACGCGATTAAAACTTAAAATTAAATTGAAAATGTATAAATTAATCAAAATATGTTTACGGATAAATGATTTTTAATTTTTATTGTTCCATACTGACCCATGTTCTTTCACTAATGTGTTAAAATTGTTAAATATCAAACGGTGTCAACGCCATCTAGCCGAGAAGCCAAAGGTACTGGCGCCATCTATTCGAGAATGGCTTTTTCTTGATTTCCGAGGCACGTTTTTTTCTTAGACTTTATTTATCTTATACGGATTTATATCTCTGTTAATACGATCATGACTATCTGATCTGAATCCAAATCAGACATTATCATCACAAATATTTATGTATTTTTTGTTACAGAAATTTGAATTGACTACTGTGGAATATCTGGCCGCTGTAGCTTTGGATATCTTTGTTTATTGCTATTTTGGTAATCAAATCATTTTGCAGGTAAATAAACTCCAAGTACTTTTGACTGATAGTATAACAGTCACAATTACTATTAACCAATGATTTTCAGGTAAAACTACTTTTGACCAACATGCTCAGTCAAAAGCAGTTTTGCCTGTTTTTGTCGGTTAAGTTCTTTTGACCCTTTTGACCAGTTCACACTTTTGACTGCAACATATACACCATTCAGTTTTCACATGTAAAAATAAAATTTTATCGAGGTTTGAAAGTCAAATTTCACCCAACTCCCCCCATTTTACGGTAGGTCCTTGTTATATTTCACTACAGCAACGGGTAAAGGCTCTCTTGATTGTGCAAAAACTGATAAGTTGCATTTTATCCACATGTGAGGCAAAGTAAAATTTAGAGTTGGTTCCGTATGTTGACTAGTAGAATTTACTTTTAAATTATGATTTTGATTGATAAATATTTAATAAAATTCATTTGATATTGATATTGTTTTTTACGGTCAGAATTTTTCTCGCCTTGGTGTGGTGAAAAATTTTGTGTTTCACTCGGTGGCAAAATTTGTTTAACCTTAGTAACTTATTTGTGTTTTGTAACCGTAAAGGTTGACTTTACGCTCCTGGTTCAATTTTGGAATTTTTCGCTTGGTCGGGTAATATTAGCACGAGCTGTTAAACAACAACTTTGCCCCCTCGTAAAACAAATAACTATTGAAACACATAAACACAGACAAAACATCCTCCAGACTGAGCATAGTCGCGCTACCCCCTCTGCCACGCATACGGTAATTTTACTCCATGTTCGAGTCGAAAGTGTCTTTGTGTGATGTCCGTCTTTGAATGGACCAATCACGGCACGGGACTTCGCTCACCTCGTCCCGCGTACCCCCGCATTTTGGCATTATCGGTTGCATTAAATAATTGCTCTAAACTCGGTCTAGAGGATTCCTAGTCTATGCACATAAACATGATAAAAACCTGTCTGTATGTGTCCAGGCGGCGTAGCACGGTGGCGTTTTTATCCCTTGTCACCATGCCTGTCACGTTCTAACAAGTATGTTAGTGCGAAAGGGACGCGCATAGTGATAGTCGATAAAAATGGAACCGTGCTGCGCCCGCAGTCGAGCCGCGTGTCCACAGCCGCTTACCAGAGCGCGTGGCCCGCCATGGGCGTGCGCGCGCGCCGGCTGCTGCTCAACATCCTGGTGGCCAACAAGCGCCCGGCCACCATGCGCGCCGGCCGGTTCCTCACCATGGATCTACATACCTTTGTTATTGTAAGCATTCGTTGACGAGTACCTATATTCCCAACCACAGAATAAATAGTACTTGGTACAGACGGTTCACTCTAGCACATAATAAATAATAGTACTAGGTATAGAAGACTCACTCTCTAACAAAACGCGTCTGTCACGATCAGCGCCACGCGCAGCTTATGGCAAACCCCAAAATTGGGATCGAACGGATGGACATTTAGCTACCTGTAGCAAAGCGACGAAATCGCGGAGTGAGCCACGCCTGACTCTAGCAAAACGCGTCTATTATGCTCTGGTTTCCTAGGGTAGCGGTGCCGTCATATAGCGGCCGTCTCCATACAAATACTACGACATCCATATTTAGCCGTATTATTTAGTGGAGACGGCCGCTATATGACGGCACCGCTATCTTAGGAAAACCGATCTTTACGAGAGATAGAAGCGCAAGCGTCCGTTCTATAGCGGTGCGCGGCAACTACTACTGCTAGACACCAAAACCTGGTGTGGCCGCATGTATAGTTCGTAGGTTTCTAATAGAGCCCGAGCTAATCCTATTGTCTTTTGTTAAGTAAAACCGCTCGTGCCACGTGCCACAACCACCTACATAAAAAGTACAGTACTTCGGTTACTGAGTGCCGGCGAGTCGAACACTACAGAACCAGTCTAAAATGTGTCATCGAGATGCGTTACAAAGGCGCGGTATCAGAGAGCGCACCTACACTGGTTTTTTGAGCGTTGGACTAGCCCGCGCTCAGGTGCCAAATAGAATAATTAAGACCCTTTTTTGCAGGTAAGTAGCACGTGCCGTTTTATTTAACAATAGACAATAGGATTAGCCGTCGGGCTCTATTAGAAACCTACGAACTATACTTGTCGCGACACGACGAAATCGCGGAGTGACCCGTGCCTACCCAGATTTCACAATTTAACAAGATTTGACGTTACCATACATAGCCTTGTTTTACATAGTGGCCAATTATTTTCTTCATGACATCCAGTTTGCCCCTATATTGACCACATACATGCAGTATTTGCTGTATTCCCATTTGTCCCTGCCGTAGATGGGAATAAGCACATTTAGTAATCGGTTACATATAGGATTTTTTCCTTACAAAAAAAAAAACAATTTTAGTAGGGTAAATAGTAAATTACTGGCCACCGGCTAATAACTGGCCACCCTAAACTAATAATGAATTCTTTTAGTATAAGGTTTCAATAACTAGCCATATTATACTAAAATGAATTCTGTTTATAGATGAATATAGAATTCATTTTTAGTTTAGGGTGACCAGTTACTAAACAGTGGCCAGTAATTAAGTACCTTATTTTTCCAGATAATCAAAACTTCTTTCTCCTACTACACACTACTGGACAAAATCAATCACTAGCTCTACTAGTCATAACTTAAATTGAATAGAGAATAGAAAAGCACAAAATAAAACCATTATAATTCGGAAAGTGTTTTTATTTACGAAATTAATATACAGTTCTTGTTCATACATGAATCGCAGGTAGCCCCGAAATGAGCGCATAAAAGAAAAGACATTCAGTTGCTTGTAGCGCGTCTTATACAACCTTCATAAGGTTAACCCTTTCAACGCTAAGGACGCATAAAGTCGTCAAAAGTTATGGCCACAGTACCAAGGACACTTTACGTGGCAAAGTGTGTGAGTGATGTCTTATATGACGCTGAAAGGGTTAATACCAATCTAAATGCCGTATCTTCAGCGAGATGAATATAACATGTGTTTATACACAGCGAACGCTAAATGCTTAGTACAAACGTTTTTTATGAATAAAATTATCATTCAAAATGCCTCAAATGTAACGTAAATGAAGCCTAAAGGCTTTCGTGAGTCGTTTCTTAGAACTTTCTAATCTTTGTTATTTTTACCCATGACGTTAATATCAGTCATTTTATGTCAAATAGCAGTGAAAGGCATCAAGACCTTCCGAGAGGCTTAACAAATGTTTTATCTAAAAAAACGTTTACACATCAGCATAATTTATACAGCTCAAGGTTGTATAAGGGTTTTATTGCTAAAAGCACTACATCAGTTGCTAAGTCCGACCACTATAGGGGGACGGTTTGTTCTGCCTTCAACATACTATGCGTCGTTTAAATTATTTATGCTTACTACTTATTATACTTTATCAATTATTTCCAATATTATCATTACATTTCTGTCATCGATCTTTTATATACTGATCTCGGTTACTATCGGGTTAATGACGCGTTTACACAAATCCCATCGCCTTAAGAAACAAGTTCAACGTTAAAGCCGTAACGGACGGGCGTACCAGACCGCGATCTTGGTCCAGTCAGATTGTGTGAAAGGTGGTCCGTCGTACGTCCGTTAAGGACGCAGCTATAAGTGAGAGAAAGAGATATGCTGACCGGAAGGTCGCAGTCCGGTACGCTCGTCTGTAACGGCTTTAAGAAAGGTCCTTGATGTGAACCGATGTCGTATGACATTCGTAAATTAATCATATATAGTTACATACAGGTGTAGTGCATAATTGTTTTCCATCGTATTATCACGGAAACATTCGTATTTGTCATGCTACTTCAGTCAACTTCAGTACTTTTTGTCCCGAGACTGACTGAAATATTAAGACACGTTCGTACGTTTCCGTGAAAATACGATGCAAAATAATTATGTACTACATCTGTGCGGCGAAGTGACGAGTGTAATCGCTCCATTAGTTAACTAAATAATCTCCATTGCGTCGGGGCACTAATCCGATTAGTATAAGAGATCAGACCGACGCGGGGCAAGATTGACACTGGTATTCGTGACGTCACACTGTGTAACGACGCCATACTTGTTTGGACATGAGAATGTTCTGTTCTTGGGAATCTGTTCAGGACTATACAGATGTAGTGCATAATTATTTGCCATCGGAAACGTACGAACGTGTCTTGCTATTTCAGTCAGTTTCGGTACAAAAGTAATGAGGTTAACTGAAGTAGCATGACAAATGCGGACGTTTCCGAGAAAATATGATGGAAAACAATTATCAGTACATCTGTACCGACCAAATTTTACTATTGTGTGTCAACACCATAAAAAGTTATTATCGAAAAACAAGATAAAAATTGTAAACACAAAATAATAATATTATTAAGTGACATAGGCTTGTTAACAGCTTTTGATAAGGAGAGCTTTATACTTGTTTGCTACATAGTATTAAAAAAATGTCAGGCAATGGAACTAATTGTCCCTTTGAACGCCATATTGAACCTTATTAGAATGTACGAAGGTTGATAATGCGCTGTAGCCGCGCGCGTCATTTGACGTCCTTGACGACCAAAGGGTTAACCACAGACAAGACATCCTCCACAAGACAAGACTCCATTTTCGAGTCGAAAGTGTCTTTGTGTGACGTCCGTGTCTTTGAACGGATCAATCACTGCACGGGACGTCGCTCACCTCGTCCGCCGCACCCCAGTATTTTTGGCAGCCTCGGTTTCATGAAATAAAAGCTCTAAACTCCGTCTAGAGGATTTCTAGTCTATGGGGTTAACGTATTCAGTTTAACGATATACCAGTGTCAACATTGATCGCACTAACTTACATTAACCAGTTGGATATTGAATACACACACATACGCAGTCATACGCACAATTACATTTTATTTTGTATTCACGAGACATACTTCCACATTTTAAATTACGCAGGGAACCCGGGCCGTACATTGCTGCTTTTTAAATAAATTTATCACTACGCGCGACACTGGCTTAGCTATGTTATACAGGATGACATTTGAGTCGTGATCACTTTTTAATTTTTACTAATTCAAAGCGATAGTTAACATGAACAAATAATTTAAACCCTCACAACAGAAACTTAACAAATCAGTTTCTTTATCTTCAATGAACGTAGTGTTAACAATAAAAAAAACGAACAATACCTTTCAAATACTCGATCACGTATCCCATGTCATCCTGTATAACATTATTGTAAAAAAAAATCTCTTTCAAAAGAGTTAAGCCTTTAAGAAAGGTCGTTCCACAAATCGTCACAGACAAGACAAATAAATACGGAAAAGATGGCAACACTGACGATTTGCAAGCTCGTATGCTCATGTCTAAACGCCGAACACAATTTTCCAGCAATTGTTGATCAATGCGAGCAATATTGAACTCTAAGACGACCACAATAACGAACAACGCAACAGAGTACTGGTAAATAAGACTTGATTGCTAAAATTTCATTATTAAAAACATTTAAAAAAATGAATGGAAAGTCCATAAGTAAAAATACAATGAAAAGTGCACTCTATTGACGGTTAAATACGAATGAGAGTCGTCTGCAGGAGGTTTAACTACGCCGAGAGACAGTCAACGCTAGAAAACGACTTAGGCTCGAAGGCTAGGCCTAATGCTTATAAACTATCGGATCGTTATCCGAGGTTATATCTAAGAAGAACGCTCTCTAAGAGGGTAGACATTGACAAATAAAATAACCTGGGTGTCTCTCACCCTGTATAATACAGGGTGTCATGTGGTGTCGGTCACCCTATATAATACAGGGTGGCATGTGGTTTCCGTCACCCTGTATATACAGGGTATCATGTGGTGTCGGTCACCCTGTATATACAGGGTGGCATGTAGGAGTGATTTTGTTTGTGAATGCCTGTGTAAAAGACCCTGGTGGGTTGTTTGGCACACGCCGGGGGTCGCAGGATGCCAATAGAGTACACGAAGGGAGCGGGTCCATGCGGGCGCGCACAGCCGGTTAGCTGCGGGGACAATAAAATGAGTGTGATTAATGAAAAAAGTAAAAAGACCAAGCAATTGTTGGGTTACTCTACGCGTGCGATTTAAGTTACATTGCGGACTGTTGGTTACGTCCAATTCAACCGACCGATCAAAAACCGCAATGTAATGAAACTCGCATGCGAGTTCTCGCATCGAATGATAATCCCTGACAGTTAATTTTGAAATGGAGTAGCTGTCACGTAAAATATTTGTACTAAATATTCGTAAAATATTTTTATTAAAGTTTAGAACATTATTTTATTTAGAAATGTAATAAATATTTCGTAAAAACCTTTGCCTTTAATCATTTCCTTATATTAAGCCCAACCAAAAAATACCTGAAGGAACTGACATAGGGGCTATACTCGTAATTCGATGCGATAGTTGAGTGTGCTCAGAGCATAAAAAGGTCAACCACGGCGTTGCATGAACAAGAGATTTCATTTGGCAGGATTGGTCCTTAGGACCCAAAGATGGATTTAAGAAGTGGAGGCGTTAAATATCCCTTTGAAAGTCACGCCTATCGTGCGCGGTCAGTCATTGTGAACCTTATTAGAATGCACGATGGTTGATATTGGGATACAGCCGGCGCTGGATTCATGTGTCGTTCACGAGTGAGTGATTTGAATTAACTACATATATATTTTGATTGAACTCGCTCACTCTTTTCGCTCAGTCGCTCATCGATCTCAGTGTTCCTTGCGCGCTCTTTCCCACTCATGATTCGAAGGAGCCGGCCGAGCGAGGATCGAGTGAGACGATGCGAATAGGTTTCGGAGCGGTTCGGAAGAATTCGGAGTGTCGGGAAAACATGACGGGATCGTATCGCGTGATTCGCCATCTTGGTCGCACTTGTGGCTGTGTGTAGGTATCTGATTGATTGACATTTCCCTCTACTTAATCTTGAACAATATATAATCTACAGATTCACTAAGCGAAGTGAGCGAAATGAGTGATATACAGTATGTGTCCGACCATGGGGCTTTAATTCCAGGACATGATTTTACTCGCTAAACTGAGTTACTTTTACTATGGGACCAACCCTAAAATCGGGGAAAATTTTTTGGCTTTTCCATAGAAAACGTCGACATCTGATCAGCCTAAGAGTATGAAAAAGTCAAAATTTTTTTCGGGATTTCGAGGTTGGTGCCATAATAAAAGTAGCTCAGTTTAGCGAGTAGAATCGAGCCCTGGATTTAAAGCCCCATGGTCAGTAACACCCTGTATATCACCGCGAGCGAAAGATATGAATCAATCTTTTCAACTCGGTGAAGCGTTTTGCACATCTCTACGCTGAACGTGTTTGGCGGTGATCGGTTTGACAGTGTGTGTACTCACTTCTTCTTGTTCTTGGGCTGCGCGCGCGGCGGGGTGTTGGGGCGGCCCATGTTGAGGCCGGAGTACAGCTTGCGCTTGTCGGCCGGCTTCAGGATCTGGAACGAGCACATCAGCGTCTCGTCCACAGACATCAGGGCACCTGGAATACATTACATAATAACTTAGCTGACATATTTTTTTACATAAACAGCATCTTATTAAACAAAAACAGTAGAATGAGCTATGCTCGGAGTTATAGTTATAGTTAGTTATAGTTAATTTATTTATAAAATAATAATTTTACACGTCACATCATAAAAATATATCACAATTATTAATAGTAAATCACACACATATAAAACAATAATTTTGTGGTACCTACATCTACATATATCACATGCTTATTTTTGTCGAGTATGAATGTAGACAGTTAGTGGTTCGACTTTATACTTTTTTTTTTTAGTAACTAGGTAGGTACATACTTTTTACTTACTTAAGAAATCACGCAACGAATAAAACGCAGTAGAGACTAAGTAAGATTTCAGTTTTGATATGAACAAGTTATTGTTTCTAGCGGTCTTTATGTCATCGGGGACTTGATTATAGATTTTAGGACCGATGTAGTTGAGACACTTTTTTGCCTTGGCCAACCGCGTTCGAGGAGCGCGGAGCTCCTGGCCGCGCCTGAGGTGATACTTGGGTTCATCAGCGTTTGATTGGAACTGTTCTAGGTTACATATCACCAGCTTTGCTACCTCGAGGATGTAAAGGGAAGGTAGTGTTAGGATTTTTTGACCTATGAACAGCTCTTTGGCTGGATGATCCCATTTGACGCCGGCTACTACACGGATTGCGCGCTTTTGTAGTCTGAAGACTCTTTCACGGTCAGCGGCGTCACCCCAAAGATCTACACCATATGATAATATGGAGTGGAAGTATCCAAAGTATGCCTTCTTGACGTTGTCGGTGTGCAAACTTGGGCGCAGTCTAGTGAGCGCGAAGCAGGCAGCAGCGAGGCGGTCACACAGCGCATCGATGTGCGGTCCCCACGATAGACCTGAGTCGATAGTCAGCCCTAAATATTTGACTATGTCCACTTGCGGCACAGGTAGGCCATTGCAGGTGATATTAAGGGTGTGCTCTCTCGCCCCACGCAGGCCGAAGTGGACAATATTGGTTTTCTCGATATTTAGGGCCATTCCGTTCGCTGCGAACCACGCCGCGACCTGGTCCATCACTCTGCCCAGTTTTAGTTTAAGTTGGTCGTAGTTGTCGGCAGCGTTAACACAACCGTCATCGGCAAAAAGGACGAACTCTGCTTCGTTGGATGCTTCAGAAAGATCATTCATTAAGATGAGGAATAGGTTATTCCCCATTATAGAACCTTGGGGCACGGCACTGTCCCCCAGCTCCAGGAGCTCCGATCGTTCTCCCTTGACAGAAGTCAGCTGTTTGCGGCCTTCAAGAAAAGATGCGATCATGCGGTGAAGGTTGCCTGTCACACCGTAGTGGTCCAGCTTCGCCAGGAGGAGTGGATGATGCACCAGTTCGAAGGCGCGCGAAAGGTCACAGAATATGGCCGCGACTTGCCGTTTAGCCTCTAGATGACTCATGACCCTAGATGTTACGTCACGGGCAGCATCGATAGTCGATCTACCGGGTTGGTAAGCGTATTGTTGCTTGTTCATTAACCTGTTTTTATTGAAGTGCGACATACATAAGTACATCGCTCAACACGCGTTCGAATATTTTTGAAAAGATTGGGATTAGGGATATGGGTCTAAAGTGTTTTACGTTATCCATTTCTCCCTTGCCTTTATAAATTGGCTGTACTTTTACATTTTTTAAACTAGCAGGATAGACCCCACAGTCAACACATTTATTAAATATGTCGCACAGTATACTGTAAAGAAACTGCGGTATTATGTCTAGAAATTTAGTTGTCATGTCATTAATGTCTTGCGAGTCTTTACGTTTGATTTTTTGCGCGATTCTTATTATCTGTTGCCGCGAGCATGGTTCGATACTAATAATGTGTGCGTGCCTAGCGATGTACTTACGTAGATAGGCAAGCGCAGTTGAAATGCTGGTGTGCGTGTTGACACTTTTATTCGCATCAACATAGAACCGGTTTAGCTGAGTTGCCGCTGTGGCTGCGCGCTGCTTATCTGACCGGCCAGCTGATTTGTTTATCAAAATATCTAGCGCAGTTTCACGAGATTGAGAAAGGAATGAGAAGACCCGTAAGAGGGTCAAGCGAGGTCGACGTATCTTAGAGTTGCCAAACTAAGAAGTACTCGTAGTCGAAGTCGAAAGTCAAAGTAGTCGAACTCGCCGCAGTAGTTGGGCGCCGAGAATAGTGTAACCAACTGACGCTTGGCAAAGAACTCATAACCGTCTTCAACCACTTGATGCGCGCGGCAGACCAGATGGAACTGGTGCTACAGCTTGCCTACAACGGTATAACAACTCTACAGACACGTACCTGCGTTGTCGAACTCGCCACAGTAGTTGGGCGCCGAGAAAAGAGTAACCAACTGTCGCTTGGCGAAGAACTCGTAACCGTCTTCAACCACTTGATGCGCGCGGCAGATCAGATCGAACTGGTGCTACAGCTTGCCTACAACGGTATAACAACTCTGCAGATACGTACCTGCGTTGTCGAACTCGCCACAGTAGTTGGGCGCCGAGAATAGAGTAACCAACTGTCGTTTGGCGAAGAACTCGTAACCGTCTTCAACCACTTGATGCGCGCGGCAGATCAGATCGAACTGGTGCTACAGCTTGCCTACAACGGCATAACAACTCTACAGACACGTACCTGCGTTGTCGAACTCGCCGCAGTAGTTGGGCGCCGAGAATAGTGTAACCAACTGACGCTTGGCGAAGAACTCGTAACCGTCTTCAACCACTTGATGCGCGCGGCAGATCAGATCGAACTGGTGCTACAGCTTGCCTACAACGGCATAACAACTCTACAGACACGTACCTGCGTTGTCGAACTCGCCGCAGTAGTTGGGCGCCGAGAATAGTGTAACCAACTGACGCTTGGCGAAGAACTCGTAACCGTCTTCAACCACTTGATGCGCGCGGCAGATCAGATCGAACTGGTGCTACAGCTTGCCTACAACGGTATAACAACTCTACAGACACGTACCTGCGTCGTCGAACTCGCCACAGTAGTTGGGCGCCGAGAATAGAGTAACCAACTGTCGCTTGGCGAAGAACTCGCAACCGTCCTCAACCACTTGATGCGCGCGGCAGATCAGATGGAACTCGTGCTACAGCTTGCCTACAACGGTATAACAACTCTACAGACAAGTACCTGCGTTGTCGAACTCGCCGCAGTAGTTGGGCGCCGAGAATAGAGTAACCAACTGTCGCTTGGCGAAGAACTCGTAACCGTCCTCAACCACTTGATGCGCGCGGCAGATCAGGTCGAACTCATGCTTCGACAGGAACTTGCCCACCACCTGTAATGTTAAAATAAGTGTATTAGCGTCTGTAAATTATCTAGACATACCAAAAAACACAAAATTCGTAAATTTAAAATGGATTTATAGCCATTCATCGAACCAAACTGTTTGTCAACGTCATAGTATAGTATTTGCTCAGGTAAGGCGCAATCTAAGAGAATTTTAGCGAAAATTTTTGCTATTTGTGGGATGACAGTAGTTGCCGAGATATTAAACGTCGACTAGTTCATTGATTATATATGGTGGTCGCCCTGAGGCTTTGATCTCCGAGCGATACTGCATGAAGCTCGAGTCTGTGGAATAGTTTTCTTTCACTCAACCAGATTTAGAGCCCATTTACACGATGCGCGGAATCGCATGCGAGTTTAGTTAGGTACTTTGCGTACTATTGAAGTGACACCCAATTCAGCCCATCTATCAAATGCCGCGATGTAATGAAACTTGCATGTGAGTTTGCGCGCCGTTTAAATCAGCCATTATAAGCAAAGAGCGTCATCCAGGATCCGTCGGAACTTGGCGTCAGACCCCAGCAGATTGTGTCGTACCTCTGTGCCGAAGGTGAAGCTGACGCCGCGGTCGTTCTCGCCCCAGCCCGTGGTGTCCTTGTCGGGGTCGGACCACAGCAGGTCGCACAGCAGCCCCTGGTCCGGCACGTCGGTGGGCCGCATGATCCGCCGGATCTGCTCCATGGCCTGCAGCTCCGGGGACACTTGGCGTCAGACCCCAGTAGACTGGGACGTACCTCGGTGCCGAAGGTGAAGCTGACGCCGCGGTCGTTCTCGCCCCAGCCCGTGGTGTCCTTGTCGGGGTCGGACCACAGCAGGTCGCACAGCAGCCCCTGGTCAGGCACGGCGGTGGGCCGCATGATCCGCCGGATCTGCTCCATGGCCTGCAGGTCCGATGACACTTGGCGTCAGACCAGAGCAGACTGTTACGTACCTCTGTGCCGAAGGTGAAGCTGACGCCGCGGTCGTTCTCGCCCCAGCCCGTGGTGTCCTTGTCGGGGTCGGACCACAGCAGGTCGCACAGCAGCCCCTGGTCCGGCACGTCGGTGGGCCGCATGATCCGCCGGATCTGCTCCATGGCCTGCAGCTCCGGGGTCACTTGGCGTCAGACCCCAGTAGACTGGGACGTACCTCGGTGCCGAAGGTGAAGCTGACGCCGCGGTCGTTCTCGCCCCAGCCCGTGGTGTCCTTGTCGGGGTCGGACCACAGCAGGTCGCACAGCAGCCCCTGGTCAGGCACGGCGGTGGGCCGCATGATCCGCCGGATCTGCTCCATGGCCTGCAGGTCCGGTGACACTTGGCGTCAGACCAGAGCAGACTGTGACGTACCTCGGTGCCGAAGGTGAAGCTGACGCCGCGGTCGTTCTCGCCCCAGCCCGTGGTGTCCTTGTCGGGGTCGGACCACAGCAGGTCGCACAGCAGTCCCTGGTCAGGCACGGCGGTGGGCCGCATGATCCGCCGGATCTGCTCCATGGCCTGCAGGTCCGATGACACTTGGCGTCAGACCAGAGCAGACTGTTACGTACCTCGGTGCCGAAGGTGAAGCTGACGCCGCGGTCGTTCTCGCCCCAGCCCGTGGTGTCCTTGTCGGGGTCGGACCACAGCAGGTCGCACAGCAGCCCCTGGTCCGGCACGTCGGTGGGCCGCATGATCCGCCGGATCTGCTCCATGGCCTGCAGGTCCGGTGAGAGACCGCCGTGGCAACAGAAGATCTTCTCGTCGACTGGAATAGAAGAGAAAGCTGTTCAGTAATGGCGAATACTAAATTCAAAAAAATATTCTGCAAGTAGAATCTCTATGTCTTTGTTTATGCTACTGTACATTTATTGTAAACGACGAGTATGTGAGGTGTGCAATAAAGAGTATTGTATTGTATATCTCAAGAGCTCTTTTACAAGTCAATACAACATTCAAAGTGACATGAACAGGGACAGCATGGCTATGGAGTTCAAGACATATATGTGTATATGAGTATCTGACTAAGAATCAACCATAGCTAGAACGATTATCTATACAGGTTGTCCCAGAATTCGACGTCAAGCCGTAAACGGATGATAGACCAAGTCATAACAGTTATCATAAAAAGACAAAAAAAAATCCAACTCAAGTTCTTTAAAAATTATGGTCACTTTAAAAATTCACTAAGAAATCCACACCTGTAATTATTCAAGATTACACAATAATAAAAAAATTAGAATAAATTATGGAATTTGTAGTAACAAGAGTTAAAGAACCATTACAGGGTGTGGATTTTTTAGGGAATTTTTAAAGTGACCATAATTATTAAAAAACATGAGTTGGATTTTTTTTTGTATTTTTATGATAACTGTTATGACTTGGTCTATCATCCGTTTACACCCTGTATAAAGCGATCAACATGGTAATAAGACAAATAGAATGAATACGTTGCCAGTCTCATGTCTCATATAGAATCCAGATTGATTCACATTTTCGTGGAACGAAAGCAATATAATTAAACAAGCCTTACAAGAAGCATTGAACTATATCCCTAGTAGGGCTTTAATTAAAGGCCAGAACACAAACCGTATAAAAGTAGGTCAGTAAACTAACTGAGAGTTTATTAAGTATTCGGTTTCTACTCGCATTTCCTCAATAGGGGGTATTACTGCAATGTTCTGCCGCCAGAGTACAGCACTATACCTCGTTTTTTTTAGCATTAGAAATTAGCTAAACAATCTTGACGTGTCTTTTAATTGAAAAACACATTTTTAAAATAAGTTACGGCAAATATGTAACATATATGAATCTAATACGATCATTTATATTCTTCTGCTTTCATAAGTGGTACTTATTGATTTTTAAAAAGCGTTTTTCAATTAAAAGACATGTCAAGATCGCTTACCTTCTTTGAAGTTCTTTCTAATGCTAAAAAAAACGAACTATAAGCTAGCTAGTAAACCATAGAGTAACTTATACATACTGTGCCTTAAACTGTTTTTTGACAAGTTTTCACAGACAATAAAATATGACATTGATGCATCAAGGCGGTTTGTTAACAATGGGCCTACCGGGAAACGCAAAAATCGAAATTTAGTTATCTGCCGCTTTATCGCTCGAATATGCAAGAGTGATAACCAGAGCTCGGCAGGGGTGAGCCATTTTGACGTCACTTATGTCAAGTGTAGATATTATTATAGATACACCTTAGAAAGAAATATTAAATAAAAGATTTATTGCCTATATAAAGAGGTTTGATATCATATCATATCACTTGATAAACTTTAATAGTAGCATATGGATAGATAAACATATTATTTGAAGAGATTTGCTAAAAATCTTGCTATAATATTCATTTGTTTTAATGGCGACGTAAAGATCGTAGCGGAAAGGCAGCCTAAATAAAATAATTTATTTAGTTATTAAATTACACATATGTGGTGTAATGAATGACAAGGCATGTCCATGTTGTGCAAACTCTGAAAACAGCTCACCCCCGCCGAGCTCTGGTGATAACGAAATTTCGATTTTCTTGTTTCGTGGTAGACCCCCAGATTGTCATGGATAGTGGTAGTGGCGCCCTCTACGCCGAGTTTCGCGTATTCACTATTAATTTAATCCTATTAATGTTGTCTATATACATATAGATAACCTTGCTTAAACATATTAGTATTCAGGAGCATGTATAATAAAGTCTGACCCAAATAAAACCCCTGCGCCTGGAAGCGTTGAGCGGATTAACCGCAGGCTCGTTCCGGGCGAAAGGATGGGTGAACATTAATAATAAGCTGTCGAAAATATATTACCAGTGAGTAGCTGATAAATACAACATTAGAAACATAGCTATACTCTGTATCTTTAGGTACCTATATAAAAGTGAACAAATATTTTTTACTTTTTTGAGTAGTTATCTTATAACATTTATTGATTAACCAATCAAATACAAAACCGCCTGGATCAGCCACTGAACGACCTGACTTTAACCTACATTATTTGATCATGTAATGTTTTCATCTCTGGCTTAAGAAGCCATTTGAGGGTAGATTTTGTTTGCTCTTTTTTAAATACCTAAAGATACAGACTATAGAGTTTGATATTAGGATAGGAATTGTATAGGAAAAATAATTACGTTCTGACGGTTCCAAGTGAAGACTTTCGGCTCGATTCGGGAAATGATTAGATCTCTACTAGACCTCAACAAGTTACGATATGGATAATTTAAAGATATTTGCAAGATATGTCAAATTTGACGTTTCCGCGATTCTGCAGGTCCTCTTGAACGATTTCGACAAGTTATGACTTAGATATCCAAGTCACATCTAGTCGATATCTAGCGATAGCGTAGCGAGATGTGTTTGTTAAGAATAAATGTAATAGTATTACTTTATTTACCGATCCTCGCTCAGCGCAGCTCTAGTAGACAATTTTCTATTGGTTCTTAACAAACACATCCCTCGATACGCATTTTTTCTTATCTCTGATGGAAACGTAGCCCAAGAACGAAAGTCCTTTAAGGTTTTCAGTTATTGCTAAGTGCTTATAATTTGGGATAAGATAAACAGAGCGTTCTGTTTATTAAATATAGCCGTAAGCCGAGCGTAAACATTATTATCAAACTTTGATTCTTGAAAAGTTAGTCTAGACTCTAGAAAATCTTTTTGTTAAATATACGAAAGGCAATTGCATTTTAGATATTCGTAGACTACAAAGACAAAGGCTGGTATAATTTGATAGTCTACGGGCACTCCTCTTGCTTAAATTTTAATTACATTCAATCAAGTTTTTCAATGAATCAATGGCCTCAACTTTAATAATTTCTCTATAGCCTTCGAAGGCGCAGCCCTACAAGAAATTAATCCAAATTTCGTCAGTGAAATTTGAACGAAGCAAAACAAATGCAACTATTCCGATTGAAAATGATTTAAATTTCATCGAACTGAACAAGTATTAAGGGTAAGACCAAGAGCAAGAGCCCAAAGGAAGCTAGGTTAGGGTATAAGCTAGGGTTGATTGGTTTACGAATAACTTAAAATACTCTAAGTACAGTTCTACAGATTGTCAGCGGTGTGACACACGATACGAGACGCGTGAGAAACATAAACTGGAGATGCTAAGTTACTGATAGCTTAGCCGCAAACATATCAATCTCGTCGGTATGAGGAGCATTCCATGAAATTGTCTACCATTTGTCCCGTACAAACGCGATTTTCTGATGATTTGCAAGTGCAAGAGTTTCCTTTTCTATGACAAATGGTCAAAATTATGCACAGAAAAATAATTGGCTACTTTAAATGGCAAAAAAAAGTCTCAACACACGAAATAAAATGCGTTTGTACGGGACAGCCCATGGAATGCTCCGTGAATCGATCAAGAAGCCCGGACCACTTTCAAGTGCCGTGATAGATTAGACTTAGTTTTGTGATGCAAATTGCCAGAGCCATCATGTATTGATTGTCGTTAGACAATCCTAAAAGATTCCAGTGGCGAGGCGTTCTTAGAACTCGATTCATAACCATTTTTTCACTTTAAGATAAAATTATAGGACATCTTACACTAATCGACCCAGTCGCAATAAACACTTATACCTGGACCTCCTGCTTCGTAGGCAGGTTCACCACCGACTAGGCCAGGAGGCTGTTAAGATATTTAATAAATGAGCCAAATCTCTCAATCCTGCATTAAAATACCACAAAGAAGCTTTGTTTAAAAATCTAGATGAAAATGCGTTTACGTCATAATTCCCTAAAGCTCCTTTGTTACATAATATAAAAGAGAACTTTTTATAAACGGAAGCAGGAAGCAGCACGTTTTTCTCTCATTTCCCACGCAGCCCACTAACGAGTTTAAGTTCTCGGCTCAGTATAATCCTGTAAGCCGGAGTTTCAGTGTGTATCTATATTCAGCGTCTTTACTTTTTCCGGGTGTTCGATATGGGATACCTAAGATACTCCTTTACGCAAATCGAAACTTATATACTCCTTGGGATTAACTTTGAATCTTTTCGCTAGTTAAGCATACAATTGTACTTTCTAGATCTTAATCTCGTCAACCTATAAAATAATAAGGGAATGTTGATTTTATCATATGAACTTGTATTGACAGTAGCGGGAGAGTATTCGAAGCGCGAGACTAGGAGATCAATTCGAAAGTACATTTAGGTATTATTCGCGTGTACATTTCGCTGGTACTTTTTCGTACAAGTATTGGCGCGAGCGAGACGCACAGGCGAATAATAACAAAATTATATATTTTTGATATCGAAATGTACGAATTAGCCTCTAGGTTTATCTCTGATAGCAATCTGAACTCTGACAATTCGCTTTTCGCTTTAAATATTACCTTAATTTAAAATCTACCACCCCATGGTACAGTTGTGAGGCGAGCAAGGCACACTTATTTGGGGAAACATGTCATATCAATATTACTTTAAAGGGTAAACCAATTTGATACTAGATGTGCGATATTTCGTTCCACTTTTAGCGGGCTCTTATCTGCTTGAAGCGTGTACAGATTGTATCGTTCTAAGAGATGCGACCTGCGACCTTTATAGAAAACGAGAGGTCAACGGACGAGGGTAAACTTCGAGATTCGTCATGTAACAGTTAGATACACAATGATCAAATCACGAAGTTATTAACCTATGAATATCTCTGTAATTGAAAGGCATAACGAGTTTCAATTCTTGTTATTGCGATTAAATTTGGGAGCTATTTTGGTTGGAAAATAGATTCCTTTTAAATTGAATTTCTGCTTCGTATCATCTAGACGTGTTTTGTAAACACGATAGTACAAATTTGCTCATTAGCATATTCAAATCGAAGGCGAGCAGCCATTAATTAACGTATTTATTATTTAAAATCGCTTGTATCTGCCACTTCGTTAGGATTGATCAGCTTTATTAAAGCAATTATAGTATTTTTACTCTTATAACCGATAGCTTTCAGTTGAGATAATAGCTGGTCTCTCTCTTTCGCTCTAAAATCTGTAATTAATTAATTATTAACGTATAGCCTACTACTCGTGAGATTAATGATCCGCTCTGTCATCTGTAGGACAGTTCCAATAATAATACGTTTATTTACAATTTTACACTAATTGTAAAGTGAAACACAGGTCGTCTAAATCAATCGGCCTGGTAAAATTCCACTATGCACTGATGAATCATACGACGCGCGAGCTGATAACCTCAGGTAATCGGAAGATGCCATGTCAAGTGTCATTTACGATAATATTGAGATAAAAATGGTGAAATTGGGAAAAATACTTCAATACTCTTTTTGAAAGAACATACATGTACTTTATTTTATTTATTTATTTATACAGAAATTTTGACTAAGCTTGACGTACCCACTGGTAGTTATTGCAAGAGAAAATACCGCTTTGTAAGTTAAGACCACGAACAGCAGCAAAGTTTGCATAAGAATGGTTATTTCAAAAGGTTGTAAGCTCATAATGGCCTAAACTTCTGTTCCATCATTTCAGATTAGCGGGGTACCCATGCAATCAGCTGTAACTCGATTATCGGAAGCCTGGATGTTGTTTGCTGCGGGAAATCGACTAGGATTGTTCGCCGTATCTCATCAATTGATTGTTGGCTAGAAGTTGGAGTCATGTTTCCGTGTTAGACAATGAGCTCGTGTGTTTGTTTTACTATCATATATGTTAAAGGAATTCAATACAATTTAGTGTGAATAACCTGTTTAATAAAACATTATTGGATTTAGAAAACAATACGTTATGTTCAAGAAATCGATACTTAAAAACATTTATTTCACACTTAAACATTTGCGATCAGACTATATATCAAAGGAATTGCAAGGATTCATATCCCATCTCCTAATAATTTCATGATACTGTTCCATTTTATTGCTGCGTCCGTCGTAAAATAAGAAACACGATGCTGCTGGGGCCACTTCATCAAACTCCGTGCGGACCGCAAAAACACCTTCGACTTTTCCAACTGCGAACGCCAGAATTAATTAAAGTCACAACTTAGTTGTGGACTGTTGGAATTCTGCAAAGTCAACATCGAAGTAGTGGAAGTTGTGACAACTTTACGAGTTGAAGAATAATATTTTTGCAGAATCGCGGGACGCGAGAAAAACAAGCTCAATCTTTACAAAGTTGTAAAGTCGGAGGTAAAAGATGAGGATAAACAATCTCCGAATAAGATGTTGTTTTATCAAGGTCTTACAATAGTTTTCTACAAAGGAAGGGTTGTTTTAATTCTTAATAACAACAGATGCAAAGTGTTCATGATTTAGACAAATTAACTTTCTTGAAGCGTAGAGAAGTTTGATGAAACAGGGAAAAAACTGAGACTCGGATTAATAACTGGTCCAGAAATAACAAATGTTGATAATGACGATGTGAGAGTTGGACGTGAGCCAATTGTTCGTGATGATACTGATGATTTAACCATTATCGCACAGACAGTTAACTTCATTTGATATGATGGTTACGTGTAATTGTGTGCATAATTTGTATCTACGCTATGGATAGTTTAATGTGTTTGTAATGAGTACGCAGGCACAAATGAATCGACCAAGATCCTAAATTTAGACTTACCAGTCTTTGCATAAGTCTAACAAAAAACAAAGACGCGAAACAGCAAATTGCTTATTTGTCACATAATTTTATCAATTTGAGGCACAAGTAAAAATGTCGACAATTCAAATTGATGTTAATAGATAATTTAGTCTCTTGAGAATAAAATGTACTAAACAAGTATCTAAAGCTACATAAAATTTGAAACATTTTTGCCAAGTAAAATATGTTGGTAGTTTGAAGATCATTAGTGAAATATTCCTAGAAGAGAGTCTTAGCTTTAGTATCGAGCGGTCTTTGTAATGAATTCCCAAAAGGCACAACTGCCTCGGGATTAGGTACTTTCTCCCCAGTCGAGCAGTAAATATAATTAATTATCTCGAATAAACAGTAAACTTTGCCCGGTGCCGAGTAAATATTGTGTTTTGTTGACGAAGCGGAATGATAGCGGCTATCAGTGGGAATATGCTTTCCTAATTCATCCATTCATAACACCAGAAACGCACTAAACAGTCGTGAAACCCCGAAGTAAGGCTACAGAAAAGAAACGTATCTAAAATTGCCACAACAGTATCTGAAGTCGCGAAGCTGTCTTTTATCTTCCAGCACATATATCTTAGAAAAGGATTTATAAGATGACGTTAATCTTTTAAAAGATTTAAAAGATAAGAGAGATTTTTTTCTAAAAGATCTAGAGTATTTTGTATACGACGTCCGAACACATGTTTATTACGTGTATTTATTCCTTTCATGCTTGTGGGAAGGTTATAGGTTCTGAATAGCCCTCTTAAACTAGTAAATGAACCCTCTTGAACAAAGTTAGAGAATTTCCACTCGGAAGAACAGGACCGAATAATTTATTGGAAAGTTGATTAGGTAGAAGGAGTTATGTATACCATTCGGAAACATGGGTTTGGGCTATCCAAGAACTTCTTTTTCTTATCACGTTTTTGAACTGTTTGTATCCAAAATTGTTGGGATTGTCTTCAATTATGGTGTTTTTTTTTGCCGACGTCAACTGTGGTCGGAGTGCATGCGCCTCCGCCACGTGAGCTCTACACGTGCGCAAACGCATTGGCTGCGATTAAACAAGAGGCGGTCTAATGGTCCCCGTAAATGGTGAGAACTGTAACTGTTCCCCGATCCGACGTAATGGCCACCGTGTCGAGATTGATGATTGTTAGCGACAGTTTAAAGCCTTGACAATGGTTTTTGCAATCTATTAAAAGTGGCCATAATTGAAACATTGAAACAGTTTTTCTAAACAGTTTGTTTGAATAAGTACACGTGCAATGCAAGTCGCATCGTTAACATAGTTCCTAATAGTCCTAGTATTCCTAATACCCATTAAAAGCCAATTAAGATCCGTAGCAAATTCATAGAATGGGATCCCCTAATTTTTGTAGACAGTGTTACGTCCCTCTTGTCCATACTGCCTCTCGGGAGAGGCCTCTGTTAAGTCTTAAGCGCGGTGCCTTTTGTTCGCTCTCCCAAATTGTGTCTCAATAATTTAAACATTTAGGAAACAAATGGAAAGTACCCGTCAGTAACTTGGAAAACGATTTGAGAATTCAAGGCGCTTCATGAAATCACCATATTTTTTCTCATCGCCCAATAAATCCATCGATGCATAAATAAATCGGCGTCAACAGGGCATCAAAGATTAAGAAACGAAAATAAACTCACACGTTACAGCTGGCGAGGTTGCCCGCAGCGCGAGAAATTGTATACAAAGAAAGGAAACTGAATACATAAACGAAGAACATTATTTCCACGACGGATCGTCTTAAATCAAATATAGAGGCTGCTGAGAACCTATCTTAGCTGTAAATGGGTTTTACATATATCTTAGTCACATAGTTTTTACGAAAATGTGTTTGCTTTCACCGATCGACATTTTTCGATTAGGAAATTACAAAATTCACTTATCGGCGCAGTCTTGACGCAAAGTTATAAAAGATTCCATTACTCGTTTCCCGTATTTACAAAATGTCATTAAAACAACACTGGTATGTCATTTCAAAGCGTTACTAATTGTTCAATGACGTTTTGATGATCCGAATAATGTTGCTTTACGCATCACCTTGGTAATCTACCCACGCCATGTGTAAAGTCATTGACAGACTTGACACCAAAAAAATGATTACCAAACAATTCATAATAACGATATTATGTCATTATCATAATCAGAGTATCATTTTGCGTACAATTCATGCATTAGATATCATTATTATTGTTGTCGCTGCCGACATTTCGGTATTATCTCAGTATACATTTAGCAATATATTTCAGCATGTTCGGGTAATGTCAGATTCCGTTTTGCCGTCGTGTGTGCGGAACACGTTAGTCCAGACATTAATAACTTTCATATCGCATGACGTCACTCACATATGGTCGGTTAGATACGCAATAGACCGCGTGAAATATTTAACGAAACGCGCCGTTAAGAAGATTTTAATGTTGTGTGGTAAAAACCTTGATAAATAAGTACTTATGTACTTTCTTTTTTGCAAAAAAGGAACCTCGACACGATAAGCACAAGAAGTACTACTTAAGAAAATTTGTGGCAAACATGAAAAATAAGTACAATGTCATTTCAATGTAAACATACTAACAACGACCTTACTAAATTATATTTATTCATCAAACACAATTACACTATTAAAAACTTTTTCCAGCAAAATGTTTTTGTTGACGATTTTACTACTACCTACCATAAATTTCTCTGCTCAAGTTTACATGAAAAAAAAAAATGTGTAATTGCGTCTGTCACTTGCATTATTAGTTTAATGATGAATCTTTAAATTAAAAATTAAAATAGTAGAGACGAACTAGATTATTGACTTATTGGGAACGTGCGAAGTCGGTGGCGCTGATCGTCACAAACACAGGTAATCTTATGGAATGTCCGACATTAGTACTAGCGGCAGCCGCTTGAACTAATTTTATTCCATAAGATTTAACGTAGAAATTCCGCCAAAATGAGGGCAGCACCAGTCGTGCACATAGCGAATACTTAAAATGTTTTAATTGGAATTTTCACGTGCCGTCAATATCGTTCACGAACTTTGACACCAAAATCTCTCTAGACACAAAGTTGTTGTAAATAAATAAGATAAACCAAATTGAATATCTTGTTTGCGTTTTTGGTTATATTTTGACAATGATGAGTCGATTACATTTAATTAAACATCCAAAATCATTCGTAAAACAACTTTGCAGAATATTATTTTGCCCTTGAGTGTGTCAAGTGTACGCAATGTCCAATGACGGCTTGTTTGCCCTTTTGCGAGGTAGCTTCCCTTTCTCATTACATCACCCTGATTTAGGAGCGGCCTTGCATACGTAGGTTCTCTCGACAATGTCATGGCGACCTCATATAAACGGCTATCTTTCCCTAAAGACATGACGTCACCCTAAGGTTGGAGATGTTTGCACAGATCTTTGTGCTGTTTGCACCTGGCGTCCCGTGCCTTGGGTAAGAGGTGGATGGGTGTATACGTTGTGTCCCTCTCTGTGATAATGGGTGTTTGTAGGGCTGTGAAGGGTGTCTGCCACTTGTCTTGCAACAATGAGCTGCGGGGACACTGGCGGATCTAGGTTGTGTTTTGTTTATCTGCCGAGAGGTTTTATCTTTGTTACGTTGACAATGAAGAGATAATAACGTGTAAACATCGAGTTATTTATTACTGTTTATTTAATAAAATCAATGTTAATTTGTTTCTCTTGCACTTGTTTTTACGAAAGTGGTTGCCAATGCCACCAGACTTACAAACCCATAGAAAAAACCTAAGGCCTTACTAGATCTAGGTCGTCGGACACCTTGACTGTTATAGAGGTATTTCTAATATTTACTTCAGAAGTTATTTATTCTGAGCCATAGTTTTAACACGCTCACTGCCTTAGGCCGAAAGACCTGATACAAAGTACGATTACACTAATTACAACTTACTCTAATTGCCGCTACGAACGTGACAAAATGACGCTGTCGTCAAAGAATTCGACTTATAAGTTTGCAAGAACTTTGCCTGCAATAAATAGCGGTAAGTTGACTAGTATCGCGTCATTTACTCCAACCCTGGCAATAGCCTTGGGCGAGGGAAGCGAATGTTTATGGGCTAGACATGAGAAATTGTCCCCCGACAACGAGGAAGTGATATATATATTTTTGGGACTACTTTCTCACTCAAAAGACGTACAACGCGCGAAGAAAGGCATACAAATAAAATCTTGCTTAGCTATTACTCGCTTCACGCTGTGTGGTGTGGTGTGACATCTGCCTTTGGTACCTACTTGTCAAACATATGTGTATGAGCATATAAATCTGATGCTGCATTAATATGAGAATATTATGATGATAGGATATTACTATGATGTCATACGTAATAAAGTTTGACGTGATTAATAATCGTAAAGGGGTTTATAAAACCGGAGTGATACCTATAATATGCTATTTGAGACGCCGGTATAAGAATTCGACGACGGACACAATTTAATACTCGTACATTTCGTACAAAGTAAAACATAAAATTGATCCCATTTCCCAAAGAAAACTGAATACAAAATGGATTAATGAAGAT
The DNA here is from genome assembly GCF_963556715.1 of Cydia fagiglandana. Classification (NCBI taxonomy): domain Eukaryota; kingdom Metazoa; phylum Arthropoda; class Insecta; order Lepidoptera; family Tortricidae; genus Cydia; species Cydia fagiglandana. The sequence goes on along the minus strand of NC_085951.1, from coordinate 2,566,758 downwards.
GTAGCTATAATTAACAAAGTTACCATCGCTTTTAACGTATATATTTACACAAACAAGAGGAAACGGAGCGTGAAAGTGCTAAACCTTAAACAAATGGAAATACTTCCTGCGTCTGTTATTCAGGTCGGCAAAGTTGACTCAATGATAATTACATTGTATTTAAAAACCGAGACATTTTTTCCAACCTTGGCAGATAATTCAAGGGGATGCAATAGATGGCACAAGTGACATTTAATTTTATCTGAACCTCTAGTGTAAACTTCATTCGATAGCGCGGTGTGCGTTTTCGTTGTCTATTTTTGTATGGGATTTTGAACCTACTACCTACTGACCAGTGATAGCGAATATAAATATTGTTATCGCGTTGATGCGCACGATTGAGAAACGTATAATGGAGGCAGAAACTATTTGCCAAAGTACTCTGCGATAAATATGTATTTAGACAGTGAAATGAAAAAACAAATGTCGGAATGCTTGGTGCAAATCTTTCTTTGCAAGGCTATTTCTTTTTCTGCATGTGTCCCAGAAATCGCTTAAGAATTAAACAGTTTATGTTAGTTACTGGTTGTTTCAAATCTTAGATATTAATTAGGCTACTGAGCGATTGTGCCTTCACAATAAACGTACAATATAAAACGCTTCGAGGCCAGGTCAAATTCCATCTGCTTGCGGATCTTGGATGTCTCACTAAATTGTCTTTTCACTTCAACCGATTGGGCCTAAAACCAAACACCAAAAAGTAAATAAAGTTAGGTTCTAGTTTCTGCCGGCCTTGACCTTCCTTGATAAATGATTGTGACTTGTGACAAGCTGAAAATACGGCCGCGACAGTGGCAGACGCGGCTGCCATTTCCAAGCTTTCGACAACCGGCGCCGACATGACAGGATATTGGATGGATATAAATAGTTTTGGAAGTGTAGAACTAGAATGTCAAGGATTTTGTTTACCCTAGTAATAAAGGAGGGAGGATAATTATAATCAATTATTTATTTGGCACACCCTAGAACTGTAAACACGATTTTAAAGAAGTTATTTGTTCTACAGTTTTTAAAAATATTTCAACATGTGATACTTTAAATTCGTACAATATAATTTGTGATTAATCATGTTTTATTGTTCAAAATTCTACGATTTCAGGCGTTACAAAATGTGATACGATAACGAAACGTAAGGTTTACTAGAATAAGCATGTAATAACATTTATAATTATCACATCACCCCTTTGTTTTAATGTGTTTCTAAGACTGCTTAACGCAGTGATCTTTTCCTTTTTGAACCGACAATAAGATCTGTAGGTTTACAATTACTACCCCAAATGCCTCACTATCAACAGCGCACTTAACCAATGTATTATTGGCAGGTGCTTTATTGCGGCAGTTCCCAACCCCCGCCCAAACATTAAGTCCGCCGAAATAACTTGAGCAAACATCCTTTGACGTCATCGCGTTACGTGTACATTATTAGGGCGTTTTTAGAATTAGAGTCCGTCACGTAATGGAATTCCACACACCAAAAAAAAATTTTTTTTGACTAAAAATGGGTTGAATTAAATCTACTATTTATATATTTTATGAAAATGTTACTTTCTTTCTATATACATTATTTATATTCTTAATAAATCACTTTAAACTGAATGACAGCCAATGTGACGTTCCATTACGTTACAAGTTTTAGGCAGGTTTTAAGTGAAGATCAGAGTGTTTTAAGTGAACCAGTTTTTATTTATGGAAATATAAAACAATATTAATTTTCTAAAAACGAATAACAACTGCAATACTAAGTATTACAATAAAGTTATTTAAAGAAGTCTTTCCAATACGTCACATTTTTCGTTTTAATTGTTGCTTTGCAATCATTTTGTTATGAAAAACGTAAGGTAAAGGTATTATAAAAAGTTGTTTTTAATAATTATCATATATTATTCTTGCGAATGAGATCGAAATCAGTATCAATTATCCTAATAATTAATATAAATTCTAATAAAATCAATCACAGCCACAGTAGGACAAAGTGACGTTATGGACCATAATATCGCGTTTAGGAACTACATGAAGGGTTTACATGTGCGGAAAATAGCTTCTTAATTTAATACCTACTTAATGATGTACTAAATTAAATAATTTAGTAATTAATACCTATTATTTTAGTTTAACTTAACAGATTTTGATATTTCCTGCAGTAATTATGCTTTCGACTGCAGCAGTATTGCAGCACGACAATACTGCCGACTGCATTACTGCTACAAAATGAAAATAGATGTTGCTGCCCAGTTTTTTGACATTTGCAGTCAGCAGTATTGTCGTACTGCAATACTGCTGCAGTCGAAAGCATAACCTGCGCCTGCCAGCGTTTCTTAGGTCGAGCCGCCACTGGTGCTAAGTAATTACTAGTAGGTCGAGTAGTTAGAAGAATATAGCTAGAATAAAATTATTTTTGTCTTTTTAATATCACTCTACCTACTATATTTTGGCAACTTAAAATGACGGCATGTAAACCGTGCATTTTCATTCCATACGTCACGTTTTTTTGTTCCACTAATACATCACGTAACGTTTTGGATGTGACGTAGGCATGCCGGTTGGTTAATAAAGCGAAATAGCGGTCTGATCGTTTGAATTTTCTTAATTATAATTATTTGATGTCATACAACACATAATAATCTAACGTAATTCAAAAATATTTAGTAAATAATTGGCTCCTTATCTTCAGTTTAATTCAGTTCGTTGTGGAAAACAAATTTATGCACATCGTGACGCACAACCTACACTAGCTTTTTTCGAGCCCAATTGCCTTGTAAAACCTAAACACCGGGTAATTATAGGAACATAATGTTACGATCATGTAAAAATCCGTATGATATTAGTAGATTTTTGCTACTAAGTTGGTAAAAACTCCGTGACGTTGGTGGAAATTTCCACTACGTCGATATTGAAGGACAACAATAAATTAAACTTTAATGCATATTTTTACTTTAGGTGCTAAAAAATAAGGTTTTTAATAGATTTTGGCTGGTACGATCTTATCACACAACAACCAGGTTTGGGCCTAGAAGGAGGCAGATATATAATATTTGGATCCAAAGTATGCAAAGTGTGCATGGGACACTCAAAAATCATCTCCCTTTCTTCAGTTTTTGTACATTTTCTTTACTTTAAAGTACCATTAAATCAGTTTTTTTATCATAAATACTCAGATAATAAATCACTTTACAATTTTTGTATACATGTAGTACACTTTAAAACAGTATTTGACGGTAAAAAAGTATACCAAAGTCGTGGGACAGTGATATTTTACCCAAATATTTTTTTCCGAAAACGCCCATTAGGACACTGAAATGCTAAATATAGCCTACGTTTAGCCGCAGCGAGGCACGAAAATTTAATTTCTCTAGCCATCAAATGTTCTCAAGGCTTCAGACTTTGAAATTAAAAGGGTTGCTTTTACGTTTATTAATAGTTTGATTTCGCAATTATTTAGGAGTGCTTAACGACCTAGGTCTATGTTCTAATTAATGCTCACTCATGCACAAAGGGGATTGGGTTGTATTGTATACCCACGCTCTGTAATATACTCGTAAGCATCTTAATATTGTTTTCGTACGTGTGTACAGATTTTCTCACAATGTCTTTCTTTTATCGTAAATAGGTAGTTGCAAATAATATTTTTCACATACATTCCGAAGAACCAAACCACAGCGGATAGAGTTAGACCAAGAAAATTTTGCAACCATTTTGTTAATATACGCAGTGCACTTTATTTTAAACGTCATACTTCTATGAAATTATGACGTATAACTGACAGTTGCACTGCGTGTGCTATCAAAATCGTTGCAGTCTTCTATTGGTCTAACTCTAGTTTGAAAGTCGCAAGCTTGTCACTTGCCTACCAGCGTGTTTAGTGCTTGATGTAGGTATAAAAATAATAAGAATGATAAGTCGGACCATATCATAGCATTTGCAATAACGAAGTGTGGAAATGTCATCATTAATATCAAATTTCTATTAAAATAACAAAATAACACTCAATTTGTTCTGTTAAAGTAGCTGTAAAGTTAGCTTAGCCGGACTCAATAAACGAGGAATTCAATTATGATTAATTACTTAGTCGAGAATTAAGAAGCAGCCTAACAAATGTTCGAATTGCATAACTCTAATGAATGTATGACGTGGGCGCGGGGGTGGCTCGGCTGCGTCAAATGCTCCGCACTTGACAACACGTGACCCACATACCGTTGGACTCCTCCAATTTAAGTCTGAGGACTCTGCCGAGAAGGAACTTTTAGCGTCTTTCATGTCAAATGCCTTTGCCACTGCGTGAAACTAGGTCTTGTTGGGATGAGGTTTTGATGAATGGGGAACTCGAGTGTTAGGAAATAGTGTGAAATATTTTCATGACGTATTTCATATTTCGGGAGATGTGACTTGTTACCTACAGCACACATAAAATACCGTCGAAGCTTCTCCTAGGTTTTGGCACATTACTCAATAATTCTCTAAAATTTTCACTTATTTAGGATCGCGATTAATATAAATGATTTGTAAGTAAACATTGATTGCTAACAAGGAACTTTGTTGCTGACCCAAACACATCTCTTTATAAGATATCCCTGTTTTCGATTACCAAGCATGTATTGGTACAGGTGGTTGTGAAGTATCGATTTCGCAACAATTTCTCAATCAACTGACGCTGCTTATCTTTGAAATCTTGTACACTTGCAAATTTATCAATTGTGAAATCGTTAAACATATATTGATTTGTCATTATTATCTTGTTTTCGCTTACGACAGTAGATTTAAGGATTGAGAAATAAAATACCCCCTTATTAGCCGAAAGACGTCCATAAACAATAAGATCTTTCCTAAGAATGTGCCCAATGACTGATCAAATCATTCGATGCCCTCATCCAAATACTCCGTGCGATCTTGATGGATTGTCGCTCCACGAAAATAACTCGTTAATGCATAATCCTCTCAATGGATTTAAATTCGCAACACGAGCGAACTATAAAAGAAATCTATAAATAGCGACAATAGTTTAAATACGTCCAACAAGATTGTAGATTAAAACATTCGCGAACGGGTCATCAAAGGCCGCGGAAGTAATTAAAGGTCCGCGGACTTTTAAATTGAGCAATTGTCTCAATGATATGGCATCGTTTCGCATAGAGGTTGCCGTATAATATCATGCAAAAAGATTCTGTTGACCCGCCAGCAAACTTATTACCCGAGTTGAAAGTGTTAATTCTGTAAAAGTATATCTGTTTCTGATAGATCATATCTGAAATAAACATTGTATAAAGCACGACCTTTTGATCTGACAATCTACAAAAAAATACACCTGGTGATTATGTTTATACTAAAAATATTTAAGAACCTATAACCGAAGATCCTTTATTATTAAAATAGGTATGCCTATTGCCTAGTAGTATATTTTATATTAAATACATTTTTCTGCAGACGTTTTTTTTTATGTTATCTTGTAACTATCTTATCTAGTGATGTGATGAAGTGATAAGGTTATTTCTAAAAAACCGGGCAAGTGCGAGTCGGACTCGCGCACGAAGGGTTCCGTACCATAATGCAAAAAAAAAAAAAAACAAAAAAAAAGCAAAAAAAAAACGGTCACCCATCCAAGTACTGACCACTCCCGACGTTGCTTAACTTTGGTCAAAAATCACGTTTGTTGTATGGGAGCCCCATTTAAATCTTTATTTTATTCTGTTTTTAGTATTTGTTGTTATAGCGGCAACAGAAATACATCATCTGTGAAAATTTCAACTGTCTAGCTATCACGGTTCGTGAGATACAGCCTGGTGACAGACGGACGGACGGACGGACAGCGAAGTCTTAGTAATAGGGTCCCGTTTTACCCTTTGGGTACGGAACCCTAAAAAAACCACTGCATAATAATCTCACTGTAAGATTAAAGCAACAAAACAGTGATAAATATTGGATTCAGAACAGTCCGGTTCTGGCAGCACAATCAAAGCTGTTCTCCTTTGTAGAGACCTAAGTAAACACTTAAATGGAGCGAATTGAAACGGTCCCTGCTGGCGAAAAAAATCAGAACGCTCTGCCTCGCCTCGTCTAACAATCCACTATTTTCGTATCCACAGAGCGTGAAAAGGTAAAAGAGAAGTTATTGGAACACAAAGAAGCACTCTTCGCTGCAGATAACTCTAACTGACCATCGCTAGACCTTATATCTTTGCAACAAGGTATATAACCGCGTGGAAGATGGTATCACTAGTACCTGGAGGATTGATAACATGCTTTTTCTAAGATATTCTTTTATCGGCGGGCGACTGGCTATTTAGATATACGAGGTGACCTTTGCAACCTTGTAAGGTTACGCCTTGTTTAAAGTTGGGAGCAAAGCTTAGTGACACGTGGGGCAGACAATGTTTGCGTTTATGGGTGTTGCTGGAACTTCATTAGTGAAGTGGGGATTGACGCAAGCCGCTGGCTTTGCATTACAAAGTTTAGTTGGTTTTGTAACTTGAATCGCCCCTTTCGCTGTGGCATTTGAGTAAATACGGCGGCGTCAATTTCTTTTACCATATAAGGGAATATATCTGCGAATAGGGCGAAGAGTGTCATTCATGAAAGGCCGTGTGTCATTTCAGTGGAGTAGGCTATACAGAATGGAATAGTCGACACATCTGTGTCATCTCTGCATGTACGGAATAGCGCAAAATGATATTCTCAAGCAATAGTTATACGATACCGTTTGTCTTGATTTAACCTTCCTTCCTTAATATCCTAGACATCTCTAATCGTCATGAACACCTTCCTGACACCGTATTACAGCATCAAGCGTAATTTTGCGCCGCGGCGGCCATCTGACAGGAAACACTAACACCTGGCCAGCATTGCCGGAATCGTTACAATGAATTGCCTTCCCAAATTAATATTTTGCGAACATCCTACTCATTGTCCGAGTAAGACAATAGGCCCTCGTATATAAGTGTTGCATAAATAAGATTTGTCATCCCAATTTGCTTGTAAAGATCACAAATTTTTTTGAGATACGTTAATTCTATAAAACTGCTAATACAAGAAAAGTATTTCCAAGACCAAAAGAAAAAACTTCATTAATTTTTAGGCTAAAAAAGTTCCATTTTATGGACATCAAATTTACGGCGGCGCAATGCATTTTCCCTGTGGCTTCTTTTCTTGATATATTACTAGTAACTTGACTTAACCTATATGTAGTTAAAACAGGATGAAACCAACGGTATGTTATTCCACTCTTCCTTTAATTCGTTTGCAGACGTTTCGGCTTAATACAAAATTCAATTGGTTGTATGTCAACTCCCCTGACCTTCACCCAAATGCGACCTTGGATAAACGTAGGCCTAGTCAAATATCAAACGAGCTTGTCCTCGAAAACGCGTGTAATTTTATCCCGTTCGCCAAATTACGCCAGATGAAATTTACGGGCTCCATTAAATTCAATCTTTGCTGAAAATGATCTGGAGTGTTTCCACTAAATTGGTTTCTTGAGCGTTATAAAGCCATTTTCTACGACAGGTAACATAGATAGGTCCTTGGAGATATTTAGAGCTAGCTCTCACGCGCGCTTCGCTCGTTCCATTCAGGTACTTAACTTACTCAAGTGTGTCCGGAAAAACGTTCAAAAATTGCTCCGTTTTCGTGTTTTGAAAACAACAAACAACTCTATAAAATTATCTGACCAGATTTATTTATCAATAAAATAAACAATATTTAGTTTACTAAATAGTCGATTAGTGGGTCAATTACGAATAACTTTTATCTATCTGCAACATCTAACAGCCGTATTCATAAACAGTTAGAGCATTGATCATCAGTTGCTGATAACCGGATGTCACAAAACGTGATTCATAAACACTTTTTAGCGCTAAACAGTTGATCATCTCTTCATTAAATCCTCGGAAAGTTACGGAGCCGAGGACCCTTCTTTATCTGTTTATTATCTGCTATTTTCCAAGATGGCGGTCACAAAACAGCTGATTTTGACAAGACAGCATTTCACAAATTCGTGCAAACGTAGATGAGACTTGTATCGTAATTTAGTGATTTGGTTGGGTGTTCTTTTTGTTTAAAAAACCTCTAAATTTAATAAATGAGTGGTTTAATATGTGTAAATAAGGAGATAAACCATTATATACCTAGATATAGTGCGCAAATAGCGGGAAACCTAGATATTGCGCCTTTGCTAGGAGTTGTTTTGTTTGCATGATTGTGTGTCGGATTCATCAAGATGCAAGCAATTTATGCGATACGAGCTGTTATACATAAGACTAGACATCACGACTGGGGCACCGGCGTCGGATAAAGCACCTCACCAACCTATATGCCTATCATAAAAGAATGAAAACTACTACAGCGCAAAGACGTGAGTATACTTTTCTTACATACTCATTACCTGCCATAAAACGTTGATTCATTATAAGATCACGGTATTCTCAAGCTCTAACTAAAAGGTATTAATTGCGCACATATTACATAGGACCCTGTAAGGGCACAGCAATACTGAAGATACTTAATTGAATAGTATGGGCAGGTATATAGGTATCTTTGTTGTGGGACATATCATATTCCAATTTGTAGGTATCATTATCACTAAAATATAATATACCTATCAAAATAAACTATGGTTGGCCTACTTTGGTTGGATTTATGCACTGTTAACGCTGCCACTGCACTGAATACTGAGTTCTGTGTTGAAAGTCCACACTGAGCAGAGTTAATTTTTGACATGGTGATAGATAAATAAAACAAGTTCATGTATTTTAAACTGATATTTTTATTATAAGATTTATAACATATCAACATATTTCATGTGTTAATTTAGGGAAATCAAACAACCCACTTGAATATAACAATTTTATTACATTTTATAATCATCAAACTAGTTAATATTTGTTTCTTTATTTCAGTACAACCAACTTCATTTGCTGGCTGGTTAGATGCCAGAACAGTGTGGCCTCCGGATTATGTAGCCAGCTCCGGACAATAGCTGATGATGGAATACTCACAACCTGAAAAGAACACAGTTTCAATTAATATATTCATTGAATCAACCTATATCATCTTTTATTTTTAGTTTAAGTACAACATCCTAATGGATATGGCGATATGGAATAATTTCCATATTGTTGTGGCAACTATATGGAATAATGGATCTCCATCCAGGCAGAGATTCTGTTGTTGTTTGTCAATACCATAGCTATCTCACAGCAGAACTTAAGAATTACATACATGTCTGTTTTGTTCACAGTTACATACTTGTACCTAGTGTACCTACACTGTTTCTTGCCGGCAATGGTAGTTTGAAAAAATGAAATTATACAATATTACAACAATATTTTCTGCTTGGCCTTAAGGTTGACTGGTAGAGAATGCCTCATGGCATTAAGTTCGCCTTTTGTACATTAAGTTATTCTTTTGTGCAATAAAGTTTTAAATAAATGAATAAATAATAATAATAACAAAGTTATGGATTGAAATGCTAATATACTTTTAAACAAATAATTAACCTACACAGGTGTGTTATGATTGATAAGAACATTATGTAAAAATCATATTGATATCTATGTTGGTTTTAAATTACATAACCTACCAACAGCGACACTCCTGTGAATAATGAACATTTCTGCCTCATTATGAATTGTGGAGTTTGCCTTTTAATGCGGCTATTGGCTGAGATGTTTCACTGCAAACATTGTCACTGTCTAGTTGCAAGCGCTTAACTCTGCGCCCAAGCCAAACAAAAAAGGTTTGAAGATAAATCGCCACTTCACTGATAAATTGGTTCCATCGTGGTTGGTTAAGTATGTTATCCACTAATTCTATTATAAACAGCTCCTAACTAGCTTAGCTCTGCTCTTCTAGAAAACACCGATAGTAAGTCAAATCAAATGTCAAATTAAAAATGAAGAGGCCGTTAATTTTTTGGGTGTCGAGTGTATGTTCATGAAAATACTACCACATTTTACGTTAAGTAATGAATAAAACGTGGAAAGGGAGGAGAGAGGCCTTTGGCCAGCAGTGGGACACTCTAGGCTCATATAAAATATAAAAATGAATAACCAAACCTTGCTCACCTGATTTATCTTCACCGATCATTTGATATGAATAGTGTCAATATCGTTCGTGTTTCGCCACCAGAACAAAATGTGTTGGAATCCGTGGTATCACGGTGGCGATGGCGCGCAGGCGGGCTTGCGGTGATTTCTTGCTGTGATTTCTCCAATTCTTGACTCCGTCCTCTTTACCTCACAATATATTGAAACTATAACCAATAACACATAGGTTTATCAATATTGCTTGCAAAGAACTCATAATTAGGTACTTGTAACTTTAAAAAGGAGACATGTCTGATTATCAGCCTATGATATAGGTGGTTATACTTACCAAGTTTTGTAAAATTTCCAGTCGTGCAATATTATTTATATGTTTTTGTGATGCAGAGGCTATTTTAATATATAATAACCCAGAAAACTGGTTAAAATTGTACATCGCATTGTTCAGGATTTTACGATTTACCGCTAGTGTTGCTGTCAAACTTTTTTTTTTAAATTAATGTTCAGCCATTTTTTGTCTATGTGCCAAGATGCCAACATAACGCGTCTAATCTGCTTATTAGTTAAGAAACCCCTAATAAACGTTTATAAATCATGGTTCTTATCAACGGCTTATTAAGCCTAAACAGTGGATTAGTTAATAAGCTGATCATTCCTCATTTAAGGATTTTTTATGAATACGGCTGTAAAGGTATAACCAGTCGACCGTAGACATGATTTACTTTTGTCGCTGCTATTATGTTTATCCGATGGACTGTGTCGGTCGCCACCGCTCATTGTGGCGGTCAGCAAATTACGCCAGGCCGCGTAACTTCGCAACTATTCAACGACGTACATGTCGATCGTTTGTAATTTTGGTGTGTATTGTGTTTTTGTTGTAAAATAGGTCAACTGATGCTATCAATTAGTGCGGAATCGTGTCATACTCTCCTAAGGGAGCGAATGTCATAGGTTATACTTATTTACAAACGCCTGGTTATTCGCCTACTAAAGTTTTTTTTACGTTATGAATTGATAGTAGGCATGTAGCCGCGCCACGTGGGTTTTCCCGAGAGGGGCATAACGACAATGTGTCGTGATACTCGCGACTAGCGCCGTATGGGAGCGTTCGGTTTTTTTTCTGTGTGAGACGACTGAAGATCAGTTACCAGCCAGTTCTAACGTAATTTTCGCAAGGTTTTACATGTATGTAACAATGCCATACCAAAACAAGGCAATAAGTTAACTGTAGCACTTACAAACAGAACACATAAAACGTGTAATAAACATGGATTCGGGCCAAAAGCTACGAACGGTCATAATGCGATGTGATGCGGGCCCTCTGGAGATACCAACGTAGGATGATTTGAGGAGTGTCTTTTCTCTCTATGAAAACCATACAAAAATATGCCCTTTTGAAAAGAAACTCCATTATAGATCTTATAGTAAGTACCTTTTAAATACTAAAAGCGTTTCTGACATGTAAACAAAGTAATAAATAGAAATGTCCTGTGTAAATGTGAAATCCCTCCCTAAGCGAAACGAGATATCACAGCGCCAGACAGATATTTATAGCTTTCTCTAACGAACTTTAATTTTAAACTACCAAGTCTGTTGGAAATTTAATAAGCTGTCCGTTCAACTATTTAGTCTAGAATAGTCTAGATGGATAAATAGAATTAGAATTTTAAAAAGTATGAACTCATAAATTACGGACAATTTTGGCTGGAGTACACTTGTTTATCGAGGCTAATATACTATATTTAGAAGCACTTTAGAAATTACAATGTTTACAAATTCCCACTCGGATTTATCAGGGCCGTTATCTTTTCATTTTTGATAAGATTTATATGATTCACGGATAGTCGTGACATGATAATTTATCGGAGCAGCAAATGTCCTGCGACTCTAGCTATTTACCTTGAACGCTAAATGGTAAATTGAGTACACTCAACCTTGGTGTGATATTTAGTTGCTAACCGTATGACAGTGACATGAATTTAGCACATTGTGCTATGGTTGCCAAGCGGATCCCTGGCTCCTTTAGTGAGCCTGATTTTCTTGGGATAGCTCCAGCCAGCATTTCTTGCAGCAAGGACTAGGAAGATGAGATTACGAGGGGGAGGCGATGTTGAGGCTAATAGCACTGCAAGCTCCCACATGGCTCTATTGAGTCAACCTAATCGGCAGCAGCCGGTGGAGTATGTCAGCGTCACATCACAATCACACTGGCTACGAGGCTCCTTTAGCGAGCAGTGGCAAAAGGCCGGGATAGCTAGGAAAGTGATGATGACCAGAGGCAGAGTCCTTTTCTTAGTCGTATTTTTGTCAAGATAAATTCTTCAGAGACAGAACATAATAACTCTGTGGCGATCGCTGCTAACCTTAATTCACTTGCACTCTGCAGGTTCACTTTATTTGCGGTTATCGCCCATGACATCCATCAGCACTTATGTAATATCGTGCGTGATAAGCACAGCCATAATGCGCCTGCTGACATCGTTCCTAGTGTCACCGGGTCGCCGTAATTCAACGTGCGTAGACATTGGAGTGGCACGATGAACCGTGTGACGCGCGATAGTGAAAACACGCACGACACCTGCATAGTAAACTATTATTAAGTAATGTTTGGCGGACGGCCAGGCTCGTTTGCCCATAGCGAGGCTCTCTCTGCATTATTAACTCAAAGTTATATGCCATGTTACAACATTAGCGATCCTTATGACGATAGTAAAGTCAAAAATGTGTAGGTACCGTAAAAATACACACATGACTACCACCTAAATTGTTAGCATTCAATTTCTACAGGTACATTTATGATGAAAACTGAAGTGAATTAATCAAATACATCAAAGAAAGTTTATTCTATTTGTGAAAGTCTAAAATATGCCGTTTGATATGACAGAACGTTATCACAGATAAGTAATCCGGAAACAATTTTTCCACTATTGACGTGAGTCATAAGGAGCAGATCAATAGAGAAGATTCCTAAGAATTATCAAAAGATATTTACGAAACTATCAACATTTTCACAGACAATTCACTTAGTCTTGCCATCATTGGCGTTATTGCAAATTTTACATGTCTTTTTTAATTAACTTTGGAGATTATGAAACTTGCGGATGAAATTCTCTTTTAACAAGTAATTATACTTTTATATTTCTTATCAATCTTATTATAATGCAGTGAAAGACGCCGCCGTTTAAGATTAACCGAGAATAAAGGAACGTGCATTATTTCATTATTAGACTGAAAAGATTAATGAGAAAGTTTTATCTTTCTAAAGATAATTCGTAACAGTATGGAAGAAAGAGCTGGCCATTCGTTTTACGATAAACCTCAACGCAAGGCTTTTTAGTAACGACCTTGACATAAACTTAGGGGTGACGTAAGAGGTAAAGTTCAAACAGGCAGTAAATCAACTGGACATAGATTGGTACATTTCCTGCACTGTGATTTTAAATTCTCAGTTAGTGTTTTCCGGTGTTCTTCCTTTGAACATCGCATTCGGCACACGTGTGGTCTGATGTCGATTTATTATTCCGTTAACACATGCAAGAGATGAATTTTCCTGATTGTAACAATGCGGCTTGCATTTGACGCCAATTTTTTCCTGTTTAGTAACAAACAACTAAGTACTTTTGTTGCATAAATAAAGGATGACAAAATTGTAGTTAGTTTTTCCGTGCAACTTAAAAATTACGCGAAACTTATACTTTTTATGCACTGCCTAGTTTGAAAAAAAAAACTCTACCAGAATATCTCTAATAACGATCGCCTTTGTCCTATACAATATGAGACAATTTTGAGCAAGGTAACGGTAAAACCGCAGATTCTGTCTTGTCTAACTCTTGTCTTGTGCCACGAAATGTAAGACGGAATGCATTATACTAAATTAATTCCGATATAAATATTATCTTTTAACCCTTTAATTAGTTTAATTGACTATTAGGGTCGAATCTAATCCTTTAATCCGTCTTTGACAGCCGCTATGCTGCGAGCGCCCGACAGCGCACGTGCTACCTCAAAATAGAAGCAGCCGCTAACCTTCGCAGGCCTTGAACCGTTTTAGAGATACGATATAGGCGATCCTCATAACTTTCCTTGGCGGCATTAATAGGGTTGAAAATTTTTGAAAAATGAAATCGTTTTTTTTTCAGGACGTTTTGAAATGTTTTTTCCGTATTTTTCAGTTTTTTTGGGAAAGAAATGATTTTTTTTTAAACTAACGACAGAGTCAAAGTCAATAGACATTTTGACAAACGATCGCCAGCCAGCATTTAGATAAGAAAACACACGATTAAGCAGGTGTAGTATGGATTAAATATAAATGGAAAAAATGGAAAGTTCTTTTCAGAATGCATTTATTTCGATTTTTTTTCGGAAAAACAATTTTAACTAAGTGTGTCACATTGTTTTTTTCCGAATAACACTTAAAAAAACATGGCTTTTAGAAGCAAAACGAGAATTTTTCCGGGTCTTTTCAACCCTAGGCATTAATTCTGTGGACTTTGGCGACGCCGTTTAAATGCTGCACGTTTTTCGCCGACCGCCATTTGTAAGGGCTGCTTTATGTCCGAATCGTGGTAATATTTCCATTTCATTCGCGACATTTCTTCTGAGCCATTCTACTTTTATCGCATAAATAATCTGTCTTGACGTTTTGACGTGTTGTTCGTGCCTAAACAGTTAACTATATAGGTACATTACATAGCTAACACTAAGCTTATTACATATATTTTAGATGGACAATAAACAAAAATTCAAAAGAATTTGTGAAAAACCTTTGATAGAGAAGACCTCTGATCTTATGGTAACGCAGTTGTAATTTCAATAGATAACACGGACAATTTACGGGGTTTCTTTTAGGTAGGAAATATAAACACAATCATGAGCAATAAAATGGGCCGTTAGAGTCAAATATCCATACTAAAATGGCCTGAGGGCCTACCGCGAAAATCGAAGTTTCGTTTTCTGCCTCTCTGTCATTCGTGCGTATTTGAGCGATAGAGTGGTAGATGACGACTAAATTTCGATTTCCGCGGTAGGCCCTCTATTTTTAATGCTCTAGAAAGTCATCATCACCCTCCTAGCGTCCCGTACTGTGACGGGGTCCGCTTTCCTACTTTTCTCCTTCCACTTCGCTGTATCCTGGACATCGGTTTCCGCTAAACCACAGGCGTTTAAATCTTTGGCGATGACGTTACGCCACCACTGCCTTGGTTTACCCCTCCTGTCTGGGCCTGGTAAGGCGAAAAAAAGAAGGT
Organism: Cydia fagiglandana; assembly: GCF_963556715.1. Classification (NCBI taxonomy): domain Eukaryota; kingdom Metazoa; phylum Arthropoda; class Insecta; order Lepidoptera; family Tortricidae; genus Cydia; species Cydia fagiglandana. The sequence continues at coordinate 2,551,442 of NC_085951.1, read as the reverse complement.
AGAATGTATTAACTAAATTCATCTTTAAATAAATGGATTAGATAGATTTTTCACATTTCCGTTTCGGCCGAGAAAAGAAAAAGGTAACCTTTTCCCTGAATGCGTCAGTAAAAGGCAACAATAGGGCAACCTATCACGGCCACAGACGTAACATAACATTTACGAGCAGGTGCGGTGAACGTTGTCCAGTTATACAGTCGCCATCAGATATATCGGAGCGGCAAAGGTGCCCACAAATATCTGAACACGCCTCTATTGTCAACACGTTAGAGTGCTTGTTCAGATATTGTGAGCACCTTGGCCGCGCCGATAATATCTGATGGCGACTGTACAATAAAGGGTAACAGAATACGACGTAATAAAGATATTTATTGCAATTGACCTAATTTGGCTTCGTTGCGGTAATATTAACTGACTGGGATATTGTGGTTAGGGGATGTTCATTTATTACGTAAAAAGAATTTATCTCGGGGGAAGGGGCAGTCATTTACAGTGATTTCACAAACGGGAATGTACGTAAGATGGTAGCCGTCTCTATAGAAGAAGATTTTTTCATCGATATTTTAATGAAGAAAACCTTACACATACATACAATCATTTAAAGTTCAGAAAACTGTGTAGCAGAAATTCGACCTCAATGTAGTTTTTGTGTGAATATTAATAAAGGAGAGAATCGATTTAACGAATATAATTTATATGTACCATCTCGTTCCGCGATTATTGCGCCATTTAGGGTCCTAGCTAAATTGGTTGTCCAATACTTACGCTATAGCACTTCCAATTTAGCAAGAACCCTAAATGGCATAACAATCCCGTGTGGTGACTGTACATAGTTACACCTGCTATATTTCTAGAAATATGCACCTTGTTGTTAAAACTAGCAAAACCGGTCGAACACTTGTATTTCTTGTAAAGGCAACTTCTAATGATAAAAAAAAGAATTACTCAAATCGGACTACGGATGTCGGAGTAATCGGTGAACGTACATAGAAAAAAAAAACATAGCCACAACCGAATACAGAACCTCCTCCTTCTATGAAATGGAAGTCGGTTAAAAATGAGATGACACTTCAAACGCAAGCGTTTTGCAATAAACAATTTCTACAAGACATAACTTTAAAGAGATTTCGAGCACTACAAGAATACTAGCATAAATTTCAATAATAGGGTAACATTTCTGCCAGACTGGCAATGTAATGTGCCAAAAGGATTGCGTTGGCATTTTAAAGATGCTATTTTAGCTCTTTCGCATATAGACTTAAGGGTAGTAGTTGATTCCTCAAGTGGAAAGTGGTTTTGGAGTTAAATCGGCCGTGACAGTTTTGCCCTTGAACCGTGGCAGTAAACACGCCTATGTCAATCTAAAGCTTTTACACCCATATAAAATGGCGGGGTAAAAGTATTGCACTACATTAGGACTATTGCAAGTAGCATGGTTATAAATCTTATCACTAAGATGGTTCCACTAAGAGAAGTCTCAGATCTTAGACATAGCACCGCATAGCCGTTTATGCGGCCTAGCTAAACCTTTATAAGGTACAAATAGGGTCTCAGAAACTATGCAAAATTGAACTCTATCACTTAGAAACAAAGTTCAAAATCATGTGGTAAATATATTCCTTCTGCCTTATAAAGGGTTTATGTTTTCTAAGAGCTCACTAGATGGTGTTTCGTTGTTTTCTCTAAGCTACATACCTCTCTAGCAGATGTTAGGGGAGACCGAGGTGAGCTGTGACAGAGGAGAGTTGTGACATCGTCGATTTTTTGGAATCTATTAACTAGAAACTAGATCGCAACAGTGTGCGTTTCTTAGCTCGTAACTTGAACTAACAAACGCGCGCTATTGCGACCTAGTTTCTAGTTAATAGATTCCAAAAAATCGACGTTGTTACATCACTCCTCTGTCACAACTCACCTCGGTCTCCCCTATATGTATATCAAATACTTACTAAATCTCTCTACAGATAATAGCATGGTGACATATGACACTTACCTGAAACAAACAAAAACATTTATTAACAAATGGTAAATAACATTATGCGAAGATATAACGAAGTGAACTTGGATATCTAAGCCATGAAAAGTGCCGTTCTCAACCAAAAGTGTACTTATTGTCGGTTGTCAATAAGGCGCTATTTCCATAAAGCTTCCATTTGAAATCAACCTTATCGACAACCGATAATGTGGTACCTTTTCATTGAGAACGTCACATATGAAGGTAAACACGCAGTGGAAGTCACAGGCAGAACAATTAATTAGGTATTGTTGATGATTCGTATCGTAACTCTTTCCGGTTGTACATGTAAATACCGCAATCTATAATAGCAGTTAATGAAAGGCATTAAAATAAGAGTGCGTTATTATGTAACGAGCGAAGCTAGTTTCATAATAAAAACTAGTGTTTTAATGCTTTATTATGTACAACATACGCTGTATTAATATAGAAGAATTAATTACAAATTACACGCGTCTCGTCATTTTATTACATCGCTATAACAATAAATTAAAAAGTTCAGGCCATTACATAATTTTGGAATGATATAAAAGTTGTAAACCCGAGATGATTGCCTCATTGGGACGGGACATCGGTCCAGGCAATTTATACCCCAGACCCTTCAAGTTTGAGATATTATGCAGAGAGGCTGTTGATAATTTACTCGTAGGAGTCGAGTCAGGCTCTCAGACTACAGTCTATTGATGCGAGACCGCTGAATTACAATGGCTTACTAAGCTTATAATTAGAGTAGAACCCGCTTAATACGATTAAGTCGATTAACCGCGGCATACGCCCTTTTTACATTGTGACCAGTGTAACGTAACTTGTTTTCATACATTTTTTCACGGTTGATACGCGTCGAGAATCTTTTTAAGCGGGCTTTACTCTCAATAGCACCTTTAGGTTGCTATAAAATAGGTTGTCATCGTTGTAGTAAGGCGAGTAATCAATTACGGCTCCTCATTCATAATAAAAATGATTTTTTCTACAATAAAAATGAGATTTGGTTCAACAGCACGACTTGGAAGTAGACGTGTGCGCCGATTAAAAAATGATCGGCGGCGGCGTTTGCCAAAAAATCGGCGGCGGCGGCGTGTTTTCGGCGTGAAATCGGCGTGACCTTGACTTTCTAGTTTCTGAAGAAAAATCATTAATTTGTTGTTTTTCTTGAAAATTTTATCAATGCAGGTTACTGGTCAGTTAACTACGTATAGTTTGAATATGCTGTGAGTAAAATAGGGTTTGTAAATGAATATAGAATAGGTATAATAACTTATTTTCCCTAGTAACTGGCTTGAAATAAGAGGTTACCTGGTCCCAATGACCTTCGATCCGTTTTCTCAAGGTTTCCATGGCTTATCCTATTAAAATGACGTTTTTTTAACAAAATAGAACTCCACATATCCTTGACCTTTGCTAGACTATAGTGGACTGATGACTCGAGATGCCTGGTATTGAAGCACTGATCATGAATCATCAGCTAAGGTGGTGTGGCCATGTCGTGCGTATGGAGAATAAGAGACTGCCCAAAGCAATTTTCGACTCGGAGCTCTCTTGTGGAAAGCGGAAGCAGGGGGGCCAATATCTGCGACATAAAGATGTTATCAAACGCCACCTCGTCGCGTGCCCACTGGGATACCGACGGACTGCTGGGAGGCTGAGCTGGGTATTGCATTACAAAGATCGGAATGGCGTTCTAGTGTCCATAAGAAAGTAGATCAATTTGAGCAGCAGCGTCTGGAAGACTTAGATGCTAAGCGTCATATCCGCAAGACGCTACCTAAGCCCTCCTACACATACACCCGCAACTCGACTGGACAACTCCATTGCGCATCGTGTGACCGCATTTTCAAGACAAAGTTTGGTTTTGCGAGCCACATTAGGGCTTTTCATAATCCGGATAAGAATTGTTGATGGAGTCGCCATTGCCGGATACGGCAAGGAAGGACTATAGTGGACTGCTATGGCTTTTTTTAAATGGTTTTCTTGTCGTACAAGCACCAGGCTCACTGAGACGTATCTTCTTTCTCGTTTTCTCATTGCTGAGGCTTGCGACTACATGTAATTTGTCTCCATTTCGTGCGGTCATAAGCCGTAAGGACTGCACGGTGCAGACTGCTGCAAGCCGACCTCTTCATAGCGTTCGACCATCTCACACATGCTCCAACTCGAGCACGTTTGCCATTAATTCGGCTTAAATTCATGTGTTTCTCCACATCATGCGTTGGATAATATGTTCGAAGAATCTAAGGGCTCACCCATGGCATGTTGGGAAGAGATGAGTGGCAATATAGAGCTCTTTAAGAATGGAGGGGTTTGTTCTTCTAGCTGTCCAAGGTATAAGCAGCACTAGCAGCAGTTATTTAGCAGGCTATTTAGTTTTATTTAATTAATAATTGATGTATATTTGACAACTGTAACATAAGTAATACAAACAAACCATTTTGTAATCCAAAAACCAACTTGGAATAGCTAATTAACAACACTCAAGGTCACGCCGATTTCACGCCGATCATTTATCGGCGGCGGCGGCGCGCCGGCGCGGCGCACACGTCTACTTGGAAGTGCTTCAAGTGCTAGAATCTTAGAAAATATAACCAACGGAGACGCCATGTCTATAATTTTAGGTACAAAAAATAGTCTGCCGTTTTCTGCGGGGGAGGGGTACATCAAATGTATAGGTACGTCATGTCAGATAAACGTCAGTCCATACATGTGGTTGACATGTGGTTGACCATTGGCCGCCTTTTTTCGACAGAGGGGAACGCCTGTTAATGACCACTCCGTTGGTTATATTCTCTAAGGCTAGAATTGCTAGAGTTGAAGATTAACTCAGATTATGACACAATTACGACAATTGTGCGTGCAGAAATATCAAACCTTGCTATAAACAATGTCTAGTGTCATAAACAGGCTACGGGGGTTGGCAGCAAATGAACACGTCAACCACACGTGATGCATATTCCTTCATAACCGTAACCAACCGTATATAACAGGGTTTGACTCCTGTAATGGATTGTTCATAAAAGCCTTCAGAAACTTCACAGAGATTTATTTCCGTAATATGTATATTTTATTGGGAACACACGTACACAATACACGTCACATACGGCTGATAAGTCGCGAGTTACAGAAATAACCTTCATTTAGACATAGACCTAAAAGTATGATGATGTTTTTCTTCCAAACTAATATCGAAAGTTGACACTAGCAGACGAGACAGTAACAGAGCGGGTAAATCTCTCTACTATTAGTCCATTTTCATTAGGATTGTACTGTTTAAATACCTGAATGATTTCGTAAGATTATCCAATAAAGCCCGAAACGTATCATTCGTTTATCGAAAACGGCGAGCGATTGGTAGATTATTTTCGTCGGACATATCGGGCGATGACTTAAGTAGCACCTTGAGATTCTGTTACAAGTACACTTCAGTTTCCGCACGAGTATTCAAACGTTTATTTTGAGATGGATCTCTTATTATCTTCCTTCCTTAGTTATAATCATTTTCTTATGTCACGATTTAAAAGAAAATATAAATCATTCTCATGTACGGGTACGACCCATACCCGTAGAACCAGTAGCTTTAGCCAAGTAGGTCTTGCTCTTGATCAAAGAATATGTATTATTATCATAACAGCTGACATAATTTCCGATACTCAACCGTCGCAGTGAGACTTCCTTCCTTGTGTGTCATCATACAGTCTACAAGAACGTTTAAAAATGATACTTACATTAGTTCGTATTATGTAGGCAGCAGGACGTTCAACCAAATAACAATCACAATCCAATAATATTAACGATAAAAAATACAGCCTTTTATAATATTATAAGGATGTAATCCAGTTTGGTTAAGTCGGCCGTTAATTAAGCAATGAAAGAGACTTCTCTGTAATTTCAATATTTCAAAGAACTTTGAACGAGGTTATATAAGAAAAATACTGGTAAAAGAGCGAAATTCAGGTCATCAATTATGTACGAATGAGAGAGTATAAGAAAAATACGGCGATAATTTCGACAATGTTGTTATTCTTTAGGCTTTTTCTAGGTGTACTTAGTAATGGTTCGTTTATTTAAGAAGTTCACTGGACTCGTTAGAAAACCGATATTTCTGTCTAAATTTAACGTTACTTGACAACCTAAATCACCATTCACCCATAATTTTTCACTTTTGTACCTCATATTTCGGTATAAAGTGAAACCTATTTGCGTGCTTTATATAAAGTACTGACTCTTTAACTCTTATCAAAGTCACTATATCTTACATAAGCGCTTATCTTAGTTAGCTAAAGTGATCTGACTTCCACACGACTTTAGTCAAGACAATAAGGCTTAAGCAGACTAGTTACGTCTTCTGTATGTACAGTGAAGTGTTAATTCGCTGAAATACGAGCTATGGCACATATTTTTGAGTAGGCAATGCAGGTCGAAGATCTAGGGTCTACCCAGAACAAGATGGAAGAATGTAGTGCTATAAGACATGAGTGAGTGCAAGTTATCCGAGGACGAGAGAGAGAGAGAGAGAGAGAGAGAGAGAGAGAGAGAGAGAGAGAGAGGGAGGGAGGGAGGGAGAGGCCGATACCGTCCGGCGGACTGTTAAACAGTGGGCCCCTTTAAGCAGAGTACTTACGTCTTCTGTAAATCTGTATGTACAATCAGGTGTTAATTCGTTGAAATACGAGCTATGGCAAATATTTTCGAGTATGATGCAGGTCGAAGATCTCGGGGCAGACCCAGAACAAGATGCAAGGATGTAGTGCTAAAGGACATGAGTGAGTGCAAGTTATCCGAGGACGATGCCGTGGACAGGGCGAAGTGGAGAAGGTTAAGCAGGAAAGCTGACCCCGCCACCATGTGGGATAGGGGTCCCTTTGTTTCACATAAATTATTATAATTGTTATTACATCTACATAACTTTCAAATTTTCTGGCACTGTTAATTAATACACCGTTTAAGTATGTTTGATTCATATAGATAATTCATAATTCATAATTCTTATGTACTTTCACATTTTAATGTTTAGGTTTACATAATTTAATTAAGGAAACTGTAAGTCTACAATATTACTAAAATGCAATTGTATCCAATGTAGCAATACGAGACTGTTTGTTTCTAAAAAAAACAAAAAAAAAAAAGTTTTAAGACATAATCATATAATATGAGTTTGTCATATTATCGTTAGTCGTAAAACTGAAACCGTTAACTTTTCAGGATTTTCGTAAGGTTATTCTGTAGATGGATTAGGTTTGTTTTATAGCAATCCTGAAAACTTACGCGTTTCTGAGAAAAACCAATTATGACCAACGAAAACACGGGCAAACAATACATTATGACTTAAAACTACTTATTTGGGAAACAATAGAGACCCGGGATAAATAGTTAGGAAGAGAGAGAGAGATGAGTGCATCCATATTAATATACACTTGACTGTACCTATTACTTGTTATTGATTAGAACAGTCGGCCGACAAAATGTCATAGAATAATCACACCTCTACATTGACTGAGCGACGACAGTAATGTCTCAAGTATTCCCAATCATTAGAATTTGCTAATTTACCAGTGGCATGTTTATTCAACTGTTAACACGTAACAAGACTAATTATGCGTGTTCTTGACATGAAACGAATTCGTTTGGCGTGTTATTTCAGATGGCAGTGCCGGGAAAGGGGGTCGCCGACCGCGAGTAACACGGCTAAACGGCTAAGGTGGTGCAGTGCTTGCATACGTATGGTTGCTATGGAAACTGTTAAGGTGAGAATGTATTAAGTATGTTTAGAATAAGGATTCTCGGTGAGATTGACTAGCATTATTTTAGGAAATAATGGCAGCGTTCCCTTAAAAAAATAGGTAGGTGTATAAAACTGATATTTCAAAATATCGAGAGACAGTACCTAATCTGGATTAGATACTATCACTACTATCAGTGAGAAGTAACACTAATAAGGTTGTCATTCATTCGTTCCATTCCATACAATATTGTCAATACCTAAAAATAACGTCAGCCTTTTTCTCTGAAAATTATGTTCTATGTCCCGCTAGATCTCAAGCGGTCAATGTAGCCATTTAAACTTTTCGACTCCGTGTCAAAAACAAAAGCTGTCACTCGGGCGCCACGTCACCGAAGTGTCAAAACTGAAATTGAAATTTATGCATATGCACGTAGGTCTATGTTGCTCTGTGGTCTGTGACCGATTAATCAGTCTTTGGCGTTAGACCTGCGGTGCGGGTATATCGGTCATTGGCGTCCAAAAGATTAAAGCTTGCAACACCATTAGGTCTGCCATAACCATTCATTTTAACCGTAAGTGCTTAGCGGGCACTGAGGGGCTACCGCCAAAACCGAAATTCGCAAATTGCGGAGATCTGTGTCTGTGTCTGAATTTATGCATATGCACGTAGGTCTATGTTGCTCTGTGGTCTGTGACCGATTAATCAGTCTTTGGCGTTAGACCTGCGGTGCGGGTATATCGGTCATTGGCGTCCAAAAGGTTAAAGCTTGCAACACCATTAGGTCTGCCATAACCCATAACCATTCATTTTAACCGTAAGTCCTTAGCGGGCCCTGAGGGGCTACCGCCAAAACCGAAATTCGCAAATTGCGGCGATCTGTCTCTTTTACTCCAATGAAGGCGTAATAAGAGTGACAACAGCGCAATTTGCGAACTTCGATTTTCGCGGTTATAGCTCTGTGGGCATCACGAGCGACTTCCAAACCGCTCCGCTTATCACGATAAGCGTAACAATAAACCCCAATGCGGTATCGCACGTGCATATACGATACGGTGCATACTTTATGCACGGGCGTATGTTGCAAATGAGGAGAAAACATGCGCATATGCATAGGGGTTGGTGATCCGAGCGAGACCGATAATCGGCCTGATTTCTGTGCAGATATTGTGAACGCACTCGTAATTGGTAATGCGGTCTTTGATTTATGTTAAGTATGTATTTTTTTTAGAAACTAACTGTAAAAACATGTAAGAAACGGCAAAAGATAGCAATAGCAAATTATTTTTTATCTATATAACGAGCGGCAGATGAAGCGTCATATTAGCATGTCTTACTTATCCTGTCAAATGTGCGATTTTACATATGAGTCGCTTAACTTCAAACTCGGGTAAATCAATCTGTCAGATTATGCGATTTTGGTATTAAGAAAACGTAATAGGGTAGATATTTGCTGAGAGGGTCCAATGGATTTACCCGAGTTTGAAGTTAAGCGACACATATGGAGTAGCGCGCGACATAAATTAGACAACTGATATATTTTCAAGTGAGCATAATAATATATTTAATGTATAACGACGCGACGTCGTAAAACGGACGTACAATTGTTTCAGACCAACATACGTGTCATCATAAATGCCAAAACGAAGTATCATATGTTTCAACTTTCAACACACCCATCAATAAATGTCAATAACCTTTAAGATAATAATATATAATTTACTGGAAGCCAAACACGACTTGTCAATATCTTCGAAGATAAAGTAAATAAAGATAAAGGATCGGTCGTAAAGAGAATGTAAGGCCTGATTCGAATTCAATCTGCCAAATTGAAAACCCTATTAATGGTACTGAAGCTAGCTGAATCAAGATTTGTTTTTCCATAATTTATTGAAAATTTGTTTAAAAATTGTTATTTATAAGTAAATTCATCATTTTCCATTTCTTCCCGCTCCTGTCGTTAGTTTTGTTGTATGCCCTCCATCATACATCCGACAGTGTTTTTTGACAGTTTCTTAGTTTGAGTCCTATCAAGAACAATGTTTATTTTGAAATATTATATTGCATATAGTTTTTGTTGTTTTAACGAACTAATTCCTTGGACACTCCACTCCATACCGTTCAATAGGTCAATACTGTGGGACTTTGTTGAATCAAGTTTTTTGGTCCGATTTCGAGGGTACTGGCTTAAGCATGCTGATTGCCTCATAAACATCGTGGATCATCTCCAAATATTATCAAAGTAATATTGGAAATCCGCATTATTAAACTAAAGCTGCGAACCGTTTCTTTTAGTGATGTTGGTGTCGATTTCTCTGTCGAAAAGTAACCAATGCCCGGTAACTGACACCACATCGACGAAATTCCTGATACGCCAGTTATTTGAAGATATGTCTAGATCCTCATTGTTTCATGGATATTGCAATGAAATTACCTTTCAGTATTGGTATAATATTAGGTAACAGGTTATGTTGGAAATTAGTTATGTGCAAGTTTCTTCCATACTTATCAAGTTTTTGACAGCAATTTGGCGCCTAATTAAAAAGACGGCGGCGTTTATTTGATTTTTTTGATCATCTTAGAATTGATAAAAAAAAATTTTTTTGGTATAATAATTTTGTGATTCTGATAATTATAATGTCGTAGTGTATATATAAAGTAAGCTAGAAAATATCCAAGAAAAATCACTCTGAATTTGTCAAATTTGTTTCGAATCAGGCCTTATCAAGTTTGGGACTCATTGCCAAAAACGTGTATTGAATACAGGCTTCAGGTCAGTGACCTTTGGGACAAAGGCAGATGGAGATGATGTGCCTACTTAAAACATTTCGGAAACTTCACACACATTTGATTTTTTACAGCAGCGGTCGGCAACCCGCGGCCCGCGAACCCCTCACTTCCGGCCCGCGAGCCTCCCTGGATACTTTGTATGTAATATTGACAAATGACAATGTGATAAAGTCATAAATATTAACAAAGTGCGGCCCGCGTCCACATCGTTAACTGTGTGACCGCTGTGTTACAGAGTTGTAAACTGAAATAGATGTCATAGGTATACTCAAAAAGTGCCTCATATACAGAAAACCTAGGGCGGTTGTTAGAAAAGTATGAAAATACCGGACAAGTGCGAGCCGGACTCGCCCACCGAGGGTTCCGTACTTTTTAGTATTTGTTATTATACAGGCAATAGAAATACATCATCTGTGAAAATCTCACGGTTCATGAGATACAGCCTGTTGACAGACAGACGGACAGTGGAGTCTTAGTATTAGGGTCCCGTTTCTACGCTTTGGGTACGGAACCCTAAAAAGCAGGAAAGTCAAAATATTGAAATAATCGGCGTTAATCCAGTAGACCGTCATTAAGTTACATAATTCCTCACTAATGAAATTCTTAAAACCCCATGTGACTTCAAGAGCCGTCATAAGTTCATAACAAACCAAATAAAGCGTGAACTGAACACATTACTCCGGCATTTATATAGCATTAGCATATGTTAACCCGAGGTGAAAAATTAATTAAGCTTTACAAAGTTAACGCGTGTTCGCATGTTCGCGACCAAACGACATCACGCTATGGTTGAAACACGCAAATAACGCCCTTATCACGTTCCAATTAGAGTCATTATCAATAATGCTGGAATATCCTATACAGAAAGACTACCTTCAACAAACTAGTGTAACTGCCGTATTCGAACAATGAGATACGTCAAATACTAGATATTGAAACGATATGGATTAGAAATGTCAGTGTCAAACAAGTGTCAAAGGTGACTTTTTTGTTTGAGGAAATGTAAATTTTGACACTTGTTTGACACTGACATATCTAAACCATATCGTTTCAATATCTAGTATTTGACGTATCTCATTGTTCGAATACAGCTGTAAGAGTGTTTTTAAGATTCGTAGCCGCGAAATGGAAAGCCCGAAAATCGAAGCTCTTGTCAAGAGACCATCGTAGGTATGGTTTTCTAAGACGACAGTAATCCAAATCCAATGCCCTTTGAGAAATGGGACTCTAAACATATTCTAATGGAAAAGCTGAGATCAACCAATAGTGCTCCATCTGCGCTTTCAGCATTCGGCATTATAAAGAGTAAACTCACAGCAGTATAATAAAACTTTTTAGCGTTTCAACCACTTTTTTGAACATATTTATGACGAGTAGAACCATTGAAACGTTCGATTATTGTAATGTATGTCTGAATTAGGTCGCAGTTCGAGGGCCTACCGCCAACATTAAAAATCGTTATCGGCCCCTCTATCGCTCTTGCATATTCGAGCGGTCCAGAGCCAGATAAGGATTTTCTGGCAGGCCCTGGTCTCTGGATCTGCCTTCCTTATACCTACAACATCGCACGGCGACAACCGGAGACCAAGGCCTTACACTAATCTGTCCGAACAATCGTCTCACACACGCTTGGTAACAGACGATTATAACACACGAGTGATACTGGAAAATAGCTCTTATGTGAATATACATTGGGTGTAAAGTGTACATTTGTAGTGGCTTAACTCCGGACGGGTTATGTAAGAATATGCGGATTCATTCACTTTCACTGTACAAACACGAATATTTCAAGCGTCGTGATTAAATAACAGGCAAGAGGTTAAGCCCGGCTTTGAACTAGTATTCGTTTCCGGTACTAGCACTCATTGAAGTCTACGCACTCAAGCTCATTGAAGTCTACGCAGATTCGTAGTTGTTTCAGCGTATGAGGGTATTCAGTATCACCGTCGATAGTTGATTCAGGTAACGGAATATTTGTAATCTTTATTGCAAAGAGATAAGGTTTACCAATGGTCAGTTAAATGTGTCGCTGTCAAAAATTATGGCTGCTGGTATCGACAAAATGTTCCAACATGCCTTATAAGACTATGAAGATTCTTATGTGGACAGCTAAGAAAAAAATGCATTGATGTAAAAGTGACTTTAAAGTCAAAATGATTATTTCATTCTACTAGAAGAGAGCTGGTGCGTATGCAAATTTATCAGTTTCTCAAATTGGATGGTTATGGCTTCAGCTAGAGAAAGACAAAATCCCGATAAGCCTTTTCAATTCGTCTATTGCAGACGATGAGACGATTTGTTTTAACATTGGGAAGATTTCGTGAATAACAAAGAGATGCGCAATATGCTCATAAATATGTAAAAAATAGGCTTTTAAAAGTACAAAATACTTCTTAAAACCCATCACTATCATAATCCTATAATGCTGCTAACCAGCATATACTCTCGTAAGCACAATTATGGCGGACATAGAAGGCGCGCCAACTAGCATGCGATTTTAGTTACATTGCGGACTGTTGGTTACGTCCAATTCAACCGACCGATCAAAACCCGCAATGTAAAGAGACTCGCATGCGAGTTCTCGCATCGTCTTAATGAGCCCTTACTTTGCTTACTTCTCGCCCGACCCCCAAAGGACGGCGAAGTCGACGGATCCACTTTAATTTGTTTAGAACGTTTCACGTGATGCACTGGCTTAGTTAAAGCTTAATTGGAATGAACAGTCTTTTGGGAATTTAATTGCGTAAGAATTTAAGTGAGATTTAACTTTGCTGGCAGCAAACACGTGTGACACCCGGGTTTAGTTTACTGCAGAAATTCAACTACATGCTTAAATTTCATTCAGTTGAATGTTGGCATGTGTTTTCAAGTTTAATTAGGGGTAAATGAAGTTGTTGCTGGTGTTTTTAGAATACTTTTTGGTCAATTGAAGGTTAGGAACCATCCTTCTTTCCGTTATAGTAGAGGCAGATCTCCGTGAGCTCGGCGTCGGGGAAAGTTGGCGGGATACCGCTCTGGACCGATCAAAGTGGCGTGCTCTTGTGTTGAAGGCCAAGACTTTTGGGTCATCGCGCCAACCAAGTAAGTATGGCAAGAGCACCATCTTTCACCTGCCTCCTCTATTAGGGATGAAATAGCATAAATTATGTATTTATAATAAATGGGCTCCTTATGTTTTTAGATCTTTTAAGAGGACGGCGGTTTCTACGAACAACTAGCTTTGCCTAAAGATCAAAGGTAGACAACGCCTTGCGGCTTTATGTCTAGCTCTAGCTTTTATAAGCCAATGTATTCACTTCGTAAAATTATATATAGAGGCATTCGTTGCTTGTCAGAATGTATTTCATGTGATCATGTCAGTTATAATTAGATTAGATGTAAAACATAGTCTTCGTATGTTTCGAATTCATGTAAATGAATAACAGTCAGTTCGGTGTTGAATGGTAATTTGTTCATTATTATTAAATATATGCCACTAACACTACACGCATTTATTTTATAAACATGATAAGGTTTTTTTTTAGCTGGTTATGAGTGTCCCGCTGCTGGGCAAAGGCCTCTCCCCTTGATTTCCACGACTCCCATTGTTGTACTTTTTTCGACAGTTACTAATGAAGGTGTCTATTGTCTAAGTTGTCCCGCCATCTCCGTCTGGGCCTGCCACGTCATAAGATCTTAAACTAAATAAATCCGTTATAAATACAGTATCGTACTCGTACACCGTCTTACGTTTTAATTTAAATATAGTAACACCTGTCCCGACCTTCGCATTGCGGTAAGCATACGATATATTTATAACATCTTATATGAAACTTTAATAAAAATGTCTACGAACTCAACGCGAGAATTATAAGAAAGAAACCGTGTTAGGACGGAGTCGTGATATTAAATTTGAAATGAAATTCTTCATCGAGATTGGTTCGGAAGGTTTCATCGATAAGTTAATTTATACGAACCCTCTAAAAGGTAATTTAGATTTTTCGTTCTTCGACGAATTTATCGGTAACTTCCTGTGTAATGAGAACGGAAGGGAATTTTTACTGAATTACACAATAAGTATAATATTAATAAAGCTCAATATTGTGTTAGAAAACTGACTAAAAAGTTGACTAACGCCGCCCAGATCACCTAAAATTCAATATGCTGATGCTGTCTGCGACAAAGTAGTCTTCAAAAAGAGATGGAACGGCACACGCACACATACAGATGATAGAAAATCTAGCTAGACGAATGTTTGCATAAAGTTATTAACAATTTACATAAATGTGAGAGTATTGGCTGCTCGACCTTTTTGCCTTTTTGTCCTTACCAGCAAATCTTAAAACAATTGAGCCGCCCATGTGGGCATTTCTTCTCTAACTGAGCAAAATTGATTAGTCCCCTGCCAAGATTACCTTCAGATTAATGGAGCTTGGGTACTATTTAGGTACATAATCAGAGTAAATGGTCAGCTTAGTAAATTAGTACTCCGGCCCATTTCGGATGGTCGGGTGGCTAATCAAATGAGCCACTGAGCAATGATCTAACGAGGTACGGTCCGCAAAAATGTTTGCCATCAGCGCGATCAGATTTACACCCGGTCCAGTAAGCGGGGAACAAATAACTTGTGAACTACCTACAAAACTATTTAATTACACAAACGGGTCTACCGCGATATAATTCCATTGTTTTTACCTTAAATTCCGACGTTTCAGCTGAGTTGCACCAGCTGTGGTCACGGAAAGACCACAGCTGACAACTGACTCACAGCTGGCGCAACTCAGCTGAAACGTCGGAATTTAAGGTAAAAACAATGAAATTATATTGCGTTAGACCCGTTTGTGTAATTAAATATGTGTACAAAACGCGAGAGTTTAAAGTGTTAAACTATAAAACTGTCCATAATGGACCATGTTTTTGGAAAGACGTTTAGAAAATGGCAGTTAACTGTAGTTTTTAGATACTTGGGTGGACAAAGTGTGTGGTTACTTACTTGGGTTATAATTTTTTTTAAATGTTTAGACGTAATGAATACCAAGCCAGTAGAAATCTTCAACTTAGTTGCAAGTGTTCTAGCGTTTAAAAATGTTTCAAGCGTACCAACTAGCGTAAGGGCCCTAGACTTTCCCCGGGCCATGTTTAGAATATCTAGGTTTTGCGGATGTGAAAATATTGTCTACGTCTAGATGTTGCTGTGATAACCGGTTTGGGTTTAGTTGTAACACTTGTAACCGTGCGGGTCAGGATCAAGATGTTCACATATGTTCACGTACCTACCTAATAAATTCTAAAAAAACTGCGACAGTTTGTTTTTACGTAACAACTGTAACAAAACGATTACAAATATTCGATCTGGTCATTTTCAGACATTCTTGGCGATTTCTTTTTATTTTGGAGCATTTATTTTTACGAGACGTGTTTGCGAAAAACTTTAGCTTGATACGTGTAAATATTTGAACCATATTACGATACAAGTAGAACCGTCATAATTTTTTTTTTTCCAGTACAAAATGTACAGACTCCTGTATACTTCACAGAGGTGTGCATTACTAAACCTTTCTACGTTGTAATTGTAATATACAAAAATTACAAATGGTCAATAATGTGTTTCGATAGTATGTATACTTGTATAGTGTTGTTTCGTCAAAACCACATAAATCATGTGTTCCCCTAAGTTTTTTGCCGTTTGAGTCACCGGATTTTAACAGGTCTAATGGGCTGACTCATGCAGGTTAAAATATTTGTAACCATGCACTTTTCCTTATGAAGACTTATAAAAGCGAATACATTAATGCAATTTAATCGCACAAGGAAAGATGGGCGTGAAAACCCAGAATGTTATATTCCATGTTACTTTAATACTGTTTGTTGTGTGTGTTTTACTGTTTCGCAGTTTGGCGAAGTTTTGTAATAGTTTTAAGTGTTTTTTGTTTATTAGCAATAAAAAAAAAAATTGAGGAAGATAATAACGATATATCTCATTTGATACAAGCAAGTCAAGTGCAAGTGTTAAGAGCATTGGCTGCATGGCGTAGAGTTAAGAAAAAAGTAATATAAGTTTTTGGCAAAAAAATAATTTTTGGTACAAGCTTTTATCGTTGACTGTACTTTTCTTACGACAGACAACTAATACTCATCGAGACAATTCTAAAAACTCCTAACACAATTAGGTTGCGTTGTTTCATCACAGAGTTCCTATGGCCACCTCCTGTCTCCATCATCAGACCAGCTCGATGGTACCATATTGCATTGTCATCTGATTTATACATGCATGCAAATTTTCAGCTCAATCGGAAACCGGGAAGTGGATCAAATTTAACTTGCAAGATTTGATTACAGACAACGGTCAGGTGAAACTAACTAAAAGCTTGTAATATCCAATATTGCCACCATTGGTACTAGATAAGGTAGTAAATAAAAGATTCTACTTAAAATTAGTGCTTAAAACTTACAAAGCATGGGATTTACTTTGAGTGCGTAAGCGTTATTGGTTCTACAAGTACATTAAGCGTTCAAAGGGTTAAATACTCAATAAACAAATTGAAACTGGAAACCTTTGAACCAATAATTTGCAGCAATAACAGTTTGAACTTGAAACAAGGCAATAATACCTTCTGGGGGGCCAATAAAAAGTAATGGATGATAAAATAACAGTGAATACGAAGAAAACAATGGCTAAAATAAAGGTCCGTTAAGAGCCAACAGGAGTGGTAATTTCTCCATACAAACGTACTCGACTGTTTCCTCCGTGGGTTTTGAAGCTAGAGCAATGATTTTTTCAACGCTGATTAATATTGTCAATATCTGAGTCGTACCGTTTAGCTTTTTTTGATATTTTTGTTTTTTAAGGCGCTAGAGCCCTTCAAAAATGGCCGAAATGGCTTAATTGACTATGCCGCAATGAGAGGCGTGGTATTCAAAACTGATATCAATTAGCCAAAAAAGCAAAAGGGTCCGACACAGATAATTTTATAATCATTTAGATTTCCTAATTTGGTTAGGATTGGTTAAGTTTTGGAGGAGGAAACAGTAGAGTACGAAACCTCGATTTTTGAGATTTTTACGCAGGATTTTTCGCCTTGTCCTTATTGCACTAGTTTTAGGAGCTGCTTCCGTTAGCGAGACGGGTATATTTACCTAAAATATTTAAATCTCAGCTCCTGTTTCGTCTTAAGTTAAAAGTATCCACTAATGTTAGGTTTCGAAATTATACTCTACAAAAAGTATCTCAATAATTCCATGCGTTTTTTCGTTTCTCCCATTCCGTTACCAACTTTGCTAATCATGTTTGCAAATTGTTGAGTTGTTATTTAAGGTGTACCAATTGCGAGATAGAATTTCGACGCAATACATTTTTACGAATACAAATTCTTGTTTATTTTGTTACGGCACGTGGGTGCTTGTATGTAAATAAGATTATGTAAAACGGTAACAACGTGACATCGATTATAAAAATATTATTATTGTGATGACGTGACGCCATCTCTGCCTTATCCGACCAATACATGTTATGTGTGAGATGTTTTGATTTTTAGTTATAACGGTATAGGTCCCTAGTTTTTAGGGTTCCGTAGCCAAATGGCAAAAAACGGAAACCTTATGGATTCGTCATGTCTGTCTGTCTGTCCGTCTGTATGTCACAGGCCACAGCCCCTTTTTTCAGCAACTATAAGAACTATACTGTTGAAACTTGGTAAGTAGATGTATTCTGTGAACCGCATTAAGATTTTTACACAAAAATAGAAAATATACGATAATTTTTGGGGGTCCCCCATACTTAGAACTGACACTCAAAATATTTTTTTTTCATCAAACCCATACGTGTGGGTTATATAGGTCTTCAAAAATGATATTGAGGTTTCTAATATCATTTTTTTTCTAAACTGAATAGTTTGCGCGAGAGACACTTCCAAAGTGGTAAAATGTGTGTATTTATATACAGAATCGGTTCGACGAAGGGTATTTATACATATACCCTTCGTCGAACCAATTTGCCGCATATTTAGGTATAGCAAGTAAAAATCGAGTAATGAATAGTTTGACCTACCCTATGTTATTTAGTTACCCAGACAATTAACGTCGGCCTACTTTCCACAAACTTTGGCAGTTTGGTCGATCAAGCTAAACTTATTAGACATACCTTTTAGTTAGACCACATAATATTACCTCAATCAGAATATAGAGCACTAGCGACCCGCCCCGGCTTCGTACGGGTTAACAAATTATACACCTAAACCTTCCTCAGGAATCACTCTATTAATAAGCGAAATCCGCATAAAAATCCGTTCAGTAGTTTTCGAGTTTATCGCGAACATACAAACACCCAGACAGACAGACGCAGCGGGGGACTTTGTTTTATAAGGTGTAGTGATATAAGTAGAGAGAGGTACCTAAATAGTTTTGCTAACCCTAATTTTCAATGAATAGGGGGTATTGCTGCAATGTTCTGCCGTCAGAGTGCAGCACTAAGCTAGCTAGTAAACCATAGAGTAACTTATACATACCGTGCCTTAAACTGCTTTTTTGACTAGTTTTCACAGACTATTGTCTAAATATGACATTGATGCATCAAGGCGGTCTGTAGGGTCTACCGGGAAACGCGAAAATCGAAATTTTTTTATCTGCCTTTTTATCGCTGGAATATGCAAGAGTGATAGAGGTTAGATAAAGAAATTTCGATTTACTTGTTTCGCGGTAGACCCCCAAGAATGTAATGAATAGTGGTATTGGCGCTCCCCTGCGCAGAGTTTCGAGTAATATTATATTATTAGATAATGCCTTATGGCATTAAGTTCGCCTCTTGTACAGTGTATTTCCTTATGTGCAATAAAGATTAAATAAATAAATATTCCCTATTGCAACATTGCTAACGGGGTTTGTTTATTTTTATGCTAACAAATGTGACACTTTGGCCGTCACTTCATTTGCATGGCATAATGCAGGGTGTAGTCCGATATACGGATACGACGCAGTCCTAAGGGAGACATTGCTAATTGCCGATACCTTGCATCGAATCGATACGCGGTGTCTGGCAGCGATTTCCAACCTTTTCTATACCGACCACCACTTCGTTTTTTAATTCAAACGTTAATAAATTTGATTGGCATTGTTTTATTGTCGGTGGTTTTGAATGTAGAATTGGTAATTAAACCACAAAAACATAAAACATCATAGGTTTTGGGTCAGCATGCATTCGAAAGAAGAATCGTTAACCTTTTTTCTGTGTATTGTCATAATAAGGATCCCAACATCATTTTTAGTCAGTGTTTTTATTTTTTAGAATGTTTTTTTCTGCTCTATAGGTAGGTACAGCACAACCGATGCTTGAATTTGAACCCACGATTTTTGACCAGCATACACATAATAAATAATATGTGTAAACTTGTAAAGGTTAATGTGAAGTAGTTGCATAAGTCGCCAATTTATCATAAAACTTATTTAACGTTTGTAAGTTGTTTGGAATCTTAGCAACAAAGGTTCAGCGGACCACCGGTTGTGAACACCACTGGTATAATCATGCATTATGTAGTGTACGTATAATAGTGTACATACCTATAGCTGCGACGGGTAAGCAGTTGAAGCAGTCTGTGAACGTTTTCCATAGCTTGATGTTATACCTCCGTTTGCACTCGTCGTAGAATCTGCGGACAAGGGAATAGTGCTGTTAGAAACATATTGTAACCAACTAAAGGCCTGTGCACACCGGCTGCGTGTGCGTGCAGCGTTGTAGTATACAGATCTTTATGAGAGACGACACACCGCTTGCGTGACGTGTGCGGCTCCAACATTTTAGCGCACGCACACGTGCACGTCACGCACACGCAAGCCGGTGTGCCCAGGCCTTAATAGTCTGTGCGGAAAGAGAAAAGTCGTGAAACGTATGGGCTCACATTTCACAACTCTTCTCTTTCCGCAGACTCTACCTATAAAGAAGTTACATTTCTGTATGATGACAACATATAAATATGGCCGTGTTAGAGAGAGCGCCGTCCTATCTCATAATTCAAAATGTATAAAGATAAATAAGAAGAAAAAATCGGCCAAGTGCGGCTCGCACACGAAGGGTTCCGTACCATTCCAAAAGGAATGGACAATGTGAAATGGAATGGAAGGGTTCATTTAGGGGTATCGAGCAAAAAAATCACGATTCTTGTATGGGAGCCCCACTTAAACATTTATTTTATTCAGTTTTTAGTATTTGTTATAGCGGCAACAGAAATACATCATCTGTGAAAATTTCAACTGCCTAGCTAACACGGTTCATAAGATACAGCCTGTAACAGACAGACAGACGGACGGACGGACAGTGGAGTCTTAGTAATAGGGTCCCGTTTTTACCCTTTGGCTAAAAAACAGCTTTAGAGTTAGACCACGAAAAGTCTGCAGCGATTTTGATACGCCACGCAGTGCAGTCGTTATTTATACGTCAGAATTTCATAGAAGTTTGACGATTTAAATAACACTTGCACTGCATGGGCTACCACAATCGCTGCAGACTTTTCTTGGTCTAACTCTAGTATGAAACATGATTCTCTAGGCGGTTCATAAATAGACGGATATAAAAATACCGCGAATGTAAACAGTGGCATATTAAAGAGAGTGCACATCACATCGATAACAAGCCGTCACAGATCACTTGTCTATTAGGTGAAACAGGGGGGCATGGCACACTGCGTCCGATTCGCACGTCGTGCGAGCGGGATGTCGCTATAATACGCGGATAGCTCTCGCTCAAATTTCAGAACAACGTGCGAATCGGACGCAGCGGGTCATGCCCCATAGAGTTGACTCACGAATCTCGCGATCGCATAGCATTGGGTAAAGAGTCGGACAAAGCTTTCTCCGCATACCATTTGTACTGACAAAGTGTGGTAATGTCGTCATTAATGTAAAATTTCTATGAAAATATGACGTTTCTATGAAAAGTTAGCTTAGAAGCAGTCTCCCATGTTTAAAACGAACGATTCGCAAAGATATTTACTTTTGTTGATAGTAAATGTGGATGCAAGTACATGTGAGGTGGTAAAGGTGGACGCAAACGCTACTACGTCACGCTCGGAATGAATGATCGTGGTCATGATTATTGTTATTGATTTGAGAGAGCAAATATCACTTTTTAACACACACAGAGCGACTATAAGAGATTCAACTTCACACTTACATAGACACTATCATTATTACACAATCACAATGATACCTTCGATCATACCCTTTCTGAATGTGAGAATGTGTGGTGACCGCGAGTCTTAGCCCGCGGACTGGACGCAAGCGGCGTACGGCGCGGCGAGCAGCTAAACAAAGCCTTTCAATAATTTGGCCGAGCGCAATATATTCGGCCGCTCGCCGTTTGCGTCCAGTCTTGAGTCCTTACATTCCCCGTCTAGTAAGCAAATGGTCTGTTCCGCAAGCTGATGGATGGCGTAAACACAGTAGACGTGCAAAAACACGCCTACGCCACGTTATCGTGTAAAATGGAAGGACAAGTTTAAGGACTCAGCTAAACGTTTCAATGCCAAGAGCGATGTCAGTTCAAATGTAAACAAAATGGCATGTAAAGTTTTAATATAATAAAAAAACACTGTAAAAAGGTACCGTCAGCTGCAGAGATAGCGGCGGTAGCACGGTCGCATTTTTATAGCTTGTCACCATACCTGTCACCAAGTGCGAAAGTCACGGGCATAGTGACAGGCGATAAAAATGGAACCATGACGCGCCCACTGCATAGCATAGATTTTTGTTTGTCAATTATACTGGCAGATGATTATACCTCTGGAATGATAATGCTCTTTAGGGATCATACGGGATTATTGTCCTGTGCATTACGAGTATCCATGTCATAACCTCTAGCCGCCCATATGCCAAACTTTGCCAAGCAAAATTAAATTTTATTTTGTCAACACAAAGTTCAAATTAAAATGGAACCGGAGACCTTTTTATAGGTCTCTGGGCGGCTAGAGGATACTTATAAATGATTTATCAGGTGTGTCCTGGGTCGATCAACTATTTCTTGTTATTCTGTCCCATCAGTAGCATAGTTTCTTAGAAGAGCTGCTGTACCGTCTGTCTGGACATCGGATGATGGTAGCATGACGTAGGAGGAAACGGGGTCATTCGAAGCATGATTATTGGATGAATTTGGGGGGGGGGGGGGGGCGGGGGTCAAATCGGCAAAAATCGATGACGTAATTTATGGACAGCCCCCTTGCTACTAATTAGGTGCCGATCTACATGTAAACATAGCTCGCTCTTGACCCGTTTCTCACAAAGTAAACAGTCTTGAACTGTATTTTATATATTTAAAGGTTAAAGATTATTAAGATTAATACGACTGACTAATCAAGGCCCTCAAATACAGGCCGCAAGAAATATTTCCATCTTGAAATCAGTGTTATTTTGGTCGTAAACGGACGCAGTTTGACGAAATGAAAACAAAAATTTATATTTTGACACACGCGAAGCTTACTGAAACGATTGAGATGAAATTCAGTATGGACTATGGGAGCATTTTCCAATAGGTCGCGAGCCTTCAGGCTACTAGGGCTACTGAGCGTTACAAATATTAACCTTTTCGACGCCTTGTCAAACACAAAAGCTGTCACTCGGACGCCACGTTACCGAAGTGTCAAAACTGAAATCGAACTTTATGCATATACACGTAGGACGTAGGTCTATGTTGCTCTGTGGTCTGTGACCGATTAATCGGTCTTTGGCGTTGAACCTGCGTTGCGGATATATCGGTCACTGGCGTAAATATTTTATACCGCCTTTTAAGAGGGCCAAGAGGTGGGTTCCGAATTTGGCAGATTTTATTAGGTGGGTCAGAGCAAAGTCAATTTTGGGAACCACTGGACTATGGAGATAGTTTGCGGCCCGAGAAATAACAGGATAGTGCTTATCAATCATTATCATCCCAATCATACGAAGTAACGGGCTGATGCAAGTACCACTATAAACACCAGTTAAAATAATTGTACCTTATTTCCTCGCATGTTTGGAGAAAAGCACTATACATATATGCCTCGGCATCGGCATGAATAGCAATTCGTGGATTCGTCTTCTATGTCGGACTCCGCTTCGCGTCGTCCGACAAAATCGGATCTCATCCACGAATTGCCCTTTCCCGGCCTCTGCTTTAATGTATATTACCAGGCGTGGCTCACTCCGCGATTTCGTCGCTTTGCTACAGGTAGCTAAAAGTACATATGTTCCACACCAATTTTCACCAATAAGCCGCGCGAGGCTCGGTCGCCACCTAGCTGCCATATCTGTCCTGATCGTAACAGACGCGCTTAGAGTGAGTCTTCTGTACCTAGTACTATTATTTATTCAGCGCTATCACCGTGGAAAGGCAACATCTACATCTACCTACTTCCGTAAGTTGCTTATAAACAAAGTTATCATCAAATGTGTGTAAACAAAACATACTGTGAATCAATTACAACTCACAGGAAATCGTAAATTCGCATAAGCATGGAGTATAAGAACAGTATTATGTAAAATGCGCGATAATGATAATATATTGTGCACGTTAAGATAAGGAAAACGTGCAGTTTGCAATTTCCGGGTCATTCTGGTGATAATTTATCCATCTTTGTTTAATTGTTAAAGACGGGGACTATTTGGGTTGTAATCTCAATTATTTTTCCAGCGAAGTCAATAACGAAGCATATTCTTAATATTGAACTTGGCTCTCATTTTACATTTATGTTTTTCTGGTTATTTAGTATTAACAAATTCAGAAACAACAGTGGTATAACAATAGTGGTGGCCACTTTTCTTCTTTGTCGTCACACTCTTGTCAGAGTGGTCGTCATATCAGGGCCGGTGGCAAGCTTCACAATCCGTCGCCATTCCTCCCGTACTGTAGCCCTTCTTGTACATTCGTGGAGTGATCCATTGAGTGCAATTTGACTACTTACTTTTTGGCCAAATGCCACTTACCTAAGCAAAAAAAGTAACTTTGAAGTAAGTAGCAGTGGCGGCGCGTCCATAAAAGCCGATTCCCACCGGCTTGCCTGTTTTTGGACGTTTGAGCAGAGTTGTAAAGGAAATATGTAAGCCAAATTAGCCCCGGCTTGCCTATGTATATGTTTGACGCGCCGCCACTGGTAAGTAGTAACAGATAGACTTAATGGTTACTAATGGGTCTAGACTAGACGCAATGGCTTCGTGTTGTCATTGCAACTACTAATTTACATATTGTATTTTTGTTGTTAGACCTCATGTAGTTTAAATTAGGGCTGACGAATGGCCAATTAATCACATCGCCAATTATCGGAGCGGCCAAGGTGCTCACAAATATCTGAACACGCCCCTATTGTCAAGGCGTTAGAGTGCATGTTCAGATATTGTGAACACCTTGGCCGCTCCGATATATCTGATAGCGACTGTACTCGAGCGCTAGTGTGGCCTTGAGAATCGTAAAGTAACTTCACAATGAGTGCTTGTGGGTTTGGCTTGGCTCAAGACCTCAAGTCAATGGGCAAAGGAATGAAACTGCGGAGTGTGGAGTTGCCCAGTGTTGCCAGATCTACTGATTAAGCAGTAAATCTATCTGATTTTAAAAATATCTACTGATCTACTGCTTTTTGCTGCTGAGCTACTCATTTTTCGAAAACGAATGATTATTCGTCGTGACCGGATCATCTAGTTACTTTATACCGTCGTATCGTGTCGTCTAGTGCACAGTGCTCGATAAAAAAGCGCCGCGCTTAAAAACCGCCTTCGTGTGAATACATATACTTGGTCAAGCAGATATTGTCAGTAGAAAAAGGCGGTAAATTTGAAAAATGTAGGCGCGAAGGGATATCTTCCCATAGAAAATCAGAATTTCGCGCCTTTTTTTACTGACTAGATTTGCTTGACCAGCTATGCATGATTATACATTTGCGTCATTCAAACGCTTTTTTAACGCGCGGTGAAAAAGCTGCAACAAATTTTCTATGGGAGTTTGGTGCATGTGCATGCATGCATGTCAGGTCAGAGCATAATTTTTTTTTTGTTCTATTTTACCTATTGCAGACATCACTTTTTAAATCTACTGCTTTTTTCCCCTATCTACTGCTAAACCGATTTTTTTTCTACTGAATATTTCAGATTTCATCTGGCAACACTGGAGTTGCCATTTGCCTTGTCAAAGCTAGTGTAAGAGTACTCATAATTTCTAAGCGATATTGAAGTAGAAATGAGAACTAAGGTTGTCGACTTAGCTCAAGATTTACGAGACATATGTAACAAGGCACATAGCTCGTTAGGTTTAAGGCCGGTAAGGCACAAAGAATTGCGAATGCGAACTGAAAGATGCAGTCAAAAGACCTCAACTTGGACGTGGAACATTGCAAACGAACTGTCAGACCTGGGCTATAACCGCGGGAATCGAAGTATGCAAATTGCGGGGATTTTTCTCTGTCACCCTAATTACGCCTTCATTGGAGTAAAGAAAGATCCTCGAAATTTGCGAATTTCGGTTTTCGCGGTAGCCGCTCTGCTAGCATGACTTGCGTTCTCGCGCTCCATACATCTAGCGCGACTTCAAAGTATGGACCCGTGCGCGAGAACGCAACTTATGCTAGACCGCCAGATGAGGGTAGCATACGGCCGATCACTGTAGAGACCCTTGATGGAGTTCTCTGACTAGCAAAGAACTACTTTCAGGTTTTATGCCGAATCAGTTTTCTTAAGCTGGTTTATCTTAGCGAACTGGCCCGGGCACTGGAATAAGACCTTTTCAATGCAAGTAAATGGACCGCGAAAAATAGATTTTAACCCCGAAAGTAATGGGCCGCAGCTTTTTCAACGACCCCAAGTGCGTATCAACTTGGTCTGGGGTTGAAGGTCAACAAATATTGTAGAAATTATGTTGCTTTTAGTAAATAATGTATATTTAGTTTAAGAATTATGATCAAGATGATCACACCGTATTAAAAGCATGATATCTAAAGGAGAGACGCTTCGCATATAGATTTTCGAACATTAACCCGCCTGTTGACATCTCTATCGCACTCGCATTATTATATTGCTGTCAAGCTCGCACAGTGATATTGACAACCGGCATCATGGGCGCAACAGCGCGCATGCAATAGATATAGCAACAGTCGGGTCAATATACGAAAATATATATGCAAAGCGTCTCTGCTTTATATAGGAACATTATTTTCAATTAATATGTTGGTACTTATCTGCACGCGTTACTTAATGATCAATCATGCGAGTTTAATTGGTTCAGAAGTAATTTCAAGTTAAGACGCCGGCAACGAACTTTAATAGGATTAACATTTTGTCAAGAATAACAACCTGCTTACTTGAAATACAATACAGGGTGTGTCTGACCATGGGGCTTTAAATCCAGGGCTCGATTCTACTCGCGAAACTGAGCTACTTTTATTATGGCACCAAGCCCGAAATCCCGAATTTTTTTTTACTTTTTCATACATTTTGGTTGATCAGATGTCGACGTTTTCTATGGAAAAGCCAAAAAATTTTCCCCGATTTTAGGGTTGGTCCCATAGTAAAAGTAGCTCAGTTTAGCGAGTAAAATCAAGCCCTGGATTTAAAACCCCATGGTCAGACACACCCTGTATTTCACACCATGTATAACGACATGTCACGTCTAACTGTGAATATGTATTACTATTTTAACTAACTACAAACATGTTATAACTACTCGATTTTTAGACGATCAAGTTCCCAGATGTATGTTTTTAAGAAATTTTAAAGTAGTGACTGACCGCAACAAAAACAACAATTCGTTTACCAAATGGTACCGAAACATTTTTTGGCGAAATCGGAAGCTCGCGTAGTTCGCTTTTGCTCTAGTTTCGGCCGAAACTGAACTTTTGGCCTAAAACATGATCTTTATACCGAAAAAACAGTATTGTAAGTTTCGGCGTCGCCGCAAGGTCAGGCAGTTATTTGGCCGAAATCGAACCTTCGACCGAAACATCATTTTTATGCCGAAACCTGCCGAAAAACTTCGCCGAAGACTATTATCCTATCTATACTATCAGTATTACTAAGCAAATTAAATATAGTGAAATAATTAAGTCGAGTTATAGTAGTAAGTTACCTATTATTTTTTGTTGTAAAGGCCTGTCAGTTGTTCGGAACTGTCAAAATTTTGTTCTAACTGACAGGCCGATACCGTCCGGCGGACTGTTAATCAGAGGGCCCCTTAAGTCTGATTTTCGAATTTTCTTTGTGTTATATATGTTTACGTCGCAATATAGATAGACAAAATTATCTATCAGTATCAGCAATCACGTCAAAGTGATAAAACCCAAAAATTTACGCGAGATAGCGAGGTGACGAATCTTATCAAGTTTTTATCTTTATCATGAGCATATTCAATAGGTATATGTAGGTACATATAATATCAGAGTATTAACACTTTTAACATAAAAATGCCATAAAGTGAACATGAAAATGCCTATGATAAGATCCTAATGACCTAAATATTGAGTTATTCTAGGCATAATATCGATGATCGATTTCCTACGTACGTGCTAAAGGTAGTTTTTTGGAATTTGTTTTTAATTTGCTACATGGTATAGTCAGCAGCAGAAGTTACTAAGCGGGCCAGGCGTTCAAAATGATCTTTCTTCGACTTTATTGTTAAGAGAACAAGAGCGTGTCAAGGTAATTTTGAACACCTAGGCCGCTTAGCAACTTCTGCTGCTGACTGTATGACTACTGTTACAAGCAAAATAAACATGGAACATTCAAAAATGTTTGGTGTAATGAGACTTCATGATATTCAGGTCACGAAATAAATTTAGATTTTAATTATTATCTGTGACGTTTTTAACCATAAGGTACCACATTGTCGGTTGTCGATAAGGTTGAATTCTAAGTGAAGCTATATGTAAATAGCGCTTTATTGACAACCGACAATAAGTACCCTTTTAATTGAGAATGGCACATCTATAGATATCATTTACTGGCAAGGGAAAATCAGACGAAACGTATTCCGTAACCATAGATTCCGGTGCTGAATTTCTGTTAATTTCAGCCTGAGACCCGTTAAGAAAGAGATGGCATTATGGCTAGAGACCTTGGCAAGAGGAAGCGATAATAGTTCAGGTGTCCCGTATCGGAACGTGCCTGGATTGGATAATCGTGAATTTGAACGAGACAGACATAATTCAACAATGTTTGAGCAGGATTGAGATTATTCTTACAAAGGAAAGTGATGAAAGTACTAATTAGAGAATCTTGATTGTTTTTGAGCTCTTTATGTATCAAGCTTTCCCTAGTTCTTTTAAACACCACTGTAAATTTTTAAGAGCCAACAGGAGTGGTCATTTCTCCATACAAACGTACTAGACTGTTTCCTCCGTGAGTTTTGATGCTAGCAATGATTTTTTCAACACAGATTAATATTCTCAATATCTGTGTCGGACCGTTTTGCTTTTTTTGATATTTTTGTTTTTAAGGCGCTAGAGCCCTTCAAAAATGGCTAAAATAGCCTCATTGACTATGCCGCAATGAGAGGCGTAGTTTTCAAAACTGATATCAATTAGCCAAAAAAGCAAAACGGTCAGACACAGATAATTTCATAATCATTTAGATTTCCAAATTTGGATTACGCTCGTAACGCGTAGCCACGTCTTCTCAAATTATCACCAAGCAAGGTAATGATCTAATGATTTAACGATAAAACGCACATTCGGCACATTGTATTATGATGACGCAACCCATACATAGCGAACTTGAAACAGTTGAAACACTCGACCTCGCTCGTGATTCAGAGATGTGACTCACACACTTGCGTTTCCTAGTCTGCACTTTATGGGCAGTCCTATTGTTTAGAACATTAGATAGATCTAATAAAATAAACACTTTAATTGTCATTCCAATATCGAAGGTGATAGATCTGGGCCAAATATAGTTATTTGTTTTACAAATTCTACCAGCAAACATAAGAAAACAGTTCAACATTTGCATTTGATTACTTTGCCTCGCATGTGAATAAAATGCAACTTTGCTATCAGTTTTTGAAGTGCAAAGTAAGCCTTTCCGAGCTGGAGTGGTGAAAAATAGATTTTTAGTGCAATGGCTCCTTTTGCCCAAAAACAAGTTATTCTCCTCTACAAGTCGCATTTAAAAACCAATTTAAAAAAATTCGTAAGCAGATTCGATAATTGTATAGATTTTTATTATGCTGATTAAGTTTTTGGAAAATTTTAGTCATGGGATTTTGTGGGCTCAGTTTCTAGTTTTCAAACTAAGAAAAATTCACGTATTTGTAAACAAGTATCCAAGGTCACGCATGCGTAAGGATGGATTGGGAACCATTTCGAAGGCAGTGACGCGTGTCAAAAGAATAACTACGGTTTTGTGTTCACTTCCCATGACTGTTAAATGTAAGACATCGGTTCCACGCTAATTTTGGCGTCAGTTCAGTCCATCATTCTGGTCAGAATGACGAGAAAATTATCGTGTAACACTCGGACTGATGGACTGATGGTCTGGACTGATGAAAATTTAATATTTTAGATAATATTCGTCAGTCCATTTTGAATGACAGAAAACTGATAGGAGACTGATCGTGTAACCTGTTTGTGTCATTCTCGCGTCAGTCACCATATTAGACAAGACTAAATGACTGTGTTGCGTTCTGTGGCCAAACGGCGACTGTGTCGTAATTTTATCAGTCTGTTGTAAGTCTGGATTGATCGTGTAACCGTGTCCATTTTCCATCATTCCGGCATCAGTCAAAACTCGAATGGAATGATGGACTGAACTGACGCCAGAATTAGCGTGTAACCGATGTCTAATAGTTATGTATTCGACTGTTTTATTGTAAAAAACACTATTTATTGTGAAAAAAAAGAATACTAGGATATAATTTAAGAAATTAGTTTGTTAAATTTTGAACAGGCACTTTTATTCATTTTAGAGAATTTTTGGAACGAAAATGTGCCCATGGAAAATGTTTTTCAGTAGGTACAGAATTTCCTGCTTGTGGCAGTATGCAAACCTTAAAAACTTTTCAAAACAAAACCCTAAGTTTCATCACCATCAGAGATCAGTTTCATTAATCTTACCAATGGAATTATATGCTTAAATATAGCATTCAAACACCTATCTGAATATGATTAAAGGTTCTTCCTCCTCCCCAATTAATCTACAAGTACTAATCTTTTCAATTAGTTAAAAATGTCAACAAAAAAATACTTTACGTAGCTGTTTAGCGTGCGGAAAGTTGGTTATCTCGAACTAGTGCTTTTTACTTTTCCAATTTTTTTAAATTGTACTTGTTCCAATTCACGACTACTTATTGATGAGTGTTAATATTAGTTTCCTTTAAACGTCGTAATCAGCATAAAAACCTACCGTTAATGTAAGAATACGAAAAATATTACATATTTCATATTTAATTACTTACCTCTTCATCATTATAACACGTTTATTTTTTAATATTCAATATTGAAAATTCCGTTCTTAATAAGTTGACTGAATGGAACGGAATAGCTGCCAAACGCCCATAGATATAATATACTTAAAGACGACGTCTAACCGAGCTGTCACTGTTACCACTTTTGTTTAGTGTACGATTAACAATGTTTTTCTTATTTTTTCGCAACTGTATTAAAAAACGTCGTTCGATACACGTGCGGAAATGTCATTCTTCACTCGTCCCGAGTCTTGCCACTCGCCTGCGGCTCGTGGCAAGATATCTCGGTACTCGTGAAGTAATGACATACCTTCCGCACTAGCATGGAAATGTACTATTCCTAACTTAGTTAATCTACTCTTGCACTGGCTAAACACTGGGCTATAACCGCGAAAATCGAAGTTCTCAGATTGCGGGCATTTTTCTGTCACTCTAATTAAGCCTTCATTGAAGTAAAAGAGAAAGATCCCGCAATTTGAGAATATTTCGCGGTAGACCCTCTGTATCAACAATTAGGTAGCACAAGAATTTGCTTTCACTCTGTTCACACACTATTTAATTTACGGCTAATTAATACATAGTCTCTCAGTAGAAGTGTGAGATTTTCTCCTGTTATTAACATGATATAGATGACAGATGATGCCATATATCAGTGTCATGACTGTCATGAGAGTACCTAATTAGGTGTGACAGACATTATCATAGCTTCTTGACATTTCGTTTTATGAAGTATGAAACATATTGATACTAGAGGTGTGCGCCGATGGCAAAAGCATCGGCGGCGGCGTCCGATGATTTTTTGACCGGCGGCGGCGGCGTGATCGGCGTGAAATCGGCGTGGCATAATTTTTGATACCGCATGAGAACGTGGCTGTAGAAACTCTACATTAAAGCCTTCTGAGTATTTACTAGGCTATCCAAAGCATATTATGTGTGTTTTCTAAATTATTGCCGAAAATTATATCCCGGCATGTCACTTGGCAACCATTTATTACCAATACCTACCTAATGGTTACCAACAGTATGTTTAAATATTAAATTAAAAAGGATACTTTAAAACGCTACATTTTAGGCAGTATTTTTACTTACTTTTAAGCGAAATACAAATAAAACACAAAAAAATCTTTAAGTTGCCTTAAATCTATATTGACTTTTCCCAGCCGCTGTCGCCTCACTTAGGATTTGTTACGTTACGTTACGATATAATGATGAATACTTTACATTTGTCTGAACTGAAGTTTAACAGAAAACTATGTAAGACTAAAGATATCGTCGTTTTCGAAAGTAAACTTATCTGGCCGGTTGATTCGCTCAACAGAATGTCTTTGGAGTGTCCAGTTTTATAGAATATTAAGGTCTACTTTGTTTTCTTTACTCCTAGCTTACTGAAGATATTTGGTGATTTAAGGTCCTATAAGTAGGTATCATTGTTTAGGTATAGCTTATTAAGAAGCTTTAACCTGACTTTTATAATTTTGATTGAAATATATATTACTAAGTAAAAGAAGCTGATAATCACCATAAAATGACTAAGAATTGATCGTGTGTATTTTTAAATGAAATTGTATATTATGTGATAAATAAATCAAATCATATCTATCATATGATGACATTGATGTCTTGTTGATGACTCTCATGCGTGTCACCAGAATCATACGAGAAATCATAAAATACGCAATTACAGCTTGCTGGAGATTCTAAGAAGAAAATAGCATGTTTATGTCCTAGGATATGAACCTGCTATTTTCTTGACTTTACTTCACTGATTAAATTGACAATAAAGAGACTATTGATGTAAAACAAAATGCGTTCGACAAAAAAGCTTTGCGATAAATATCAAATAATAACCTAGATCCAGAAACAAGATCTTGTTTAAATTAACGCTAAATCGTTATCACAGCTAACACCGCAACAACAAAAATTATACTAATATGCTTCACTGGCAAATAATAAGCGAAAAAGCATAAGGATCTTTAAATTATACCTCTGACACTATCTACTCACTACGCAACATGGAATAAGACACGATAGGTATCAAAATCTCCCACGCCGATTATACGCCGGTCAAATTTATCGGCGGCGGCGGCGTGGAAAAATCGTCGGCGGCGGCGGCGCGGCGGCGCGGCGCACATGTCTAATTGATACTAACAATTACATTGTTTGCTTAAGTAGAATTTATGGCTATATTTACATAATATTTTTTTTATATTTTTTCCTAATGAATGGTTTATGTTAAGGAAACAGTTTGAAAATTCATTATAATAGTATGAATTTAAAATTTCTGTCATTACATATAGAAGTGATCACAAATATGTTTACCTTCCAAGTCCATAATCAAATTTGTTTTCAGAGGTCAATAACATTTAGGACATGATTTGGTTTATTTTATGTGCATCAAAATGTGATATATTTTTGCATGACTGGCAATTAAGTTTACTAAGTGTACCCCATGTTGGCAGATAAAAACACTCATGTTTGTCAGCCACGCATTATACTTAAGTGTAGCCCAGGCAGAAGCCCCTTCACAGTTACGCGAAACTGTGTTGTTTATCTATAAAGTTATTAAGTGGGTCATTCTAAGTTAAGAGGTAATCGCTTGTATGAAAAAGTGGCACAACATAAATGTTTAAAATTTCATTTAATTATACAATATTTATATTGAAACAACTCTTTTATGTATATTTGTAAGCTAATCAGTAATTTCTTTTATTTTATACCATTTTAGAAGACACCAGGGGAGAGACCGTACTTTTTCTATGTAATAAAGAGAGAAGGGTCTCTCCCCTGATCTCTTTAAAAACAAACAAAATCGAAATTTTGACCAGCCGTCTTACAAATTCGAGCAAATTAAAGTGTAATGATACATTTAAACAAGAATTCATATCTCCACTGTACATTTTGGAAAATTATGCGCCAGGGGAAAGACGCCAGGGGAGTGACTTTTTCATGTCAAATCAGATATAATTGTGAAAGTATTTAATGTAAATAATTAAAATAAAATATTTATATAATCTATGCATAAACTATAGTAAATATACAAATACAAATAAGTATTTATATCAATAATTTTGAAATAAAACTGACCAGGGGAGATACCACTTTCATAAAACAACATTGTCAAGTAAAGAGGTCAATGATCAAAATGACTGACAATCGGAACCAAAAGATGACTGTCGCAGGGTTGATCGTTAGTATTGAATGAAATGCATTGCTATTGGGATTAAAATGGCAATAATTAAAATTATAAACCCAATATTTTTACATTTACATAGTGGCCAGTGGCCAGGGTAGGAGACAGAATTTGGGGGACAAAATTTAACATAAATATTTTTTATGAAAATGAAAAGTTTAAAGGATTTTATTAATGAAATTACAATCAATATTTGTTTTAATTTATGAAGTGACTTACTTATTATGGGAATTACATCCGGGTAAAATTACTGATTTATTGAAAAACCTGCAAAGGGACAGGCCAGGGGAGGGACATTTTGCATGTTTGAGGTGCAATTGTGACAAAACTGCATTAATTAATAAATTGAAATTGACTGTATATAGAGGAAATGCAATTTTTTAAGGGAAATTACCATAATTTATTTAAATTGTTTAAGAAAAGTATGGATATTTATCATGGACACCGTTAATACCTCTTAACTTAGAATGACCCAAGTATCAAATTGCAACACACTGCTAAAGAAAAAATAAAACACTCACCCATAAATCCTATTAATGCTAGCACACTCATGGTTCCCCCGTAATAAGAAGAAGTTCTCCGGATATTTGATCTTGTATGCTAGCAACAGGCAGATGGTCTCCAGCGACTGCTTCCCGCGGTCCACGTAGTCCCCGAGGAACAGGTAGTTGGACTCGGGTGGGAAGCCTCCGTATTCGAAGAGCCGGAGCAAGTCATAGTACTGTCCGTGGATGTCACCTGTGGGAGAGTGTCAAGTTGAGAACACACTTTGTTTAAAGTCACAAGTTATATAATTCGTTTTTTTGGCATTAGAAAGAAGGTAAGCGATCTTGACATGTGTTTTAATTGAAAAACACTTTTTAAAAATCAGTAATTATGACTTATGAAAGCAGAAGAATATAAATGATCATATTAGATTCAAAATTGTTACATATTTGCCGTGACTTGTTTGTTAAATGTGTTTTTCAATTAAATGACACATCAAGATTGTTTACCTTTTTTCTAATGCTAAAAAAACGAACTATAGGCATAGGTGAATAGATGCAAAGCGACAAACAACATTGCAACAAACTTTGACGACCGGTCTGGCCTAGTGGGTAGTGACCCTGCCTGCGAAGCCGATGGTCCTGGGTTCGAATCCCAGTAAGGGCATTTATTTGTATGATGATACAGATATTTGTTCCTGAGTCATGGGTGTTTTCTATGTATTTAAGTATGTATTTGTATATTATATATATCGTTGTCTGAGTACCCACAACACAAGCCTTCTTGAGCTTACTGTGGGACTTAGTCAATCTGTGTAAGAATGTCTGTAATATTTATATTTATTATTATTTTATTAAACTGGGTAATACCAACATAATTTTGCAGTCCTGTCCGGGATTAATATCAATATTTAATGTTGGTTACAGAGACTATTGGTTATAACAACTGTAATTCCTTGGTCCCTTCATTTCAATGGTTTTCACTGTAGTAGGTTTAAACCTTGGTTGTGATGTATTTAAAAGAGAATTATATTTAAAATAAATGCTAAAAGTTGAATAGAAATGTGTAAAGAAACTCAGACCAAACATGAAACAATTGTATGGATAAAATAAATATCTTGGGTTTATTATTATTTATATGTTATTGTTTACATTTGTTTAAAGAATAATTTGGCTAAACAACTAAAACTCACAAGGTAGGTAACTAAATACATTTTTAGCGAGCACATGATTGATTTTGCAAGGGATTACAATTTATTGCAATAAAATGCTGTTATAAACATATAGAAAACAAGAAAACTTTGTGGGAAAAACCATAACATATACAAAACCTACTAAAAACATATGTATTAGTATTTATAAATCCACTATGGAAGTAAATATTTACTTTAATAACACCAAATAATGCAACATTATAAACAAACTATTCCAGACATTTATTAAATAATGTTCATGTCAAATTCAAATTTGTTAAACCAAAACTTTATTAATTTTAGATCAATTTAATAACAACTCTACGCAGAAGAGTAATATATCATGAAGTTGTATGCTTTCACCGAATTAAAATTTAAATATTCTTCATCCTGTAACTGATTTTATAAACTGACTAGTGAAAAAAAAAACAGGAGTACCTACAAGTTCCCTTATAATATCATAAGCAAAAAGTAAACAGTAATGCTGTGTTATTTATGAAAACTAAATATTAACTCAGAGCAGCCATTGGGAAAGTATAGTTTATGAAAGTAGAAACTATAATGCTATTACGCTAGAGTTTGCCGATCAAACTATACATGGTTTTGTTTTTAAAAACGCTTTACTCACCGCATATTTTTAGAGGGGCTTCCAATTCAAGTAATATGGGCTGTGATAAGAATATTTCCCGCGATTTTAAGCATAGCCCTTTGATCTCGATTTCCGTTAACTGTACATTCATGCCAGGCTTCTCGCCCCGGACTGAAAACAATAACCAAATATAAACACGGAACCATTTTAGCTAAATAACACGAAATACACTGCACTTTCACACACAATCCGTTAAACAAATACACACTAATTGTTTATCACTTTATATTTACGAAAAACACTGACGGTTTCATTTATTTCCTGGTATATCAACATTACCTTTTAGTAATTTTTTTATGACATTGTCGATGTTTAACTCATCTGTGTCTCTGTCTGCCATTGGATAGAATGTTTGTGCACGGAATATGACTAAATATTACAAGTAAAGACAGGAAGATTGTAAAGATTTTTGCCGATTTAAGAAAGGTACAACCTATTTCAGTTCTCGGCTTAAATGAGTCCCAATGGCGGAGACATCACTCACACACGCAAACAAAAGAAACACATCATCAGTGTTCCCAGCGACAAAAATGTCAACTCCCGATACTGAATAAAAAAAAACTCGCTGTACTACAGGTTAGTTTAAAATCAAATCATATGTTTACGATGTAAACAATGTTTTTTGCTTAAAAATTGAGACGAAAGACTCACCTATTTTTTTATTAGGATTTCATTGAGGTTTTTCTGTCATTTATTCCAAAATTTAAAATTTAAGGTAAAACTAAAATCTACACTTGTATTCTTAATGTTAATAGAATAGTTAACTATACTTTGCACCAAAATAATAATTGCACCCGATGAGAATGAATCACTCTTTTACAATCGTTTTGTAGCCTAATATTACCTATATGTCGGGTAAAATTCAGCTCTGGTATCACTGATTATTTTTAGTGTTGCAGCTGTAAAAAAAAAAAGTTGACAGTGTTGCCGTAAAAGATCTAAGCATTCGACTATGATTCAAACCACATTTTACTATCCAGTTTTTTATAAAAATCCATTGAAAAACTAATACATATTAAGCCCCCTCCAGACTATGCGCGTGAATCGCGGGCGAAGCCGCGAACGCGAGTGTGGCGTCGATTTTCGCAAACAGCGAAATCGACTCCACACTCGCGTTCGCGGCTTCGCACCGCGATTCGCGCACGAGTGTGGAGGAGGCTTTATAAGTACTAACGGGATAGATGCTGTAAATTTGCTGTAAATATTCAGGAAAAACGTAAAAGGTAAAAACAATTGAGGAACACGTTATTTTTAGGTCTGACAACACAACTAATGTCAGTGTCATGCTGTCTGTCATTTTATGTAATGTGTAGTGATTAT
Source organism: Cydia fagiglandana (assembly GCF_963556715.1). NCBI lineage: Eukaryota > Metazoa > Arthropoda > Insecta > Lepidoptera > Tortricidae > Cydia > Cydia fagiglandana. Next base: position 2,513,716 of record NC_085951.1, on the reverse strand, counting down.
ATTCTCTTCGATTCGATTTATGTATTATATTATTATTGTAGTAACTGAAATAAAATAGAATAGGATAAAAGTATTAAAATATTAAACTTGTTATTTCATACTCTGTTGATTTTTTGTCCAACTTCAGTATCATATTAATGGTTAGGTTAGGTCTAATCGGCTAAACAATATCTAATAGAGAGCGGCTATTGCCGAAAAAAACAAGAGCATAAATGTACGGTTTCATTTCCAATAATCCTAGGTAGGCTGGATGCTGCGGGGAATATTATATGTATTCTCATGTTCTGTCTCAAAAATAAGAATTTGACACTTCTATTAGGGCTGACAGGACAGGAGTGACAGTTAAAACCAATGCAGGCGCCATCTGTAAAATACTTCGATCTGCCAACCTTATTTTATTAAAGCTATGGCAATGTCAAGTGATGTCAAGTCTAAATTTAAATTCCTACCTATAGTTAGTTTCTTTTAGCATTAGAAAGAACTTGCAAGAAGGTAAGCGATCTTGACATGTCTTTTAATTGAAAAACGCTTTTTAAAAATCAAAAACCATTACTTATGAAAGCAGAAGAATATGAATGATCGTATTAGATTCATAATTTGTTACATATTTGCCGTGACTTAAATATTTTTAAAACGTGTTTTTCAATTAAAAGACACATCAAGATTGTTTACCTTTTTTCTAATGCTAAAAAAACGAACTATAATAAAAACATCGTAAGTCAAGCAGATCTTGTCAGTAGAAAAAGGCGGCAAATTTGAAGTTTCTTTCTCATAGAAAGTTTGTATTTCGCGCCTTTTTCTACTGACAATATTTGCTTGAGCATCTATAGAAAATCTATAGTTATCTTAATAACGTAAAATCGTGTTGTAACAACTCTATATGACATCCGGCGTTTGCAAGCTCGTATTTCCGAAGCCCGACGATAGGCGAGCCCGGCGAGGTCACAGTCGATAACGGTCGCCAGTTAGAGCGCGATAGCTGCGCCAAGTTTAACGCTAGAGAAAGAGATGGAAGAACAGATGCGGGCAAGCATGCGGGCACTAATGCGGGGGCCATTTTCCTCAGTCTGGCAGTTTGAAGCTTAGCTTTCGTCATATCACAGCGCACGTAGCGAAAATAAACTAGAGCGAAGAAATCATATAAAATGCCGGATTTGCTCGTTTGTCGAGCATGTTTGGCGTGCAGAATTCCTGTGTACAATATATTACGGACGAGATATCAAGAGGCGTTCGAAAGAATGACTGCTATGTCGGTATGTAAATTTCATTTCATACCTATTTTAAGACTCGTAAAGTAGATAACTCGGCAACGCCATCTATTGCGGCTGTCCCGGCTACAATATTTTGTACTAGGTATTTCACGCATCTTAAGTAGTAAGTATTTAAATAATTTGTGTAATTTTCAAATGATAATAAGAATAAAAAGATATACCTACTTAAATTATAAAACTTTTTATATAAAAAAATAATTAAATATAGGTAGGCACTTACTGTGTTAACTAAGTAAAGTATAGTCAAGCAAATCTTGTCAGTAGAAAAATGCGAGGAATTCAAATTTTCCATGGGACGATATCCTTTTGCGCCTAAATTTTTCAAATTTGCCGCCTTTTTCTACTGACAAGATTTGCTTGACCCAGTACATCCTAGCCTAGTCTATAGTGGCCACCTATATTATTATTTTATTTGATACACTATGTTGTATCTCTAATTACATTAAATAATAATATAGAAATATATATGTGCTTTATTTGATAGCTAAATCAATAAGTCAACTAAACTCAAATGTGACATTCCTCTAGTCATCGATATCTAAGTAAACCATGAAGGTCTAACACTCTCCCTCGTTAATAGATTCAAAGTCAGGTTAGAGATTGAGACGTGCTGGTGCTTTTCTATTTCTTGTACTCCGGCGTAGCACGGGCTCTGTAGAGTTCTCAACCGTATCTGGCAATGTAGTTGCCTGTGTCTCATCTAGGGTTGGAGGTTCTGGTGCTACATCCATGGGTATAGGTAAGGTTCCTACGTCAGACACACCGCTTTGCCTTGTACTTGGGCTCAGTACATTCGGTGCATCATTAACCCGTTCTGGGGGTGCAGTTGTTTCCACATACGGTTGACTTGGTATAGGCTCTGTGATAGGTGAACTTGGCCTGGGTAAATAGACGTATGGAACATCACCGCTGCATGACGTCTTTTTAATTTGATCTGTATGTCTCTGATGTAATTTTCCTTCTACTTCGACTTCATAGTGAAGTTTCCCTTTTCTTTCCGTGATTGTTCCAAATTTCCACTTGTTGTCGTCGTACATTCTTATTTGAACTCTATCACCTCTTCTGAATTCCTTTTTCACAATCTTGTCGTCATTATCATTTTTCATCCTTATCTCTGGTACTCTCTTGACTAAGTCTATCCTTGTCCTATATAATCTTTTAAACATCATTTCTGCTGGGCTCAAACCCGTAGCACTGTTTGGTGTTTTCCTGTACATCATTAGAAATCTATATAGCTTGTCTTGTAATGTACCCTCTTCATTTGCCATTGCTTTCAGCTTTCTTTTTACTGTCTGTACATATCTTTCAGCTTGGCCATTCGTCGAAGGATGAAAAGGAGCAGTAAATTTAGCCTGGATTCCGTTTGATTTGAGAAATCTTTGCATTTCTTCTGACCGGAACTGTCTGCCGTTGTCTGAAACTTGCGTAATCGGTAGTCCAAATGTTGTATATAGCTTTTTAAGAATATTTATTGTTGCTGTTGATGTAATTGAATTTGTTGGTGTTACTTCTAACCACTTTGTATACGCATCCACAACAATAAGAAAGTAATGGTTCATAAACGGTCCCGCATAGTCTATGTGTACTCGGCTCCATGGCTCTTTCGGATATTCCCAAGTATGTACTGGTACTTTGGTAGGATTCTTCTGCATCAAACAACATACTTTGCATTTCTTTACCGTATTTTCAATGTCCGTATCAATATGTTTCCACCAAATGTAGCTTCTGGCTAAAGCTTTCATTTTAACAATACCTGTATGGGCCGTATGAAGTTCTTCTAATATTTGTGGTTGTAGCTTCTTAGGTATGACAATTCTTATTCCATAGAAAATGCATCCGTTTTGCAGTGAGAATTCATGAAGTCGATTAGGGTCGTCTCTACCCGACTGTATGTCCATGTAAAGCTTTTGTAGCTCTGAGTCCTTCATTGTAGCGTCTTTTATTTCTTGTAAGGTTATTGGCATCTCTGATATTTGATTTAAGTAAAACGCGTCATCATCTGTAAGTGTATCTTTTGCTGTATCTGTAGGATTAGGTAGTCTTGAAAAGTAATCGGCATTTGCATGTTCAGTCGTCTTTCTCAGCTTTATATTATAATCAAAACCTGCTAAAAAATTTGCATAGTGTACTAGTCTGATCGCAGTAGTAGCAGGTGCCGCTTTTTCAGGGTGTAGTATTCGTGCTAATGGTTGATTGTCGATGATCAATGTAATCTTTCGTCCATAGCAGTATTGGAAAAATTTCTTAAGTCCCCATATCAGTGCTGCCGCCTCTTTATCTAGCTGACTGTACCCTTTTTCTGCTTTAGATAGAGATCTTGACGCAAAAGCGATAGGTCGTTCCGTCTTGTCTGGCATAATGTGTGATAAAACCGCTCCAAATCCTGTAGGTGACGCATCTGTGGCAAGTGTCACTTGTAAATTTGCATGAAATGGTATTAATACTTTATCCCCGCATATCTCTTCCTTCAATTCATTAAAAATCTTATCACATTCTTTTGACCATACAAACTTGGTATCTTTTTGCAACAGCTTGTAAAGTGGATTTAGTTTTGAAGCAAGATTGGGAATGAATTGTTGGTAGTAATTAATCATCCCCAAAAAAGTACGGAGCGATGATACATCTGTAGGTCGTGTACTATTTTTAATGTCATTTACCTTATCTTGCATTGGATGAAGGCCTTTTTCATTTATCGTGTGTCCCAAGTATGTAATTGACTTTTGGAAAAATTGACATTTCTTTTTATTTACATGTAATCCGCATTCCTGTAATTTTTGGAATACCGCCTCGATTCTCTGTAGTAGTTCCGTATATGTGCGTCCTTGTATGGCAATGTCATCGAAAAAACAGGCTGTACCTTTCATTCCTTGCAGGGTTTGGTCCATGTATCGTTGCCAGATGTTCGGCGCTATTTTAACCCCAAACATTAACCTCTTCACCTTGTAGGTGCCTTTGCATGTACTAATAGCTTGCATTGCGGCTGTTTCTTCATTCGTCGTCATATGTAAATACGCCTGATTAATGTCTAGCGTGCAAAAGTATTTCCCGCCGCTAAGTTTAGAAAATACCTCTTCTATTCTAGGGATCGGATAGTTGTCATCTTCCAGGTTTTTATTTAATGTAGCTCTAAAGTCTGCGCATAATCGTACCTTCCCAGTTGGTTTTATCACCGGAACTACTGGTGTGCCCCACTGAGAATACGTTACTTTTTCTATTATCCCTTCTTCTTCTAATCGGTCTATTTCGGCTTCAACCTTGTCTTTAAGAGCAAATGGTACTGGACGTGGCTTCAGAAATATAGGTATAGTACCTTCTTTTAACTTAAACGCAACTTTAAAGTTTTTAATTTCTCCCACTTTTTCCGAAAATAGCTCTTCATGATCTTGTAATAATTTGTTCAGTTTATCCTTAAATTCTTTCTCTGTAATATCTTCTTCCGTAATTGTTTTTATGTCAAAGTCTATATTTAACGCTCTCAACCACTAGCAACTCTTAGAGCTGATGCGTGTATATCGAAGCACTTGTATTTTATTTTGCACTTTTTAATGTTCTAAAATGTGTATCCAGTCTATTTTTAAAAGTGTTGACCGACGGTGCACTAACAACAGTTTCTGTAGAGAGTTCCACACATTTACCACACGATTCGGCAAGAAGTGTTTTCTAGGGTTACTAGCACACGGAGGTTTGACAAGTTTTTAGGGTTCCGTACCCAAAGGGTAAAACGGGACCCTATTACTAAGACTTCGCTGTCCGTCCGTCCGTCCGTCCGTCTGTCCGTCTGTCTGTCACCAGGCTGTATCTCACGAACCGTGATAGCTAGACAGTTGAAATTTTCACAGATGATGTATTTCTGTTGCCGCTATAACAACAAATACTAAAAACAGGATAAAATAAAGATTTAAGTGGGGCTTCCATACAGCAAACGTGATTTTTGACCAAAGTTAAACAACGTCGGGCGTGGTCAGTACTTGGATGGGTGACCGTTTTCTTTTTGCAATTTTTTCCGTTTTTTTTTTGCTTGATGGTACGGAACCCTTCGTGCGCGAGTCCGACTCGCACTTGCCCGGTTTTTTAGAGTGTCCTCTCAACCTCACATTCTACTTTACTCTTTGTATATACTTACTTTACTCTATATACTTACTTTACTCTTTATCTATAGTGGCCCACTGCTTAAGAAGCAGGAGGTCCCGGGTTCGGATTTCGGCGAGGGCATTTATTTGTGTGTTTAGGTATCACGAATATTTATTCCTGTCTTGTGGATGTGATATGTATATCTAAGTATGAAGGTAGGTACATATTTATGTAAATTTATAATTATACATATTGGCGGCCGATCGTAATATCCGCCAGATCTAGGGTTGCCAGATCGAAAGGCGCTATTATCTGGAAACAATATCAATTTTTCGGGATTTTGGGACTTAAGTCGGGAAAAAAAAATACATTCAAATTAAAATAATTGTATTAAAAACAACGATATTTTACATTATTGGCACTACGTCAGCTCGTTCGCTCGACGACAGTTCGGAACTTGAAATTATTGTTTTATAACGTGAAGCTGTTTTTCGGGACAGTTTACACTTTGTCGGGAATCGGGAACACATGCTAAAAATCGGGAGAATCCCGCCAAATCCCGACCATCTGGCAACCCTAGCCAGATCATGCAAATAGGTGTCTAATTTAATGTGTGTAATTTCTACATAATGTGACTACCATCAAAACATTACCTACTTACACAGAAACTTCACGATCGGGCGGATTTGACGATAGGCCGCCGACATACATAGAGATAACTTCCAGGATTAAATGTAGCGCGCAGACAGTTTCTCAACTGGTATTATGGAACCATTCATTATTGGTTAGGTTACCTATCTCATCTCCGAAATCTAAAAAAAGCTGATTATTAAAACCTCGTTCATATGTTCGAACGCGTTTTTTCTAAAAACGTTGAATTGTTAGTCCCAACCTAACTGTGAATCTAACCTAACCAATGGCTTCTCATCATCATCACTGGCCTATAACATCAATAAAATGATGCTATAACCTCGTAAGTCCCCGCGTACTTGTACAAGTACAAATTAAGGATAGCACTTCAGACCTGACATTTTAACTACATAGATGGCGTAACTGCCTAATGTACTTACTCAAGTACAAATTTTTCATTCCCCATTTATCGGGTAGTTTTTTTACAACGGCAACATTGACACAGTCATTCTCATTCTATATTCTATGGTCAATTTTGCCATGTTAGACAGGTACAGTCAACTGTCAGTGTCAGTGTCACTTTTTCGCAAGATGGCCACACAGTCAGGTCGCTGGCCAGCACGAAGTAAGATAATCGGTTTATATTCAAGTAATCACTTGTTTTTTCTGTTGTCATACGAATGTATTAGTATATTTAAATTATAAATATTGTAAAATAAACAATATTTCAAAGAAACCTGTATATTTAAGGAGGTTTGTGATTGGTCAAAATAATTTGTACTTACGGTAGTACGTTCGGTCTAACTTACAAGTATTTTTTTTCTTATTCTAGCGTTTGATGAAAAGCAAATATCACAACTTCTCAATAACTATGACTTCAAGGACTCCGATAATGAAGATATGTTTATATCTGAACCCGACCAAGAATCAAATAGGGACTTTTCCTCGTTTTCGGAATATGAAGATAGATAAATAGAAGTTGCAGTACGCGGACGTGTATCTAGTCATCGATTTCAAAGTGCTCGTGGTCAATGAGGTGGGCGTAGCCGTGGTAGAAGCACAATTGCACAAGGGCGCGACGTGGGCAAAGTGCAAGGGTTAGGTCTGGAGATCTAGTCCAGGTTTTGAGCACCCAAATCCAACCTCCGTGGATGTAGTATGGTATTAAAATAATGAAAAGAGTTTTTTTTATTCACCTTTTTATAAGTAGAAGATTAGTTATGTTGTAATAAAGTATTTTTTTTACTTTAGTGATGTTTAGAGAAAATATATGATTTAATTTTAATATTAAATAAATCCTTTTTCTTTTTTTATTATACTGTGTAAAAACCCAATGTACTCACACAAGTACAAAATATTTTCAGTAATTTCCTTCTTAAAGAGGTGCTATACATAATAAACATACCATAAAAAATACTGAAAATAAGACCTCACTTCAAAAATTCTCTAAAATCGACATCTTTTTGTTTCGGTCTGAAGCACTATTCTTGGTTTGTACTTGGTATAGTACAGCCGGCAGTTATGACTACTGCTGTCGGAAAAACACAGGACTTACGAGGTTAAGCAGCGTCCATAAGAGTGCGGCACTTCCGCAAATGACTATTGAGTCCAATGCGAGAGCGGCAGCCGCGACCGCATAGCTGGCAGGAGAATGCCGTGCCCGGTGACGAAGGTGGGAGAGCTTCTAATGGCTTCTACAGGATGCCTTTTTCAAGTTTGGAAAATTTAACTGTTTAAAAAAAACGCGTTTGGAAATGGAAATTCGGCAAATGAAACATCGGGCAGGTAACATGTCGCAACATCATTTCCAAGTTGCAACATGTTACCTCCATCGTTCTACAATCTACTGAATTGCTGCAATATTTAATTCCAGATGGCAGACCGCGTCAAGCCACACGCGCTCTGTGCCCCCTGTTTGGAGACCCTGGACAAGTGCTGCAGACTGCAGGAGAAATGTGCCATCTCAGAAGGCATCCTGAACTCGTTGCTGCATCAGAACCAGGTATATACCTATAGTTAGGCATTTCTATTTAAATTTTTTGTCTTAGAATGGGGTTGCCAACTGTCAAAGGTTTGCATAGATGGCGCCATCATTGCTTGCCCCTTTTTCTATGAGATGTGGCTTAAAGTGCCTGGCACCTAGGGCATAAAATTCCATTAGCCCCCATTCGCACGACAGCTTTTTCAACGCGCGTTAAAAAAGTGTTTGAATGACACAAATGGATAACCATGTAGATATGTATTCACACGACAGCGGGGGCGCTTTTTATCAGGCGTTGTTGGATTTTCGACTTTAAGCCTTGGTCGTTAAGTCGAATTTAGAGTGTAGACAGATTCAAACGCTTTTTTAACGCGCGTTGAAAAAGCTGTCGTGCGAATGGGGGCTTTAAAAACCATTCCAGGGATTGAAAGGGCAAGCTGTGCTGGAGCCATGTGCTAAATAAATACTTCGACCGGCCATCCCCATTGGACAATTTTATTTTTTTTCTACTAAGAATCTACCTAATCACTTTATCTCTCTCTAATCAAAACTCTTCATAATTCACAGCTCACTGAAGACGCCATTACCACAGTCGATCGACAGCAGCACAACTTAGTTGATACCCTTCCAACCTTCACACTGGAGGCTATGAGGCCGAATAAAGTTCAAAAGTCGAAAGGTATCAAGAATAAGACAGACTCTAATACTGAACCTTGGGAGACCCAAAAGCTTGTAGGTCCGACCGATGATCCCACGCCTAATACAAAGTCTGGTAAAAGGCAAATCTCAGAAAATCCAATGGACGAAACTGTGCTTAGGATTGAGACTGATAAAACACAAAATCTTGAAGATCTGACACATGTCGTAGTTAAAACAGAACCTGACATAACTCCAGAAAATCCTACAAATAATATCATGGCTTGGATCGAGTCTGGTAAAAGGCAAATCTCAGAAAATCCAATGAACGAAACTGTGCTTAGGATTGAGACTGATAAACCTCAAAGTCTTGAAGATGTGTCACATGTCGTAGTTAAAACAGAACCTGAGAAAACACCAGAAAATCCTACAAATAATATCATGGCCTGGATCGAGCCTGGTAAAATACAATGGCCTGAAGAACCGAGTCTGTGTCAGATGGTTAAGATTGAGCCTGGATTATCGCAGAGTTTTGAAGTGACTGTTAACATGAAGCCATCAACGAGTAATTTTGTCAAAGAACCATTCAACCAATCTAACCACACCATATCTATAGAAACAGTAAAGCTTAAAGAGACGCCGTATATCCAAATTGATGCAGGAAAATTATTAAAAAATGTAAAATCAGAAGAAGAAAGTTTAGTGGAAATTTATGAAATGAACCAACCCATTGACATTGAATTTAGCCAAGAAAGCGATGATAAAAATAATATAAAAGGTATTCTAGCTTCACACTCAAGCAAAGATGTAAAGGATGTTAAAGTACATTTTATAGAAAAGTTTAAGGTAGATAGTAGAAGAATAAAAAAGGTATCGAGTGTTAAATGTGAGGCGAATAAACTAAAAACTCCAAAGCAAACACCAACAAATAAATCTTACCAATGCCACAAATGCTACTACCAAACTCCATACAAAAAGAGACTAACGTACCATATGAAGAAACACTCAGGATTCGTCATATGCGCTGTCTGTGATTACCAATGTGCTACAAAAAGTAGATTAGTGTCCCACCTTCGTGTACACACTAAAGAACGTCCATACATATGCAAATTATGTAACAAAGGATTCACTGAACTGTGTAGTTTAACCAAACACATGAATTTGCATAAGGGAGTGAAACCTTATAAATGTTTGTGGTGTGCATATGAGGCTGCTAGTAAGAATCATTTGGACAGACATATCAAAAGGCACACAGGCGATAAGCGGTTTAAATGTGAGCTGTGTGAGTACGCGTGTGTGCAGAAGTGCGATTTGAAGAGGCATGGTAAAATTCATGAGAATGAGCGAGCTCGGTCCTTCAAAAGGGTAGCTCCGGTCATTATAAAGGCTGTTAGCATAGCTAAGGAATAATGTAGGTAATTTATTGAGAGGGCTCACATTGGTCACTCTCACTACCAATTTATGCTTATGCTTATTGCAGCAAGAAGTGATAGAAGACCGGATATATGTCCTTTTGCTTAGACGGCATCTAATAACACTTAGTAGGTAGGTACCTACCTAATTGTAAGAGCGTGTTTAGGTTTTGTGAATGATAAAAACGCCGAGTTGTAGGTGATAAAAATTTATTGAATTAAATACTGACATTTTAATAATTCTAATATCAAAACTCTGAATCTACTCTCATCTGAGACACTTTACGTAATCTAATATTTAGAGTTTATTTTGCCGTGTAGAAAAATCAATTATTCTCCTTTACTCTGCCTGAATGGATGACGTTTCCTGTAAAAAAAAAGTAATTAGTAAAACGTGGTACAGATCTATAAATAATTGTTTTCCATCGCACTTTCTCGGAAACGTTCGTATTTGTCATGCTACCTAATTCAGTCAATCTCACTAGGTACTTATGCTGCCCTCTAGAGTTTACTTTTGTGTTATATCACAGAGTAAATAATAGTTACTACTGTACAGAAAGGACACTTCCTACAAAATTGAAAAGTGAACAGTAGGTACATGATGACCGATATTTCCAATAAAACGGAGTGCAGACGCAAGAATACCAATTTGTGACGCCAGTATTTTCGTGTTGGAGCATTTTTTCAATTTAGAGGGCTCTACCACAAATCTAAAATTACCATACCATAAATCTAAAATTGGAGATTAAACTGGAAATTGGCGCCAATTTCATTTCTGATTAAATCGGTCGATTTGATCACCTCGTCTGGAATCCACTATAGGAAAATAAAGTATACTTACGCGGGGTTGGTTAGCGTGTATATCCCGAACTTGGTGTTGATGGCCTCGAGATGGAAGATGGTCTCCACGTAATCCCGGTCGGCGGGAACAGCGAGGGTCTCGAAGATCAAGTTCATTATGTAGTCTTCCACGCAGCTAAGACAGGGAAGTTGGTTAAATAAGGATAGGGACAGGCCAAATTGGGAAACAGATTTCGATGTAATATATAAAGGAGCATTCCACGGCCTGTCCCGTACAAACTCATTTTATTTCCTGTGTTGCGACTTTTTTTTCGGCATTTAAAGCAGGCGATTATTTTTCTATGCATATCTTTGACCAATTGTCATAGAAAAGGAAACTCTTATACCTGCTAATCTTCAGAAAATTCACGTTTGTACGGGACAAACGGTAGACAATGACATGGAATGCTCCTAAAGCTTAACTTGAACTCCTTGTTAAGAGGCTGGCCAGATATATCACTAAAGAGACGAGTGGAAGAAGAGGGGGAGGCCATTGCCTAGCAGTGGGACACAGTAGGCCCTGAATGCCTAATAATGAAAATGAAATGTAAATATTAGAAAATATATATAAAGCTTATCTTTTCATATGCTAGAATGTGGGTGTGGATCCGTGTCGTAGGACTTGTAACGTAAAGCGTCCTTCTTTAAACGTATAAAAATTTATCAAAATTGTTTTCTTTTGTAATGCAAAAGAATTCTTGGCGTTCCGTGGAGCACTAAACTGATGGTGTGTTTGGAAATGGAGTGAGGTTAATAGGCTGCCGGCTTATGGCACTCTAGGACTAACTATATATATAATAACTCTCCAGGACTGAAGAAAGTGGAAAAATATGCTTTAGGCCATAATGTCTACATCCCAACGCCACAATGGAGGATATTGGCTGTAAAGAAGATGAAGAAAACTTACTAAGCGCACGGCTGGTATGGCACTAGTTTCTCAATCCTGTTAGGATGCAGAGCCACGACGTAGGGATCTGCCACTAGTTTGACGCTGGCCGGCTGCTCCGCTTTACGCCCTTTCCCGCCGGCACCGGGAGTCGGGGTCGGGGCTGGTGGCTGAAACACATTGCAACTGGTACAGAGTTGCATTAGACTTAGGTATAGTTCGTTTTTTGAGCATTAGAAAAAAGGTACACAATCTTGACGTGTCTTTTTATAAAAAAGCGGCCAAGTGCGAGTCGGACTCGCCCATGAAGGGTTCCGCAGCAGCAAGTAACATAAGAAAATTGCGGTTTACGATTTATGACGATTAAAAAAAACTACTTACTAGATCTCGTTCAAACCAATTTTCGGTGGAAGTTAAAATATTTATTGGTAACATCGATGTCCATGTTAAGAGAATAAGAGCGTGTCTAGATAATTTTGAAGACCTCGCCCACTTCTGCTGCTGACTATATAGACCACGTATAGACATAGGTAAGGTAGTATTATACACACACGAAATCGCGGGATGATGAAAAAAAAAACAGACCTTGACGGCACCGTAGCAAACTTCGATGAGGCTCTTGACTTCAGCCTCTAGGATCCGCAGGAACTTTGTGACGTTCCACTTGGTGATCTCCCGGTGGTTGCCGAGCAGCGACAAGAGGGGCGTGGTGTCGCATTTCGCCAGTCTGCAAATATTCAGGTATAGCGTGTGACAGAGACAGCAGCAGTTAGAAGGAGATGGCACGCCAACAGGACGCAAATTTTAGAGACAATTTAAGTAGACACCGGCTCGCATATTAAAAGACTAAGCCGCGGGTCAACTTATAGTGGTCGCGCGCCGCCATTTTGTTGTATCGCGCAGACGCTGAGGGCGCTGCGCGCGAGTTCAGTTCGGTAGCCGGCTTGTCTTGTTGTATCGTGTGCGCGTATCCGACCCTACGACCGATCATAGCTCTGTTCAATTGTAATAGTTTTAGTATTTTAAATTATACTGGACTGTTGTGTATCGTCATCCGTGTACTGTAACTACTGTATTAACTTCAGTGCCGACTATTACTATACCTATGCCCGCTATACACGTCTTTAAATTATTTGATATTGCGAATTCTATAGTTATTCTAGTTCGTTGCACATACTTGACAGTCTTGACACACTTCACTAAGTCGTCGATGCCTTTCAGCACCTTGATTATGGTTTAGTCAGCGGCTGCATCCAAATCCCGCTTTTCCTACACCTTGGTTCTCTGCTGCTGCCTCATGCTGACCAGACGTTTCGTTTGCATCTCGTCTCGAGCCTCATCGATTCTGCTGATCCCAAATACCTGACTAATCTTTCCCGGATCACACAACTACACACCCAGAAACAACGCGTATACCGATAGCGCCGAGTTTCTGGCAAGAAAACACTTTATAGGGTGGAGGGGTTTAGACCGTAGGCGGCTGGGAGAAAAATCTCCAACGCAGCCGAGTCGGGCATGCTGACGGATACCGGGCCGGCAATATCCAATGAGGATTACCTCCACTTTTGACAAAAAAAAATGTCCTTTGCCTATCAATAGCACCTTGACTGTACCCACATACCATCGCCCACACTATTAACGGACAGTTCGTAAACCTTATTACAAAAGGCATAAGGTCCACCGATGGACATAAGAGTGTTGTTGTTTGTACCTGACTAAGTCGTCGATGCCTTTCATCACCTTGATGATGGTGTTTTCCGCAGCTACGTCCAGGTCTCGCTTTTCTTGGACCTTGGCTCTCTGCTGGTCTAACGCTAGTCTCATGCTGACCAGACGTTTGGTTTGCATCTCCTCCCGAGCCTCGTTGATGTCGCGCTGGTCCACTGGTAATACAGTCATTATATGTTTTGAGACAAACAAATTAATATAGTTTTCAAACCTGTGTGACGTGATACGTCTAGGTGTACTGTTTAAAATTCACCACTCTCCCCCCCCCCCTCCACCTGACGCTCGACCCCCCCTCAAATGAAAAATGAAATCCTTGAAATGTGTCCCCGTTGGTAGTTTTTTGGCATTCTCACGAAAACTATAATAGATATCAAAAAAGTGTCAAGGACAGAATTAATCCTCATTAAATTTAGAACAAAAATGGTCTTATGTGTTTTATTATAAGTTGGACGGTATTCAAGCTATAAGTACTTGTATAACCTTAAAATAACAAAATAACCATACTAGTATGACGAAATGCAGAATATCTTCAAAACGGCTAGACCGATTTTAATAAAATATACCTAAAAAATCACCGCAGTGAAGCCAGCTATCAAACAAAAGAAACTACATCAAAATCGGTTCATCCGTTTCGGCGTTACGAAGTCACAGGTAAACACAGAAATACAATTTTTTTTCAACTGCACCCAATAATTTTGTAAACCGATTAATTTTGACCAATTATTTTAATGAGATCATGTCCCTTGAAGTTTTAGCTTTACGAAAAGTTAAAAAACATGGAAAACGGCCCAGTATTTTTCAAATTATCGGCATTTTCCCGATTTGTGAGTGGTTTCGTGTTATCACGCGCACGAGTTGCCCTTGACCCCTATAAAACGGGGGGTAGGGGAGGGGTTGTTATCAGTCACTTATCAGAAGTTGACCGGTACACATATCCGCATATTTTCCCGTAAAGAAGACCTGTGAAAAATGGAAACCACTGAAGCTGAAGTCCGCCAAGTCGTCCAGCTCAGCTCCTGCAAGAGGGGCGTAGCCAACGTTCAGTAGCTGCCACGCTGAATTTAAGTCAATCTACAGTTTGCAGAGTTTACCAGAGGTTCCAACGGACTGGATCCTTTACTTCAAGACCAAGAAGCGGCCGCAAAAAGTGTACATCAGAGAGGGACGACCGCTTCATTGTCACAACATCTCTCCGAGATCGACACCTGACAAGCGTTGCCATCCAGCAGCGTCTGCGTGAGATACGAGGAGTGGCTGCCAGTGAGTGGACAATAAGAAGAAGACTTAAGAAAGCGAACTTGACATCCAGGAGGCCTGCAACGGGGCCCAGATTGCTGGCGCGACACCGTACAGCCCGAAGAGAGTTTGCAGAAAATCATATGGACTGGACCATTGAGCAATGGACCGCAGTTCTCTTCTCGGACGTGTGCAGAATATGCTTGAATGGATGTGACCGAAGAGGAAGAGTCTACAGAAGGCCAGAAGAACGGTTCGCCCAATGTTGCTTCTCCGAAAGTCGCGCCACGGCCCCCGCCAGGCACGAAAACCAGCTCTGTTCGCGCGTCGTAGGAAACGTCGTCCCAGAACATCACGGATCCACCGCCATAGGCGACCCTTTCGGAGTAGCAACATTGGGCGAACCGTTCTTCTGGCCTTCTGTAGACTCTTCCTCTTCGGTCACATCCATTCAAGCATATTCTGCACACGTCCGAGAAGAGAACTGCGGTCCATTGCTCAATGGTCCAGTCCATATGATTTTCTGCAAACTCTCTTCGGGCTGTACGGTGTCGCGCCAGCAATCTGGGCCCCGTTGCAGGCCTCCTGGATGTCAAGTTCGCTTTCTTAAGTCTTCTTCTTACTGTCCACTCACTGGCAGCCACTCCTCGTATCTCACGCAGACGCTGCTGGATGGCAACGCTTGTCAGGTGTCGATCTCGGAGAGATGTTGTGACAATGAAGCGGTCGTCCCTCTCTGATGTACACTTTTTGCGGCCGCTTCTTGGTCTTGAAGTAAAGGATCCAGTCCGTTGGAACCTCTGGTAAACTCTGCAAACTGTAGATTGACTTAAATTCAGCGTGGCAGCTACTGAACGTTGGCTACGCCCCTCTTGCAGGAGCTGAGCTGGACGACTTGGCGGACTTCAGCTTCAGTGGTTTCCATTTTTCACAGGTCTTCTTTACGGGAAAATATGCGGATATGTGTACCGGTCAACTTCTGATAAGTGACTGATAACAACCCCTCCCCTACCCCCCGTTTTATAGGGGTCAAGGGCAACTCGTGCGCGTGATAACACGAAACCACTCACAAATCGGGAAAATGCCGATAATTTGAAAAATACTGGGCCGTTTTCCATGTTTTTTAACTTTTCGTAAAGCTAAAACTTCAAGGGACATGATCTCATTAAAATAATTGATCAAAATTAATCGGTTTACAAAATTATTGGGTGCAGTTGAAAAAAATTTGTATTTCTGTGTTTACCTGTGACTTCGTAACGCCGAAACGGATGAACCGATTTTGATGTAGTTTCTTTTGTTTGATAGCTGGCTTCACTGCGGTGATTTTTTAGGTATATTTTATTAAAATCGGTCTAGCCGTTTTGAAGATATTCTGCATTTCGTCATACTAGTATGGTTATTTTGTTATTTTAAGGTTATACAAGTACTTATAGCTTGAATACCGTCCAACTTATAATAAAACACATAAGACCATTTTTGTTCTAAATTTAATGAGGATTAATTCTGTCCTTGACACTTTTTTGATATCTATTATAGTTTTCGTGAGAATGCCAAAAAACTACCAACGGGGACACATTTCAAGGTGAGAGGGGGTCGAGCGTCAGGTGGAGGGGGGGGGAGAGTGGTGAATTTTAAACAGTACACCTAGATGTATCACGTCACACAGGTTTGAAAACTATATTAATTTGTTTCATTTTCCCATACATTGATTACATAGAATGACTCAATTATGGGTAAAAATATGTCATATCATAAGTAAAGAAAAACGGAAAAATGCGAGTCGGACTTGACCACCGAGGGTTCCGTACTTTTTAGTATTAGGGGTCATCCATTAATTGTCACACGAATTTCTATTTCTATTTTGACCCCTCCCCCCCTCCTTGTCACACTTGGTCACATTTGGCAAACCCCTCCCCCCTAGTGTGACGTCACATTTTTTTCTACGAAATCGCCAAATCGAATAAAGTAAGTACCTAAGTATTATAAATATTTTATCAAAATATTTTTGACGATATAAATATTAGTAATTTTATAACCCAAAACTGCTTAGGAAAGAAAATTAAACGAATAAAAACGATCATCGTATTAAAAACTTGTTATTTAAATGTACAGCGAATAAAATAATTTAAATAAATTTTTGGTTACTGATGAAGTTAAAGTGACGTCACAAAGTTTGTGTCGCCCCCCTCCCCCATGTCACAATATGTCACATTTTCTTGACCCCCTCCCTCCCCCTAAACGTGTGATGTAATTAATGGATGACCCCTTAGTTGTTATAGCGGCAACAGAAATACAACTGTGAAAATTTCAACTGTCTATCATGAGATACAGAATGGTGACAGACAGACGGACAGACGGACAGTGGAGTCTTAGTAATAAGGTCTGTTTTTACCCTTCGGGTACAGAACAGCTATATCCGAGTATAATAAATACAGTAGGAGTCTCACATATGAGCTGCCTCGCCCTGGTCAGCTCTCGCCGCAGGAAGATGGACTCCTGCAGCACTTCGCACAGCAGCACGAAGCAGCAGAAAGAACTAGCAGCAGTTCTGCATCTAATTCGCTACGAAGTTGTTCACGACGCTGAGCAAACAGCTAAATTAAATATAGGAGTCTCACATATGATCTGCCTCGCCCTGGTCAGCTCTCGCCGGAGGAAGATTGACTCCTGCAGCACCTCACACAGCAGCACGAAGCAGCAGAAAGAACTAGAAGCAGCAGTTCTGCATCTAATTCGCTACGAAGTTGTTCACGACGCTGAGCAAACAGCTAAATATAAATACAGGAGTCTCACATATGAGCTGCCTCGCCCTGGTCAGCTCTCGCCGGAGGAAGATTGACTCCTGCAGCACCTCGCACAGCAGCACGAAGCAGCAGAAAGAACTAGAAGCAGCAGTTCCGCGTCTAATTCGCTACGAAGTTGTTCACGACGCTGAGCAAACAGCTAAATATAAATACAGGAGTCTCACATATGAGCTGCCTCGCCCTGGTCAGCTCTCGCCGGAGGAAGATGGACTCCTGCAGGACCTCGCACAGCAGCACGAAGCACTGGAAGTTCTGTATCTCGCGCTCCATGAAGTTGTTCACAACGCTGAGCACGCGGCTGGTGCCCGCATATTGCTGGAAGTCGATTTTTAGGTCTTCGTGCTGTCCATATTATACGACCAACTGTCCGAAAGCAACAAGCGACCAACAAGCGATGGATGTAAAACACTAACGGATCGATTGTAGATCTAAACTAAATTGGATCAAAGATCGACTGATCTTGATCCGTGGATGATAATTGATAGGATAGCTCAATTAAAAAATATATAGGAGACCGAGCTTTGCTCGGAAAACATTGGCAACGGCTGATACTTTGTCAGATAAAGGTTAGATGTATCATGAATTTAAAAAATAGTCAGCCGATTGTATCGCGATGGAAAGACCGTTAGTCGATGACATGAAAATGTAAAAAAAAAATTCAGGCATCTTTTTTTATTTTTTATCGACCAAACAAGAGACGAGTGGAAGAAGAGGGGGGAGGCCTTTGCCCGGCAGTGAGACACAGTGGGCTGTAAATGATAAATAATAATAATATTTTTTACATTTTTATGCGACCAGCTGACGTTCTTTCTGACGATTTTTTTAATTCACAATATCATCCAAACTATCATCTGACAAAGTAGCAAGGGAGGCCGTGACAAATTTTTTTTACGTATTTCGGTGGCTGCCATTCCTCAACCGACCAACGGAGCAGCAGCTGACGTCCACGAGGGTTCATCATACATAGCCGTTAACCAGTGTATGAATTTTCGCCCGGGAGGCGATTGGTCATGGAAATCTGTTCCCGGCTCGCGGTCGAAAATATGACTCTGACACTTTCGATGTGAGCATAGGGGCCGAAGGGGTAAAATTGGCCTAGAAGCAGCAGTAGCAGCATAAGTAGATGGTATACGTACAAAGATCTCATTCAGCAGCGCGTCGTGTCTCGCTATCTCGTTCTCACATCGCTGGATCTCCTCCTGCCTCTTCACTTCTTCCACTTCATCCGCTTCGCAAATCCTTCGGGAGCCCTTAACGCGCAAGAACTCCTCCAGTTTAGCTAGGTGGTTGATCTCGCCTTCGTACGATTGCATTTCCTGTAACAGAGAGTTAATAATATATATTTATAACTTTACTAATGTATATTTTAAGCGAAAAATCGCCAGAATTTGTGTTCTGTCCCACACATAATAGTGCAGTCTGTGTCAAATTATGCTATTTTGGTAGGTATTAAGAGGTAATAGGGTAGGTATTTGCTGAGAGGGTCGAATGGATTTACCCGTGTTTGAAATTAAGCGACACAATTATGATTACAGTAGTAGAGGAGTTGGAGGACTTAATAACCTATCCTCTAGCCTCTCAGAGACCTTTAAAAAGGTCTCTTATTCTACTTTAATTCCCTATTTTGACAAATAAGTATTGCATTTGTCTTGGCAAGTTTGACCCATCTGGGTTTACCCGAGTTTGATGCTAAGCGACTCAATTCAAGATTCCAACCGCAATATCCCTGTTCAACTGGAACAGCCCCTTCCACTTCAAAGCCTCCAGCTTCCTGATGCACTCGTCCCTGTCCCCGAAGGCGGTGGCAGCGATCTCAAAGATGTCCATGAGATACTCCTTACCCTTCACCAGCTTGCCGATGGTACGGTTCCATTGGATGTTGAAGCTGTTCCTGTAAATTGAAAATAATGGGATAGACTGATTGATTCGTCATAGCCGTAGAACCGAACCGTTAGAGTAGACGAGTTCTCGAGTGGAGACCGCGCATCGACAAACGTAGCGTAGGACGCCCTCGAAATAGATGGAGCGATCAACTTCCCAAGGCGGCTGGAAAGAGCTGGATCAGAGTTGCCGCAAATCGGGCTCAATGGCGTGCAATAGGAGAGGCCTATGTCCAGCAGTGGACGAGAGTAGGCTGATGATGATGATGATGATTGATTCGTGAATTTCTGAAAGGCGGTAGGTCATCAATCATCATCAATTGATGCGGAAAAGCCTGCCGGTTTGATAAGGTCCAGCCGATAAATACTCCAAAGTTGCATTTTTGATAATTGCCAGTCTAAGGAGAATTATGAAGGCATTAGTTACCTCTCAACCATCAGTCGGTGAATCTCTTCCCGAACGAGCTTGTTGTCCGTGTTGACGACACAAAATCGCTTGGTGGCTAAGTCCAGTCGGTTCTCCATGCGCCGGAGACGGGCGGCTGCGTACTCAATCATTGCCAGCTCCTACAAGGTTAATAAATAATGAACACGTAGAATAACAAAAATGTTCACTTCTATTTCCGAAAGTTAAGGATACAGCAGCGTACGTTTTGGCAAAATCGTTCCCGAATTAAAGGGCATAACAAAATAAATCATCATTATTACCTATTCTTAAGAGCCTACTAGCAGGCCTATGGAACTCTCCGCGCGAGCTCGGTTTAATACCTACGAATCCGCTCCCGTTCACGGTAGAAAAGCAAGCCAGTTGGTTGCCACACGCGCTCACGTACGCACGTCACCGCGCGCCGCACCGCACTGTAATTTTTTACGATAGTTACAAGCTACGTAGTAGGTACCTACCTACTATTGAATTTCTTTAATTAAACATGTAATGTTTATTATGCATGACAAATGTATAGTTTTAGATATCTATCTATTTGAAATGGGTAGCATATTTTTAATTTATTTTGGTAAATGTTTAGTTTAACGACAGTAAGTTAACTTTACACCGGAAAGTGCCTACTTACTCATTTTTGCTCTGGTTAACTTATAATTAATTACTTGTATTCATGGGGTTTATATTATTTTTCTTTATTGTGTAACATTAATCTCTATCTGGTTTTAAATTACACGAAGCTTTAAAATAATTCTTGCTGGGATTATTGCGCGGTTTATAAAACGGCGTAAACACTGCGGTTACTGCAGGGACATATGACCTTTTAAAATGACTATTTCGCAAACACGCATAATCGGAATATTAGGTATAATTTAAGATTTAGCTTTCCTTTTATTTCACTCCGCTGTTTAAGTAGGTATTTATTTATCATTTCTAAGCGTCAGCAACCCTAGCGTTGTGCCGGTGCGCGCGGTGCGGGGAGCGGCGCGTTGAAGGTCACTCCATTGTATTTTTGTGTAGGTATCAAAACGGTAGGTATTTGCGTTTTGTTTGAGAGAAAAGTATCTGTTCGTAAGAACTATTATATAATCTGTGCTACTAGGTCTTGTCGGTGGAGTAATCGCCATTCCGTTTTTCTCTCTGCCACTGTTTTGAGCACCTGATACGTCACTACGTTGATTTTCTCTTTGGCCTGGTCAATATATGCCCGTCTCATCTCACCAAATTTAATACTTACCGTAATCAAAATAAATATATATTTAGAAATTAAACCTGCTATATTTATTTTGATTATGTTTTGTACCTATAACAAACCAAGAGATATTTCACCATTTTGTAGCGAAGAGTGAAGAAATCTATACATATAATAAAGCTGAAGACGGTCGAAAGTCTGTACATGGAAGATATTTGAAAAAAAGTTGGCTGGGGATACTTAGAATCGATAACAGAACACGTTCCAACAGTTTTTAGAATTTTTGTCTGTTTATCTGTTTATCTGTTTATCTGTTTGTCTGTTTATTTGAACGCGCATCACGTGAAAACGGCTGAACGGATTTTGATGAAAACTTTACTAATCTGTCGAGAAAATCCCCGGTCAGGTTATAGGCTATAAAAATTCAACCCCTAAAAGGGGGGGTAGCCACAACTCTCGATTGACTTAAGTTTGCCCCTGAATCTTATGGCGCTACTTAGGAAAGAGGGGCAAACTCTTTTCAACTATTGCTCAATAGTTGTGCTACAACTATTGAGTATCCTGGTAAACTAACAGATGTCGCTGAATTTAATACGTTGTGACATGAATAAGCCACCGAGGAAAGATTTTGCCAAATTAACTCTTAAGTTTCGAAAGGGGGTACGGATATATCAACAAAAATAATTGAATAATTATGTTGATTTAATAAATTAATAATACAACAAAATTAAACGACAGTAAATTAATTGCCCCTCATTGCACAGTGCCATCTTTTGGGGAACTGAGTAAACATTAAGTAATCAAGAAAACTAAAAATGAGTTTACATAGTTACGTAGAGGTAAAATAAACACACATATCAACACGCGTATAATTATATAGTTATTTAAAATTATTAATTTTCTCCATCATGAATTAAACCTAATCGTAATTATATCGCACCCATATCAAATCTATATTCATACGTATCGCCTACTTTAAGCACTTATATAATAATAATGACCACGAAGGTGGGTACTTTGAAAAAAAAAAACATTTACCTCTGTCATTTGCAGTGCCGGATTAACCCTTTTAAGCAAAATAAGCACTTGCTTAGGGCACCACAACCGTAGGCAAAAAAAGCGCAGGCTGCATCAGCACTGCAGTCGTCGTGGAGTAGGTACCTACATGAAACTTATACGTGTTCATACAAGTACCCATCTAATAACGAAGGGCCGTAGGGATCAAGTAAGAGAGTGAGGGTACGTAAGAACATCTCCAACGTAGGCTTTCGATTTGACCTTACGCGGAGGCCCTTAAAGTCATGGAAAAAAATCTTGCTTTCGGGCTTGCGGCCAGCCGATTTTTTCGACATAGGTTACCGATTTTATAGCGAATTTTGCTCTCTTGCACGCCAGATTTGTCGGCCAAGCCGAGTTGCTCCTTAGCCGCGATCCTGAGACCTAACTGTCAAAGTGTTATAAGGGGCCCCGTGAAAGCCGAAAACTAAAAGCATCCTATGAAGTAGCGCTTTCGAGTGAAGCCAAAGAGCGAGCAGTAGAAGAGTCGTGATTACATGCATAGATTCGATTTCAAGCCACTCTTTTGCAGTTCGGCGTAAGGTCTTACGCGAGGTCTTTTGCTTTATGGAAAAGTTGATCCTCTGCCCTAATTACACTTGGGCGTGGATCCAAATCCAAACTTTCCTCTTTCGCAGCTGGGCCTTCTGCCTTGCTCACACTTCGCCAATTCAATTCACTTGGTCAATTCCAAGCTCTGCTTTCTTGCATCTTTTCTGTATGAAAACAACCTCGCTGAGACCCTTAAATGTCGAGCCCTATGCGAAGCTAGGCTGATAGAAAACTGTCCCGTCCCTTCTCTGTATGAAATCCTGGATTTGCGCCTGGTTGGGACTAAAAGTAAAAAATAATGTACAACTGTCTATCAAATTGCGTTTTTTATATCGATAAATTTTCGCGCTCGCTTCGCTCGCGTTTACAATAACATTACAAGATATGATAAAAGTGACATTCGGGTGGCGACTGCAGCAGCATTACTCTGTTAAACGTTACTGCTGTAGCACTGTCGATTTTCGTGATAAAATGATGTGACTGATTTCCATACTAAAAGTAAAAATGTACAACTATCAATCAAATTACGTTTTTATATCGAAAAATTTTCGCGCACGCTTCGCTCGCGTTACCAATAACTTTCTAAGATATGGCGACTGCAGCAGCACCACTCTGTTGCAACGTTACTGCTGCAACACTGTCAATTTTCGTTATAAAATGATGTGACTGATTCCCATACTAAAAGTAAAAATGTACAACTATCTATCAAATTACGTTTATATATCGAAATATTTTCGCGCTCGCTTCGCTCGCATTTTCAATAACCTTCTAATGTATGGCGACTACAACAGCATTACTCTGTTGCAACGTTTCTACTGTAGTACTATCGATTTTCGTGATCAAATGATGTGACCGATTTCCATACTAAAATTAAAAATGTACAACTGTCTATCAAATTGCGTTTTTATATCGAAAATTATTCGCGCTCGCTTCGCTCGCGTTTTCAATAACTTTCTGATGTATGGCGACTGCAGCAGCATTACTCTGTTGCAACGTTACTGCTGCAGCACTGTCAATTTTCGAGATAAAATGATGTGACCGATTTCCATACTAAAAGTAAAAATTTACAACTATCTATCAAATTGCGTTTTTATATCGAAAAATTTTCGCGCTCGCTTCGCTCGCGTTTTCAATGACTTTATAATTATGGCTACTGCGGCAGCATTACTCTGTTGCAACGTTACTGCTGTAGTACTTACTGTTGATTTTCGTGATAAAATGATGTGACTGATTTCCATACTAAAAGTAAAAATGTACAAATGTCTATAAAATTGCGTTTTTATATCGCAAAACTATTGATTTTGGATTGTAGTTTTATTCAGTGGTACCTAATTGTAAAATACTGTATCTGGACTGCAGTCCTCTAGCATATCCATCTGTCAACTTTACTTCAAGTTCCGCCTCCAGGGGAGAGGGAGAGAAATTAGGATTAGAAATTAGCCGCTTACTGACAGATCGAATTCCACGCGGGCGGAGCCGCGGGCACAGCTAGTTACTAATAATTACTTACATCAGCTTCCGTAGGTACTTTCTTCATCAACTCTCGCATCTGTTTCGTGGCGAGGTAGTTGAGACAGTCCAGCTCGGTCTGCTGATTGCGCTCATCTCGCACTTCCAAGTCCAAATGGTCGTACTCCATAATCGATTCGCAAGTGCTCTTCTTCGCTACACGGTCGCGGAGGCCGTGTTGACCTTTTCTTGCCAGCTGTAATACAAGATGAATTAAATCAGCCGTTCCTTTTACACACGTACCATGGCTCACACTGTTAAGTGTTTACTGTGCATCGGTGGACCTTATGCCTTTTAAAATAAGGTCCTCCGATGTACAATTAGGAGTGTTGCTGTTTGTATCACAGCGTATTTCGAAAGCGTGCTTCTTTTTCGGAATGGTTTATCCAAAGCTGATAGATGCTCCTGTTTGCGATGCGATAGGTACTGCTCCCCTAGCGTGAATTAAATAGGTAAGTAGGATGTAAAGTGCAGTGCTAGGAGCGACTTTAGAAAGAAAGCGCTATTAGTTCAAGGATCTAAAGTGATAAGTAGGTATATATATATACTTACACTTAAGACTAAGAGTATTACGGATATAGAAAAAAAATGGTTTAATGTGTGAAGAATTTATCGAAAAAAATATTTCGTGTAAGCAGTTGTAACTCGCTATTTAATTATACTTTCTTCATATTCGTTATATTCACACATAGTCGCTCACACCGTTCATATTTTCTTGGTCTATCTGATCATCTGCATTCTACAGTAAGGGCAGTAAAAACTGGCAAGTCGAAGTCCTTTTACTTACGTTGATACATAGTAGGGTTTCTTGAAGCTCGTGAGCCAATATGCCGAGCTGCTTCTCTTGAGGAGCTAGCTGCGGTTCACCGCCGGCACGCTTCTCCACGCTGCACATCGGCGCGAGCTTCTTGTACTGAGGAAAGACGCATAGCAATCA
This sequence comes from Cydia fagiglandana, assembly GCF_963556715.1. Classification (NCBI taxonomy): domain Eukaryota; kingdom Metazoa; phylum Arthropoda; class Insecta; order Lepidoptera; family Tortricidae; genus Cydia; species Cydia fagiglandana. The sequence goes on along the minus strand of NC_085951.1, from coordinate 2,488,656 downwards.
ACTATCAGGCAGTCTGTAAGATAAGATAAAAATGGTGTACGGCATACACCCATTTCATTCTCTTCGTTCTCACGCTCCGAAAGTTTATTCCAGAACCACAAGTTCACATACTTGTAGCAAGTTCATACAAGTAAGGTACCGAGGCAGGTTGAGTTTCCCTAAAAAAGTAGCCTATCTAGGACCCACGGCCTGACGACTCCAGGAGAGAAACCTCGGGTCACGAATGTTTATTTCAGGGACACAAGTTCTATTTTTTTTAAGATTTTTCTTTCTCATCCTTTTAGGAAAGTCCTTTCTGGAAAGTCACCTTGGCTGAAAATTTGTCGGCGACCGTGCGGTCACCCTTTTATTTCGAATGGAGACTTTTGTCGGACACTCCGCTATTTTGCTGCTAAAAGGGACAGAGAAAACTCCCTTTCTCTGTCGTATCGTGCAAAACCAATGAATTAGACCCTTTAGAGATTCTTGGTCTCAAAGACCTCTTTGCCACTGACGTACCTACCTACAGTTTTTTGCTTGTACGGTTTTCTGCAGGATCCAGTTTTCTGTAGTATGCGTGCAGTATCCCGCCAACAGAATTAATTCTCGTGTTAACGTTACTATACATATATTAGCACGTATACCACTAAAACGGTATCCTGCAGAAAACCGTACCCGCAAAAAACTGACCGTGAGTGGGAATGAGCTCTGAGACTCGAGGTAGGTCAACGAACATAGGAAACTTATAATAATTTGTACTTACGATGCGCTGCACATTGCTGAGCTCCGCTTCGGGGTCAATGGTCTTCTGTTCCACTTGCTGTGGCATTGTGATAAATATATAATCTCAAAATAATATGAACAGTGAAAAATATTCGTCTGAAAGAACGTAAATACAACACTGACAGAAGAATTTTTAGTTTGTCACTTTTGAAAAGCGTTTGAATCAGGTTTGAATGGTGCGATTTGCTTTTCGCCATGAGTTGACGCTTTTTAAAGAGTTTTCGTAAGTAAAAAGATCGTTCTGCATCTACATCGATGTTTATAAAATAAGAAAGAGTGTACTGGACGGGACCCGGACTGATTTTATTTATTTCGTCAGATTTTGATTAAATTTGGTAAGTTCTCCCCCTCTTTCTAGTTTTGTTCTACAGGATTTGCCTTAAATGACTAGGTAAGTAGCATCCGGGTCATTCAAAGAACAAGAATTTGACACTATTCTCAGAGGACTGATAGGGTAATGACAACAAAGGTAGGAACTAGGAAGAAAACTTAAAACACCTCGGTACGTAAAATTTCATGCTTTATTTAAATTCCACAAACAAATGAAGGTAGATTATGTAAGTACATGATTTAAACCTTAAGTTACGATGAAGTGGCATTAAGTACATTTGCACTGATTCAGATGATCTGTGAACACTAATACTATTTTAAAATTATATCGTTTGGATCACATAAAAGCATTCGACAACGTTGTAATAGCAGTTATCGCTAGGTAAATTATGGATATGTTACTGACAAGTGAATGATAGAGAGACTAATTAATGCCTTGTCTCTTATCGACAAAAATCCCGTTAGGATTACACCAGCACCATATAATTTTTTAAAGGTGTACCTCAAGGAGGCATCATAGGGCCTCAATTTTAACTTGTCATCCCAAACATAAATATGACCCATAACGATACAATCACAATGATCGGATAAAATGGAATGACTATGAAGTTATACTCGCCATAGAAATTAAGTTTGTGCTTAAGAAATTAAATATAAAAACTATTGTTAACATTCACGGTAGTTTTGCACACATGTAAATAATTATTAAATCTTATGGGAGTCTATTGTTCCATTAACCGTTATGTTTCAAATAGATTTTTTGAAGTTTATATTTGCCATTTAAAACCTTCGAGACATAAAAAGTACCAAACACGAATGATGTCTTAATTAATACTAAATGCAGCTATTTTAGAATAATAAGACTTGTAACAAAAGTCTGTAGCGATAATTAAGTAGCTATATGACTTCAGTCGGTGGTACTCTTACAGCTACAATATTTTATAGTCATGAAAGCTACACTGAAGTACAAAAACAATATTTACATATCAAAGTGAATATTGGTGGAAACCAAGCACCCTGCAAAGTATACTGACAGAGGTATTGCATTTAAGAGCTATCGCTGTATCAAGAGGCAGATAACGAAAATTTTTTTTTCGTGTTTTGGTAGACCCTCAGGGCTCGGTAGTTAGACCCTGTTGCAAGATAACGTACGATATTAAGATAGGCTCCCTAAATAGTATATATGTAGTTTAACACCTCTAAATGTAAACAGTGTATCGTATGATATTTACTTCATAAAATTTCATATTGAACAACAGACTCCGTATAAAGTAAAATGTTAGGAAAAGCGCATTTTATATTTAACACTTCAGTTCAGTCTTAACAATAAATTAATAAAAATTATATTGCGAAATGTATTTTTAATTAAAAATAATAAAATGTACTTAATCTAAAAAATCCTGAAATTGACTGTGCCGTTCTTGATTTAATTTCAAAAAGTATTAAGTAAGTAGCTAGTCTTACTATTCATGATTTATATCTCAATGTTTTATCAAAAAACCCACTCATAAAATTTCTAAGATTGGTTTTAATATTCCTGAAAATGTCGAAAAAAGTATTTTATTTTAAATATATCAATAAATCAACCTGAGTGTTTATGGTTCTATTTCTATATTAACATTTCATTTTAAAATGCTTGTGTAATGTCTCAAAAACAATTATTTTCCAAACCCTCTTACCAATAATGGCAAGATTGGAGATCAAAATAATCGCCTAAGTATAACCTATTGAGACAAATTTCCATCTGCTGGATGTATAGCCGGTCAAACAAGTTTCTCAGTAGAAAAATGCGCGAAATTCAAATTTTCTATGGGAGGTTTACCCTTCGCTCCTAGATTTTTTAAATTTGCCGCTCTTTTTTACTGACGGAAATTACTTGACAGAGTATATAGTTTCAACAGGTGGCGTTAGTAAAGTATTATATTGCTATACTATTTGACAGTGGCGCCACCAACCACCTAAACACTCAACGTATATACAGTATACATAGTGGCATAATAAGAATTAGCTATGGAATTTAGTTATTTGACAGAAATGAGTAGGTAACTAATATTTATAACAATTTAAATCTCCAATGAATTTGCCACGGATCCTAGACCATATTTCTAATTTCTTGCAAGTTGCAACACAATAAAATTAGGTCAGCATACGGATATAAAGATATAAGATGTTCTTCCAAAAATCAAGTGACACTAAAGCATTAATTAACATTTTTATTAATTTGTCATTGGTAATAAAATAATACCTAAAGATCGGTTTTCCTAGGATAGCGGTGCCGTCATATAGCGGCCGACTCCATACTAAATAATACGGCTAAATATGGATGTCGTATTTGTATGGAGACGGCCGCTATATGACGGCACCGCTATCCTAGGAAACTAGAGCATAAGTGAAAATATTTTTTCCCAAAATCAATGTTCTATTACCGGTAAATTGTTTACTAATGAAGAAAAAAGGCACTTTCCAAAGGCCAGGTACTTAATTAAGGCACAGTTCAAATATATATAAGTAATAGGTACATTCGTCTGTATTGCAAAACAATTTCACATACCTATGTGTACATTATTAAATTACTTACTCGTGAATTTATCTAATTTTAAAATTAATACATATTATTTTAACCTAGTGATTAATTTATTTTATTCTAAATTGCAGCAGATCATGTAATTCGTATTCTGTATTGTTTCTGTAAATAATAATATGGCTATTTCAAAATAGTGGATCAGGGCGGCAAAAATATTCTTATTTTTTTTAAACAAGTCTTTTTCCTAAAGCTACCCATTTGACACACTAGGTCTAGACACCTAATATGTAATTATATGTTAATTTGATGTAGTACTGAAATGCCATAAATAAAAATAAAAGAATGTCGAATGTCATGCATTTCTAATACAATCTGACAAAATTTAAAAACGCCGCCCCTCTCGTTTCACATAATTATTTTATTTTAAAAATTTTACTACGCTATGGGTGCAACCGTTTTCACTTTGAGTGAAATGTTAAAACTATACGTAGGAATGGTACGTACAATCTCAAAAAGATAAAATACTACAGATATTTTTGAGACGATCGTCTTTACTGGACGAGTCTACCAAATCATTTTAAATATTCTAACGAAATACATGTCAGTGGTATAAAATTGGGACCTAGAGTAAACTAAATGTGTACCTATTTAGTTCGTTCATATTCCACTAGAGGCGCTACTATCGATACATTATTTAGTTGTAACTTTAAGTAGGTATATTAAACTGGTCCTTAAAAGAGATCGTCTGAAAAATATTCATAAATACAATTTGTTAAACCTATTTTAAATTCAGTTATATACACATTAAATTTAATGGGAATGTTAGTTAAGGAATGGATTGCGAACGAATGGCGAATTAAAGTATTCAATAAATATTGTAAATTTAAGTAAAAAGTGAGACTTCTGAAATGCAAATAGCGACATGATTTTCTTACTTAAAATTGTCATTACTGGACAATCTTAGAAAGGCAAATCAAGCGCTCTTTTATAAAGCTATTGTTAAAAAAACAAGCAGTTATGTGAAGTTAAGTGGAGGTTACTGAAGATCGAAATTATTTTAATGATGCTACTACTACTAGTAAATTATTTTATACGGACGTAAAGATGTCAGTTCTCTTGGTTCAGTCCGCATCCAGTTGAATCTGTTGTACCAAAACCGCCTACCATTCCAAAACTCGCATCCGATTCGCTAAGAAATAATACAGCATGTCGTTTATAAATAAAATCATTGCATTAACGTGCAAATATACTCTACACTCGGTAATTTAAAAATAATGTGTACAGTTACAATTAAAAACCTAATTAAGACACTAACTATCACTGCCATGGTGTACACATCACACGGTTTGGAAAATAAAATCAGAACGCACCCTAAGAATTCTAAAATGGCGCCGTCCAAGATGGCGGCGAGGATGACAATCAAATATCTGTCGTAAAAAGTCAGGCCGAAAGCGGCGATGAAATTAAAAGTAAACGGGTCGTATTGTTTAATAATTAACAGTGTAATAGTTGATATGGTTTTGTCTATGGCTAGAGGCCCCAAGAGCGCGCAACAGATCACCGTTGAAAAAATCCGAGGAGTCGAGAGGCGCGCGTCGGCGCCGGCGGCTCCGGCAGCTTGCGGCGTTTCTCCGACGTCAGCTTGTGCTTCATCTGCTCGTCGATCAGCTCTTGCATGTCCATCTGTAATTATTTGTGATTTTATATAACCAAGTATCATATATTATATTCCTTAAAGAGTGTTCGTTTAACGCTTTGTTTAAATAATTTAAGTATAAATTCAATGTTCACGGGCGCAATTGCATAGCATGTATGTAAATAGTTTTTAAGTCTCATTAAGTGAAATGTTAATTTCTTTTGAGAATAATAAATATCTTTAACCCGAAATTTGCTGTACTTTGCTACGCTTTTAGTATCCAAACCTACTAGACTAGGTTTGACAAAATTGTGCGCCAGTCTTTGTTGCTTTCAATTACCAACTATAAGCAATTCTTCCGTATTTTGTCGCTATTCATCATGAGTAGGTCTATGTTGGCTTGGGGTAATGTCAGTGTCACATATGTTACAGTGATAATCAGACATTTTGAAAATTGGCGGCAGACAGTTATGAATGGTTCTCATCAACAGTTATAATTATAATTAAATAAATAAATTTTATGGTTAAACTATTTTCAATCTATTTCATCATATCATAGTATCATTCCCGTGCATGAGTAGCGGCCACTATAGCCGTGCGCCAAAGTGATAGTGCCGACTCTATTATTTTTCACTTGATGTGTTGGCCGCAAGACCCCACAGCGGGCCTAAAATTATTGCGTTTTTATGTTGTTGTACTGACCTGCCACTGTTCCAGCTGTTGGCCCAGATCCACCTTCTGCCGCACCGCCTCGTACAGCTGGCTGTTGGCCTGCATCAGCTCCACTCGGGTCTTGGCGAGCGATACCTGAAACACCACACATGAAATCATTAGCAGATTCCTTTTGATTCACACCTGGGCTGTGTTGCATAATAAACTACAACTAATATTACAAGCGGAACTCCTTTTCTAATTCCACTTATTAGAAAAGGAGTTCCGCTTGTAATATTAGTTGTAGTTTATTATGTAACACGGCCCTGGTAATTTGTTTTACTACAGACTGACCAACTGACCCTAGTCTTTCCTGAAGACCTGAACTGAAGACAGATTAAAATATGTAGTTGCTTATTCAGAAATTAAATCATTGGTTTAAAAATACCGAAATCGTATTAGTGAGGGAGTAAATTTACTTGTGCTGTTTGTGAATGGTTAGGTATATTTCCAAAATCACATATTTGTTTCAATGTTCGAAATAAGAGGCATATTTTTTGGTTTCGGTTTTTAAGTAACGTGAACAGTTCAGGAGTTCGGCGGTTGTTCGAAGATTACCCAAATAATTACCTATAAGTACATGAGTGCTTGACGTAAACAAAATGTTACTATACTCGTATTCTTTAATAAACTTATTAGTGTACTACAAATATTTAAGTAGCTTACCTTCTACGAGTATGTCTGACTTAACCATTCATTCTTTCTTCCGTGGACTTAACAGATACATAGACACGACTAAGATAACTCTGTGAGTGATAGAAAACCCTTAACCCCACCCTGAAGGTTTTAGAGTCCTTAAAGGCTTGTCTCTCCATGTAGTTTTAAGTCAAGTGGTTACCTCAGCTGTCTTCTTCCTCTCTATCGCCTCGTCCCTCTCCCGCCTGGCCTGAGTGACGGCCTCGTCGTTCTGGAGACTGTTGTAGTTGGCGTCGTTGAGCAGTTTGTCTCTTTCTTCAGCCGCTGCGCGCAGCTCTACCTCGGCCACGGATAACTGAAAACAAACAGAATTGTCAGTTAGCTCAATATATATCTCATCATCCAGTTCAACAGATATTTGTGGCTCAGTTTTATTTTCGGACTTAGTGCCCGAAAAACAAACACCGCAGATGAACACGAACCAGTTATAATCTTCCTCGCGTTATCTCGGCAGTTTGCCACGGCTCATGGGAGCCTGGGGTCCGCTTGGCAACTAATCCCGAGAATTGGCGTAGACACTAGTTTTTACGAAAGCGACTGCTATCTGACCTTCCAACCCAGAGGGTAAACTAGGCCTTATTGGGATTAGTCCGGTTTCCTCACGAAGTTTTCCTTCTCCGAAAAGCGACTGGTAATTTTTCAAATGATATTACGTACAGTCGCCATCAGATATATCGGAGCGGCCGAGGTGCTCAAAAATATCTGAACACGCACTCTAACGCCTTGACGATAGGGGCGTGTTCAGATATTTGTGAGCACTTTGGCAGCTCCGATATATCTGATGGCGACTGTACATAAAATCCGAAAAACGAGCCGGGGTTTGAACCCGCAACCGGATTGAAAGTCGCACGCTCTTACCACTAGGCCACCAGCGCTTATTGCTTACCAATATCACCAATATACGGCCGACAGACGGGTACTTTTTTCGTTAAAAGTTTGGGCACACGCCCCGAAATCGAGGTGCGAAAAATGTATGCATCGGCTTCGCACCAGCATCGTGAGCTAATTATGTTTTGACATGTCTTTAATTTTTGAGAAACGAAGAAGAATTACATACTTTTTTTATCATCAATATTCAGTCTTACTTAGGTTAGGTTGAGACATGTCATCGCCACGATAACAAAGCGTGTTACTAACAAGCATTCAATAATTGCCTGCAAAAACGATTACATTCGATTCACAAAGTCTCACGCAAGAAATAAAAACCAATCATCGTTCGCAGAAACAACTTCATTCCGCGTTGGGTGACCCAATTACTATTGTAAGGTGTGCCGCATATTTATACTTGCTAACAATAGTGCGATAGTTTAGCGATTGTCTTGAGACTAACTAGTGCTTCATTCCGAAGTACCTACTAGACCAATTAAGTTGTACACATATATAAATTCATGACCCAAAGATTCGTGACACAAAGGATATCGTTAATGTTGATACCTACAATAAATTGAGTTATTGCCGTGCAAGAATTCGTTACCATTATGTTACTGCCTTTCAGACCTTGAGTTCCACTTGAGGTCTATGTTCCTCATCTTAGCACGTTCCCAGTCAAACATAGGGATTAACCCGACTAATAAGACTTCCGAACTCTTTCAATTACTTTCCGTAATAGGAACCAATAGGAACAGACTGCCGTATTCGAACTTCAAGATATTTACAAGAGACGACACGTATATTAGATCCATTGAGATAGTTGTCGCATCTTTCCATTCTAAAAGCATTAACCTAAAACAATTACAATAAAATCAACTATACAATGTGAAATAAAAATAATTTGGCCAAGCCCGAGATAGCTCGAGGCATTTAGTGTTCCGTACGGTTACCATCAGTTTGGCATTGACATAAACGATATCGTGAACGTAATTTACTTCCTATAGGTATATCTCTTTCGCACTAATATGTCAGTACGAGCGAGATGCATAGAAAGTAAATTACGTTCACGCCCACGGTAGCGTTTATGTCAATGCCAAACTGATGGTAGCCGTACCGCTCGCATCGTTACATTTTACAGAGGTTTTTTGCCTGTTTTTAGGATACCATATTTAACTACACACACAGAACAATAGTACAAAGTGTCTAAGTGCGAAGGCCGAAGGCCGAGCTTTAGCAAAATGTCATCGCTTTAGCACATAGCAATAGTACAAGTGTCTAAATGTGAAGGCCAAAGGCCGACCTCCGCGTAGCCCGAAGGCCCGAAGCGTCCAGGATGTCAGTGCTTTAACACAGAACAATAGTACAAGTGTCTAAATGCGAAAGCCGAAGGCCGAGCTCCGCGTAGGGCCGAAGGCCCGAAGCGTCCAGGATGTTAGTACTTAAACACAGAACAATAGTATAAGTATCTAAAATGCGAAGGCCGAAGGCCGAGCACCGCGTAGGGTCGAAGGCCCGAAGCGTCCAGGCTGTCAGTTCTGTGTTTAACCACTGACATCTTGCAGGCTTCGGGCCTTCGGCCCTACGAGGAGCTCGGCCTCCGGCCTTCGCATTTAGACACTTGTATTAATTACCTGTGTTTAGAACTGACCTCCTGGATGCTTCGGGCTTTCGGCCCAATGCGACTTCAGCCTTTGGATCTTGCGACTTAGACACTTGTACTTAAAAATACTTGGAAAAGTTACGGGAGGCGCGCGTCTGTCGGACGCTTCGGATCTTCGAATCGCTCTTTCGGCCTTTGCATTTAGTTAGATTCTTGTACTATTGCTTTGTGTTTGAATACCGAAGTCGAGCATCTCGCGAATGCTTGATGTATTATAATAATTTAGAGTAAGGCCAAGCGCGCACCACGATTTTTTGTCCTGCGATAATTTTGTCGCAGAAATGCAACGTATGTGTTTATATGTTAGTGCGCGCATATGCGACAAAAAAATCGCAGCGATTTTAAAATTGTGATTTGTCCCATTTTTCCGCGATTGTTCGCGACGCGATTGTCGCAAAGTGAATTGCAGCATGCGGAGTTGTATGGCCCCGCGCGCACTATGATAATAAAATCGCACCCCAGCCGGACCTCAGTCGGCATTTCGCTCTCCAAACCCCAACATCTCGGCACCTGCATCTCCAATGGAGTCTCAAAATGAGACGCTAGATGTTGACCATTTAATTATGGAAATAGACGGGGATCACCTTTGTGTTATAAATGCTCAAAGTCATACAGCAATCGCATATTAAAGCCACGTTTCATGACAAGCGACTGGTACGAAATCCATTTTGAGAATGAACAAATCGTCGACTTTTTCATCGCAGTGCGCGCAGTGAATTTTCTGCGATATATTACAGCGCGATTCTAAAATCGTGTCGCAAAAATTAAAATCGTGGTGCGCGCTTGGCCTATAATACCTTAAATGTATACTCCTTCAATTTGAATTTAGAACTTATTATTTTATTTTTTATTTGATTTTGTTTCTAGTTCTATGCCATATACTTATATAGACTTTAATATTATTTAGAACTGTTAAAAAACAAGATCGGCTTACTTTAAATATTTCGTCAATTTTACCTTTGTTTGTAAAAACTGTGATATTTAACTGTCATATACTATTAATGTCTTCCAAAATTATTTTCTCGTAACAGGACTGAGGGGCTACCGCGAAAACCGAAATTCGCAAATTGCGGGGATCTTTCTCTTTTACTCCAATGAAGGCGTAATTAGAGTGACAGAGAAAAATGATCGCAATTTGCGAACTTCTATTTTCGCGCTTATAGCCCTGAATCTTGTTGCTCACCGATCCGTTCAAAAATATACATAAGTACTGAATATAATTAATAGATATTATAATTATACAATTAATACATAAATGTAATGGTACTTAATGAAAAGGAATTTTGTGTATATTGTTTCGACGAATCAGATACTCTCAATAAAATCTATAGATGAGGCCAAAGCTGTTCATAAATATTAAATGACTTTATTATCTCTATACGCCTTACTAACTCTATGTGTCCTATTGTGGAAAAAAAAAAACACAACGATAGTCAAGAACGGAATTCTTAATTTGAATTTTTCAGATTTTTGAAATGCCTAGTCCATTGGTTGGAAAGCCCGTTCGAAATTTAAACTTATTTGCAATATAATAAGGTCGTATTTTGTAGATTTTGTAGATATGTATTGAGATAAAATTAAATATCCCACAAAAATAAGCAAGTAGAATTAAACTTTGTGTCAAAGACATAAGTCATAAATTTCAATGCCTAAGTTTTAACTAAGGACGTTTCTCGCTTTACTGCCTAATATGAATTGACCAGTGTAAGCATCAGTTAGCTAGCCCTAAGCAACCAAAGGTCAAGCTGCAGTTGAAAAACTAATAAAGATAAAGTTAAGCTGATAATTTTCCCGCCGTCTCCATGCTTCTTTAAGTTGGGTATTGACTGGTCAGCTGCCTGTTAGCTATAGTTTTCGCGAAAATCGCCAGGACAGAGGTGAAAATTTTTGTATGAAAACTTGCAACTTTAAATGCATTTTTTGACGAAACTATTGCAGTCTAAAATGAAGTCAAAATCAGTCCATCGACTTAATTTTTTGCAAGCTTTCTAATGGTACCCCACACGATTCTTACAAATGAAAAAAGTTTCAGCCTACCCCTCTCAACCCCCTAAATTTCCCCCTTTAATAAGAAATAAGCAGTTTTGACTTATTTACAATATGAGTGGTGGTAATTGCTATAACTGTTCCAAATTTTAGGTATCTATGTCAAACGGTCTCTGAGAAAAACGTATTTAACTGATTTGCAAGACCGAAGTGATCCCATAAGTGTTCCGTAAACAAAGTTTTGTACGGAACACTAATTAACGATAATTCGCAACTGGCAACATTGATATTAAAACAATATTAAAAGGCGGATCTCGCACGAGATATAACTTCCATAAACTACTTAATTGACAATAAGAATCTTTTTATTTCTCACGATCTTACTTCCGCAGAGGAAAGGAAAGTATGAACAGTGTGTGTTACGTCTCAAATAAGGTCGCATAATCTTCATTGTTTTTAAATAGGGGTTTTGCAATGTTCAATAAACACACACATTAACCTGGTATCGGTATTTAAAAGCTGTTCCACTCAGATTCCTTTGACGCAATGGCAATTAACTTTGTAAGCAGTTTATCTAATGTTTAATTTGTAAACCCCTAGTCTAGAGATAAACGGGAATCGAAATACTAAAACCGGACTTAACTCTGGGCCAGATTCGGATTTTGAAATAGACATCTATTAGATATATCTTTTAGACATCACCAAGATACGATAACGACATGTTTAAGATCTAACCTGTCAAATTTGACATTTGCGCGATTCTGGAGATGCTCTTGAACGATTTCCACAGGATATGACTTAGAGATCCAATTCACATCTAATAGATATATTATTTTATCTAACGTAAAAATTACACTGGTTGTCCGAATTGCGCTGCAAAAGAGAACTATTTGATATCTAAACTATAAAGTATCTAGATACGTTATAGTTTAGATATCAAATAGTTCTCTTAGTTAGTAAATGAGCGATGCAATTATTGTAAATGGGAGAAGAATTGCAGTAACACGTGATAATTCTAATTGAAATGTTCCATTCAGAAGTTAAAGTTTATCGGGCCGAAATTCTATTTTGCTGTTTAACTGTTAAACAGCAAAATTCGACCCGATTCGTATTTTAAGATACGTCAGTTAATAGATCTAGAAACGATATGGATTAGACATGTCAGTGTTTAATGTGACATTTCTTCAAACAAAAACGCCACTTTTGACACTGACACATCTAAACCATATCGTTTCTAGATCTATTAATTGACGTATCTCAAAGTTCGAATCGGGCAGATCTCTGCCGTCTGTGGTCTAATAGGTCAAATTCTCTAATCAGAAATTCCTTTCCATCATGCGCACCTAATGACCTTTCACATGCAGCAATCTTTTAGTCAGATCGGTGCCCAGAGTCGCGGAAAGAAAAAGAAAGTAGAGCGTTGCGTGCTCTATGCCCGTTGAGCATTGTAAACGACTAATGTGAGAACTCTATGCTCGATTAAAATAAAAAGTGAACCTAGTTTTTTAGGCTATTTGACGCTATTTCTAAGCAGTTTCATAAATAGGTATTAAGCGTTATGTCGGTATTGGATTTTTACTTGCTAAGCTTAGCGAGATTACTCGCATTGTTGTTATGTTAACTAGAGTCGGACCAAGACAAGTCTGCAGCGGATTTGATAGCCCACGCAGTGCAAGTGTCATTTATGTGTCATAATTTCATAGAATTTTGACGTTTATAATAACACGTGCACTGGGCTATCAAATCCGCTGCAGACTTTTCATGGACTGACTCTACTTCTAATTTGATTTCCATAAAATGCATGACTTATTCAATGTTATAAAAGTGAAGTAAGCGAAAGAGGTATGTCAGGATCGTAGCAAATGGAAATCCGTGGTCTCTGTCTACCCCTCCGCGAAGTAAGCGTGATATCACTTTTAAATTATATCTATTAATTTTCGATACCATTGTAGACTACACTATGTTTTAATTGGATATGTAAATAATTAATTGAACCTAAGTAACCATTTAAGTACATACATATTTAATAAGGACGTAGCCAGAAAGCAGGTTGCAATTTACAATACCTACGTGATACCTATGGAATGGAACTGCAAATAACGAGGGTCAAACAAAGATTTGTACCATCGTCGACCAACTCGACATACATAATAGGGTGGGTCGATTTTGTAAAAATAATATTTTTAATGCTGGGTACGTTTAAAAAGTTGCGTTTTGGTCTGTTTAGCATCAGAAAAATAATCAAAAAAAAAACCTATATAACTTTTAGCCCTCTACCATGGCTTCAATATTTCTAAATTATATATTTTTCGACGTTTTTATTTTTGTATCTAAAATGTGTCCGAAAGCTTTTTTATTTAATTTTATAGTTTATTCATTCATTGCGAGTATCGGAACGTACATTACAATGGTCTTTTTTTTAAATCATAGACAAAAGTAAGCTTTCTTGCGTCAAAACTGTCAACTCAATTTTCGCGTTACCCGCCAATTTGTTCATAAATTTGTCAAATAGTTGTTTTCATAACTCATTAATAGTTTTTAAGTAAAAATAAATAAAACCAAGTGAAAATCTTATTAAACATTTAGAAAACCCTATAATAATTCAACTTTATTCAAGTTTTGTTCATAAATATGAGTGCTAAGCAATCTACCGTCAAAACACGAAGTGAAGTTACTTGCCCTTTGTTTGGACCACCTTCAGATCTTAACGTGAAACTTTTACCGACGATATCAGACACTATTAAGTATATACTTATCGTAAGACACCGTATGCAAGATCTTAATTCCGGAAAACAACCGTCAATAACCCATGTTTTTGCTTGTGTGAGCTGCGACATCGAGAAGATCTGGGCTTCCGCTTCTATTCCTACTGTAAGTCCCAAGAGAATAAAGGAGTTGTTAAAAAAGTATTACGACGAATACTTAAAGGTAATACGGTACCCTAAAAGTAAAATAAACGACAACTATAGGGATAAGTTGACGAGCTTTAAAAACGGCTGTTTAACGCAACTTTTCGACATTGCAGCTTGCAAGTGCACGATTGTACTGAGGACCGATTATTGTTCCTGTGCTAAACAAAATAAAGTACCAGTCATCGAACAAAAATTTCTACTAGATCAACGATCTCACAGACAAATGATTATAGCTGGTGTAGACAAAATTCAGACTCAAAAAAATTGCTCAAAAATTGAAAGACAGCAAAAGTTGCAGAACCGTATGATGGATTTTTATAACTCTCAACCAGGTCTAAGCTCCAACCGAAAAATAGCACGTACTTCGCTTGCTTCACATACTGATTCGAATGCCATCATAGATACTCCATCTGTAATATCACTGCCGAAGACTGATACACCTTATAACACCCTAAGATTGCCAGAACTGGCGAAGACGTGTGATCGGTACGGAATTTCAAATCGATCCGGAGCTGCAATCGCAACTGCTGTGCTGCAAGACGTAGGACTTATATCTCACGACGACAAAAACTTAGTAGTGGATAAAAACAAACTATGGCGGGCTCGAAATAACGAAAGATGTAACTTGCAGGAGAATATGAGTCATGATCAATTGGAAGCGATTTATTTTGACGGCAGGAAGGACAAAACCTTGCTTATCGAAAATTCGAATGGTCGCTCCTATCGTAGACTTACTGTGGAAGAACATATATCGCTTATAAGTGAACCAGGCTCTTTATACTTAGGACACACGACACCACGAACAGGAACTGGCAAAGAAATTTGCAATTCAATCGTTGAATACTGTCAAAGCCACGAAATCGACTTAAATGAATTAAAATGTATAGGTTGTGATGGGACTGCCACGAATACTGGGTGGAAAGCAGGAGTTATTAGATTAACTGAGTTGAAGTTGCAAAAACCATTACAGTGGCTTGTATGCCAACTCCATGCCAATGAGTTGCCTTTACGACACTTATTTTGTCAGCTGGATGGAGGCACAAGTGGACCTAGAGAGTACTCGGGGCCCATAGGAAAAGCTCTAGAAACCTGTGATAAACTGCGTGTAAAAAAGTACGCAGCTATTACTAGTGGTATTACTGATATAGACCAAAATGTCCTAAAATCTTTAAGTACGGACCAAAAGTATTTGTACGAAATGTGTTGTGCTGTGTCGACGGGAACTTGTAGTGCAGAACTCGCAAATAGACAACCTGGAAAGATGGCTCATTCTCGTTGGCTTACCACAGCAAATCGTATATTACGATATTATATTGGATGTGATAAACCGTCGAATAAATTGAAAATTCTAACAGAATACATTGTCAAAGTGTACGCACCGGTCTGGTTTGAAATAAAGAAAAAATCGTCGTGTATTTATGGAGCCCACCACGTATTTAATTTAATACGTTTAACTAGATCATTCGGTGACGATGTGAGGTCTATTATTGATCCAGTAATCCAGAGGAATGCTTTTTTTGCTCACCCTGAAAACATACTGGTGGCTATGATATCGGATGAGAGAAAATCTGTGAGAGAACTTGCTCTAAGAAAAATTTTACAAGCAAGACGACAGCCAATCACTGGTTCTGTCAGAGTGTTTAAATTGCCTCAGCTCAATTTTAATGCAACTGATTATATAGACATGATAATCTGGGCTGAGTGTCAAGTTACACCTCCGCCGATTATGAGCCATGTGTCTGAGGAGGATTTGCAGAAGATGATAGATGACGTCTCGCTAGCTCGAGATGTCGTTTTCTCTAAGTTTCCCTGTCACACGCAAGCAGTAGAACGGTGCATAAAACTTGTAACGGAAGCATCGATTACGGTGGCTTCAAAAAATGCACGGGATGGACTTATTCGGACCAAACTGAAATCCAGATCTGTAATGCCATCTTTTGACAATAAGGCACAATACAACTGCTAATTTAGTTAAAATTCAAGTTTTTCAACACTAAAACTTTCGACATTATGCATTTATTTTGTAACAAAAATGGCTTATTTATAAATAATTAGACTATGTTTTATACAATACATGTGGTTTTTATTATTTAGTACTACAAAAAAATATAAATAATCATACACGAAACTGACGTCGAATATTTCAATAATTTAAAACTTTGAGCAGCTGTAGAGGGCTAAATCATATAACGAATCAACATTTTTTTAACTGAATATAAGAGCTTAAACAAAATAGCAACTTTTTAGACCCCCCCAGGTACGATTTACGCAAAAAAATATTTTTTCATACAATATCTGCCCACCCTAATACATAATGGACCACTTGTAAACTTTATTGCAATGAGATAAGGTCTACTATCGGTTAAGTATTACTGTTAGTAGTACAAACTTGTAACCGTGCAAGGGTTGCATGACCCGCGTGACGTAACACGGTACTCCGCCCAGATTAATGACCTGCACTGTACCTGCTTAGTATGCGCTACGTGATTCACTTACTTGAAATTAAATATAACAGGGCTTCCATGCCAGAAGGTAACTACTTACATTCGGCAAAACTATTAGCTGCTGTAGACTCCGTCTAAGCTAACATTGCAGTCTTTGCACAGACTTGAACAGAACAAATGGTATCCAGAATAAATACGAGTAGAGCAAACTGATATTTACGAATACGTATAGTTTGTCAAAGGACTGTCTCATTTCAATCAAAGACAGAGAGAATCATACTATGTTTGTATTACATTAGTACTAACTCCCAAAAGAAAAGGATGAGTATAGTTTTCCTGGTTCTTACTGACTGACAAACTGGGTTGACCAACTATATTTAAAAAATATCGAGATTACCGCGTTAGGTTTTGAGTCCGTCTAAAAGTGAGGGGGTGTCATTTTGTCATTGTCATACAAACGATATTAATATTAAATGAAGTATCTACTAAAGTATGTAGACTTATTTAACTGCACCTTGACTGAGTTCACAGAAGCTACAAGCCGTCAACTATGTTATTTGTGATATTGTATTTTTTTTATGTGTTGTTAAAAATCCTACCCTAAAATCATCCAAAAATCATGCTTCGAATGACCCCGTTTCCTCCTACGTCATGCTACCATCATCCGATGTCCAGACCCCCCCCCCCTAATCTGAAATGACGTAATTTATGAATAGCCCCATAGTTCGATTCTACGCCATTTTCCATAATGACATGACATGACAGAAGAAAGTTGTAATATAAGAAACAAAAGCCGTTCCCAATGACATAATCAAGAGGTCACCCATCCGCTTTCACCCCGAATGGCAAACGACCCGTGCCCTTACCAACCAGAGCGATGCGATCCGTCAGTTGAATCGATCATGGAATTAATCGATAACCGTAGGACGTCTCTATGATAAACAAACAGAAAAAACGGTATTCGGTGGTCTATGACCAAAATAAGTTGTTTGGACTCGATTCCCTTTGCCAGTTACATTATTATATGAAAATAGAAAAAAAAATAAACGTTACCTGATAATAGTGATAATTAATTATGAAGCAATATTTAACTACATAGGTAGTTAGTTTTCGGAATTATGAATATTTTATACGCATAGCTCACATTCGAATTACATAATAAAAAATATAAAATTGGCATTCCGGCTCTATGACTCGAACGTCAATTTTCCCGCCGTTTTTTACTTTTTCTAATCATCTTATAATCGGCCAGCATTAGCGTGAAAGTTGCAACCTTGTAATGTGGTACTTTAACTTTGTGTCACCAACCAAGGCTAATCGTCTGAACTTTGCAGTTCGTATTTTTTTTATTCAGTTGATCAAATAAGAACCTTGTTTTGTAATAGTTTAGGTTAAAACTACAACTTAAACCTAAAGAATATACTAAATCGGCCATAATAGATGTAGATGGGATTCAAGCGGGTAAATTTAAAAAGGTAACCTCGAAAGAAGTGAGGGCCTTTTTCCACGTTTAAGGCTTCGCCCTTGGCAGTACCGTTCTATTGTATTTATAGTTAGTCCAATAATAGTGACGCGTGGAGAAAGAGCCTATTTGTGTAGCTAGCTTGGATTTAAATGTTTTGAATTGAAAGTTGACTGAATACTACTACTGAATATTCCTTTATACTTTATATTTGTCAATAATGAAAAGGAATTAAGTACCTATAGTAGGTGCGGTACGTTATATGTACCTATTACCTACCTTTGAATAGGGCTTGTGGTTCAAAATTAATTCCTACTAAGAATGATATAAAAGGATATATATTTAGTAAAATGACCGATGAGTATTTAGTAGGTATACTTGGTCAAGCAGATCTTGTCAGTAGAAAAAGGCGGCAAATTTGAAAAATGTAGGCGCGAAGGGATAAATTCTCATAGAAAATTTGAATTTCGCGCGTTTTTCAACTGACAAGATTTGCTTGACCGTCTATACATAATTCCAGTTTGACATCTAATAGTAATAAATAACCCTTGTAATTCGTTCTGCATTAACTTTATTGGCTACTGTAGATTGGCTATTGTTATTGTGATTATTTTATGAGGATCGCAGATGACGGTCTCGCATCGGTCTTTTTAGCCATCAAAAACATCTCTCCGGTGTTACACCATAAATCGTTTGCAATAGACGATACGGCCGATGATGATGAGATTGATGAGAATCGTAATCAAGCTTTGTTTTAAAAAGTAACCAAGTATAAAGTAAGTCTTCGTTACTTTGTGCAATTCTTGTTACAAAGTAATTGTGACAGCCCTTTAAAGTTCATTACTAGGTACTTAATGCCCATTGAATCCAAGAAATTCCAGATTCTTTGGGCCTTAATGATCTCTACTTAACGAATCTTTGTCAGAAATCAGAGAAAATTAAAAAAAAAAGAAGAAGCCCCCTGCTGCTGGAAGAGATCCCTTAACGGGATAAGTTCGCCTTTGTACACATTTATTGTATTCTCTCTGTGTTATGTACTTGTTTTGTGCAATAAAGTGTTTACTACTACTACTACTACTAAATTCGACTGATTTCTACGCGAGTGAAAAATTTGTACTGTAAGTACAGTCAACTGTAAAAATATGGGTGTACAAATCATCTCAAAAATATGTCCCATAACTCTTATATCAAGAACTATGGGATATATTTATGAGTAAGTTGTCTGCACCCATATTTTTACAGTTGACTGTACATACTTATTATGAAGATATAAAGGCGGTTTTCTTTTATAGTTTATGAAGTTTTCCGTCATTAAATTCAGCTACAGTTGTTCATCAAAACACATCAATAATTCACTTTGACGTCACAGCTACCATTTTGAATGAAGAAATAACCCCGGTGATAAAGGAAGCGTTTAAATTTGTTCCCAACCGTTTGCTATCCAACGAGGTTTAATAGCGACGTTAACTTCCTTTACGGCTGTTTAATATGGCTTCAAGAATAGGAGAAACGTCTGTCGATACGATACTTTAAAAAACTATATAGCATAGCATTGAATAAGCTATAGTATTTTATAGAATAATTATTTACAGAATGCACACTTTCTTTCGACAGGACATAATCTCAGTTCAATAATTCATCGATCGAAGAATTGAGTGCTCGTACTTCGGATATTCGAGGTTCTACTATCTACAGCTACACTGTTAACAGGTAATTAGTAAAGGATTCGTAACTGGACTACAAAAAATTTTTTTGTGTACGCAGAAAAATCAGATAATGAACAAGTGTCACGTAACCCTTACTGACCTGACTTCTTCGTGCTAAAAATGTTTAAATTTGCCACTTTTTTAGTGACGGAAATGGCTTGACAGACTATTGAACGCACCTCTCGCCAGCCTTTGTTCTGTTTCCATAGTCTATGGTCAAATATGGCGGGCAGTCGTTATGTTCTATATTTTAGTGTCCATGATGGTGACATTGGTGACCAGAACGGAGGCGGCGTGGGTGAAACTGAGTCAGCCTTTATAACCCGATTCGCCAAAACACCGTTGTTATGTTAGGTACTGAAGTTATTTTTTGTGACATTCTAAAACAAACGCGGCCGTATATACTTGCGTAAATACAAGTTACTTACTGTATTTTTTTTAAATATGTACACTTTATAACTGACTGTGCTTCCTGCCTTTGGCACGGATATCATGTATTTTTCGAGAATACATATTTTGTAGTATCCATGGCCATCACCTTCTTATCGCATCATCAGATCAGCTCCTAGTTAGTCATCAAAATTGCGAAATCTACCTGTGCTGTGTGTGTTCAATAAGACGATGAGTTGGGATAGTGCATTCGTTAGGCACTGGACCTCCCACAATTTGTGTTTGTTACTAAAAACTACCTACCTATGAATGTACCCTGTAGATTGAATCGTCCGAAATAATGTTATTTTTCTTTTATGAATGTATTAGTAATACCAGTGGTAACATTAATTAATATAATTTCTGAAACCAATAAATTACGTGAAATTCCTTGCGCTACGCTCCGAATACTCACTACTTAGTTCGCAGTGCTATGAAACTTTATGGACATAAATTGCCGGAGCCGGCGTTTCGTTTCGGCAAGTATTCGGCACTAAATAATATATTACAGTAGCATAGCAATAGCAACGCGTTTCGGTGATAACATCAGTAATTTAGTTTATGGCCATGGCATTACGAGTATATTGGTTAGCTAAGAACATGTGGTATTGTATAACCTCTAACACGCCTCTTACACTTGAATTCTTCTGACTTTACAATAATCTGGAACGCTTTGAACTCTTGAGTGTACCAGTAAGTATTATCTTTCAATTTCAATTATTTTTTGATAATAAAAAAAATGTTCGGTAGGTACAATGCTTAATACTAAATCTTATAATTAATTAATTACATATTTGTTTTACATAATTGGACAGGCAAGGCTGAGCCAGCGAACCAGTTGTTTATTTGATGAATAAATAAGTACGTATAAATAGTTTTATCTAGGTACTTGGTACAATGTTAGGTCATAATCATAATAATTTATTCATTGCATGCACGGTATTTTACAAAGGTGTTTAAGTTTAATTTAGTAGGTCTCGAAAAAGGCCTAAGTTTTAATATTATGAGGGATAGAACACACTGCATGAGTCCTAGTTGACTGACTTGATTTTGTTTTTTGTTAAATGTGACTGCTCACGTGTCGCAATGTTTCCCTAATAGGGATTACCCGGACAGCCAGATTAACAAAGATCGACTGCGTAATCTCCTTAATCTGTGGCTCACGTTTTGCGAATTTGCCAGTTCACCTTGCAGACCAAAATTGAAGCGAGACCATTTTTTTTAAGTCACTGTAAAAAATTACTTAATACGTTGACAATAGAGCCCAAATTAAACTTGAACGTATGTGATATCTGGAATTACAAGTGGATAGGTAGAGTAGGATATAAAGTTGCGTGTTAACAATGAAAGATTTTACATATATTGAACTGCTGATCAAATGTATGAGACTGCCTATTCATTACCCACGGCATTGTTAAAAATTGTTATGAGTATTTGTAACAAAAATATCAACTTATAGGTTTTGTTTGTATGCGATTGTTACAATGTACTTACTATTGTTCTGTC
The DNA here is from genome assembly GCF_963556715.1 of Cydia fagiglandana. Taxonomy (NCBI): domain Eukaryota; kingdom Metazoa; phylum Arthropoda; class Insecta; order Lepidoptera; family Tortricidae; genus Cydia; species Cydia fagiglandana. The sequence goes on along the minus strand of NC_085951.1, from coordinate 2,467,022 downwards.
ATTACATACAATAACATTGTATGTATTGTTCGATTGCGTGTTTATCTGCCTTAGGTTGCAGTTCAAACCACCTTATTTCATTGCAATAAGTGTAAAAAAGTATACCTACAGAAATGAAGTAGCTACATGAATGATACCTAGTCATAATTATTTGTAGATCAAAATAATTTAGATTTAGATTCCTATTTTTTGCAATATTAATTTATTTATTTTTTTATTTATTACTATTCGGAGATCCAACAGCTATTAACATGTTAATAGCCCAAGTAGCACAGATAGCTCTATAACTACTCACTTTTAGTTCTATCTAACGCTCTGTGCGTATTAAGACACTTATAACAGCACACTCGTGGTCCTACAGCTGTATAATAGATTTCAGTGATATTTATATAGCTTAGGGCTGATTAAAAGCTGCATTACGGCTCTGAAAACTACCATTAATACGCAAAGAGTGATATAAAGGTATATTTGCTACGAACCTATACAGCTTTAAGGGTTATCAAATGCTTTAACCGTTATAAGGTCTGTTTAGTGGATAAAATTACGCCATGTGCTGTATAAAAAGGTAATTGTGGACTTTTATTACGTTGACTTATTAAGGGAGCACAAGTGAACTATTATGAAGCTAATAGATGTATAATGGAAAACATGTGGCACATTATACAGCTTTTCGCTTAACATGTTTACCGCTAAGCAGCTTTTATTACGCTGACTTTTAAGGGACCACGAGTGAACTAATATGAAGCCAATAGACGCATAATGGAACACCTGTGGCGCATAATACAGCTTATCGCTGAACGTGTTTACCGCTAAGCAGCTTTTATTACGCTGACTTTTTAAGGAAGCACGAATGAACTATTATGATGCCAATAGACGTATAATGGAACATACGTGGCGCATAATACAGCTTATCGCTGAACATGTTTACCGCTAAGCAGCTTTTATTACGCTGACTTTTAAGGGAGCACGAGTGAACTAATATGAAGCCAATAGACCTATAAATGAAACACATGTGGCGCATAATACTGCTTATCACTGAAGATGTTTACCGCTAAAGCAGCTTTTATTTTGCTGACTTATTATAAGGGAGAACGAGTGAACTGTTATGAAACCAATAGACGTATAATCGAACACATGTGGCGCATAATACGGCTTAGCGCTGAACATGTTTACCGCTAAGCAGCCTATTATACTACCATTGAGACTGTGTGTATAGCGGCTATTTAAACGTTCACAAGATGCCTTATAACTGTTTAGAGGTTCACTAGTGTATCGAAAGAACGACTTGGACTTTATAGTGGTTCACTTAAGTATCTTAATCAGATATATAACAGTCGTATGCTGCATATTAGAATTTTAACGGTTCACGTTGCTTTTTAACATTGACCGCCATTTTATTGTATATAACCTACAAAATTTAAATTACTTTTCCAACTTTTAAGGGCAACAATAACGTTTTGTGCATGAGTTCTTAACCTAAATCACTAGTTTAGCACTTCCTATAACGTATTATTAACTTTTTATCTCATAATTCCGTCCAAACCACTAAAGTAGTTTTTACACAATAGCTTATTTATATCATTAATTTAAATAAATCCTGATTATTCTCGTGGCGCATTGAAATTTTCTTAGATAATGTATATATATAATGTCAATAAACTTGCATTCCCAAACATCTTTCTCACATTAATATATAAAAGATCATGTACTAACATTTAACTAAACACTTTAACAAAATGACTTATGGTGTTGTTGCGCTAAAGGTTTTTGCTTCAATATAAATATGTTTTTTAAGGCAGAAGTGTAAAAGTATGTTAATAATTATCTTTTATTCAGCCCAACGTCAATCTTTCCCGGTATTAGGGCGCACATGTGACATATTAACTGAATAAAGGGTAACTGGTGGTCTCTTACCCAGTCAATATACACCTCTTATAACTCCTGTTACCCCTTATAATTCCATTAAATTGCTGCTACACTGCTCTTAAACAGCTATGTGAACTTAAGGCTGCATAATTTGTGCCCATTTAAGAGTTATAAAAGCTGAAAAGAGGCTTATACAGCTCTTATGCAGCTTTTTTATTCCAGCTTCAAGCGTATTCGTACTTCATTATGCGGCTGCTATACAGCTAATCTGTGCTACTTGGGAGGTTTTCTAAATGTGATACAAAAAGCCAATTACAGGTTCTCACCAGTAAATACAGATTAAGAAAAACAATTAGTGGTTAGCACTAATTGCATTGTTATATACCAAATTGATGCATGCCCTCTCGCGCATGATAGGAGGCCTGTGCTCAGCAGTGGGACGTAAATAGGCTGAAATGATGATGATGATGATACCAAATTGAAGAATATAGGCATATCTTTGTCTTAAGTGAGCAAGATTTGTTTATTCGTAGGTAATAGAGACCACGGTAAAAGCTTTAATGATTTCGACATAAGTTGTAACAGAAGGTATTTACCATAACTACAATGGAAAGACCTAGAAACGGAACGATGTTAGGATGATAATGGTGTGGTTATTTTCAATCATTCAACTCGACAAGAAAACTTATTAAAAATGGTTATAAAGTCTGTCTAGTATTAACCGGCAAATTTGTGTGAAAGGTCAAACTATTGCGCCTAAAATGTTTGCCAGACGCCTTACATACAGCAACCGCATTAAATAAAATAGCATCAAGTTAGCATAAGTAGTAGAACTCGGTTTCCGCGGTGCTTGAAACATCGTCAGCAATCGCAATCGATTCGACACAGAGTCGATAAGAAACGATGGACTCTCGTTAATTTTCACACGGTGGCGACAGTCTTGACATCAGATCAAATCAGATTTGTTTGCAACGTGACATCGATGAGGTAATCGATCGTAAAAAACGAATGAAATAATGCATTTGCAATATTGTATATTAAACTTAGATTATTAAACTGTTATTCAATTCTTGTTGCAGTTGAATTGTAGTTGAATGTGTTTTAGATAAGCATATACCTACAGTGAGAGTGTTTTAACTCTAGCCAGGGAAATTGCAACGCACATGCATATAATATCGTACATAGTGGCGCATATATCATGTTGGCCGGCTGAATGCCGACAATTAAGGCACGGTATGGGAGTATGCCCTTACGCACCTTTAGTTAATGACCGATTACTTTTGAGGCTCGTTCTCTACACGAGCCGAATTGACGAATACAAATGTCAATGAAACCTCAATCATAACTGACATATTTTGATCGATCTGCCTCTCTATTTTTCCAACGCATGCGCGGCAATGGAGTCACGCACTCTAGGTCCTTAATAGCGTTGCGTCCGCGGCTACGGCGTCCGCACAGACTTGAGTCTTTGTAGCCGCAAAGATATGGAAAAGCCCTTTAGCTTTACAGTCAATGATTCGTTAGTTTACAATAAAAACTCACCTTAGACGAAAGATCTGCGATCACTTCGTTCTTCTCATCGATCTGCCTCTCTCTTTCTAACGCTCTACGCGCATGCGCGGCGATGGAGTCGCGCACTCTAGATCCCTCCAGCGTTGCGTACGCAGCCACGGCGTCGGCGCAGGCGGCGAGTAGGGCCCCGCGGCGGAGGGTCGAGGCTTCGTCGCCATCGAGAGACGAGATGGATAGGTCGGAGTGAAGGCCTGCAGACAGAAATGTCATTTTAGAAAAAGTTTCATAAAGGGGGTGTCTAATTATGGTGCACACTTAGGGTTTGCACGACGGATCCGAAATGTATGGGAATATCCGCGGATCCGGATCCAGATCCGGATAATTTCATACATTTCGGATCCGGATTGCAAACCCTATGCACACTGTTAACTATCTGTAATCGCAAAGTTATTGCAAAGATTGATAAGATCCAGCGATAGTCAGTCGAGAGTTCTGATGTTAGCGGACAAACATATGGTTTGCGTGCAATAACGAGCAGAAGTGTACCCACATACTACCTGTACAATCTGTACAGTCAGCCAAGAAAGTGGTTTACCACTTTTCGACTCTATCATCTGATTGATTGTAGGTACAACAAAGTATCCAAACCTAACCTATAGTCTATCTTTAGGTATTTAAAAAAGAATAAACAAAATCTCCCCTTAATGGCTTCTTAAGCCAGTTGAGGGTAGATGAAAACATTACATGATCAAATAATGTAGATTAAAGTCAGGTCGTTCATTGACAGATCTAGGTGGTTTTGTATTCGGTTGGTTAATCAATAAATGCTAAAGTGTCATTCTACAGAACTTGCTAAGTATGTAAACAAACCGCCATATTGAAAATGTAACTGAATGATGATTTCAATATGGCAGTTTGTTTACATAGTTAGCAAGTTCCATAGAATTACACTTTACCCGAAAATGTTCAAATTATTTGTTTACTTAGGTACTTTTATTTAAATACCTAAAGATACAGTAAAGAATTAAGATTTCATAAAGACCTTATTGACCCAACTTCTTAACGATTATTTCCACTTGATCTCTCCCGATAATTACCAACGTCACTGTTGGTTCGGTTTCGCCACAGTGATTAGCTCTAAACATGGGAATGTGGCGAAACAATGAACAATTAGCACTCGGGCTTGACCGACTTAAAACAACGAGGTTATGGTGTTTTACGGGATATCTGGCTTGTGTGGAAAGTGAATTGATACGTATGTTGTTAGTGCTGCGTCAATGAGCAAGTGATTCTTTTTACGTTAATCATCAAGGAAAGATGTAGCTTACCGTATCAATACGAGTAACGTGATAAATTTAACTATGGGAATACAAACGATGGAAGCTTATTTTCTACTTCATTTCTTACATAGGTATACATAAGTGTTAGTATACATCATGTATAAGATGAAACCTATATAAATAGTTTCTTAATACAAGTGCGAAAAGTAGGAAATTTGCATCGAGTGGTGTGTTAGTTCTATGGTGCTAATTTACCGCCCTAGAACGGTAACTACACTATACGTGCGTATGTATGTCGAAAATTTAAACGGCCATATATACTGTACAACGTTGTACAATACACGAGCGAAAAGGTAATTCGCACTAGTATTGTAATGTACTATTTAAATGTACACGGAACCAAACGTTTTAACTCGTCCTTATTTTGCAGCCGGATTAGCCCCATCGTATAAACTGCATAAACCGCACAATGACTGCATTACCGCTGTTGCATAACGCCGTCCAGTGTTGCAACTGATAATGCATTATGATGCAAGAGATAAGCGCGGGGCGAACTTGCAGAAGCATGAAATTGCTTAGTTGCGTATAAACATATTGTTTATTTATTATTATTTACTTAGTTTCTTCCCGCGACTTCGTGACGACTGATGAAAACTATCTGTCCTTCTTCGGGCCTTAAACTATCTCCATACCACATTTCATCTAATTCGGTTCAGCATGTTTAAGTGTGAAGAGGTAACAGACAAATGGATAGAATTCCTTTCGCATTTATAATATTATATTAGTACCTAAAGGATTCTTCTTCGTCTTCCTCCTAGTTACCGTGGCGGTAATGGGAGGCTGATGGGATGAGCTTGGAAACTAATTTTAAGAATTGGCGCAGGTTTCTAGGAAAGCAACTGTCATCTGAGTTTCGGGGTCCTCAAGATGTTTTCCTTCACCGAAAAGCGACTGGTATGATACTTTTCGTACAAAAACTCACTTTGCATATAAAATGGCTTCTGTTTTTGGCAACTGTGCGGTGTTAGTAAACCCATACACCTGGCACATGGATTAGTCATCAGTACGTCACCTGCTTAACTAATCCTTACTATCTCATCTCTATTCACCCCGCGCCCGGCCCATAACCTGAGCTGTCCATCTCGCCCCCGATTAGGTGCGATTGCGACGATATCTGCATCCGATGGTCGTCGCGAAAATGGACACGAGAAAGTTTATATTGAACTACTCGTATGTATGTAGAAATTTCGGAAAATATTGTGTGTACCTATGTACGCAAAGATGGTAAATTTACAGATTATTATGCTTTAAATCTAGTGACCGAGACTCGAAGTCGAAATTTAATAATCATTTTAATAATCATTTGTCCCTTTCATCATTTCGACATTTGTTTTTCTTCAAATTAATAACAACCAATGGTCAATTACCCCATAACATAACCCATAAAGTAAACCATTTTCATCGTGTTGTCTAATTTTTATTTTTAAGCACTTAGGAACTGGTAGCCAGTTAGCGAAGAAGCGGGGTTCTGTAATATTTTCCGCTCTAAGGGAATGTACCTAGCGAACCTATCCCGGTGACAATATCTACCTCGGTCACGGTTTATGTGTTTTAATGACCGGCTTCGTCCCCGAGGTCCCGTTGTGGTAACAGAAGTTTACTAAGGAGATAATTTACTAGTTTACAAAAAGGCCCACGGGTTTACACACCGTTGATTAATGTCGAATAAAAGAAACCTCACACGCACCCAGATCCGCGTCGAGATGAAACCGAACCGCGACCGCAAGGGCGTCGCATGCGCATTGTGCAACGCGGTTTCTTTCCCGTATCGAATAATATTGCTGTGACGTAAGCTGAGCTCATTGTAGGTATAGTCATCCTTAGAGTGACATTCCATTTCCAACTGCAGCTGCAATACTGTTCATTTTACTATGGAAATTGACAATGACAGCGACGCGTTTCCATAGTAAAATGAACAGTATTGCAGCTGCAGTTGGAAATGGAATGTCACTCTTAATGGTATAAGAACTGGGAGACTGAGCTTTGCTCGGAAAACACATAAAAACTCAAAATTGCACGTTTTTTCAGAGTTAAGACCTAGCTAGATCGAATTTTCGCTCCCGAAAACCCCCATATAGCAAGTTTCATCGAAATCGTTAGAGCCGTTTTAGAGATCCCCGATATATACTGATATATAAATCGGAAACCTTTATTTTCAGGCAACTATTAGCCCATATATCACCATCGTCAGGCCTTTAGCATCTTGACAGATGATTTATGCAGGGTCTGTTAGCGAGAAACAACGTCTCTCGTGGCTGTATATGTATAAGCTAATGCGGGACCGGCATTTGCGACCGCATTTATGGCAGCTGAAGCAGAGAGTCATGTCGGTATCATCAGGTTGGCCCATATATAAATATCTTAAAACTAACAAACTAATAGGTATATATAAAACTCACGCAACACCAAAAAGGATTGGTCTTATAAAACTTAATTACGTGTTGAACTTGAGTGCCATAGTTGTAGGTACTGGATTATAATTAAGTGGTTTTACGGAATATGTTGTTTTTGTAATATTGTTCAACATCCACGCACAGCCTTTCTCCCCAAACAAGTAACAATAAACACAATAACAAATGTAGGACAGCGGCTAACAACCAACAATAAACTCCTTACAAGGTTAGGACACACTTAACACACTTTACTTTACCTGTTTCCGAGTAAACATATCGGAATGCTTATCGTGTAACAAAGGCAAGAAGGTATATGATGACCAATACAAAACTTGGGACAGATTTCAGTAAGAAAATGTGTATTAGAAACCCTATCCCCTTATTCATAAAACTTAGCAAACATCTGTTTATTTTCTTCCCTGTCTAACAAAAACAAATGCCAACAATGACGGGTAAGGACAAACGATTTCCAATGGGACTTAATATTTAGGCGTTTATGAATAACTCCATATAGGCATTTTTTAGCACGTCTTTCAATACTCTTAGAGCGATAAATTTTCCACGACCTTGTACAGAACGGAACAGGAACTATTAATCATTGTATTAACCCTTCCTACAACGAACAAAGTTCCAACATTTACATGTTTACCAACATCGACTGTACCACCGCGAGCCATCTCCGATACCATCGCATGGCATTCTGTGCATTTCGGCACCACGCAAAACACCCACGGAAACGGAGCAGGTCACGAGTTAAGGGTCATGTTTTTACTATCAAAAATATTGCCAAGACTGAAAATTATAAGGAAAAATTTATCGAATCGAGCGAGATTCAAATTCGTGACCTTTTGAAAATTGTCGGGTCAATAGCTCCCAACGGAGGTAAGTACTATATCCGGTGAATTAATTCTTCCTCTTGTGTTGAAGGCAGCTATCTGATAGATTGTGGTGGGTAACTGGTAAGTAACACAGTTGCTTTCCGTTCTTACAGGACTCTAAGCAGTATCATATGACTATCGAGTTCTAGGAAAACTGTTATAATAACAAACTGCGAAATTGGTGACAATATTGCTGTCAGACCGTACAACTACACTGAAATCAGTACCAATCAACAAACGCAACAACCATTCAGGAAGAAGCGATATATCCCAAATCTAAACCGTTTTGTAACGCAAAGATTAGATCACTGTCGTGCAGCGCCATACTTTATCTGTGGTATAGTCTATGGTGCTATACTCGTAACGGCAAAGGTCGCAAATCTATTCGGATCACGTCATAGCTTTAGTGCCCTATTAACACTCACGCAACTATAGCGGAAACCACTTGATTAAAGCATTTATATTTCATATTATACGCAACGTGTGTTTTAATTATTTTTAATATTTTCTAGCTAATCTTAGGAAATCATGGATTGAAGAGCTGTTAATACAAGGGAAATATGATATTGCAATATCGCAAAAATACTGGGTTAATAAAACCCACTTTAAATAGTTGGTGTAGCGGATAGAATCTAAGAATGCTGAAAACTGTTGACAAATGTCGTTACCTATTGTTTCTATTCAACTCAAGAAGTAGTGAATCATGTCTTGTTTTAGTAATTTCATCCCTTCACGACAAATTGAAGTTATGTGTGTCAAACATAATTCAGAAAAAGGTCACTTCTGTGGACCGACAAATACATATCACGTTTTTCTTATTTGTATCTAAACACTCTAAACTCTAAAGAGTCTAAAGTACTAAAATATTAATCTCGCCTGTAAGGGTGCAGCGTAAAAAATAATAGCATATCTATAGGAAAGATGCGAACGAGTTAATGCATACTATAAAATGTGTATGACCTATGTATTACGTATTTACATACGTTTACATACGTTTTGACGTCACAATGTTACAGCCGTGGAAAAGTACGATAGGTACCATATTATCCAACTACACACTAAGGAAGCGAACTTTGTAGTATTTGCTCCGTAACCGGGTTCTTTCGGCAATCGATAGGAAACACAATAAGAGTGAAATGGTTGGTAGGCATGCCATATTTCAACTACCTACAGACTGTTGAAACGCAACAAAAGTTTATAGGCAAAATAATATTGTGTGCCTATGTGGTGATGCTTCCCAAAACCTTAAGAAGGCATTTGTAATTTTGACCTACAATTATTGCGGTAATTTTCTTAGCAAATGTTAGCCAACTCGCTGATCCCTTATTGAACTAGACACTCAAAAGAGTCGTTTAAAAAAAGAATGACTCAAAATTTAATTTAAGAACAGCCTAATAGAGCCAGAAGGGTTCCGAAAGGTGGTCAAAATTCAATTAATGTTTTGTGGTGCAGTCATATCAAAAGAAATGTATATGAATGACGACAGTCCTACAAAGCTACATTGTCGTACATTCTATCATTTAGCAAAACATCGATAAACTAGCAGCTACAGTAAGATCACCTCGAGTAAACAAAACCTTAACAACGCAACCGTACAATTTTAAAACGTATGAAGAACGAAATGTGGATTACATTCATAGTTTAACGACTTTTAAATCTTGTGTTAGTATACAAAACAATGGATTACGTACTTGAAAGAACTAACAATACAACAGCTGTTCACACTGGTACGCTACGGTAATGCAGCCTGACGCATTCGGCAAAACAACAGAAATACGTAAATGGTAAAACTCTCAGGCTTTCCGATAGAAAATGAGCAAAGCATTTTGGACAATAAATTGACAAGAAAATTCTTTGCAAAAACCAAGAGAACTTAAGTTGGTAAGTTTGAAGACGTTGGTAATTACTAATTAAGTAGACATTATTGACTACAGATTGATTTATAACTACAGTGTAAACCTAAACACCCCTTTCATACACCTCCTAAAAGTACCTCCTATAGTATTAAAAATAGGCAGTAACTGCTAAATGATGCCGGATTTCTTAATCTTGTGGTATCTAAGCTAATAATTTAACGATTAATTGTATAAATGTATAAATATATTTTATATTAATAATGCTCTTTTAAAAGTGATTGCCATTCGCATTAAATACGAGTTTATGACTAATCAAGGTTCCTCGAGTTTGATTTTCATTGTCCGTGGAATCGCCGACCGTTGCTCAATGCTAGTAATGCTACCGAATTGTCAGAATTAAAGTTTTGCAAGCTCTAACGATATTGTGTTTAATGTCATTTCGTTTTGGGAATTACGTTTTACACACCTAAAACATGGTAGGAACAGAGACAGACCAAAAAGGAGTTGGCAGGACGACTTCGACACGGCAAAGGGACCTACCTACTTTAATATAAGTAGCTGGTATTATGTACATGCTGCATAGGTGCATACGCATAGTAACTTGTTTGCAGGGGGGATCACTTATACGTATCTCTGCAGCTTACTGTATATCTCTCGCATATACAACACACTTCACTATTGACAAATCAATACGAACGCATTATCGAATATCGGACATTATACTGCGCAGTCATTAGAAAATGGAACAGTTTCCACGTAACAGTGACGTGTCAGTACGGCATGTACCAACAACACTGACTATAGATATACCTTACATCTTGGTAATAAGGTTTACGGATGGTAACATTGTGGACGATGGTAACAACAACATAAATTAGCCCATTTATAGACATTATGTGAATAGCAGTAAGGTTCACGAACTGGGGTTGCGATGGCAGTATGGGTCGATTGGCGTGACGTGGTAGGTTATTATTGGGGCTGAATTTTAACATCGAGGACAGCTTTCCATTTATTATGCGTGCTAATTACTTGCTAAGAAAATTATTAACCTTTTCTACGCCATGTCAAACACAAAAGTTGTCACTCAGACGCCGCGTCACCGAAGTGTCAAAACAGAAATTGAACTTCATGTATATGCACGTAGGTCTATGTTGCTCTGTGGTCTGTGACCGATTAATCCGTCTTTGGCGTTGGACCTGTGGTGCGGATATATCGGTCATTGGCGTCCAAAGGTTAACAGTGAAAGAACTCTTTTGAATTAAAATTAGATAAGAAACAAAACGCACATTAGTCGTTTAAGTTAAGGTAAGAGGAAAGTGATATATACCTACCATAAATGGTGATGAATACCATCGTCCACCCTATTCATTGTAAAGTAGGAAGCCTCAAAGCCTTATTGCAAATATAACTACATGCACCTTGTAAAACAAAGTTCCCCGCCGCGTCTGTCGGTGTATATGTATGTTCGCGATGAACTCAAAAACTGCTGAACGGATTTCAATGCGGTTTTCACTTATCAACAGAGTAATTCTTGAGGAATAAGTGTATAATTTGTTAAGGTTTTGTGTAACCCGTGCGAAGCCAGGGCGGGTCGCTAGTATATATATTCACGGATGGCCAGTAAAAAGTTTCGCTGTTAAACTCATTCTGTAACGCAGACCGACCACGTTGGAACTTTTCTATCCTAACCTGATTTACAAATAAGGGTACAGAGGCGCTCTCATTAATTCAGTGGAAAACGTAACACATAGTTAAAGTTTTGTAGCTGGCTTGTTTATTTCTTAATCCCTGCAAGTGCTCGGACAAACTAACTTTGTACTAAAATTATTTCGGCGTCTTCTTTTACAGAAAGGCTTCTCGTCTTTTTTGCAATGGTTTTGTAACAGCAATCTTGTGTTAATCCGCACAATATGGAAGTGTAAACATCGTGTTCCTTTGAATAATTTTACGGTTTAGACTCACTTGTTTTCAGTCACTCGCGCGACATGTTAGTGCTTGAGAAAGGAGACCTAGGCTCTCCGAAATGTAAAATTATTCAATGTTAGTATGTCTCACAACAGCTTAAATTCAAGTATCGTGTTTCTTACCTGAATCATCATCATGCCCCGTATTCAACTGCAGCGACAGCGCCCTCAACTGCTTATAAACCTGCACCGCCTCCTTCCTCAGCCACCCATCATCATCATCGTCGTCTGGCTCAGTTTCCATCTCAGCATGTAGGGATCTGGCTGATTCCGTGACATCTGTGGCGTCTGGGGTGCCGATCCTCTCGGCTAATGTGTCGTGCGAGCGTTGGAGGCGCTCGAGCTCTTTGAGGGTGTTGTGGTAGAGGTGTTCCTGGGGGAAACAGTTGGGTTAGTAGAAGTTTAACATTGAGACTCAAACCATAAGCTGGAATGATCAAAACTGCGATAAAAGGACTTTGAAGGTATTATCCCTACATGATATCGAACAACAGTAGAAATTGTTAAAAGTAAACATGTGTTGATTAATTATAAATGGCTGGGAGACCGAGCTTTGTTTAGCAAACATATGAAAACTCAAAAATGGGCGTATTCCCAGAGATAAGACCTAGATCGATTTTTCGCCCCTGAAAACCCCCCTAATATAGCAATTTTCGTCGTAATCGTATAATCGATCTTATTTTTAGAGCCATGGCTCTTATGAGCGTGTCACATATTAGCAGGTGACTGCATTACGTATAAGTGCTGAATTTCCTTTTTTTTTCATATAAAATATTACCAATCTAAATAAAAGATATTTAGTAAAAATCAATCAAGGTAAAGCAAAGATTGCGAGTTACAATTTGAAGAATGATAAACCAAATTCCGGTCAAGGCAACGCTCAAGTTTCAGCTCCCAACCAATCAGATAACGAACTGCATAACATCTATTAACCACAATTTCAGAACAGATTTTAAATTAAAAAGGACCTTATTACAATGGAAACAAAATTGCCTTTAAAATAGCATGAGAAAGACAGTTTTAGAGTAAAGTAAGGCATAATGACGTCATTGCTTAATGTACTGTAATGTTGTAGATGAGGTTTTAATTGCAAAAATATGGTTCTAGCGTTTTTGTTCTGTTTCTTAGATAAGCAAACATCAAGGTATATAGAGAAAAAATATAATCATTATTTTTTGTAAATTATAGTGAAAGAGAAAGTAGTAAATATAGGAAAGTTTTTTAATAATATAGAGCACATAAAACTCAACGAAGAATAAAAGAATATCAGTATAAAGCTTAAAGATGATTACTGATATTGTTTTATAAAGGCAAACACTATAATGTAAATGTTAGTTAATTACAGTTACAAACGTAGATTGTATTTATGTATTTGAAAGGTGCCATATGATGATCGTAATGCTCATCAGAACTGTGACGTTGCGGTTTTTAATAAGAATGAGCGTCCTTGACATTACAATTATGAAATATCTAGACAGCCAAATACAAAATGCAATTTCAAAATATGTGTCACAAAACATGTCATTATGAAATTGAAGAGCGATTTTTATTCAAACGCCAAAGTTTTCAAAGATGATCTCAATACAGTACATCACGATAAACAGTCATTGTATAATAAACTGTGCTTATTGGTTTCGTAATATCCTCACTAAATCAACAGTATCTTATCAGATCTCGTCTGACAGTTCGAGCGTGGCTGTCCGTGGCTGGATCTCGAGATAAACGTTATGTTATCAGATCATACGCTATACAAATGTCAACAATTTGCAACGTATATGCTTGTATTCTAATTTCTTAATCAACGCCATGGTCACAAATAATAAATCATAATGGTTAATTAATTTCATAAATATAATCAGCACGAGGTACTTCTAAATCGCCTTCCAAAGTTTTATTCGAAAAATCTTTTATCACGGTGTTCCTATGGCATCCTCCTGTGTCCATCATCAGATCAGTTCGATGGTACCGTAATATCGCATTGTTACCCAACTTACATATTTATATTGTTAGGTTTCAGCTCAATCGAATTGGGAAATGGGTCTAATTTAACTTGCAAGATTTGATCCGAACATGCTTGCAAGATTTGACAAAACATTGCAAGCTAATAAAAGCTTGTAAAAAGCGATACCTGTTCTTTGAGTTGCCTCTCGAGAGCCACGATCCTGTCGTGGGCTTCTTCTAACTGCTGCATGAGATTTTCCTTGTCCTGCAAGGACCCCGTCAGTCTCCGCTCCAGGTCGGCCTTCTTGTCGCTCACCAGAGCCAGCTCTGCTTTGAGGGATGACAGGCTGTGTACGTGGTCCTGTTGAGAAGGACAAACTTAGAATTGTCATGGTAACTCTTACTATCCTGCACATTTTTACTATATCCGCCAATAGACAAACGGGTTACCATCTCCAACGCATAATGAGGTGACGAAGTTATGGTTGCAAGGTGGGTCCGGTCATAAGCTGATCGTTTAGTGATATCCCGTCCTCATATTTACAGGAAGCGTTAAACACGACTCTGCCCTTCGTGGTAAGTAGATTGCTTTATTAACTCAATAAAATATCTTTATAATCTAATACTGGATCGTAATTTAAGAAACTTAGCTCCATTTAATAGTACTTATCTCTACACTGTGATCTGAGTTTTAAAATCTAGTGAAGCTTGAAGAATGCTATTTTAGAATTGGGATGAGATAGGAAAGACGTTCCCCGTGGTGGGAAAATATCCACCCGAGAAGAAGTTTCGAGAGCAAATTTGTTGCGCATCAGAGAATAAAACTAAAATATCGGAAGTTGTCAGCAGATAAATATATTATACAGTTTGTGTGATTAAGTTTTGTTTTTAGAACAGTTAAAACAATAAAGTGGAAGGAACATGACCAAACATGGCATTGACGATATAACCTATACCGAGGATACTTTGTAGTGCTGGTATTTGCTTAGGCTTTGATTTGGTTATTTTTTCTTGCTCACCTGCAGACTTGTCTTCCTCATGGAACACTGATCCTTCAGACCCTCCAACTGTGCCATCAACTGCGCCTCCGTTGCAGAAGATTCCTTCAGCTGTGCGGTCAGCCGTGAGTTCTGCGCCGTCAGATCCGCAATAAGGCTGGCTTTCTCTTCATCGCGCTGTTAAAATGAGATAGAATTACAATTTAATATTTTGTCATAATAATATTCAGTCTTTTTACGTCTAACAAACACAGGCCCATCACTATCGTTATTTCTACCTCTTTTCGGCCAATGCTAACTATATGCTTCTGTCTTGTAAAAGCAAAAGTGAACACTAAAATTTTATTTTTAATGTCCTAGATTTCCAGTAATTCTACTTTGAACTTGCAACAGTCTTCTAAAATATCTATGTAGATAAGAAAACACGAACGACCTAACTAAAAATAACAATAATGTACAAATTTGAATAACCAATCAATATTAACAGGTTCAATCGACGAAAGTTCAAAGCCAAGGCTGCCTTAAAATAAAAGTTTGGCGGTGACTCGTGATCATTAAAATTTTACGCTTCATGTCTATAAAAATCACCATATGCCATCAAGGCATCATAAACTTACATAATATAATGCATATGCTGACGGTATTCGTAACTGCACATAATAAAATTCTTAATTGTTACTTGGTTTCCTGGTTAATGGAACACTTAGTGAAACATTTAACGCACTGGTTAACTTTAAATAAGGTGTTAACGGCTACGAATGCAAAGGTAAACTTAACTAAATCATACCTACTACTGACTGTAGCTAATTTATATGACGCTCAATTTGAGATGTACCTCAAGGTAACATCCTCGGTCCTAATAAAAAGAACTATTATAAAATAATAGCCGGCGAAAACTGCCGGAATATCCCATTCAGCTTCCGTAAATGTTTCTAATTACCCAATTTAAGATAGAGTAGGCTGTTTAAAGATTTCTAATAACAGCCCTTGGTTTCAAAACATGGTTTATGCAAGTCCATCCGAGATCCGAACCTTAAAATCTTGATCTAAACATCAAGCGTGGTTAATCGTATTAATGGGTGTAACTAATTTTACGTTATCCGCCAGGGGAATGTAGCTTTAAAGTTCTTGTTGATAATGTTGATTTTGCTTTGAGTTTGTTTTGCGAAAGAGTTTTTTAACAAGACAGTCTGAAGGACGTCGCAAGCCGTGACGGGTTGCGACATTGTCGGCACAAGATATAGACGAATTGCATAATGAGGTAAACAAATATTGTCAACGTGATAGCTTTAATTGGGATCAGGTTTGTTTTGTTGACATACATCATTAGGGTACTTGAGGCCACGCTTTGAATCATAGTCGTAGTGATAGTGACATGAGCTAATACACTTATAATCAATGAATTCAAACCAGAAAATACTGAGTTTAAGCCTGACAGCGCGTCTAAAATGCAGATCACTATAGACGGACAATAGGTCTTGATCATGATTTATGTGAAACAATCCAACGACTCCATAAAATCCGTCAAAATTTAGAGCAGAAATAGAGATTACAGAGCATCTTCAAAATAAAATAGTGCAACAGAAAATAGTAGATATTAAATAAAATGGAACAACAAAAAAATCCATACTAAATTGTTGCCGTTTGCATTTTACATCAAAAATGTGACAGTTACGTAGGAAGTGGCGCACTCAATAATTTTCTACAATTTCTAGTCGGACTATAAAAATACTTCTCCTGAGAAGTAGGAACTCTCCCTTTTTCAAAAGTAAATTGAAGCAACCGAATCTTCAACAACCAATCATAGTCCAACACAAAGAGTAAAGTAATAATATATGTCCAACATTCAAAAAGGTCCCAATTCAATACCGTCAAATCTCTGTCGCTCATAGTTTAAAACAAATACCGGTAGCTGTAATGATTAAGGATGTATTTACGGACGGAAAACAAATGTTCTGGCATCCTCTGTTGATTGTTGACTAGGGACAGTACGGCTGTTTCGACATCCAACTTGACAATTTAATAATGTTCATGCTACTCAGCAATCAATGTTGACTGAGAAGATTGTCACAGAAATATGGCAACATCTAATGCTGCAATTTAAAGTAAATAGTGGACATTGTAATAGAAGCTTAGTAGATAACCTGTTAAAACCCAATTAATAATCAACAAATATTTTACCTATGACATTCCAAATACTGACACATTTATGTAATGAGTGATTGACTTAGAAACCATTCTGTTTCTACACTTTAGAGTCTAAAGTTTAAACAAACGTGGAAATCGGTAGGTAGACAAAGTAAGTCCAAACGATTTAATTGCCACTTAATTGGTCACTGCTAATCGAAACAAACATAAAATACCTATTAAGCATTCCATTATAATTCCCAATAGTGCTGTTAGATCCAGCACGTCCATTATAAGCTAATTTATGGGTGTGTAACATTGACTGTGTGTTTTGGGGACGAATACGTGGAAATTACGCAATTTGAGTTATGAGGCTTGCCCTTGACTGAAACTGTATGTCACCTTGCGTGGAAAATGTCCGCGGTACGTCATAAATATTAGGTCATACACGCATTTCCATTTTGAAGCCTGGCAAATATACCTAAGTAAAGTAGGTACCTATTCAGTGATTGTACCTATTATCAATCGGAACAAATAATTTGGATGTTCAATTGAATGAATTGATGTGTGGCGAATGTTCAATTTAGAATTTTCCAACGTGTTTTTTATCAAAATTTTCTTTTTATTCATCATTATCATCATCATCTCAGCCATAAGACGTCCACTGCTGAACATAGGCTTCCCCGTTTTTTGGGGGGTGAATGCCATAATCGCCACGCTTGACAGGCGGGTTGGCGATCGCAGTCGAGTACACCGAATTTGAGGGACGCTGCTGCCCGTCCACCGGTGGTCTTGGACGTGGTTTAAGGACATACCCGGGTCCGGGTTTTATTTTTAATTTATGTATTTTATGATATTAGGTATTACTAAGAAATATATAGTCATCTTAGAAATTCTTGGTCTTCCTCTACCTCTTTTGCCATCAACTTTTCCCTCAATAATGTTTTTAGTAACGCATATTAGTGTTCCTTAACTTCAAACTCGGGTAAATCCATTCGACCCTCTCAGCAAATATCTACCCTATTACCTTTTCTTAATACCAAAATCGCATAATTTGACAGATGGATTTACCCGAGTTTGAAGTTAAGCGACTCATTTGGTGTTCCTGTAGATTCTCCTTTTGATTGTCAATACGACTTCCTTTCTGTTTGTCATTCTGTCTAATACTATTTTATAATATATACAGCCTTGTGTGCTGATAATTTGATAAAACGAGACTTTCATTCATCGAAACTCATTGTCCGAAACGTGTAACAAACAAGTTTGGCTTCAGCAACCCCCTCAACTGCTACAAATCGGATTACCTACAATCGCCGAAATGTTAATTACCTGGAAAAGTGGACATTTGAAGGGTTTCTCCAAGAATCTACTTTTATATTATTGTAATCCCTTTCTAGAATCTTTGTTAACATTCGAACCCTTGATGTGAATAGCCTTCTAATAAGATTTCCTATCTATAAGTAGATTTTAGAGGTCGCTGGACTTCGATTACGATGAGCTTTGTTATTTTTGAATTATTGTCTTAATAAATGTTTGTAATTTCAAACTTGTGACTCAAAGTATTTTAAATATTGAAAGTTTAATAGAAGCTTGTAAAATAAGTTTTTGTTGAAAACCTAATTTGTTTAAACCATAGATACAAACTATGGATGAGCGCATGCATATGAATTGCCCGTTGCGATCTTCATGTCAGCAAAAAAGCGCCATCTGTTACACACTGCGTACAACTACGTGAGCTCGACTCTCGCGATAACTTTGTACGGGCGTACAAGGCTTGTTAAGTTTATTCGCGGTTTATATCAGAAGAGCGTCGATTAAGTTTATGGTTAATCAAAATTATTTGTTGTATTTGTTGGCGTTGTTTGATATCCGTGTCGTCGACACTGACGCTCCTTCTTACCTCTCAAGACCCGTGACATCTGTACTAAAATCAGCTGAAGACGAAAAACAGAGAAAATATTCCACGGCCTGTGAAATGCGACATGCAACTTTCACACCACTTGTAACATCTGTTGACAGCGTCTATGCACCCCAAATGTCCTCCGTTATAAAACATATGGCAGAAACCATATCTCAACGTTGGAACCGATCTCTAAGTACTGTACTGGGCTGGCTGAGATGCAGGATCAGTAACGCCGTTATACGTGCCACCACCATGTGCATCCGAGGCACACGCCACCGGTTTAAGTCCCCCGCCTGGTGGCTTGGGTTCGACGACGGTGCCGCCCTTCCACACATCGACTGAAACCCCTTTTCTACCCTACCTACATATGTCTTAACCTAACCCTTTGCCTATGTATTACTTATGATTCTCGTAATAAATGCTTTAGTTAACATATTTATTGTATTAAAATGGGCGAACTTATCCTTATAAGTTTCCGTTCTTCTACGTTATTTCGTGATGTCATTATCGTCTCAGGTGGCAATGCAATATTTTAAACATTCGCGCAGTGCGGTGTGCCGCCCTGTGTAAGCCGGCTCTGTCAAGGTCGACAAGTTGGCCGAGCTACTAGCTACAGCAGTACAGTTCGATAAGTACCTCCCGAGCTTTCGCGAGTAAAATGCGGCGAACAACTATTTCTGTTAGTTTCTTGCTTGCAAAACAGGTAGAGTAAAAAAGAAGGAAACAGCAATACAAACTAACTATTTTGGCTCAGTGATCCAAAGAGAATCTTGGCCTCCGAAACGAGAGCGTGCCACCTGTCCACAAATATGATGCAAAAATATAAGTAGGTAATGGAAAGTATTAAATACAGCGATGTGAATTAATCGGTGTTTGAAAATGCGCGCTTTGTTTCTAGCGCTCACCTGTTAATTTTTTTTGAGTTTTACCTACAGTTAATTAAAAACTTTAACCTGACAAGAATTAATATACTAGGTACCTAAGTCAACGAATAAAACAATAACAAATACTTGATCTTGTTATTTCGAATGTTTTTAATAATTATGTAAAAGAAACGGGAACAAACTCTGTAAGACAGACAATAGGTACTTTAATTTCGGTAATTATATCCGGTAGGTAATCAACTAATCATATTTAAGTAAATTTACCTATACAAATCACGCAGTATGCATTTCTACTTCATAATAACTTCCAAAGAGAAATGACGTCCTTACAAGGTTAATGCATTAGCGCTATGACGTACGAGCGAACATTAGTTGCTCGTGAGAATGAAATAAAATTATCGTTTAAAATTGGTTTTAAGCAATAAATAAACCTAATTGGAAATTACTTACCGATGATATGAGATCCCATTTTTTTTCTTATACTTCCTATAATGGTTTTTGCACCCTTTTACAACGCAATAAGGCATTTTTGTGTTATGCTGCGTGACAACTTTCTACTGCGCAATTCGCCACACGACTGAGCGCCGGGGTGTGATAAATGCAAATATCACACCCATGTAGCGGCCCCCTTTTTAGTGCTCGTTAGCCGCGTCCTTACGAAGTAATATATATGTCCATGGTTTAAACACGTTGACTATAGGTACTTTACGCCCGCTAATATTGGTCATGTCAAAACGAAGGGCAAGTCAAATCAAAAGGAATTAATGTAATGACTCTAATGAGACAAAAAGAGGGTTTTACTTCCCTCCAGCAACTAATGACTTTCCTCTATCCACTTTCTGGCTCCATCATCAGCTAGATGATACCGATATATTGCCATCTGGATTATAACTACTAGCAACGTTTCATATCTATAATACAACTATAAATACAGTTTAAAATTTACATGCAAGATTTAATGAAATTGTTAGTTCGTTACTCGGTTACGAGTACAAATGCAGTTATAGCAAATACGTTTTGTAACACATTTACCCCTTTGAGTAGTATTTTCATTATGAAACTCCTACCTAACCAAAACTGGACTGGTGTTCGTGGACTTCGCTAAGGCATACGACAGCATAGACAGGGACTCTTTATACGCCATACTGAGGAACTTCAACATCCCGAACAAGTTAGTCACCATGGTTGAGGCGGTAACGAGGGCCAGTAATATGAAGGTACGGGTGCAGGGCGATCTGACGGATGCTTTTTCAGTGGACACGGGGCTAAAACAGGGCGATGCCCTATCACCAATGCTTTTCAATTTAGTGCTGGAGTATGTCCTCAGGAAAGTTCTAGATTTGGATGCTGGACTAGAGCTAAACGGAAAGCATATGGTGGTGGGGTATGCAGATGACCTGGCTCTATTGGGTAGTTGTAGAGAAGGGGTCCAGGTGGCGACTAAGACCCTTGAGACTGAAGCTCTGAAAGTAGGCCTACGTATTAACCACGATAAAACTGAGTATCTCCACATGCGACGTTATAAAACCGGTCGAGGCAAACCTGCAGATCTACATGTCGGAGATACTGTGTTCAAAGGGGTGGCCAAATTCAAATACCTAGGTTGTACAATCAACGACAACAATACCCGTGACGAAGAAATCGACATTCGCATTCAGAATGCCTTGCGATGCGGCGCAGCTCTGCATAAAGTCTTGGTGTCCAGGCTTCTCAGCAGAAAAACTAAGATCCGAATTTACAAGACCGTGATACGACCTATTTTAACATACGGATGTGAAGCCTGGACACTAACTCTGAAGGAGGAAAATAAGCTGTTGGTGGCCGAAAGGAAGATTCTCCGCAAAATCCTCGGCCCAACGCAGAGACCCGATGGCAGCTGGAGAATCCGAAAGAACGCCGAAGTTGAAGAACTAGCTGCTGAACCAAACATCATTGGTGTGACAAAGGCGCAAAGGCTTCGGTGGCTCGGCCATCTTCAGCGAATGGAAGGTGATCGGGCGGTGAAAAGAGCGTTTGAGGGAAAACCGATAGGACGCCGCCCGGTTGGTCGACCTAGGTATCGATGGGCGGATGTGGTGGACGCTGATCTGCGCGAGCTCCGGGTTGAGAACTGGCGAGACACGGCACAAGACCGGGATCAGTGGCGAGCAGTCGTGTTGGAGGCCAAGACACACTTTGGGTCGCTGCGCCAGAGGAGTAAGTAAGTAAGTACCTAACCAAAACATATAACCTCGTTTTTTAATATTGTCCGAAGCCGACAATGCCTGGCCTTGGCTCGGTTCGCGCGATATGGCCGGGCCATGATGCTAATCACATTTGGCTTTTTGTCGATGCAAGGGCCAAGGATAGAGGTAAGTACATTGTTTTAGCAGGTTTCGGGCTAATTAGGGTTTATTGTAGTCTGGTCTTTGTTTAGAATCTGTCAATTGGACGACTATAATTACCGCTAAAAGAGTAAATTCACTTTTAAAATTCGTCAATCGTCGTCTGTTTATTTAGTCATTTTATTTTATTTAGTATTAATTATCTCACTGGGTCACCCGCCTCCGAGGAATCAAAATATCACAGCTTTCTTGTGGACTAGGTTGAAAACAAACGATTTATGCCGAGTTTCCGCGTATAACTAGTAGTTGCTGTATTAACTACTGTACCTACAGTCAGCAGCAAAAGTTGCTAAGCGGGCCAGGTGTTCAAAATGATCGTGCCGCGACTTTATTGTTAAGAGAACGCTCTTAGCCTGTCAAGGTAATTTTGAACACCTCGCCCGTTTAGCAACTTCAGTTGCTGACTGTACCCACACTTTCAGGATTATGTTTACGAATTGTCAGTTAACCGTGTGGATGGTATCTTTCCACTATAACATACACTCGTTTATGGACCTATTATGTATGTATTTCATAATGGCTGATACCTAAGTCATTTAATATCGGACGTAAAGTCTGCACTGTAACAAAGTGCAACGTCCAGACGTAACAATATTACAACCTATGAATAATATAAAATCGCGTGTATAAAATCAGTCTGCATCTAAGCAATAGTATAGTGGTATTACCGTCTAGGGTTAGACTGAGTGAATCATATAAAGATAGAAATCATAGATACTACTTACATATAAAGTTTGCACCAAATGCATCTTGCAATCAAGAATTGTGGTTTACGTTGCAAAAGCAGATGCAAAAAAGGAGAGAAGGGAACGCATGAAAATGGAGGCTTCGTAAATGTGTTTTACCTAATCTTGATTTATTTAAAATTATCGTAGTTATTTTGCTAGATGATGTCCATTATTATTTTGTTTTATTTACTGACTAAATCATGAACGTAAATGTTCGGATTCCTAACGTATACGATACAATGATTGAGAAATTTCTGTTATTAATACGAGTAAGTCCATTTTTAGGGTTCCGTACCCAAAGGGTAAAACGGGACCCTATTACTAAGACTTCGCTGTCCGTCCGTCCGTCCGTCTGTCACCAGGCTGTATCTCACGAACCGTGATAGCTAGACAGTTGAAATTTTCACAGATGATGTATTTCTGTTGCCGCTATAACAACAAATACTAAAACAGAATAAAATAAAGATGTAAATGGGGCTCCCATACAACAAACGTGATTTTTGACCAAAGTTAAGCAACGTCGGGAGTGGTACTTGGATGGGTGACCGTTTTTTTTTTTGCTTTTTTTTTGTTTTTTTTTTTTGCATTATGGTACGGAACCCTTCGTGCGCGAGTCCGACTCGCACTTGCCCGGTTTTGAATATCAAATACTTATAAATGCGCTGTTCCTTTGATTACTTTTGTCTAACGAAGAATGAACACATGATCCAAAGGTTTTTCTTAATACAGACTGATACCTGTTGAAAACCACTTACTGGAATGGGTCTATGAAATTTGAAATTCTACGCTACTACTTACTGAGTAAAAATATTACTTACTCTGACTAATTTAATAAATAACCGCGCAATATTCGTAATATACCGGAAGTTAACACTTAAATTCTAAAATAACTTCATTCCCATCCCAATTCGTTATGATTTTAAGCCCTAAATATATTACGATAAGATTGACTTCACATTACATTCATTCTCCTGTTACCTCTTTAGTTGCAGACGATTTTTGTCTAAGAAAGTTTCAACCGTAAAGTAAAACCGAATCAATTTCTTCGACCTATGACCCCACTATTATTGCGTTAAACAGCCGCACGTAATAAGAGTATCACAAAAAACTGGAAGAATTCGCTTTTTAGTTACAGTCAGCATGGTGTTCTCTATATAGGAATGAAAGACTTAAAGGTTTGGTTTTGACAGCGTTTGCGCTTTAATTTTTTGTAGGTAAGAAACGTTATTCTTGTGCACTTTTGTACTAGTTATAAACGAGGCAGAACAGAGATCGGTATTATGTACAGAAACACCATTGGAGCTTGTTCAAGCAGGAAATCTACTAATCCATGACGGACCAAAGAAGCACAGTAGATTTTTGCACAATCGTAGTATGTAAGATACATATAACAGATGCCGAATGGTACTTAGATAACCCATCTGCCAAGTTGTATCCTACGATATCTACGAGTATATAAGCCAGCTTCCAGAAAAAAACTTCTCTTAATAATTAGTTATATATGTATTAGGATTAGGTTCACATATGTTATGTAAGTGAAAGTTAAGAACATTGGAAGAACATGTAGATACTCCCTAGTCCCAAATCGGCGCCTAATTTGAGTAATGTAAAGTCACAACCAGAAATTAAGCTTCAGAATCTTTAACTTTAGAGTACAGAAAGCGTATTTTCGGTCTATGCATGACCCTGACCCGGCTGCTGTAGGTACCTGATGTAAAATTGATAAACTTCGCAGCAATATTCCTGTTATGTATGGTTACCTATACATACGTAGGTAGATGTGCATATTCTTGCAACAGTCAGTCAAAACAAATCTGTAAGCCGAACGAACGGAGGATGGGACCGAATCGGTCATTATTTCGAAGCAGTTAAGAGCGCTCTTACAAGAAAAGTCAAAATAATGCAAAATTGATGATATTACTCGATGAAATTCAGGACTTTACGCTCATTATTAGAAACAATGAGTACGTATTCCACTAAAAGCGTCTTCTTATCTTTAGGAATATCGTTTTACATATTAGAAAAAGGACTTATTAAATTTGTACTGTACCTGTTTGACAGAAGTGTCCCTTGAGCCGATCTTGGTGGTGAGCTCCCGAATGTCATTCTGCAGTTCCAGTATGCGCGCCTCATATTCGCCCTGTGTCGTGTCCAGCCGACGTCTCAGCAGGTGCTTCTCTTGCTCCAACTCCTGTGAAAGAAAATATATGGTTAATATTATATCAAGCGAGATATGATTACCTTGGCCCGTGGGGTCCTAATGCTACAACTTTTTAAAGAGCTATCAAAAAGACTAATCGACGTCACTGGTGACCGAAGAGCTGGCAGCTTTCTCCCATAACGTGATATAGCGGGGAAATGCCGCCAGCGATATATTTTAATTTTATTTAGCGAGATTAATTATTATTTTTTCAGTGGCATAGATTAAAAGAAATTTAATAAAATGCGTTTGTGATGCATGTTTAGACTGATTTGGACAAGGCTCTATAACATATTTGGCATTGACTATAATCTTAAAAAAAAATTAGTGTTTTCTATTATTTTTAATGTGCTAATTGATGTGCTGCTTAACTGTTTGATCTTTTATTGAATGCATTAGCCATTTACATTGTATGGATAATATGGGTATTACATAAAAAGTGATGAATTGTCCTTGCTTTCGAGTGTAATATTATGCATAGATGTAAGTAAATTGAGGTAGATATGGTACCAGGCGCACGATCGTGAGCCATTAAATATAGGTTCCGTAACCTATATTTAGTTAGTCGTATGGGTGACGCCAACCTGTCAAGTTGTTAAAATCGTTGGATTAAATTTTAGTTTTGTCAACTATGAACGTCACCCGTCTACATAAATAAAAGGTCATTGATATTTACATACATAACATTTTGCTTTGCCCCAGCAAAAAAGCAAAGACAATCGTTAGAAATCACCGCATATCAATGCCACATTGTGACATTGTCACCAATGCCAACATTAATGACATTCCCGAACACCATAACTAGAACCTTTTCCACCATAGACAATAGCCGGGAAATGTACAAAGAAGTTACTTCCTCTGCCGGTGCCGGTTTTTTGCTGGCAATCAATTGACGATTTGATCTGATGAGCATTTGTTTTGCGAGGAAAACTAATTAAATTAAAGTTCGCTTAGCGACTGAGGCTGTTTAATGCAGTCTCATCATTGCCAAGCAACAAATTTAACGTAAGACTACAGACTGACTATAAATCAATGGCGGTGAAAAGATTAATCTTTGATAAAGCTGTTTAAAAAGAAGCGCTTTTTCACGTAAAAATGACCTATCTTCGCAAGTTTCAGATATTGGTTTTAACTATTAAAAACATTGGGAATTATTGACGGAAAATATTACAAAGAAACTCTAAATGCCCTCAGAAATAACAATTTAGACACTGTAAACACAGTTGTAGCGATGCTACATAATTTCCTATACCAAACAGGTACTTTCTCATACAATGTGACCTGTACAACATTAGTGTCGCATTTTGGACAAAATAACATACACCAGAGTATGACACTTATGTAAAACTATAATGTACCTTCTCAGCTGTAGGTTGATTAGCATATCCTGCCTCCTGGTTAACTGGTTTCGAAGAAACAAGTCTAAAGAGTATGCCACTTGAACGGAACTTGTCACCCAGATTGCGCGGAGGTTGTTGAACCAAACCTGGCTTCATGCATATCAAAATGATCCTCCTGGTTTACCCTAACTGCTCAAATAGGTCACATCCTAATTTAATTAGTATTTTAGAATCATTTTCGGAATTTTTATGAAACATAAATAGTGATTATGAAGGTGTCAAAAGGTTGAAATTTTTGACAGGAGAACTGTCAGAGAGTAGACTATGCGTTTAGTTACCGCATCGGAAAGAAGGTATTCTGAATGAAACAAGGTAGAAAACGTACGATAAAAATATAATTATTAGTAATTATTATTAACCACTTAAAGTATTACAAGTATTAATGAGCATTGATATTTTTTCGAGAATCATTCGATTTAAAAAAGATTTAAGTTGGTTTGACGTTTAATGTGTTGATGTGAACCGAAACGCAACGTGTCCGGGAGGAGATGATTTCGAACTGTCACTTCACTTGGGGGGTTGGAATTGGCTCGCTAGCATTGATATCGCTCCTAATCATGTAAAGGTTGAAATAAACCATTTTCGTCTCCTTCCGCCGCCTGGCTCGGCCGGGGAGAGATTGGGATGTTAAGTTGCGCGTATCGCCGAGTGTGTGTTGTGCGCGAAAAGTGCACAAGCTACCGCGTGCGTTCCACGTCATCGGCGAGCGCAAGCATGGCCGATGGCCGTGTTTCCCCGAGCGTCGTTGCGCGCCCTCGCCTTCGTTGAGCGTCATGTTGGCGCCACCATCAAGCCGTAGGGCACGGCTTTGACCCGCGAGCCGTGTGTCGGACAGCCTTGCCGCGGTCCGACGACCCCAAGGTCTCATCGCGCGGATCCTTCTTGCGGAACTTCCGAGCGCCGCGGGTTGTTCTCGCCCGGGCTTGCCAAAGCCGGAGCTTGAGGAACGCCCGCCGCCCACCATCAGCGATCCGCCTGCTGCGTTAAATACCAGCGGGCCTGTGGATGATAGCTACGTTCGGTACCCGTGAGTGCACTAGACTTTTATCCCAGGTTTCGGCCAAAACTCCGCGTCTCGTCCGTCTCGCGATCGTAGATTAAGGTTTACTATAGTGTCACCCCATAACCGCCGACAGTTTAGAGAAACCGATTGTATTTTGAGCAGCGCCCGCCCTAAAGCGGAGTGCATTGTGAGTAGTTAGCGAAATGTATTAAATTGCATGTTATATATTTGGTTTTATCTTTTCAATATCCTACCAAGTTCCCATTAACCAGGTTAGAATAACAAGAGGACCCTTGTACTCCAATAGTCCAATGTTTTACTGCGGATCTTATCCGAGGCATCACTCCCATTAATTATTTAAACATTTTAAAAACCCTATTATTTCTTATACACAACAACATCATTTTTCATTCACGACAATGGCGCCCGAACAAAGCTTAAATTCAATATATAGCCTGGTTACTGTGAGCTTGGGAGAGTGATAACATAAATTTATAAAATTTTTGTCATTTAAAAAAACTTAATATTTAAAAAATTGAGTGAAATCATTTGTTTTAAAAATATAATATTAATTAATTTGTGAGTTTACTTGTGACAGGGTAGCAAATTCATCAATTATTACAATTATTATTAGGCTACACTATGACTAATTAGCATAGCGCTCAGCCACATATTATTTTTTCACCATGCTCCATTTGAGAGGTAGGTAATTTATTTTAACACTTCCTGTATAAAGTGAAGTGTTACCAATTTATTATACTTTATTACATACCCTGACACAAGCAAACCATTTTTTTTCTACCGACATGCCGGACGGGGAAGGAGAGGAATTTTATGAAGTAGGAGGGGGGGGATACCTTATCTACTCACCCCTACCCATGCCTAATGCCTCATTGTTTAATACGCGACCATGGGGTGCCGCGTTAGACACCCACCCGCCCGACCCACCCATTTCAAAAGTATTAAAATATTTATTCATTTCTATTTCTCAAACCAACTCAAACTTTTCATTCCGGTGACTTAGTATGATAGACGAGACACTCTAAATTTCTTTGTTTTTGACTTATTCGGTTCTAAATAGAACTACTTTATAGAACTTAAATGTTCATATTATTTGTTTTGGTTTTTTTTTTTTGAAACTTGAAGAAATTGGTCTTAGAATCAACCTCAATTTCGGCTATCTTAGCATAGCATTTTTTAAAGTTCTGCTGAAACATGCACCATTTGTATACGCTAAAGGTAGGGACATGTTGTTGAACGGCATGCTGCATTCCATTTGGAGTAGTATTCCTGATTCGTCACATAACCTCCGAATTTCCGACTGCTAGAGCAAACCGCTTTGTAGTTAAGGTAATCTGAAAAAAATCAGTTACCATTTAATTTTAAAGCATTGGTTCAGTGACATTATGCTCAATATTATACTTTACAAGGTGTATTTTCAAGTTAGTAACTTATTTTTTTATTTGGGTGAACTTAGGTAACAACCCATTTTTTTTGAGTACGCGTACCTCCTTGACTCACTTGGTCAAGATTTTTTTTCAAGCGTTTCTAGGGAAACCAAATTTTTTTGTGACTACACACCCTAAGGGTCCAGGGTGATGTAATTATATTAGATATAATTCACTGACTTAGACATGAAAAAGAAAACCAAGTTTTTTTTTCACTTAGTGTAAGCCCACTGGCTACACATTGGGATTTGACTTGAGTGTGAGCTACAAGTTAGCCTCCACTATTGTATTGGATAATCTGTAGATATAAATTAGCAACTAGTTCCCACATTATATTAAGGTACTAGTAAGTTAATTTTGTACTCATAGGCATGTACATAGTAGGGCATGCCATATTAAAACTTAATTCTTAATATTGCATTATGTATATAACTACATGTAATATACTAATTAATTAGAATAAATTAGCCTAATCAAAGATAACTAATATTTTTGTTAGCATTAAAAGATATCAATTAGCCTCAAAATGAGAGTTAGCTCATTATTAACTATAGCGACTACATTATACAACTTAAGACTATTTCAAAGGAAATCTAGGTTATATTTTTTAGTTGAGTAGCAGAAACCACAGTGTGGTGGCCACACGCTGTGATTTCTAATGTCAAACGACAATAAATATGGAGCGCATGTATATGTCCGCATGTATAGTTAACGTCCTACTGGACCAGATGATTTTTTGGGAAAAGATTTTTTTTTCTCCGGTTACCCCGGCTGCCTCGGTTAACCGGTGCTTAACCTCTTTGCCGAGAGAGGGGATATTGTAGCGATGCTACATAATTTCCTATACCAAACAGGTACTTTCTCATACAATGTGACCTGTACAACATTAGTGTCGCATTTTGGACAAAATAACATACACCAGAGTATGACACTTATGTAAAACTATAATGTACCTTCTCAGCTGTAGGTTGATTAGCATATCCTGCCTCCTGGTTAACTGGTTTCGAAGAAACAAGTCTAAAGAGTATGCCACTTGAACGGAACTTGTCACCCAGATTGCGCGGAGGTTGTTGAACCAAACCTGGCTTCATGCATATCAAAATGATCCTCCTGGTTTACCCTAACTGCTCAAATAGGTCACATCCTAATTTAATTAGTATTTTAGAATCATTTTCGGAATTTTTATGAAACATAAATAGTGATTATGAAGGTGTCAAAAGGTTGAAATTTTTGACAGGAGAACTGTCAGAGAGTAGACTATGCGTTTAGTTACCGCATCGGAAAGAAGGTATTCTGAATGAAACAAGGTAGAAAACGTACGATAAAAATATAATTATTAGTAATTATTATTAACCACTTAAAGTATTACAAGTATTAATGAGCATTGATATTTTTTCGAGAATCATTCGATTTAAAAAAGATTTAAGTTGGTTTGACGTTTAATGTGTTGATGTGAACCGAAACGCAACGTGTCCGGGAGGAGATGATTTCGAACTGTCACTTCACTTGGGGGGTTGGAATTGGCTCGCTAGCATTGATATCGCTCCTAATCATGTAAAGGTTGAAATAAACCATTTTCGTCTCCTTCCGCCGCCTGGCTCGGCCGGGGAGAGATTGGGATGTTAAGTTGCGCGTATCGCCGAGTGTGTGTTGTGCGCGAAAAGTGCACAAGCTACCGCGTGCGTTCCACGTCATCGGCGAGCGCAAGCATGGCCGATGGCCGTGTTTCCCCGAGCGTCGTTGCGCGCCCTCGCCTTCGTTGAGCGTCATGTTGGCGCCACCATCAAGCCGTAGGGCACGGCTTTGACCCGCGAGCCGTGTGTCGGACAGCCTTGCCGCGGTCCGACGACCCCAAGGTCTCATCGCGCGGATCCTTCTTGCGGAACTTCCGAGCGCCGCGGGTTGTTCTCGCCCGGGCTTGCCAAAGCCGGAGCTTGAGGAACGCCCGCCGCCCACCATCAGCGATCCGCCTGCTGCGTTAAATACCAGCGGGCCTGTGGATGATAGCTACGTTCGGTACCCGTGAGTGCACTAGACTTTTATCCCAGGTTTCGGCCAAAACTCCGCGTCTCGTCCGTCTCGCGATCGTAGATTAAGGTTTACTATAGTGTCACCCCATAACCGCCGACAGTTTAGAGAAACCGATTGTATTTTGAGCAGCGCCCGCCCTAAAGCGGAGTGCATTGTGAGTAGTTAGCGAAATGTATTAAATTGCATGTTATATATTTGGTTTTATCTTTTCAATATCCTACCAAGTTCCCATTAACCAGGTTAGAATAACAAGAGGACCCTTGTACTCCAATAGTCCAATGTTTTACTGCGGATCTTATCCGAGGCATCACTCCCATTAATTATTTAAACATTTTAAAAACCCTATTATTTCTTATACACAACAACATCATTTTTCATTCACGACACAGTTTAAACTCAATATATAACGTTGTCTGGAAGAGATTGCTCTTAAGTGATAAGTCCGCCTGTTGTTACTTCTATCCAAATGAATGAGTATATGAACTTTTAAACATCACCGTACCAATTTAGTACCTGTACGACTGGATAAATAATAGTACTAGGTACAGAAGACTCACTCTATAACAAAACGCGTCTGTTACGATCAGCCCAGATATGGCCGCTAGGTGGCGACAGCGCCACGCGCGGCTTATGGGTTTCCCCAAAATTGGGGTGGAACGGATGTACTTTTAGCTACCTGTAGCCAGGGGTCGGAAACCGGTATTTGCTCCATACAAAAATACCGGTATTATTACGTTCGTTTTCGTTCTTTGGTTTATTATTTCATTTTTAATGAGACAATCTAATAATACGAAGTTGTTACCTAAATACATGATTCAGCCTATCTAAGGAGCATAAAATAATTCAAAATATTGGGCAATTTCGGGGTTTTAAAAAAATACCGGTTCCGAGCCCTGCCTGTAGCAAAGCGACGAAATCGCGGAGTGAGCCACGCCTGCCTGTACTCGTAACGCTACCTTCACTTGGTATATTTCTAAAAACACACGTCAACGACATTCATCAAATCGCATAAAAAAGAAGAGAGACTTAATTTCCCAAAGCAATTACGTTAGAGCTGTTAGATTAGATCATTCGTTAGCAAGTAGCAGTTATAAATTACCGTATGCAATTACCTCACTTGAGACAAACTGATCGTGTGATTATAGATGCGCGAGCGCAGGGGCCAAATTCGACATGTGCAACTGTCAGATTTCGCATCCACGTCAAATCAACAGATGATTTTATTCCATACTAAGTGTTGATTCCATCAACGGTGGATAATATCATTTGGTACAACCAAAACTCACCTCTAAACTAAGGGTGGTTCGGTTTGGTTTGCTTGTCACCCTAACTGTGGATTGTTAATGTCAAATTTTGACATTGTTCGTATTCGAGAACTTATGATTTTTCCCACATCAACGGCAGATCAACACGATACGTCAAACGTCGCTTGTCGAATAGGGGCCCAGGCATTCGTAGTTTAAACATCTGGCCGCGTAGCCAAAATGCCAATCGCTTACGCTCCGTAGCGATCGAAACGCAACTGTCACTGTCACACTAATATGGAAGAGTGATAGAGAGACATAATGCTTTTCGTTGTCGAAGCGATAGCGATTGTAACCTTGGCTAGGCCGGCTGATCTTGATTTGACATTAATCGCAGTGCATCGGGTGCCTAGCCAAGATACCATTTGGTTACGCTGCGACAATAAAACGCTCTCTCTATCGCACTAATATATAAGAGGGATAGAGAAACAGAAAGCGCTTCGTTGTGATAGCGCAAACGATTGGCTTCTTGGCTACGCCTCTGGCCCTTATACTTAGTATTACCATGTATTACTACCTATAGTTGGTCAAGCAGATCTTGACAGTAGAAAAAGGCGGCAAATATGAAAAATGTAGGCGCGAAGGGTTATCGTCTCATAGAAAATTAGAATTTCGCGCCTTTTTCTACTGACAAGATTTGCTTGACCGTCTATAATAAGTAAGTTGGTAAGTTTATTACACAAAACATTGTAGACAGGTTACTTTAGTAAAGTAAATATGTAGCTACCAAGTCAAGCCGCGAACTGATTTCTTTGAGGGATGTCTTCGAGCTAACCTCATAAAACTTATTTGTTATTATTACGCTTATTAGGCGAGCGCGAAATGCACTGCAAGTACTGGTAAATCGAAATCAAATCAAAATTAGATCCTAGAAATTCGAATGCTGCTCAAGGCGAGTCGGGAGTCAAGATCTAATCCGATACACATAGACAAGATTATTGATGGTGTTTTCTATGATACTGCACTGATTGCTGAACCTAATACCTACAGACTTCGTTCTTAAGGCGTTTTGCTTGTGACTATTCCTGGTTTAAATAGCGAATTTAATTGAATGTTACGTAACTTGCCTAAGTTTCTATTAAATAACTAAAACTTATTTTTAATATTGTCTTTTAATACCGCGATAGTTACTCATGAAATAAGACTATGTAAAGGGCCAATAGAAGGTTCTAGGGTTAGCCAACTAACTTAGAATTAACCGTTCATACAGGATTAAACTGTACTGTTAACTCCGAGTTAGTTTCCTAACCCTGGAACACGCAAGTGGCCCTATTAAGCGAATTACATCGCGTATGCGTATTTTAAATTCATTATACGCGATACAATTCATTTAAGTACATAGTTTTATTTCACAAAATTTTAAATAATATTAAAAATGATGTACAAATAAGAACAGAAATTTACAAACTTATAACTAGGTAAATATAAAAATTAAGGGTATTACCTACATGCTATTAGGCCATAGGTACCCGGCTAAATGTACCTAGCACGCTGCTGGCGTTTCCCCTTTGCACGGCTAGCGAAATACGCTGGATTAAAAATGCGCCAGACCTTCACAAAATCATTTTACAGTGAAATTATTCTAACATCACATATTTGAGAGTTATGAATTCACCCTTATAGATATGATGCTAAGATCTACCGTTTAACTGATAGCCTTTAACACATATATATAAGGGTCAATGTGTAACTGTCCAATATGTGATGTCAGAATGATTTCACTGTAGTTTACAAAACATACCACGCACAGTGTAGAGTAAAAGATGTTAAAACGACTTACAAATACAATTGAAGGTAGTTCAGTAAACAGGTGGTTTCGATTCCAAACAAAAGAACATACTCGTATAATACCTACGTCATTGTCTATATTTGCCAACATTGCATTTGAGTAAACGTCTAACAAGGTTTAAAAGAACATTGTACTACTGCCGTATTCGAACTTCAAGATATTCACAAGAGACGACAAGTACTAGATCCATTCTTGATACGACGTTTAGATATCAACTAGTTCTCTTTTGCAGCGCAATTCGGGCAATCAATGTCACTTTTACGTTAGATAGAGTAAGATATCTATTAGATGTCAATTGGATCTCTAAGTCATATCTTGTGGAAATCGTTCAAGAGTATCTCCAGAATCGCGCAAATGTCAAATTTGACATGTTAGATCTTAAACATATCGTTCGTATCTTGGTGATGTCTAAAATATATCTAATAGATGTCTATTTCAAAATCCGAATCGGGCCCCTAGGAAATAGGTAAATGAGCATGTAAGTACATGTTGAATGTATCATGAGGTGTTTTGTTTTAAAATTGACAGAATTGCCTAAATAATGTCTGAAATATAATGCTAAGGAGCATACAAATATTAAAGATAGAATGGACATAGGTATCTACACATTGCTAGAACCCATCTAGAGACCACGTTTGATTTTCAATTTTTTTACACATTCTGTGTGAAGTGTGCTGTCAAGTGTAACGCACCTTGCACTATTTTATATGTTGGTCAAACCAATTTGTCAGTCAGTAAGAACCAGGAAAACTATACTCATCCTTTTCTTTTGGTTGCTAGTACTAGTGTAAGACACAGATAGTACGATTCTCTCTGTCTATGACAGAAATGAGACAGTCCTTTGACAAACTTTAGCATTCTGATGTCAAGTTTACAACACAACAATACTTTCAAATGTCCAACATCCGTCAATCAACGGGATACAATAATAACCCGAATAACAATAATATTATGACTTCAAATTCCTTGACACGTCAGTTCTCATCTCATCCCAAGTTGACATTTGAACAAAAAAGCGTATTGTTATGACTTATGAGTAAAAGCAACAGACAAGACTTGTGAAAACGCCCTAGTTTTTAACTTATCTGTCACTCTGCTAACCTCAAAGTAACCAATATAAGAAAGATCTCCTGCCACGCAGACTTATTACTGATGTGGAGGTCTAAGTATATTGGTTTCCAATGAGATTAGTTAGTTTCTGGTTCGGATCTTCACATAAGTTGATAATGCAAGAATGTAAGTGGGACGTCTCTCAAGCGTACGATGATAAGGCAAATTTCTAATTTTAAATTTTCTATTTTCTAATAGTTTTGTTAACCATTGTTCTTGTAATGATATTGTAAAGTAACGTGACTGTGTTATTTTGAATTATTTTCGTCTTTTGTTCATTATGGTTCACATGTTACAAGTTATAATATGTGCCTATTGCTTATTAGCTATACCGAGAAATTCTAAATCTCACAATTATTAATTAGCCTGCCCATTTTATCCTAAACTCCTAAGGTATTAAGTATAAAATATTGCACAAAAGAAAGAGGCCGCGCACCCGACAAGAGATACGTCGTTTAGTTTTAGGCTAAAAATCAAAGTATCAATAGATAGAGTAAAGATTTAAATTCATAATTATTTTTTATATTACATATTGTCCCACTATTGGGCAAAGGCCTCCCTCTTATTCTTCCACGTACCCCTATCCTCGGAAGTCTTCCACCAGTCTCTGTCAAAAGCGTCAAATTCTTATCTCATATTTTTTATTGTGTGTGTAAACTGTAAATCAAGCCATTTATGTAAATTACATTACAAGGCTAGTTTTTAAGTTAGCTATAGTATAGGTAGTTAGTAATTTTATCTGCTAATATTAAGAAAGAATAAATACAAAGACGCAGAAGCCAATGACATTTTCAGTTTCCTTTCATTTGTTTGGGTCCAGACAGACAGACAGCATAGGTCAGGTAGAATAGTGAAAGTGCTCGCGATAGTTCGGTGCCCATGTGCGGTGCACATTATCATATACGAGTAAGTAACTGCGAGCAGGGACGAACTGTGTGAAACAGTGGAAACTTGGTTTGGCGACCGGTCTGGCCTAGTGAGTGACCCTGCCTGTGAAGCCGATGGTCCGGGGTTAGAATCCCGGTAAGGGCATTTATTTTATTTGTGTGTTTTGAATGGAAATCCGTGGTCTCTGCCTACCCCTCCGGGAAATAGGCGTGATTATATGTATGTATGTATGTATGTATGATTTCGCCCATCGTATAAGTGGTCGAACTATTTAAATTCAAAATCTTCCATCGATCGATATTCTGCCCCACGTTGGGCGCCAGTGTGAAGGGGCAGATGGAGGGCCTCACCGGGATGATGGTAAATCAAAAGCAGGTACCAGGACGACGATGGTACTTATTTATTTAAATAAAAAGGCACCTGTAACAATACAGGTTACGTGTTAACAGATATGTATAAAAACACTTTCGTAATTCACTTAGAAGGTTAGAAATCAAATAAATTACAATACCTATGTGCCTTGGTGATGATGTAGATATATATCTGGAAGGTGTGCAGGGCCACAAAACGAGCACTATACTGTACTGCACGCACTTATGTATTACCTTTACGTTTCACTAATAAAAATCAGTTCACATTCACTCACACTGACGACCGGTCTGGCCTAGTGGGTAGTGACCCTGCCTGCGAAGCCGATGGTCCTGGGTTCGAATCCCAGTAAGGGCATTTATTTGTATGATGATACATGTAGATATTTGTTCCTGAGTCATGGGTGTTTTCTACGTATTTAAGTATTTGTATATTATATATATCGTTGTCTGAGTACCCACAAGCCTTCTTGAGCTTACTGTGGGACTTAGTCAATCTGTGTAAGAATGTCCTATAATATTTATTTATATTTATTATTATTTATTACACTTTAACGGTCGTGTTAAGAAACTTGGGAAGTACAGTCTGTTAGATTAAAATATGATGTTTATCGATCGGAGTATGTGATCGAACTGACAATAAAAATCATTGAATGGAATTTGGAATAGATATTTGAATTTGAAAAGGGAATTTAGAATTTGTATGGTGCCAGAAATAGTATGAACGTTGATAGTGTAACGTTTCGTTATACGCACCGTTACAATAAGGACATATTAGCTGAGTGAGTTGGTCTCTGAGTTTTTTTTTATGTATGGATCGTGGAAATCTTATCTTATCTAGAGCAACATAATACACTCTGAACCATCCCAGAATGATATACCTAACTACGTGTATATATGTATTTGCATAAACATATAACATTTTGCCCTCCATTAAACTAATCATTGCATTTTAGTTCAGCAACTATTTTAAACGGCTTTAGAGTATTTATTTATTTTATGTATTCAACTTTACTTACACACGTAAACAGTATTACACCAAAGCACATGTGTGGCATACCTACATAAGGCTTGCTCGATAATAGAAAATTTGACTTACGAGTTTCGTTTCGTTCGTATAAACGATTGACCTAAAATTAAAAAAAAAAAACGAGTTATAAAGCCTGACCAGTAATGTATGATCATTGTCAAGAGGGCGTTTTTATTCTCATGTATAGGGTGACAATTCAGTATAGTATGAAAAAAATAGTTCCAGTGAAAATCCGCAACATGACGCGTGATAATATATTTCTGGTCAGGCTTTACAATTGCATGAATTTTTAAAACGTGATCCGACGGCGACAGTCGTGCACCACCCAAGTCCGTGCCTGCGCGCATTAGGCGCAATCGTGACAGACTCTTGCGCATCGCATTGCGCGCATCCTAATCGATCATGTGCGCTCGTCTGTACACAGTATAAATATTAAGTCGAAGCCAAGAGAACAACCGTCAACAGAAAATTTAAAACGAACGAATATGACAGTTCTTTAAACGAAAAGTGATGTGTGATAATTTCCAAGTTTTGACTAGCAATCTTTTGTAAAAAATTGTTATCTTTGGTATGCCAATATTTCTACAAAACAACTAATTATTATGATGTAGAATCCAAAAAATATACAAATTTTAGTGAAAAAATAAAACACGATTAACTTCACAATAATTATTACGCGCGTGTCATGCAAAAATAGCCATCAGACAAATACGTACGTCGCTGGTCAGCACGTATCAATATACTGTATTCAATATTTATTTTGTGCCTGGGCTCCGTAATTACGTACCCTAATGTCTACTAACATTTTAAGGACTTTTTGATGTGACGCTCGAGGACAAGTGATAGCCATAATGACAGGTTGATAGCTGGCATCTATGCACATTATTTGGATTGTGTAATACATAATGGACTTTAGTAAAAACATAGATATGATCAACACTGGTTTCAAATGTACGCTTGATAATTTTTTATTCATAATACATCATCATCATATCAGCCCTTTATCACCCACTGCTGAGCATAGGCCTCTCTTCTAGTACGCCACTAACAAATAATATAATAAATACGCAAAATACGCGTAGTAATATTTTATTGTATACTAGCAACTTGCCCCGGCTACGCACGGGTCACAATTATACACCTTCCCCAAGAATCACCCTATTGATATAGGTGAAAACCGCATAAAAATCCGTTCAATAAATAGTTATTGAGTTTATAGCGAACATACAGACAGACGCTGCGGGGGACTTTGTTTAATAAGGTGTAGTGACGAGAAACAAAAAATGATTGTTTTTAATATTCGATTTATTTATGAAGAAATAAAAAATATGTGTATTACATAGAAGAAAAGTCTGCAACAACAGGTAAAAACTAAAAACATGGATGTTGCTGAATTTGTTTCTACATATATAGGTACATATTTATAACTCATATAAAAAATACAAATAGGGCATAGAAGTGGACGTGAAATTACCACGAGAAACTACTTCTATAAGTACACTATGCACTAATGAGCAATAAGTTGAATAGTAGAGCCAGCTAAACGATAAACTTTAGACATATTACAACCATGACAAAGACTGATATACGACAGACACATTAGATATGCACCGTAGAAACGCGCTAGAAAGTTGCACCAATGTTGAATCGAAAGCAATTGCAGTAGCATCCGAGGTATTACACTATTACCATGTAATCTCTTCACAGCATGCACGGCGCAGTTTGTTTACATTTATTTATTTGTGTAAAGAAAATTTGGACTACTTTTTTCTTTATCAGAATTATTTATTGTAACCGAAAAAGAAAGAGATAATTTTACATAGGTCGACTATGTCCCAAAGTAAGACTCTTATCACTACACCTTTATTTTTTTATATCTAATATAAAACAAAGTCCCCGCCGCGTCTGTCTGTTCGAGTGTTTGTATATATTCGCGATAAACTCAAAAACTACTTAACGGATTTTCATCCGGATTCGCGGGAACGACAGGGTTCAGTGGAGGAAAGGAGGCCTTTGCCCACCAGTGGGACACTAAACTAGGCTAACGAAAAAAAACTAAAATGTAAATATTTCATACACAGTCATAATCACAACTATGTCTCCAAACAACAATGAGATTACAAAACAAGCTGATGAAACTCACTAAGTCACAATAAATGTGACTGCAACCTGAGGATGACACCCAAAACGGTGTTCCGACAATATGACATAATGGGGCATATTGTTTTGTAATACGGTCACGAATTACGAACCTAGTTAACGAAATATATCTTGTAAACAAATCTTTGAGACTGCATTATGTCTGTCATTTTAACAATCTGCAAAATATTACTTGAATTGTATACCTACACGTAATCAGATGTCATGTTCTGACATTTTCATAGATAATGAGGTGAAAACCAAAGAGAATTAAATCACTACGTTTTAGTGAAAACTCAAAGCAAGTATAGTAGGTATTGTTATTGTTGCTCTGAGGGTGACAAGAACAATACAAACTTTAACCTTTTCGACGCCGTGTCAAACTGTCAAACACAAAAGCAGTCACTCGGACGCCACGTCACCGAAGTATCAAAATTGAAATTGAACTTTATGCATGTGCACGTAAGTCTATGTTGCTCTGTGGTCTGTGACCGATTAATCCGTCTTTGGCGTTGGACCTGCGGTGCGGATATATCTGCCATTGGCGTCCAAAAGTTTAAAATTACAACTCATTGACATTATTTAATTTTTTTCACGCTCCCACAAAATGTAAATGGTTATAAGACCCGGATGTGAGTGATATCAAAACAAGATCAGTATTACAATCGTTTGCCATAATACTAATTATCTCTTCGGGGTTTGTGTGTTTTGAACAACTTACAGCAACAACTGGCCATCCAATCCACCCATAGATAAACTTAATATGATATGTTTTCAATAAGTATTATTGAAGTTGAATCAAAGAGGAAGAAGGGAAAACCAAGTAGAGCGTACATGAACTAAATAAAGGAAAAGATCAACGTCGTGTCGTAGCAGGCTGTCAAAGAGAAGGCAGATGACCGCCAAACACGGAAATTGCTCCACTGACAAGAGTCATAGTCATACTCTTAAATATATGATGATGATTACATATTATTGTTTAACAGTGTTATTGACTTTTGTAAACCGGTAGCATGCACGAAAAAGTGTCACGTTGTGGACAGATCTCCAATTTTTCATCAATGTTTTCTCATGACGTTATCACGCAAAATTATCGTCCGTATACCGACTTTACAGACAACCATATTTTTTAACAGACATTTATTCCTCCTGTTACTTCACACTACGCTGACTGCAACACAGGACACGTCACCAGTGTCACCACCACCCATTAATCTTCATAGCGGTTTACCTGTTATCGCAGAAACGCAACATTGATATACAGTACGATTGACTCCGCCATGTTCGATGTCACAATTAGACCTTATTGTAAATACATAAAGTCTATAAAAGATCAATAAATCGCGTTGCTTTATGTACCAGCCATACAGTTAAATGATTGTGAATCTTATTGCAAAGGAGTAAGGTCTACGATAGGTAAGTTGATTCGTAGTTGTCAATTCGCTACGCAACTCGTTTTGCATAGAGCCAGGACAGGAAGACAAATCTGACGGGTCCTGCGCCGGTTTCCTTTCATTTCCCCTTGACCAAATTATTTGTAAAAAAACCGGGCAAGTGCGAGTCGGACTCGCGCACGAAGGGTTCCGTACCATAAAGCAAAAAAAAAACGGAAAAATGCAAAAAGAAAACGGTCACCCATCCAAGTACTGACCACGCCCGACGTTGCTTAACTTTGGTCAAAAATCACGTTTGCTGTATGGGAGCCCCACTTAAATCTTTATTTTATTCTGTTTTTAATATTTGTTGTTATAGCGGCAACAGAAATACATCATCTGTGAAAATTTCAACTGTCTAGCTATCACGGTTCGTGAGATACAGCCTGGTGACAGACAGACGGACAGACGGACGGACGGACGGACGGACGGACGGACGGACGGACAGCGAAGTCTTAGTAATAGGGTCCCGTTTTACCCTTTGGGTACGGAACCCTAAAAACAAGGTAAAAAATAAGTATTCAAAATGCAATTTTTTTGTCAGCCTTTAAATTTTGGCTGTTTCTTGGAGTTATTCAATCATGAGATATTTTTATCACTCTTACAAATTCGAGCGATAAAAATAACTACCTACATTTCGATTTTCCCGGTAGGCCCTTGTTAACAAACCGCCTTGATGCA
This sequence comes from Cydia fagiglandana, assembly GCF_963556715.1. Taxonomy (NCBI): domain Eukaryota; kingdom Metazoa; phylum Arthropoda; class Insecta; order Lepidoptera; family Tortricidae; genus Cydia; species Cydia fagiglandana. The sequence goes on along the minus strand of NC_085951.1, from coordinate 2,425,424 downwards.
TCGTCATATTTTATTGTCTGTGAAAAAATAGTTTAAGGGACAGTAAGTATGTATGTATAATCTATGGTTTACTAGAGGCGCTAGTGCTGCACTCTGGCGGCAGAACATTGCAGTAATACCCCCTATTAATAATCACACTTTTGTAAAAACACTCGCACATCAAGCATCATCGGCCAAAAAAACAATTGAAAATAAAATCTAATCCAATTAGTTAAGTATGTCATAGTTATTAGTCGTGGGTAAAATAATGTCAAACTCGAAACAATTGTCTGTGATCATGGTGCTTTCGTTGAGGCAACAATGTCACGTTCTGGTGCTCTTCATATTAGTTTAATTGCATCTTAAAATTAAGGCCGAGATAAAGATTTTATCTTGTCGATATAATAATGCTTGGAGGTTTAAATCAAAAGAAAATAGCGAGTGACGGATGCATTCGCGAATGTAATTTAGGAAGATACGATAGTACCGAACCGCAGATGTTACCGCATAATATAATAAGTGGGCAGGTTAGGCAAGTAGAAAATATTGAAAAACTACAATAAAGCTGGCGACACTTATATTTTCTTTACTAAGTAACGTACACAGTGTAACTTGTTAACGGCTTCAAGATACTCGTAGCATCATTTAGTTTTCCAATGTCGGCTTTGTGTTTTTTTGGATATCGTTGCATTCGATCTTCGGTTTAAAATTTGTCAAATGTTTCCATCCAAAGTAATTAGCCGTACAAAAACGCTCTTATACCGAGTTTTTCGCTACCTCGTCTGCCTCAGCCCACGCCCCAAAGGTCGCACGCCCCGCTTGAGCAACGTTTTCCGCAAAAAGCGCGCATTGTCGCATTTCGCCATGCGCAGGATTCAATTCCAACTTACATTCCGATACCAATATGATAGTTATCATTTCACTCGTACTATGTATTTGGCGCGTATGATAACAAAATGACATCATCGATATTAAACTTTCGTGAGACATATTTTAAACTGTTTAGACGACAACGGTCATTTGAATTTTTAGTCGCTATTGGCGACATGTTTCGGGCCCTGGGTCATTCCTCAGGCCCCCGTTTCCCCCGAAGGGCCCGAAACATGTCGCCAATAGCGACTAAAAATTGTAAAAGTCGTCTAAACAGTATCATTTTGATATCGGAATGTAATTCGAATTAAGCTATAGGAGTTTGTTTTGTGCCGGTGAGAATGATTAGGCACTAAATCGTAAAGAGACGAAGAAACGAACTGTTTCAATAGCTGTTACATGGTGTGATATTAAAACAATCTTCTTCTTTGCCTGTCCCTCTTCCCAGTTTACCTGGGGTCGGGTCTCCTTGTATGTCTGCGCCAGAGTGCTCTGTACGGTTACCATCAGTTTGTCACTGACATAAACGCCGTCGAGAACGTAATTTACTTTCTATACATCCCGTTTGCACTAATACGCGAGTGCGAGCGAGATGTATAGAAAGTAAATTACGTTCTCGACGGCGTTTATGTCAGTGACAAACTGATGGTAACCGTACTGTTCTGGCTTGTCTGCGTACTCAGTTTCTCCTGCCGGATCTCTTTCTGCATGTATGACCACCAGGTGTTGGGTGGTCTTCCCCTTCCTCGAGATTGGTTGGGTATATTTAGGGCCTTTTTAACAGAATGGTCATCGTAACGTGATACCAGCGCAATCGACTTTCCTTTACTTTTTCAACTATAAGTGCTACCTTCCCCTAATAAGTTCATTTCTGACCCTGTCCAGTCGAGTCACTTCTCCCGCCCATCTGAGCATTTTCATCTCGCTTGTGTGGAGTTTTTGTTCGTGTACTTTCTTATAGGTCCAGCACTCTGCTCCGTATGTCATGGCTGGTCGAACAACCGTCTCACCCAAGACAGTAATTTTGCCACTTTAAAATTTCTTCTAAGCTTAATCGATAATCATTATTGAATGTAGACTACCATAGCGTAAAGTATGACCTGAGTTTTTTAATACTTTATCCACATCATTCGAAGCGAGAGGATAATCTCTTGGGATAAATAGGCAGGTTTAATTAGTGTGACAAAAGAATTTTCCTAATTAGTTACGTTCAGTATTAGCTAATAATTATGTCTAACGAGTAACGAGCTCGTTTACATAAAGCCGACAAAACCTCGACAAAACGCTAACGACATATTGTTTATCAGCAATGTTACATTTCCCATGATTTTCTCACTTTCCACGAATCATTATGAGCGCGCGGAACAAAGAAATAATTAATGATCTCGGAACATTTCTAATGCGCGACTTATGAGGTTGCGTGTAAAGATTCCAAAAAGTATGGAAAGATAATCCCTGGGATGGTGAATCCCAAGAAAAAGTTTACGATTTGGATATAAATATCTTTCCGAGATTTTTTCAAGTGAAAAGCTTCGCGACGGCCTTGTCTTATAGCTATGCTTTTTAGGGTTTTTATAATAAATTGCAATAGGTAAATCATATTGTTTTGTATTGATTTTTGTACTAACATTTCTCTCCGACCATCAATATCATTTTTATTTATAGGGACCTACGTAGTATAGGAAAGGACTGAAATTTTACGCATGTATTAAGTGACATGTCTAGCTAGAGTGCCCAATCCCACATTTCATAGCATGAAACACGCTTTCACATATGAACATTATGAGTATTAAGTATAAAAATTAGCAATTCAATGCTACCGTGGCTTAGTTCGCGTTATACGTTAATTAATATAATTATACTTGAAATAAGCCTGTATGTTGTTAATTGTTATTATAAGGCGAGTGCAATGCCGAAAAGTTATAACTTCTTGCGTCATTATTTAAATAATTATCCTCTAGCGGCCCACCATACAAGGAAAATGGCAATCGAATTTGAATCAACGGTATTAGAAAATAAAGTTGAATTTGTTTTGTTTTAAAATCGAACGAAACAAAATAAAATAAACTCTATTCCATTTCATTAAGATTTAAATTTCATTGGAGGTAATTTGTACTAGTATTAGGACATTGAACCCCAAGAGGTTATATTAATGATTTAGGGTTCTGATGTATGGTGTGTGCTGATGAAAATTTTCTAAAATTTATAAAAGTCTTGTAGATACCTGTCTCATTTTATAAGGAAAAGAAATTCCCAAAACGAAAACTTCGTCTATTTCCTGTGATATTTTCTACACTTAAAAAAAAAGCATTGTACATGATACAGCTTGGAGACAGTCAGACAGAGAAACGGACAGATTGACAGCGGAGTCTTAGTAACAGGGTCCCGTTTGTTACCCTTTGTTTACGGAACCCTAAAAACATTACTTTCACTACTTGTCATTGTGAGTATATTATAATATGGGATAGATCGGAACCCTTTACTCATCACGATTCTGTTTTAGTTAATTAATATTTCAGTTACGTACTCGTATAGCCATAATTCACAGTTCTAGTTTACAAATTTGAAAAGCATTAAGTCAACTCAATTGCATTAACTCACTTAGAACTTTATGCAGTCGTGTTAAGGTTTTTAATAGAGTGACGTCTGTAGTAAATTAAAAGTTAATGTTTTAATTGCGCACGCTTCTGTATTGTTAGTTCTGTTAGTAAAGGGTCGAATAAAGAAGAGAATTATTCGGATAATATTTTATTCGTGATATGAAATGAAAGATCATGATCACGCGTGGTTCCACTAATTAGGAGATTATATATATATTAAAAGGAATCATTAAAAAATAAAAAGATTAGGTAAGTACCTACAAAAATAACTTTTACATTCCTACATACCTATAATTATACAGGATGGGCGAATAAACTAACTTTAAACATTTATTCATTTCAGTTTGGATATTATGGTCGTTCTTGTCTACGTGACAGCGTGATAAAACGGTATCCGTCTCTTTCTATCCCACGGTGTTAAACAGTGACAGTTATTTTATCACGTGGATAAAGATGGAAAAAGCTATCCATAATACGCCGGCAGATTTCTGATAACGATTAAATTGTGTCAATCACAATTGGACGTACAGCGACTGGACATTCGGGGAATTGGACGTAAAGGGATTGGACGTTTGGGGAATTGGACGTACACGGACTGGACATTCTGGGAAATGGACATTCGAGGCCACATTGAACGATAGAGTACGGAAAGAGAAGAGTCGTAGAATATAAGGAGACCCATATTCCGCGACTTTTCTTTCTGCACAGATTCTATGAATTTATTATTTATTGGAGCAAAATGCATAAGAATTCCTAGAAATATGTATGTTCATAACTCTAGTCTCTAAAGTAATTGTGGTTTATTACTTGCATGTCTGACAACTTTAATCGGTATATTATTTTTAATGATCCAAGCGTTTCACGACTTACTCTTAACGACACTTTAAAAACGTCTTAATGTTATCATTTGTAACCACAGCCATTACATTCTATCTTCTACTCTATGACTATCGTAATAAAGTTGAAATTTTATTAACAGATTATTAAACTTAAACGATATTGCTTAAAACTTAATAAGGCAAATTTGACTAAACATATGACTCTATTAGCAGGTAATTTGCGAAGGAAAATTAACTTTAAGTAATCACTTTCAAGGTCCTTTTTTTGCTTGCTTTAGCTGATATTAATGAGACCCGGAACAAAAGCAAGAGTTTCCGGCTGTCACATTACTGGTATTGTTGACAGGTTGCGCTTGACATTTTGTGTGTTTGTTTTCAAAATATTTCACACTATCGACCCGCCCCAGCTTCTCACGGGTAACAAATTATACACAAACTTTCCTTAAAAATCATCGATAAATCTCTATCGATAGGTGAAAACCGCATGAAAATACTGTGCGGACAGATACAAGCTCTTTTTTAACGCGCGTTGAAAAAGCTGTCGTGCGAATGGGGGCTTAGAGTCTTGCCCGAAGCGGTGAACTTTTCCTTTAGGTAATTTATAAATTAACCTCTTTTTAACCGACTTCCAAATCCCAAAGGAGGAGGTTATCAATTCGGTTGTATGTTTTTTATTTTTTTTATTTTTTTTATTTTTTATGTTTGTTACTCCATATCTCCGTCATTACTGGACCGATTTTGAAAATTATTTTTTTGATTGAATGTATATGCATACAGATTGGTCCCGTTTCTGTCAAAACCCAGTTCTGATGATGGGTTCCATGAGGAATTGAGGGAACTCCTCAAATCTTAAAGGCATACATATAGTGATTTTTGGGTTTTTATCATCAAATCAAGCATATACATCCAAAAGAGTGACATTTGATGAAGTGGAACTGCTGATGATGATCAGAACGGAACTCCTCAACGACGCATAGTTCACGGTTGGCGATTTGTCCTCTTCGTTATGTTTGTTAAGCAAGTTCAGTTTTTAATGCACATTTTTGTCAAGCTCGAGTTCTGATGATGGGATCCATGAGGAATCGAGAGAACTCCTCAAATCTTAAAGGCATGCGTATAGAGATTTTTGTATTTACATCAGAAAATTAAGCATTTTCATTAAAAACTGTCACATTTGATGAAGTGGAACTGCTGATGATGATCAGAACAGAACTCTTCAACGACGCATAGTTCACGTTTCGAGATTTTTCCTCTTCGTTATGTTTGTTAAGCAAGTTAAGTTTTTAATGCACATTTTTGTCAAGCTCGAGTTCTGATGATGGGATCCATAAGGAATCGAGGGAACTCCTCAAATATTAAAGGCATGCGTATAGAGATTTTTGTATTAACCTCAGAAAATTAAGCATTTTCATTAAAAACTGTCGCATTTGATGAAGTGGAACTGCTGATGATGATCAGAACAGAACTCTTCAACGACGCATAGTTCACGTTTGGTGATTTTTCCTCTTCGTTATGTTTGTTAAGCAAGTTAATTTTTTAAGCCACATTTTTGTCAAGCTCGAGTTCTGATGATGGGATCCATAAGGAATCGAGGGAACTCCTCAAATATTAAAGGCATACGCATAGATTTTTTTGTATTTTCATAATAAAATCAAGCATTTACATTAAAAACTGTCGCATTTGATGAAATGGAAATGCTGATGATGACCAGAATAGAACTCTTCAACAACGCATAGTACACATTTGGTGATTACGAATTTCGATTTTGACTTGGACTGGGTCCCGGACTCGGACCCAGAACCGGACTCATACCCGGATCCGGTTCGGACCCGGACCCGGACCTGGACTCGAACCCGGGCTCGGACCCGGACTCGGACCCGGACTCAGACCCGGACTCGGACCCGGACCTTGACCCGGAAAACCACTATGATACCTTAACTAAATAAACCACTATGATTACCTACCATAAAATGTGTAAGTATATAAGTATGATGATGCCAATCTTACTAGCCCCTCCCGCTTAAACCCCCGTACACCGCACCGCATGCGCCGTTAAGTGGGTTAGGTTAGGTTTGAACTGCGATCCTCACAGAACCGAACTGCTATCGGAGAAGTGGGTTAGGCAGTGCCGGATTTACCACTAGGCTGAGTAGGCTGTAGCCTAGGGCGGCAGATTTTAGGGGGCGGCAAATTTGGGTCAAAAATATATTTTATGTGCTGTTCAGATAGGGTAGACCAGAATTTATTCGTAAAATTTAAATAATAAGCATATTTTGTCAATTTTGCCGCCCTCTGTCATGTCAAGACCTTTTTGAAGTAGGGAACCCTAAAAATGTACCTACCATTTTCTCGAAAAAAATTAGCGCTCGCTGCGCTCGCGTTTTCGTTTCAGTACCTACGTTAAGTACGTTATTTGTGACCCATCTGACTACATTGTAAATTTGGGATGGTCGTCGATTCTTGTATCTTCGTGATATTATGGGTTCCGTTTTTTCCTTTTGAAGTACGGAACCCTAAAAATGTACCTACCTACTATTTTCTCGAAAAAAGTTTCGCGCTCGCTACATTTTATTGTGACCCATCTGACCATATAATTGAATGATAGCACAGAACCTAGTAGAACGCCAGCGGTAATGTCCACGCTATCGGAGCAGCTTCCGTCTGCTATACGGCTCATATGCGTCTACCGGATAAAAAGCTAGCAATCCATTTGTATAGCATAGTCTCTCGAGCAGACTCAATGCCAGACCCGACCGAACTCCTTAGTTATATCCAGCCTGACTGCCAATGCCTCACCTTGATTCTCAATGGCCAAAACCCAGCGGTACCCATCGGTCACCGATCAGATCAGGCAAATATAAAGAGTGTATCTAGAATGTGACATTAGTGACGTCACCTTATATGCATTTTAATATGGCTATGGTGTGTTGTACTATAAAATTAAACGCCTCTGTCAGGAAAGTACTTTAAAAAACCTATAAGCGAGGCGGATAGGGGCGGCAAAATCGGCATAGCCTACGGGCGGCAAATGTCTAAATCCGGCACTGGGGTTAGGTTAGGCTAGAACTACGACCCTTACAGAAGCGAAATGCCAGTAGAAAAGTGGGTGGTTTTACCTCCTTTTCTACATAGTGTACCATCTACAATAATCTTTCACCGGCCCCCATAGAAGTCGGTTTCTTTTTTCTTAAAAATTATTACTTATTATAATATTAGTTGGTAACAGTTATGTTTTCGGCACTTGCACAAAAGTAACTTTAACTAACTTAATATTAACGCATGCTTACATAAGTAAACTCTAAAAATAACATTATAAAACCATAAAAGTATAATTAGCAGTCAAAGTTTACGCGGCCGGCCATAGGAGGTATATTTGCGCAACAAAAAATAAAATAAAAAATATTACGATTTTACGACCATACTTACGTTTATACGAGTTCAACAGTTATGTCATAAAATTAAACATCTGATAAGTAAACAGATAAAAGACTTTGTAAGTGGAGGTCAATTAGTTTTTAATGAAATTGGCACTTAAATAAGATGCGCTAAATATATATTATAACAACAGAATTTCGTGATATACCTAACAAACAATAAAACCCCTTTATTTTTTTATACTTCTTATTTTTATTTCTCCTCAGGCGATTGACTTAAATATACAGTGTGGAAAGATAAGTCGGATTTAAGGTAGTTTCCCTCCAGGGCCCGACTTATCTTTCCACACTGTAGAGGTAGGTTTTTACGAATATAATGGTCGGTTACAGTTTTCAAGTAACACTTGCAGTAAAATAATTTAAATAATGTCATTATGGATTATTAAATAAATAAGACAAGGTTACTAATGACAAATAAATAATGACTTTAGAAACGCCCCTCAGGCTGTAATGTCTTACTTCTCTCGACAATAATTTAATTGTCAAACCGACTATTTCATTAGATCACACATAATGTCGAAAACAAATATCGTGACAATTACAAAAAGTCGTGTTGTAAATGACTCTAACCCTGATTACTGCACGATATCATTTAACTCTTCGACACGTCAACATAGTTGCCTCCCTGTCACACTTATGTACGAATTTACAAGTGCGACGAGGAAGCAATACGTCGAACGTGTTTCGCGGTAGGCCGCGCGCGGCTACAGCCCAATATCAACCTTCGTGCATTACGATAAGGTTCACGATAACGCGCACACAATAGGCTTGGCATTCAAAGGGTACTGCAGTGGGTCATAATGTCTTGTTCCCACGGATGGGCAGGTTGGTGACATGTTATGACATATGTGGATTATAGTGGCCGAGTTGTGCGCTACATTAGTGATGGGAGGTGTAATGGCTTATGGAATAAGGGCCACCCCACATTTGGCGTATTTCGAGCGTCGGCGTCTACAATTCTATGGCCGCTGCTCGACGCAACGTCGACGCAACTGCGCAGCGACGTCATTTTCCATAGCGCTGACCAGACGCCGACGCTTGAGGGACGCTAGACGTGGGGTGGCCCTTATGCCATTTAGGGTTCTTGCTAAATTGGAAATTCTATAGCGTAAGTATCGAATAGCGTAAAATATAACAACTTTATATATTATATTATGTTATATTCATAAATATGAACATCCAAAAGTATTTTCTATCCGACTTTTTTTTTAATTACCGTATAGTATAAAACATTGCCCTTAACATAACTTTGCCCACTGCGTCACAGTTCAGTAAAACCGAAATAACTTTAAAGTAATTACAAAAATTTTCAAGTTATTTCACTTTTACTGAACTGTGACGCGGTGGGCAAAGTTTTATACTTTTACGGTATGTATTAAAATTTACATTCAGTATAATGACATTTTAATACTTATGTTTCACCCTGTATAAAGTGATGGTGTATCCATACGTACCTAATCTTATGGACAAACAAGACTGCTAGGGATGGCTGCTAAATATGTCCTATCATTTATCACGACTTATATTTAGGTAACAAATTGTCAGTATTACTTCCCCTAAACGTCAGTAAAATTGAAAGTGCCCCAATAGCTTTCCGACTCCTTGGGAGACTATTATCGCGAAAATGTAAGTTTCGTCTAGTTGCTACTCTATCACTCGAATATGCTAGAGCGATAGAGACAAATAGAGAAGAAACGAAGCTAGTCGTAGAATACTTATAGCCCTTTTTACGCTACTTAAAACATTCTAAGTAACTAAAATTGTAGACTCTCAAATGTAGCATTAAGTTAAGAGAAAAGTTATAAGAGAACTTGAAGTAATAGGGAATATTACGCGAAACTCTGCGTAGGGGGCGCCACTACTACAATCCATCACAATCTAGGGGCCTACCGCGAAACGGGAAAAACGAAATTTTGTTATCTAACCTCTCTATCACTTGCACTTGCATATTCGAGCGATATTTTTATCGCTATATATATATATATATATATATATATTATAATATGAAAGAGGCAGATAACTATCGTTTTTCCCGTTTCCCGGTAGGCCCTTGTTAACAAACTGTTAACCGCCTTGATGCATCAATGTCACATTTTATTGTCTGTGAAAACTTGTCAAAAATAGTTTAAGGCACAGTATGTAATGGGTCAATACTAGCTACCCTGACAAATTGCCTCTATTCATTGCCATTCAACTCCCACCGAAATGATGTTACAAAACCAGACAGAAAGGGAAATCGGGTTAAATTTAATTTTATAACTGAACGTTTGTGCACTAACTCACATTCCAAAGCATACATCCTTCCCCTTAACAACTGAATACCAACTTTAAGTCTTTCCACTTTAGGTCTAAAATTTAGTTGAAGTGATGGATTTAGGATGTTTAGAATTGGTGTGTGCAATCACGGTTGTGGTCTGCGGTAGAGCTCAAGTGTTCAAGACCTGACTTCCATTTGGGTAATGTGACACATGTTCTGATATGTTGCCAGTTAGGCTAACCGTGTTGTCGTCTAGGAAACTAAATACAGTTAGAACGGGTGTCTCTAATAGTATAGTTGTTTCTTTGATACAAGTCTACATAAAGGCATTTGAGTATACTTCTTAGTGCATTCAAATTCAAATAATTTATTTCAGAACAAATCGCATTAATTAAGTCTCTTTAAGACGAAACGGGAGCTGAGCTAAAAGTCAATTTTGAGATTTCAAGCTGAATATACCCGTCGCTCTGACGGGGCGTAACCGCGGCGTGAGAGACTGTATTTGTATGTGTAATGCACGCACACAGACGCGTGCGGTGCGACCGTACTCGCGCTGGCGCGCACCTCACTGATTGCAATTTGCATTGCCACTTTTTGTTACTGCTACTACTAAGTAGGGTAATTCGCCAGTAACTGGCCACTTTTAATAACTGGCCGCCCTAAACTAAAAATGAATCCTATTCACCTATAAACAGAATTCATTTTAGTATAAGGTTTCAATAACTTCAATAACTGGCCACTTTATACTAAAATTAATTCTATTTATAGGTGAATATAATTCATTTTTGGTTTGGGGTGGCCACTGACGAATTACCCTATTGCGATTGAACTTTTTTACTTACCCGGCTTACGTTTACGGAACTCGATATCGAATAGGGTAATTCGCCAGTAACTGGCCGCCCTAAACTAAAAATGAATTCTATTCACCTCTATACAGAATTCATTTTAGTAGGTATGTATAAGGTTTCAATAACTGGCCACCTTATACGAGGGCTGCTACTTATGTATCCGGAAACACAAAAAATAACAAATATCTATAGTTATAAATGGTTTCATTGCCTTTGTATTTGTCCACCAAGATGAATGATGCACTTTTGCAAATGTAGAAACGACTTTTCATAGCACTTTTTCCATTCTGATCTTGGTATACAAGACGTGCATTTTGTAGGCAAGAACGGCTCTTTCGCGAGTTTTTCTTCTTTTTTTTAACCAAATGTTCATGTAATATCTTACAAATGCTCGTCATACTATTGCCATGAGATGCCTCTATCTTGCGATATATACTATAACCATCTTGCATTATAAGCTCGTTCACAGCATCTATATTTTGTGGGATAACAGCCGATTTTGAGCGTTTTTTTTTATTCGTCCTACCATAAATACCGTAATATACTACGACCACAATTTATTCACTAAAACATTGACCTTCGATGGAACTTACTCCCCAAAAGTCGAAAAAAGTCGATCCATGCACTATTTTTGAGTTTATCCACTCCGAACATCGTAAAAAAAACATCTGCACGAAAATTTTCACAAGTAAATCCGTTGATGGTGCAACAAAGATTTTTTTAAAATAATGCTACAATGTAAAACCAATTGATAAACATGTGAAACAAACTGTATTTTGCTTCCAAAGAGTTCCATTTTTATATGTTATAAATATATTTATCTACACACATATCATAAACTGTCTATGATGCCTTCAAAATTCGTAAATAATGTCCCACATTACGATAAACTATTTTGTTACAGCAAATTTCTTATCTGTGAAAATGTGGTAATAGCTTCATTACTATATCAAAATCGATTTGGTAATGCATTTCAAATTTCGAACATCTCTGAAAAAAAAGCAATTTGATTTGACCCCTATTCTAATATCAGTTGAGATGACGTTTTATTCGAAATCAAATGACAATTGCATACAATATTGACAAATCTCGCATGTAAGTTGGTATCGGACGATATGGTAATGGACCCCGACTCTAGTTTGTCTCTGAATTAAAAAAAAGCTACGGTTGCGTGACGTGCGTGAAAAAAGTTTTCATTTGCCGCCATTTGACGTACAGTTTATCTTTTAATTAGTTTATAAGTAAAAAATAATTTGTTTTGTTGTTTTTAAAGAACTATAACAAATGTTTCGTGTAAAATGTTCGATAAAGATGTTTCGGAGACGCCATCCCATATCCGCGAGTTCCGCCAGAGAGCAAAGTCGGCTGTAATATGAAGTTGGTGAATATATCATAGAAAGTTTATAATACGTGTGTAGATAAAGCAGTGTATGTAACTGTACATAATTAGGCATTAAAACACTCGTGTGATACTATTATGAAACTCATTTCATTCGTTTCATAAACCCACACTCGTATTTTAATGCCTTTCATTATGTAGCAGTCACATAAACTACTATTTTAATATAGTTCCAGTAAGTGGCCCATTCCGGATACATAAGTAGCAGCCCTCGTACTAAAATGAATTCTATTTATAGGTGAATAGAATTCATTTTTGGTTGGGCGTGGCCAGTTACTAATAGTGGCCTGTTACTGGCGAATTACCCTATTTATGTACTTAGTGGTTAATACTAGTATCAAGTAAGTATTTTTTTTTCAATAATGCTCAGAAACGAAGTATAGACATGACAAATATAAATATTAACGTCTTTGTAAGGCAGGATTGGACATTCTATAGAGTAAGAGTAAGTGTATGAAACAACCAATTCAGCTAGGACTAGGGAATGCTATCTAGATCGCGCAATTTCGATATCTCGCTAGATCTCGCACGTATTTTCGAAATTTAACCTAGTTGACAGGAAATCTCGATATATGCAATCTCGGTCGAGATCTCGATTAATATATTCGAGATCTCGAACAAGACTGAAAGTGAAATACTTTGTTTTAAGTAATATATGACCTTAGATTCATGTTGTTCGGGCAGTGCTATTATGTGTCCGGCCTTAGCTCTATTATTGTTACGCAGTTTCTAAGTAAAGGTAAATAGTGGTTTAACATCGATAGCATTTCATAGAAGTAAAGTAAAAATTAAAATTGATTTTATGTTAAATATTTAATTTGTTGTTGTTATTTTCAAAATATAACATGAGGTACCTTATATAAGTAGTATGTCGGCGGCATATCGTAAAATCGTAATCCTTGGCGTATCATGAAACGCCACCATTTCCTGATCTAATATTAACCCAGGCATATCACGATCTTCCTTATGAAAGAGACGGCAGATCCATCAGAGCAATGCATTCTTTGATATTCCTAGCTTCATAGCGGGCGCATTGTAAAATAATTGATCGAGAAATCATATAGGTACATATTTTCAATGATTTTGTAAATGACTACAGTTATGACTACGGTTATTAGAAACCAATTATAGTATGTTTAATATTCTTTCTAATGGTATGCATCACCAATTGATCAGTAAAATAGAACCCGAGAAATAATGATCAGTTGAGGTCGGTCGCCCGCCATTTACATGACGGAACAAAATTCATCATTACTTTGTTATATGTATAATATCATACATCAATAAAACGTATGTTTTTGGAAAGCTAATGAAATTTTTCGTATATTTTATAATAACATCAATTGCGGTAAAGTTATAATTTATTGAGTTAGACGCATGTTTTGTCAGTACTTATGTCATCCATGCACGGTAAAAAATCATATATTTTAAATATTTTGTAAATGACCACAGTCATGACTACGGTTATTATAAAACAATAATTGCACGTTTAATACTCTTTCAAACGACATCTCACACGAACCGATAGGTCCCATAGGACTAAAGACGTGAACAAATATCAATGCTGGTCGGCCGCCCACTTTTTCCTTCCTTTTCTTCGACACGTCCCCCCCCCTCCATAAAATAAAAACCGGTTTATTCATATTCTGGAGACCACGAGGAACACGTCCATACCAGTTTTAGGTATTTAGAAGAGATGTGGACGAAAATCGTGAAGGAGACGACTTTTGTTTAATTTGCCTATAGACTATAGGAATATCAGAATATCACACCTTGAGGTTTGCGCAAAATGGCTGGTGTTCGCTAGGCAGATCATGAAATGTCGGCGTTTCATTATATTCCTAGGAATATCTCGATACGCCCGATTTTACGATGTCTATATCTATGGAATTCTTAAAGATTATTGATTAAAATAACACATTTTTAGTTACTTTGTCAAATTCGATCTCGTCGAGATATTAATCTCGATCCCGAAAATCTGACGTCGAGATCTCGAAACACCCAATCTCGATTCGGATTTCTCGTGCGAGATCTCGAATCGCCAATCTTGGTGCGAGGTTGCATTCCCTAGCTAGGACCTTAAATTGCTCGACAATTACGGAGCGTGACTGTACCTAAAAATTTGGAAACCCATAAAATATTTTTGATTTTGATTTCTAATTTGAAATATTAGAATCAAAAAATTCTAAATAGATTGTACCTATGTAACTACAAAAATGTGTTCCCTCTCAACGCAAAACCCCTTGTGTCTTAGGAGGATCTAGATATTTTCACACAAGACGGTTTATCGATAACTTCTTACATCACTAGATTATCGACATTAAATGTCGACTATTGCCCATCACTTTTCTGGCTGTGTACGTATTTAGAAACTTGACTCCGCCCCTAAAATTAGTGCGATAGGGACAACTGCAGCTGAGGCGAAAAATCCTGCGTAAAAATGACAAAAATCGAGGTTTCGTACTCCTCTTTTTCCTCCTCCAAAACTTAACCAATAGTAACCAAATTTGGAAATCTAAATGATTATGAAATTATCTGTGTCGGACCGTTTTGCTTTTTTGGCTAATTGATATCAGTTTTGAATACCACGCCTCTCATTGCGGCATAGTCAATTAGGCCATTTTAGCCATTTTTGAAGGGCTCTAGCGCCTTAAAAAACAAAAATATCAAAAAAAGCAAAACGGTCCGACACAGATATTGACAATATTAATCTGTGTTGAAAAAATCATTGCTCTAGCTTCAAAAACCACGGAGGAAAACGAGGATTACGTTTGTATGGAGTAATGACCACTCCTGTTGGCTCTTAAACCGACGTAGAGTCTGTTTCGCAAAGAGGAGAGTCGTGGAATGTATTGGGCCCCATACATTTCACGACTCTTCTCACTCGGCACAATAACTACTTTTCAATGTACCTACAACATTTATAGAAAAGAAAGCAATTACATCGAAGAGGTACCCATAAAGATATGTGCAAGTATTGGGCGAAGTCCCTTATAACACTATAGACGTCCTGTGGGACGTTAATTTTACACTGTGTGCAGTGTAGTTATTATCCGGGATAGAACCGAACGGATTACGGCATACAAGTGCTAAGGTGGTGGTACTAGTGCTCGACATCCTAATGCCCAATATAGATGGCACCCTGCAGTTACCTCTATTGATAATGACATAAGTTTCAAGATGACATGTAATGTACTGGGACCGCGTCGAGCGCCAGTAACGCCTTATTCTTTAAAATATTTTACAAAACTCATAGTAAGACAACACCGAAGAGGTTGTTGCCACAAAACTGCAAGTCCCGTAAGTAAGGTCGTGGCTCGGCGCGCGTGACGCTTGTGCATCACGGTCTCAGATCAGCGCTGCACGACGTTGGGACGTGCACCGGATTATGACATTTTGAGACTTATTGTTACAGTAACATTAGTGCAGTTTTTAACAGGAAAAAAACATTTATCCTTTAAATTTTAACAACGTTTGGATGTTTTTATTTTTACATTCTGTCTAAATTTACAAGATGACAAGACAAGTAACAACATTACATACCTAAAGTTGCCTGGGGCATCGTCCCCAGGACGCTTGCTGCGTTTCCCCGCTGTACTTATTGACAGACTTAGTCGCTGAGTGAAACATGTTGTATTGTGTATGTAAGTATGTATACATGTGTAATGTTTTGATTAAAAAATATGATAATTAAATATGCTTTGAATTATGAGGCAAATATTATTAGACATGACGATGTTAATGATGGACACGGCAATCGATAACGGCGATACTGATAGCGCCATGATAGAGCTAAAATTCCAGGCATTTTTACTCAAATCAAAAAGTTTGTAGTATAAGGCTGCGTTTCCACCGACAGTGATAGAATCGGCGTTTACTTGCATTGCAGGTTGCTTTCGAAAACGGAATGTGACCTTTACATTCCTAATCAATCAGCGTATACAAATAGCCATTCAATCATTGTCGTTCACATGTTTCCAAACAAAAGCTGTAACAGAACCGATAAGGTTAACAAGCCGGTTTCCATCACCTTTTACGATTCACGTGATTTTAACAGTTTTCTAACGAACTGCGATATTTATTTCGTCACGTTTTGATATATCTAATGCCTGTAAACGAGCAATTCTTGTTATATATATATTTCGGGGATCACGGAATCGACTCTAACGATATCGATGAAATATGCTATATTGGGTTGGCGATAAATCGATCTAGTTTTTAAAGTTATTTCTTCACCAGAAAATAGTATTTGAAATTCTAAAAATACAGACATTGACATTTTATTTATTTAACTACAATACAGCGTTTAAACATGCCCATGACTGTCAACATTTCCACTGCTTTATAACACTGGCATAAGTGCCATAACAGCCTTGATAATCTCTCTAACAGCATTATAATTGTTTAATTGCTGAGAAACCAACTTTCCATCCTGCTGCGGTCTTTCCTTCCTGCCCTTGTGCGAAAATGATAACTCGTTGAACTTGTCTTGTGCGGTATTATCTTTTGCCGCACTTGGGAAGTTACATGAAATCATGACGCGTACAAAGGTTAGACTAATATCGTGAGAGAACTTTGAACTTAGGGCACAGATTATACAGGGCGTCCCACGACCCAAACCAGCTAGTTCGGTTCCCCGTTCAGACAAGCGATTATTTAAAATTCATTGAATGCAGTTCGTTTTGTCTTAAAAATAAAAATGAAGTCTTATTTCAGTAAAATTTTCTATCTATTGTATTTAAAGTACTTCCCCTCCATGTGGCAAAGTCGTGGGACGCCCTCTATGGCCTCTATATGCTTTGGGTTATATTGTGGGAAATTCCTGCCTCCTGCTTCGTATTTCGGGGTTTGGTCGCGGGAATTTTTGAGACTTAATCGCGTATAATTGAGTTTAAAAATTACCTCCGATGTTTCGAGGACGACATAGTTCCCGTGGTCTCGTAGAATACAGATGTAGTGCATAATTGTTTTCCATCGTATTTTCTCAAAACGTTCGTATTTGTCATGCTACTTCAGTATCTACTTTTTTGTACCTAGAATGACTGAAATAGCAAGACACGTTCGTACGTTTCCGTGACAAAACGATAGAAAATAATTATGCACTACATCTGTACACCCAGTTAAAGTAATAATATACAGGGTGATTCATGAGACGTGAGCAGGACTAATCCTGCACACTCAGTAACTGATAATTGATCGATCACCGTCGTATTTAGGTGAAACAACCACACTTTTTCCTAATTTTTAACATTTTGGCGAGGGCAAATTTAATTCTCTACAATCATGGTCACCCTACAAGATCTAATTAATAAACATAAAACCTCTTTAACCGTCATGACAGCATTATGATTACGAAGAAAATAAACTGTCAAACTTGAGTGAGATACGAGTTTTCAAAAGTAACCAGACCGTGATGACATTCAATTTGACACAGGATATCGGTAGTCTAGTATTCTAATTGTAGGGTGACCATTCATGTCGTAAATAAATTAATAACTTTTTTTTTTCAACTCGACTAGAAAACTAACGTTAACCTCACTAATACTGATACAAAACAGTTGCTTATAATTTACGAAATGCGCAGTGTTAGTCCTGCTCACGTCTCCTGAATCACCCTGTATATCCTTCATCTTATCACGATTGAAGATCTACACATCTCGCGTTTATTGCGTATTTTCATTTCGATGCCATCTTGTAGTGTATTACTTTTGAACCGCAATTTCTAGAAGCACAGTGTAGAAATAACTAAATTACAGGCAGATACCACCAGTATCGGGACCACCATTACAAACCATTACTTAACCTTGATGTAATCCAATTCTGTAATTTATATTACAGCAGTTTCCTTATCCCTGATCGGTGGAAGGCCGATCTAGTAATTGTTTAACCAATTTAGGCCAATTACGGCAATTTTCTAGTCAATAATATTGAGACTGTGGGTAAGGTTTATTTTGTAAACAAAAGAATTGTAGCCGGTGATTTAATATTGTAATGTTATGAGTAGGAGGAGGAGGAGGCTATACGGTGTGGGAATGTAGTTACAGTTACGCATCGTCCCAACGGTCCTGAGGTGGGCCAAATCGGGGGGGATGTGGGACACTCACTTCTGACTCTCATCGTCTCTTTCTACTGAGAAAAAGGGGGAAGAACGTACCCACTAAATCGACACCAAAGTTTCATACAATGTGCCGTTTGGGGGGCGTCTTGGGAACGCCTAGTTTAGAACACAAGCCTTATTGAGCCTATTGTGGGGTCTTAGTCAATTTGTGTAATAATAATGTAAAAAAAAAAAAGTCAAAAGATAAACTGTAATATGGGATTTCCGTAATATCGGTAGTCATGGCATACGATTTTCCAGAACAAAATACTTATCCCAAAAATATTGTAGAAATGCGCAAAAGTGCGCTGAAACCATTTAAACTTAAAAGAAGAGGCATGTGGATTTGTTAACCGACTTTCTTTTAGCGAGGTTCTGTTGATCTGATTTAGATCCTACGTCGCGATCTAGATAGCCCACATATTAGTTACAAGCTAGGTGAACCTAATGTATCTACCCTAGTGAGAGTTGAACAATGGTTCGAGAAACCAGCGCATTAACTTAGTAGGTACTAACGAGACTTAATTTTATAAAACTTAGAAAAGAAAAGACTTTCTACGGGAAAGGTGATTTTTTAGTCTAGGGCAAATCGTCAAGTCTTTGCACCATACGGTTGCAATATGGTGCGCATCTTGCAATAATTTTCACTTTATTAAATAAGCATAATTATCAAAGCTTACCAAAAAATCTCACCCCAACTGGCGTGAAGTGGCGCAGAATAGGGCAGAATGGCGCTCTCTTGTGTCAGAGGCCAAGATCCTCTTTGGGTCACTGAGCCAGTGATGTATGTATGTACCAAAAAATCTAGTTACTAACTTACAAGACTTATTATGTTCCTGAAGAATATCATAGAAGGAAAAATAGAGGGAAAAAGAAGAAGAGGAAGACCAGGAATAAATTATTTCAACCAAATAAAAGAAAAGGTTCAGGTCGTGTCATACCACAAGGTTAAGAGCGCTCTTACAAGAAAAGTCGAAATAATGCAAAATTGATGATACTAGTCGACGAAATTCAGGACTTTGTGCTCATTATTAGAAACAATGAGTACTCGTTCCAGTAAAAGCGTCTTCTTATCTTTTTAAATATCGTTGTAAATATTAGAAAAAGGACTTATTAAATTAGTAATGAATTTTTTTCTGATGGTCGTTTCCGAAAAACCCCGTGAAGCACTGAACGGCAAGCTCTTATTTGGAAATGTTGAGAAGTTTACTCTGCTAAACCTGGCTATTTTGTATTACCAAAAAGAATAGATAGTATAGAGGGGTCCTGTCAAAGTAAATTTTGTAGTCACGGTACATTTACTGCCATCTATCGACACACGATTAAAACTTAAAATAAAATTGAAAATGTATAAATGAATTAAAATATGTTTACGGATATATGATTATTAATTTTTATTGTTCCACAATGACCCATGTTCTTTCACTGATACGTGTTAAAATTGTTAAATATCAAACGGTGTCGCCAACGCCATCTAAACGACAATAGGCCAAAGGTGTATGGCGCCATCTATTCGACAGTGACTTTTGCTTGACATCCGAGGCACGTTTTTTTCTTAGACTTTATTTATCTTATACGGAGTTATATATATCTCTGGTATTACTAATACCCTGTACTTTCGGCATATCAAACGATATTTTTTCTACATATCTTTGAGAAAGAGAAAATCAAAGTAAAACGAACTCAATTTTCTCTCCGAAACAAGTGTCAATTTCTACGAAAATCTACTTAATATCGAAGTCATTTTCATACTCAAGCAATCTGCAACGTTTGCTTATACTGTTGGTATACATTAGTGTTTATGAAATTCTACTATAATTTTTTGGCAATTTTTTGAAAACTACTCTATATTACCGATGACGCGCGCTCGCCAGCTCAGTGCCGCGGCAGAGCTTGTACAGGCAGGACGTGTGTCGGTCGGCTCCGCACATTTTCAACGGCGACGACGAGATTTTTTATCATTGTGTGCGGCGGGCGCCGTGTAAAACGCTATACTGTGTGCGTGTAAACCGCAACGAGAGACTTTGATCCTAGCACTGTTTTTATAGTATTATAATTTATAATGGTACAGTTTAATAAACTACCGGACAGGATTAAAAATATTTGAAACGACCTGACATTCTATATGTATTTATTTGACTCAAGATAGTACTCAGGGTCTGATGATGGAGCCGGAAGGTGGTCACCGGTACCAATCAACCATGCAACTAAACCACTTCGTGTTTGGGCACGTTTGATTCGGCTCAACAAGATCTTTGACTTAAGATAGTACTCAGGGTCTGATGATGGAGCTGGAAGGTGGTCACCAGTACCAGTCAACCATGCAACTAAACCACTTCGTGTTTAGGCTCGTTTTATTCGTCTCAACAAGATCTTTGACACAAGATAGTACTCAGGGTCTGATGATGGAGCCGGAAGGTGGTCACCGGTACCAATCAACCATGCAACCAAATCACTTCGTGTTTGGGCTCGTTTGATTTGTCTCAACAAGATCTTTGACACAAGATAGTACTCAGGGTCTGATGATGGAGCCGGAAGGTGGTCACCGGTACCAATCAACCATGCAACTAAACCCCTTCGTGTTTAGGCTCGTTTTATTCGTCTTAACAAGATCTTTGACACAAAATAGTACTCAGGGTCTGATGATGGAGCCGGAAGGTGGTCACCGGTACCAATCAACCATGCAACTAAACCACTTCGTGTTTGGGCTCGTTTGATTCGGCTCAACAAGATCTTTGACTTAAGATAGTACTCAGGGTCTGATGATGGAGCCGGAAGGTGGCGACGGGTACCCGTCTATCATGCAGTGTTGGCATCAATCTGAACTAAATCAATCCGGATTGATCAATCGAATTGACGCGTCAATCCGAATTGATCAATCCGAATTGATCAATTTGAATTGATTTAATTCTGATTGACGCGTCAATCCGATTGAATCAATTGGAATTAACGCATCAATCCTCGCTTAATTATCGATCTCTGCTACGGATCAAATATAGAAACCGTAATCGAATTTTAACTTCGTCCCTACGTGTTCCTCAACCATTATAAAATCACTGTGGTGTTTAATTATGTTTTTAAGTGTACCCCGAATTGGGTAAGTGGATACATTTTATATGCTACTTGCTTAGAATGTTGTAGTGCTATTTTATTGCTTTGGAATTTTAACTTGCATATCGAAATCACAACCATTTCTTAGTAATTGCCATTTAACTACAGATTTATAACTTCATCACTATAGTTTTGTTCATAGTCATCACGGCCAAATGTTAACCGACCCTCCATTTTGTATTAAAAATATAATTGCATTTAAATTTCTTTCTTTCTTTAAATTACTTCGCCTTTTTGTAATCTCCGTATCTGAATTGTGAACTTCCACGGCAACACAACTACCATAGTGCTTTCCCGCTTGCCGTTGGTGTTCACAAAAGGCTTATGGACCGTTTCTAACGCATTGTCTGATGGCGCGTTCCAGGGTCCAAAGTCCAGAGTGACTTGTTGGCTTCCTGCTTGCCGCCCGCTTGCCGTTTTGCTACTGGCGTGCTTCTGGCCCTTTCCCCGACTCAGCGCCACGCAGTTCGAAGCTGCGCTGAACTCAGCGCCGGACGGAAACACCAGCGCCTACCACCTCGGCACCGTCAGGGGAGTACTTCGGCTGCAAACGACTAGCGGAATCCGATCGTTATAAAGTATTAGCGCGAACCACGACATTTACCCGTTTTTACCACCTGAGCTGGTTATAGCAATAAATAATTATTTTGTACCGTTTTTCTGCCTACTCATTTATAATTTCCCATCCTTAGCGGGACATCTAGTAGGTTTGAACGCTCAAGAACGCGACAAGATATCGATTTTGAATGCAATCAGTCACTTTCAAAGAATGTCACTAAAATGTGCCAAAACAGGACACCTTTCAATATTGCAGTTGAAAAAATGGTTAGAAACCTCTGTTTACCTCAGATATCGATTTTAAACGCAATCGGGTAATTTCTAGAAATGTCCCAAAAAAGGACATCTCTCAATATTTCCCTCGGAAACAAGTTTCGAAACCTTTGGGCACCTCAGATATCGATTTTGAACGCTATCGGTTAATTTCAAGGAAAGTCCCGAAAATGTTCCAAAAAGGACATCCTTCATATAGCCGTCGGAAACATCTTTCGGAACCTTTGGTAAACTCAGACACCGCTTTTGAACGCATTTGGTCAGTTTCACAAAAATGGCCTAAATAAAAAGGACATTAGGTAGGTACATACAAAGTAATCGTCAATCCGAATTGACGATTGAGGATTGACCGATCAATTCGAATTAACGATTAGTAATCGTCAATCTTCAATCAGTAGATTTAGAATTAGTTTCGTCAATCGTCAATTCGAATTGATCGGTCAATTCTCAATCGTCAATCGTCAATTCGAATTGATGTTTTGCCAACACTGCTATCATGTAACTGAACCACTTCATGTTTGGGCTTGTTTGATTCGTCTCAACAAGACCTTGGACACAAGTTAGTACTCAGGGTCTGATGATGGAGCTGGACTGTGGCCACGGGTACCAGTCTACCATGTAACTGAACCACTTCGTGTTTGGGCTCGTTTGATTCGTCGCAACAAGATCTTTGACACAAGATACTACTCAGGGTCTGATGATGGAGCTCGAAGGTGGCGACGGGTACCAGTCTATCACATAACTGAACCACTTCGTGTTTGGGCTTCGTGTTTGGTTTATCACCCAGTGTCAAAGATCTTGTTGAGACGAATCAAACGAGCCTAAACACGAAGTGGTTTAGTTGCATGGTTGATTGGTACCGGTGACCACCTTCCAACTCCATCATCAGACTCTGAGTATCACCTAGTGTCAAAGATCTTGTTGAGACTAATCAAACGAGCCTAAACATGAAGTGGTTTAGTTGCATGGTTGATTGGTACCGGTGACCACCTTCCGGCTCCATCATCAGACTCTGAGTATCACCTAGTGTCAAAGATCTTGTTGAGACTAGTCAAACGAGCCTAAACATGAAGTGGTTTAGTTGCATGGTTGATTGGTACCGGTAACCAACTTCCAGCTCCATCATCAGACTCTGAGTATCACCTAGTGTCAAAGATCTTGTTGAGATGAATAAAACGAGCCTAAACACGACGTGGTTTAGTTGTATGATTGATTGGTAATGGTGACCACCTTCCAGCTCCATCATCAGACCCTGAGTACTGTCTTGTGTCAAAGATCTTGTTGAGACGAATCAAACGAGCCCAAACACGAAATTGTTTAGTTACATGAGAGACTGGTACCCGTGGCCTCCTTCCAACTCCATCATCAGACCCTGTCTATCTTCAGTGTCAAATATCTTGTTGAGACGAATCAAACGAGCCCAAACACGAAGTGGTTTAGTTACATGATAGACTGGTACCCGTGGCCACCTTCCAGCTCCATCATCAGACCCTGTGTATCTTCAGTTTCTTGTAACTTGTTTCTTGTAAATAAGCGAGTACCTATAATTTCTTTCGAGTAATATACGTTCATAAGTACGAGTATGGGGCTATTCATAAATTACGTCGTTTCAAATGGGAGGAGGGGGGGGGGGGTCTGGACATCGGATGATGGTAGCATGACGTAGGAGGAAACAGAGTCATCCGAAGCATGATTTTTGGATGATTTGAGGGATGGGGGGGTCAAAAATAGATGACGTAATTTATGAACAGCCCCTATGTACATTTGCACTGCATTTAGTATTTTCGTACTTACCAAATAACAGTTTTAGGACTTTATAAGTTAAGTACAGTTAGTGTTGTTATGGTTGATTTCAATATGCTTCGCGAAGGATCAAAAATGTTTAATCCATCATCGTAGTGCGAGTGTGGTAGAAGGGATCGGAATACTGAGCTCGCACGGCCTGCCGCAGCGCGTAAAATACCTAAACTCGCTCAACCCCGAAATGTAATAGCACTCTTAAGGAGTTGGCAGAGGACCGGACGGAAATTGCTCCACCGACAAGAGCACAATTCTTAAAAAAAACCGGGCAA
Organism: Cydia fagiglandana; assembly: GCF_963556715.1. Lineage (NCBI taxonomy): Eukaryota > Metazoa > Arthropoda > Insecta > Lepidoptera > Tortricidae > Cydia > Cydia fagiglandana. The sequence goes on along the minus strand of NC_085951.1, from coordinate 2,401,087 downwards.
GTGCGAGTCGGACTCGCGCACGAAGGGTTCCGTACCATAATGCAAAAAAACAAACAAAAAAAGCAAGAAAAATACGGTCACCCATCCAAGTACTGACCACTCCCGACGTTGCTTAACTTTGGTCAAAAATCACGTTTGTTGTATGGGAGCCCCATTTAAATCTTTATTTTATTCTGTTTTTAGTATTTGTTGTTATAGCGGCAACAGAAATACATCATCTGTGAAAATTTCAACTGTCTAGCTATCACGGTTCGTGAGATACAGCCTGGTGACAGACGGACGGACGGACGGACAGCGAAGTCTTAGTAATAGGGTCCCGTTTTACCCTTTGGGTACGGAACCCTAATAAAGAAGAGAAGAAGAATAACTTACTAGACACCACTACTACCGCGTGCTGGACACCAAAGTCATTTACCTGTAACAAAAAATAAATTGAGACTGTCAGTAAATATGCATTTTTACCATCACATGGTTACCCGTAGTTTACTTCATGAAGCCTATAAACTAGACACAGACAGCCCATAATCCGTATTAAATAACTGGGCAGTAATACGCATTGCGTTGTGCAATGTCTCGCTATATTGTCTTACGGAACCGCTCGGGTTTCGTATGTAGGAAATGCTGTGGGAATCGTTTTTATTGCATGAAAAGTTATATCCTACAAGTCACTATTAAATTTTTTGGAAATTCAATTAAGGTGCAGCGGGGCAATTTCGACTGCGGGATAATTTCAAGTTATCGAAATATCTTCCATGTTTTACATTATTAACTAGAATGCCATAAATGTCCAGCCAGATAGCGATAAAGATGTGTTGTGTGTCACTTTATGATAATTCTCAGTGAAACAGATGTGATTTACATGTGTCCTGAGAATATTAAGCCTAAAATGTAGTTTTAATAACAAAACTTCCGTGAGACACAGACATATTAAATATATTAAGAACGGGAACGGGGTAAAATACGTGAGTGACCCGTTCTTAATATATTTAATATAAAATGTAGTTCTATGAAGCCGATTTATTAAAAAGTAAATACAAAATACGAATCTCCTTCTTTCTCGCTATTACAACATTCGAGTGAAAGGCAA